>NC_135482.1:13624145-14300106 GCF_052094955.1 Ictidomys tridecemlineatus | reverse complement strand
GCCTTTCTGAGTGTCATGTCAGCACTCAAAAAGATTTGGATTTCAGATCTTCACTGAAGGCTGCTCAGACTGTAACAATTAACAGTGGTCTCTCACTATCATCAAAGATCCTGTGTGTGTTCAGATATTCCAGTTGTCTCATAAATATATTTTCCAGATGTTTGCATTGCAATCCAAATAATTCACATCAGTGAAGATGTTTTTTAAAATCCTGTGATCCATCCTGGTCTCTCTTATCTCCAGGGTTCCCAGCTCCTTATTTTATTTGCAATTTATTTGTTGAGGAAATTAGATCATTTGTCATACAGTTCTCTTTAATCCATACTCTGCTGATTGCACTTCTTTAGTAGGGTCTGAGACACTTTTCTGTGCTCTGTATTTTCCGTAAGTCAGTAGTTAGATCTAAAGATTCAATTATATTTAAGTTTGCTTTTGTGGGTAAGACAGATGGTTGTGCTATTCTATCAGGAGACACATACATCTTGTCCTCTTTTAAATATATGTTTTTATTTTAATTGACACAGTAATTGTACACTTTATGTGGAGCAGTGTGACATTTTAATACATGTATATAATGTGTAATCATCAGATTAGAGTAATTGGCACATCTGTCAACTTAGACATCATTTTTTTTTGTATTGATAGCATGTTGATAGCACTTTTGCTGTGCAGAAGATTTTTAGTTTGGTGTAATCCCATTTTTAATTTTTTTCTTTTGTTTCCTGAGCTTTGGGAATCATATCTAAAGAGTATTCACACAGACCAATGTCCTGAAGCATTTCCTCTATGTTGTCTTCTAACAGTTCCATGGTTTGGGTTTGTCTCTCTTTTTGTGATGTCAGCAGCCATTGATGGTCAATGCACTATACTTCCTAATTCAGAATTCCCTGTATAGCTATTTTGAATATAGAATTAATCATTGTCAACCATTGTTATCCTATGGTGCTATAGTTATTCCAGCTGCCTGCCTGTACCTTTTAACTGTCCTCTCTCTATCCTTCCTTCCTCCACACCCTTTTCAGGCTCTGGTAACCACTATTCTGCTCTCTACTTTTATGATACTAACGTTTTAGCTTCCGCCCATAAGTGAAAACAGGCAGTACTTGTCTTTCTATGCCTGACTTATTTCACTTAACATAATATTCTCCATTCCACCCATGTTGCTGCAAATGACAAAATTTCATTTTTATGACTGAATAATATTCCATCATGTATGTATACCACATTTATATTTACTTATCCATTTATCCGTAGATACCTGCATTGATCCCATTTCTTGGCTACTCTGAGTAGCACTTCAGAAAACATTCAAGAGCAAATATCTCTCTAACGTACTGATTTAAATTTCTTTGGATACATGCCCAGTAGCGGGATTGCTGAATTGAGTAATAATACTATTCTAGTTTTTTGAAGAACCTCCAGACTGTTTTTGATATGGCTATACTATTTTACATCCCCACCAACAGTGCATGAGAGTTACCCTTTCTCCACAGCCATGCCAGCTTTTGTTATTTTTGTCTTTTTCATAATAATAATTCTAACTGGGACAAAATGACATCTTATTGTGATTTTTTGATTTTCTTTTCCCTGATGATTAGTGATGTGGAGCATTTTCATGTATTCATAAGCCATTTGAATATCCTCTTTTGAGAAATGTCTGTTCAGGCCGTTAGCCCATTTTTCAATAGGATTATTTGTTCTTTCACTGTTGAGTTCCTTATAAATTTTGGAAATTAGACTTTTATCAAATAAATAGCTTGCACATATTTCCTTGCATTTGTAGGTTATCTCTTTACCCTGTTGATTGTTTCCTTTGCTGTGCAGAAGATTTTGTTTGGTGTAATCCCATTTTTTAATTTTTTCTTTTGTTTCCTGTGCTTTGGGAATCATATCTAAAGAGTATTCACACAGACCAATGTCCTGAAGCATTTCCTCTATTGTCTTCTAAAAGTTCCACGATTTGGGGTTTGTCTCTCTTTGTGATGTCAATAGCCATTGACGTGCCATGCACTGTACTCCCAATTCAGTAGAGGCTGGAAAATGATGATATTCTGGTTCTATCACTTATATTTCTTTTGTTATTCAGGATACACTTGTTTAAAGAAACCTCCCTTCATCAACTTTTGGTTATGCAGAGATATCTTTCATCTAGTAAAGGCCAGGTGCATGTTTGATTTTTTTCCTCTACTTACCTTTTGTCAGAGTTCTGACACAACCATTTCAGCAAGAAGGCAAACAAATTTCCTTTTTATGAGAAGTGATATTTCAAGATCAAAATGCATATGTTAGGGATGCTCATTACTGCTGCATAGGTGACTGCTTGTAACCCTTTTTTGATACTTAAAGCTAAGAGACATGGTAGAGGATAGATATATAGGTAGGTAGGCAGCTAGGTAGGTAGGATGAAAGAAAGAGAAAGAACAAGTTATGGTTTGAATGTGTTCCCTCAGATTTCAGATGTTGCCAATGTGATAATTAGAGATGGGTCCTTTAGGGGGTGATGAGGCTGTGAGGCCTGCTCCCTCATGAACGCAGCTTTTCATGAGCTTGCCATTCTACTTTCTGCTGTGCGAGGGTGCAACACGACAACGTGCTAGTGGCCGGACCCTGGACATTCCAAGTGCCAAAACTGAGAAATAAATTTCTGTTCTTTATAAATAACCCAGTTTCAGGTATTCTGTTGTAGCAGCACAGACTAGGATGGATGTGTGGGGGATAGATAGATTATAGATAGGTGATAGCCACAGATGGAAAGACTACATCATGAGTTCCTACCAATATTTTCCACTCCAGTTTAGGCCAAAAGGTTTTCTTAACAGCATCAATCTTAAAAGCAATCCATCAAAATTTCCCCATTCTCTGAATTAAAACTCCTAGTTCCCAGTGCTCAACACCATAGTTTTTCATTTGCTATACCAACATAGGAGCAACCAAAGAGTAGGGACAACCCAGATATCTACTAACTGATGTATGGGTAGACAACATGTGTCTGTACAGTGGGATATTTGTCCATAGAAAGGGATGAAGCACTGATAAAAACCTGAGAACACAATGCTAAGTGAAAAGTAAATAAAGACACCAAGAATCAAGTGAAATATATGACATGATTCCATTTTTGTGAAATGTTCAGAACAGGCAAATCCATACAGAAAGTAGCTTACTGTTGTCAATTTGGGGGGAAAAAGGACAGGGGAGTTACTGTTAATGGGAATGGATTTTCTTTTTGTGTTGCTAAAAATGTTCTAGAATTAGTGGTGATGGTTGTACAACCTTGTGAATATGCTAAAAGCCACTGAATTATATGCTTTAAAAGAGTAGTATTATAGTATATAAGCTACATCTCAACCAAAAAAAAAAGTCTTTTTAATGTAATATTGATTGGAAAGCTACTGATGTTGCTTGAAATTTCATCCAGACCTAGGGAAAGAGCAGAACTAAAGAGACAGTAGATGAAATTGTTGTTTTTTTAAATGAATTCAACAAATTCCTGTCCCTTCAATATAATGGTTGTGTTTGTGGGGGCTCATCTAGGTGCCTTCCCATGAAATAGGAATGATCAAAGTGCTAAAAAAGGATCGGAGAACTTCCACATTCTGCTCTCACAAGTAAAGAGCATGGAATCTGCTCTTCCTTTTATTACAATAAATACATAAGTAAACAAACAAACTAAGTAAACTGAAAGTCAGTGGCCTTTCTTGGACCCATCAAAGAATGGAGTCTGTAGGTCAAATAGCTACCCTGAAATCTGGAGTCAGGCAAATCTAGAGAGGCGTCTGATTTTCTGGCCTAGAGCAGAAACCACCAGAGCTAAACCAGTGGGAAAATCAAATGGTAATTATGATGATCTTCTGGAGGGTGAGTTTGAGCTAGCCGGAGAGTGAGACTTCTGGTGCCTTCTCTTTTAGGGGGCCCCTCACACTTTTATGGGCTCTACCTCCAGTAATCCCACCAGGTTTTCATGGTAATATGCCAGAAAGTCCTCCTGGCTCTGGCAGAGGCAGGAGAGGAATTATCATTGAGGTACACCACCGTGTTCTCCATAACAAAGACCCACTCAGAGAAAAAGACTGCACCAGAGGTTATCCCATGCTGGGGAAGGGCATTGCTACCTCCTGGACACCTTTTGAACTCCTCTCTCACTTAGAGGGGAAAAACTATGCCAAGAGAGAAACCCACAGGCTGGGGACACAGCCCACTAGTACACTGAGGTTTAACCATGAGGTTGTAGAATGCTTTCCTTCCCCACCCAGATCACCACTCACAGGGCCCAGGGTAACTGGATTGTGGCTGACAGAGCTGCAAGCCACTCTTCCTGATAAGGGGTACCTAGGGAAGCCCAAAGTCGAGAGAGTAGGAAAAGACAGAACACTGGAGGAATTTGACTTCTCTGACACCTCCTTAGATACAGCCCAAGGCCTAACCAGATTAATAAAATCCTCACACTAAAGATCCAGTTCCTATTACCCAGTACAACATACCCAGCTGTAAACAAAAAACAAACAAAAAAACAAAAAAACCAAACAAACAAACAAAAAAAACAACTACCAGATTCTTTAGGAACAAGAAAAAAACACACTCTGAAAAGATAAAGCAAGCATCAGAATCAGACTCAGGTATGACGTCAGAGTATCAGACAGGAAATTCAAAATAAATATGATTAATATTTTAAGAATTCTAATGGTGGGTGCTGGGGCTGGGGCTCAGTGATAGAGCGCTTGCCCAGCATGTATGACGCACTGGGTTCAATTCTCAGCCCACATATAAATAAATAAAGGTCCATCAACAACTAATAAAATATTTTTTAAAAATTCTAATGGAAAAGTAGACAAAAACATGAGAACAAATGAGTAATATAAGAGGATAGAGGTGAAAATTCTAAGAAATAATCAAATGCTTAAGATCAAAAACAAATTAATATAAATGAAAAATGCCTTCCACAGTTTCATAGTTAAATTAATACAGCTGAGGAAAGAATCAGTGAGCTTGAAGCCGTCTTATGGATCTATATCAATAGAAACTTCCCAAACAGAAATGAAGAGAAAAGAAAGAAAAAGAAAGGGAGAAACTTCTAAGAATTCTGGAACAATTTTCACATTTTCAAAATATGTAATCTAATTGGAAATCAAAGGAAGGAAGAAAGCAGAGAAAAACAAATATTTGAAGTGATAATGACCAAAACTTTTTAAAGCTGAACACAGACACCAAACCTCAGATCCAGGAAGCTTGAAGAATACCAAGTATAAATACTACCCAGGCCTATAATATTCAAACTGCAGAAAACCAAAGACAAAGAAAGAATCTTGCAAGACTCCAGAAGGGGAGGAGAACCCGTGAGGAAACAAGGATAAAATTTACAGTAGCCTTCACAGAAATGAGGCCAACAAGAAGAAAATGGAATGGAATATTTCAGGTGTTGAAAGGAAGAAGCTACCAGTCTCGACTTCTGTATCCAACAAAAGTGCTCTTCAGGAGTGGAGACAAAATAAGGCAAGGCTTCCTCAGACAAACAAAATCTAAGGGAATTCATTGCCAGCCAACCTGCAGGGCTAACGGGCCTCCTTCAGGAGGGAGGAAATGACACGGGTCAGGAACTTGCACTACATAAAGGAAGGAAGAGAATTAGATCAGAAAAAAAAAAAAAAAAAGGAAGGTAAAATAAAATCTTTTATTTTTCTTAACTGATCTAAAATTTTGTTAAAGTAATAATAATTTGTTAAGTGATTATATGGACAGTGAAATAAAGGCAACAATGACATAAGTGATGAGAGAGAGATTGGGACTGCTGTTGTAAGATGCCTCCACTACCATTAAGTTATAGTGAAAGTAAACTTAGATTAGTTTAAAAATGTATTTCAGAAACTCTAGAACAACTAGGGAAACAATCTTTTAAAGAAGTATAGTTTGATATCTAAGAGGCAATTAAATAGAATAATATAAAATGCTCAATTAAAAGCATAGGAGACAGAAAAATAAGGGGAACAGACTAATAACAGGTGCAAAGACTAGAACAAAGTTACAAACATGGTAGATATTAATCCAGCAATACTGATAACCACTTTTAATATGAAATGTGTAAATAAACTATTAAAAGACGGGGAGAGTCAGAATGGATTTAAAAAAAAAAAAAGACCCAATATCAGCTGGATACAAGAAGCCTAGTTTAATATAAAGACCCAAAAAGGTTAAAAGTAAAGGATCTAGTCTTGGAACTGTCATTGTCTAGCTTTGTGGTCTTATATTTGTTAGATTGCCCTGATATCCTTAAAATAAACTCCGTATTTCTTCCTTAAGATACATCCAGTATTCCTTGCAATTCAACAAGTCCAAACTAGTACTATCCAGGAAACTGCAGTCAGCACAGACGAGATGACAGGTGCAAATATACTATAAGAACAAAGAGAACAAATTCACTGGGCATGGTGGCGCACACCTGTAATCCCAGCAGCTTGGGAGGCTAAGGCAAGAGGATCATGAGTTCAAAGCCAGCCTCAACAAAAAACAAGGCACTAAGCAACTCAGTGAGACCCTGTCTCTAAATAAAATACAAAAAAGGACTGGGGATGTGGCTCAGAGGTCAAGTGCCCCGAGTTCAGTCCCCAGAACAAAAAAACAAAACAAACAAACAAAAAAGGAAACAAAAGCATATTGAGGGAGCCTTCCTCTGATTTTGTGGAAAACAGTGAAAGTAGGACAGAAGCAAGGATAAGAGGTTGCTTATTGTTATAGGCATAGCTACTAGGAAAAAAAATAGTAAAGAGATAGAGAAAAAGATGCTATTCTAACACTAACCAAAAGAAAGCTATAATAACTATGAATTTCAGATAATTCTTCAGAACAAGGGAAAAACAATAGAAAATATCTTCATGTGTATGTACCTAACAAGAGAATACATGTACCAAACACTAATATAAATGAAAGGAAAATAGATAAATCCAGGGTTTCAGCTAGAAAATTCAACATCTCTATTTCTGTAACTTATTGATCTGGCAGACAGTAAGTCAGTAATGATATAGTTGAACTGAACAGCTCTCTCAACCGTCTTCATCGAATTGACATTTATAGAATATGCCATCCAACAACAGCAGGAGACACATTCTTCTCAAGCTCACATGGAACAGTCATTCCCATAGGCACATTCTAAGCTGTATAAAATACCTTAACCAAATAGATACAGGATACATATGAGGAAACTGCAATACTCTGATAAAATAAATCATAAGAGACCTAAATAAATGGAGCACTATTCAATGTTTATGAATTGAAAAACTCAGTATTGGTACGATATAAAGTTTCCCAACTTGACATATAGATTCAAGACAATCAAAATCAAAATCCCAGCAAGTTGTTTTGTGAATATTGCCAAAATGTTTCTGAAGTTTATACTAAAACTTTTTTTCGTTCTGAAAAAGAACTAAGTTGGAGGACTCAGCACCCAATTCTAAGACTTACTATAAAGCTATAATAATAAAGACAGCATGAAAACAATGTGGGCAAGAATTGACACATTGATTAATGGAACATGTAATGGTTAATTTGAATTGTCAACTTCATTGAATTAAGAGATCCCGAGGATTAAGAGGATTATGGGTGTTGATGAGGGTGTGTCTAGGAATGATTAGCATGGGGAAATGGAGACCCTCCCTAGCACTGGCAGCACTGACCAATAGGATGATGCTTGGATGGAATAAAAGTTGGAAGAACAAGGAGGCAGCAGCAGATGCAAGCTAGATTCTATTTTGAATGGGTCCTTGATGGATGCTGCAATAATCTAAGGATAGTCTGAGGATATTAGACTCTAACTTCTTCACTCTTCCAAAGCAGATTCTCCAGAAGCCTTTGGTTTTGGACTAGGGTAGTACCATTGATTTGTCTTGATCTGGGACTTCAGCCTCTTGGACTGGGCAGCTACTGGTTCTTCCAGCTCTTCAGCCTGCAGACAGCCATTGTAGACTATCCAGCTCCTGGTGCAGTAAGCCAATCTAACTAGTACCCCCTTTTATAATTATACTTCCTGTTGATTCTGTGCCTCTAGAAAACCCTAATACAAAGAGAATAGAGAAATCAGAAATAGCTTTACACAAATGTCAACTTTGATAGAAAAGACATTTCAGTGGGAAAAAATATTCTGTTCAAAGGGTACTAAAACAATTGGATATCCATATTTTTAAAAAATGAACCTAGACATAGGCCTTTCACAAAAATTAATTCAAAATGAATCATAGATCTAATATAAAGTTCAAAACTAAAAAGTATTTAGAAGAAAACAGAACACCTTAGTGACCTTGAATTTGGAAATGAGTTTTTAGAAACAACATGAAATCATGATCCATAAAAGAAAAATTAACAAGTTAGACTGTTTAAATTAAAAACTCTGCTCAGAGAAAGATAAGCCAGACTATAAGGAAAACACATATCTGTAAAGGACTTATGTTCAAAATGTACAAAGAACTCACAAGTTCCATCATAAGAAAACAACCCAACATAAAATATGCCAAAGATCTGAACACATACCTTGGCAAAGGAGAGTATACAAATGTCAAATAAGCATATAAAAAGATGCTCAAAAGCTAATTTGAATCAGGAACTTTCAAATTGAAACAATGAGATACTACTACATACCTATGAATGGTTAAATAAAAGATAAATTAAATCTGACAATACAAATTGCTGGTGAGGGTGGAAGGCAATAGGAACTCTCATTCATTGCTAGTAGAATGCAAAATGTACAGTCACTTTAGAAGATAGTGAGATGTTTTCTTACCAAGCTAAACATACTTTTATCATACAATCCAGAAATCAGGGTGATATGTATGTGCCCACCTTGTTTGAAAACATTAGCACAAAAATCTGCATCAGAATGTTTGCAGCAGTTTTATTCATGATTGTTAAAAAATTGGAAGTAACCAAAATGTCTTTCAACAAATACATGGATAGTGAAACTATATTGTATTAAAAGCAATAAAAGGCAATGAGTTATCAAGCCACTAAAAGACACGGATAAATTTTGATTGTGTATTTCTACTTGAAAGAATCTGGAAAAGGCAAAAACTATTTTGGTTAAAAAAAAGACATAGTGAAAACAGAGATGCAGTGTTTGCAAGGAGTTTGTGGGTTATGAAGGAAGTTGAATAGGTGAAGTATAGGAGATTTTTTAAGATGCAGAAATTATTCCATATGGTACTATAAGAATGAATATATGATATTATGACTCTGTCAAAAGCCCATAAAACTTTATAGTGCAAAGAGTGAACTTTATGTGAAGTTTTAAAAAAAAACACTTAAGAAGTTGGGGAATCCCAAAATGGAATGTAGACTGAGACAAAACAATCTAACTTATTACAAATTTATGAAGTAGCCACACTGAAAGAGGTGGGAGGAAGAGCAGTTGACCTAAGTTGCTTTGGAAACAAATTGCATCTGTATAGGCTCAAAAAGTTGCATACAAGAGTGTGCTCTAGTTGATAAAGTTGTTCCTCGAAGTTAATAATTCTTGTATCAATATTCACATGTAATAGAATTGAACAATTAAGTAGATGATGATGTATAGTGGGAACCAAGTTCTCACTGTTGAAATGAGAAGGACAACAGAAAGCCGAGGTCCTTACAACTAAGTGTAATGTGGTATCTTGGATAGGATTCTAGAACAGAAGAGAAGTCATCAGGACAATACCATGGAAATCCAGATGAAATACTGAGTTTAAGTCAATAATAATGTAACAATATTGGTTCATTAATTATTAAGTATGCCTTAATATTGTTAGATGTTAAGGGAAACTTGAGAGTGAGGTATAAGTGAACTTTGCAGTTGATCTCTGCAGTTTTTCTGTAAATTTAAACTGGTTTTTTGTTTTGTTTAGTTTTGTTTTGTTTGTGGGGGGCTAGGTAGTGCTCTATCACTGAGCTATATCCACAACACTTTTTAAATTTTTTATTTTGTTACAGGATCTTTCTAAATTGTCCAGACTAACCTCCAACTTGCAATACTCTTACCCCAGCCTCCTGAGTAGCTGGGATTACAGGTTTGTGCCACCATACCTGGCTAAACTGTTCTTAAATTAAAAATTTATCTTTAAAAATTATAGAAAGTAAGAGTTCCTGCTGGGTATGTGGCACATGCCTGTAATCCCAGAGACTCAGGAGGCTGATGCAGAAGGATCACAAGTTCAAGACCAGTCTCAGCAACTCAGTGAGACTCTCAGCAACTTAGTGAGTCCCTGTCTCAAAATAAAAAAATAAAAAGCACTGGAGTAAAAGCTCAGTTGTAAAGGGCACCTGAGCTCAATCCCCAGTACTGAAAAGAAAGAGTTCTCAGAACTGCTATTAAAATTATCTAAATTGAAATTTAATTATGTATGGCAAATAAAATAACAAATGAAACTATATTGAATGCTAAATTTTTAAAGAATTATAGAAAAACTTCAGTGAGATACACAGTATACTCATTGGGGTGACTAACATTGTTTAATTGGACAGTATGAAGTGATATTGAAAATAAAGTAGACACATTGAAGCTCTCATACATTGCTGATGATAATAAAAAAGTTGTACATGTGACACAGGAGTATGTGACTAAAGTTTATGTTGGTGACTATTGAAAAAAATGACTGTATACTCTCTGCCTGCGATAAATGGCAGAAGGACCTTCCCAACTACATCCATTGTTGAAGACAAACAAGAAAGCATAAAACTGGCACAAGCAGATATGAACAAATCCTCTTGGCCAAAGTAACCAAGACCCTCATTTAAATGCATGTAAACAAGATGCTAAAAGATATGCTCGGGGACTGGAGTTGTAACTCAGTGGAAGAGTGCTTGCCCAGCACGTGTGAGGCACTGGGTTTGATTCTCAGCACCATATATAAATTAAAAAATAAATAAAGGTCCATCAACAACTAAAAAATATTTTTAAAAAAGATATGCTCAGGAGGGAGGCCAAACACAATTTTAGACACATTTTAGATCCCAACATAGATTATGAATTTGTTAATTTATAGCCTCAAATCATGTATGTGCTGTTCACTCCTTGATTTCCTTGCTACCCTGCCTGTGAGTAGCCACCTCTGCTGCTACTTTGCCTATGGGGCAGCCATCTAGCCATGTGAAAAATGCATTTATAATTCTTCTTAACTCATTCTTTATCAGCCTTGTTTAACTTCTATCCTGCATGAGCTAAAGGACCCATCCAGCTGCTACAGATAAAGAGTTGCACATGAATGTTCATAGCAGTTTTACACACAACAGCCCAAAGCAATAACCATCCAAATAGGTGAATGGCTAGACAACTGGCATATTTACATAATGTAATACTCCTCTGAGTTAAAAAGGAACAAGGCTGCAGTTGGATGGAACAAAGTGGGTCAATACCCAAGACGTAATACTGAGTGAAAGAAATCAGGCATGAGATGTATATACTACCAGATTCCATCTTTGAGAAACTCTGGGGAAGGTGTCTTCATCTATAGTGATAGAAAGAAGATCAATGGCTGGGTGGGGATAGGAGTGGCATAGGAATTGAGGAGCAAAAGGAGATGTTTTAGGATAATGAAAATAATACATATTGATTGTGACAGTGGTTATATAGATGTGTATGTCTGTCAATACCCATCCATCCATACATGTAAAATGTGTACAGTTTTCTGTGTACTAATTTTTCCATAACAGTGGATTTTTAAAGAGGACTAGAGGGGGAAAATGACAGATTGGAAGATAAAGGAGATTTAACTCATACAAAATTGAGATTCCTAAAGAAGAATGCCAAGCAATTTGGACAAAAAAAAAAAAATTGTCAAAATGACATTAAAGAATACTTTGGGCCGGGGCTGGGGCTCAGCGGTAGCACACTTGCCTGGCACATGTGAATCACTGGGCTCGATTCTCAGCACCACATATAAATAAATAAAGATCTATCAACATCTAAAAATGTATTTTTTAAAAAGAATACTTTATTTGGGGGTTGTGGCTGAGCGGCAAAGCACTTGCCTCGCAGATGTGAGGCACTGAGTTTGATCTTCCGCACCAAATGAAAATAAATAAACAAAATAAAGATATTGTGCCCACGTACAACTAAAAAGTTTTTTCAAAAAGGATACTTTTTTGGAAAAAAAAAAAAAACTTTATACCACAGCTAGATGGGTCCGTCATATCCTTGAATATTTGGTACAAAAAAGCCAGCACTGAAAGTAAAAGCTTTACTGGGTATCAAAGAGAAATAAATAATACTGTGGCTTCTGTGTAAAAAGAATTTAATCATCTATGATGGAATAAAATGAAGACTGACCCACACTTCACTGCAATATCAACACAGGAAGAAAGTTGAGCAACACCCATGAATTCTTCAGAAATGTAAGATTCAGACCCAGCCTTCTTTTCTCTTTCAAATAGAAAAGCAAAAAACAAGAACATACTGAACATACAGTGTCCACAAGCTCTTCCTAAATAAACCATGGGAAATTCCAACTAAATGAGCAGAGTCCACAGCAGGGTCAGGGGAAAGACCAGAGGTGAAGACTATCCAAATTCAGAACAACAAAAACCAGCAAATAAAAGGGGAGATAGAAACAGATGTCAGAGAATTCATCTCTCTATACGTATAGATAAATATTTACAAAATAAGGAAGCTGATAAAAGGCCTAAATAAAATTTAATGCATTGAGCTGCCCACAACCAAGGTGAAAGTTATTATATTCTCATGAATATATATATTGTGTGTGTGTATATATATACACACACACACACATCACATATCCTTCTCCAATCACAGTGCAAGGAAATGAAAATCAATGTTGAAACTAGAAAACCGAGAAAACAAAAATCACCACCGCTGTTTAGTCAAAGAGGAAATCAAAATTATAGAACATTTGGGAGGTGACAATAGTGAAACCATTTCATATTTAAACTTATGAGCTATGACTGAGTTATACATAGCCTGAGACATTATTACTTTTTAGAAATAATATAGGATGAAAACAAATTAATTCATAATCTTACTCAAGGAGTTAGAAAAAAACAGAATAAACACATTGAGAATAGAAGGAAAAACTAAAAACAATTTAATATATTAGAAAGTTAAAGAGTTAAAGACGTCTAATAAAGGGATTTTTTTTTGTGTGTGTGTGTGGTTATTTCTGGGTACTTTATTTTTTGTTTTTTTATTTTTATTTGTTTTATTTTTTAAATACATGACAGCAGAATGCATCACAATTCTTATTACACATATAGAACAATTTTTCATATCTGTTTGCATATAAAGTATGTTTAAACCAATTCATGTCTTCATACATGTACTTTGGATAATGATGTCCATCACATTCCACCATCATTGCTAATCCCATGCCCACTCCCTTCCCCTCCCATCCCTCTGCCCTATCTAGAGTTTACCTATTCCTCCCATGCTCCCTCTCCCTACCCAGCTGAGTCAGTCACCTTATATCAGAGAAAACATTTGGCATTTGTTCTTTTGGGATTGGCTAATTTCACTTAGCATTATCTTCTCCAATGCCATCCATTTAACTGCAAATGCCATGATTTTATTCTCTTTTATTGCTGAGTAATATTCCATTGTGTATATATGCCACATTTTTTTTAAATCTACTTAAGGGCATTTAGGTTGGTTCCACGGTTTAGCTATTGTAAATTGTGCTGCTATAAACATTGACGTGATTGTGACCCTGTAGTATGCTGTTTTTAAGTCCTTTGGGTATAGATTGAGGAGAGGGATAGCTGGGTCAAATGATGGTTCCGTTCCAAGTTTTCCAAGGAATCTTCATACAGCTTTCCATTTCGGCTGTACCAATTTGCAGTCCCACCAGCAATGTATGAGTGTGCCTTTTCCCCCACATCCTCGCCAATACTCACTGTTATATGTCTTCTTAATAGCTGCCATTCTGACTGGAGTGAGATGGTATCTTAGAGTAGTTTTGATTTGCATTTCTCTTATTGCTAGAGATGATGAACATTTTTTCATATTTGTTGATTGATTGTATATCTTCTTCTGAGAAGTGTCTGTTCATGTCCTTGGCCCATTTATTGATTCGGTTATTTGTTTGTTTGTTTGTTTTTGTGTGTGTGTGTGTGTTTAGCCTTTTTGAGTTCTTTATATACCCTAGAGATTAATGTCTATCTGATGTGTGAGGGGTAAAAATTTGCTCCCAAGTTGTAGGCTCTCTAGTCACCTCACAGATTATTTCTTTTGCTGAGAAGAAACTTTTTAGTTCAAGTCCATCCCATTTATTAATTATTGGTTTTAATTCTTGCGCTATTAAGGAAGTTAGGGCCTAATCCCAACTTCCTTTTGCTACTATTAGCCACAGGGGCTCTGGTTATATTCCTAAGTCCTTGATCCATTTTGAGTTGATTTTTGTGCATGGTGAGAGATAGGGGTTTAATTTCATTTTGCTGCATATAGATTTCCAGTTTTCCTAGCACCATTGGTCTACCAGTCTGTTTTGGTGCCAGTAGCATGCTATTTTTGTTACTATTGCTCTGTAGTATAGTTTAAGGTCTGGAATAGTGATGCCACCTGCTTTACTCTTCCTGCTAAGGATTGCTTTAGCTCTTCTGGGTCTCTTATTTTTCCCAATGAATTTCATGATTGCTTTTTCTATTTCTATGAGGAATGCCATTGGGATTTTGATTGGAATTGCATTAAATCTGTATAGTGCTCTTGGTAGTATGGTCATTTTGATAATATTAATTCTTTCTATCCAAGAGCAAGGTAGATCTTTCCATCTTCTAAGATCTTCTTTGATTTCTTTCTTTAGGGTTCTGTAGTTTTTATTGTATAGATCTTTCACCTCTTTCGTTGATTCCCAAATATTTTATTTCTTTTTTAGACTATTGTAAATGGGGCAGTTTTTCTTATTTCTCTTTCAGAGGATCTGTCATTGATATACAGAAATGCCTAACAAAGGGATTTTTAGAATTAAAGTAAGAATGTATGTAGTGAAAAAAGGGAGAAAACACACAAAATAATAAACAATAATAGTGAAAATACTCTAAAACAATTATATGAATCTTATTTGTTCAGTTTTAAAATAGAATAAGATGATTTTCCAGGAAAATACGAATGTCTAATATTCACCTCAGAAAAGAAAGAGAAATCAGAACAAACCAGTTGTTTAGAAAATAATAAAATTTTAAAGATTCATCTATGTATCTTCCATCAAAAATTCTCACATGATGTTCCAGCTGGAATTGAACCAAATTTTTAGAAAGATTCTAAAATATTTTTTCTAGAATATTAGAAAATTTACCTTTGTAGGTCATGCATTGAGATACTCTTTCTTCTAAACATATAGTAACGAAGAACATATTATATGTATAATATAATATATATATATAATTAAACAAAAATAGCCAGGCTCAAAAACAAATTAAACATCTCCATTAACTGGCAAAACAGGACTGTAATGCAAAGTGAGAATCTCAGCTACAGAAGTAAGCAACTTGGAACTGGCCACGGCAGCCAGGAGTTTGTCTTCTTCACAGTAACTGGGTCTGAAAGATTCTCTGCAGCCAACGTTGTTGCCAGAATTCAGAGACTGCCCCAGGGCTGCCCTACCTGTGAAAGGAGGCTGGGGGACAAAAAAATCAGTGCCAGCTGCTGCCTGGACTGAGATTTGCATGAAGCTATGGTCGGGGGAGCACAGAACTCAGCACAGTTTATGACCAGGAACTAAATGAAACTGTCCACTGACAGTTTGGCAGCATATTTGCCATTTCTTCAATATCACCATGGGGCAGAAACCCTATATTGCCAAGGAAGACCTGGATCAGGACAAAGGGTGCTGGATGGAACCACTATGCTGGCTGGGAGGAGAGTGAACAGAGAAAAGGTGGGCGAGGGATAGGGAGGTGAGAGAGAGGACTGTGCTTCTCACAACTAGCCTGAAAGCAAAATTTCAAGGCACATTAAGAAGTCTTACATTTAAGTTGGGGGTACGCCAAGTGGTAGAGGGTGTGCCTAGCAATGTAAGGCCCTGGGTAAGATCCCTAACACAGAAAAAAAAAACACAGTTAAGAAAAACAAATAAGATTTTAAAATTGAAACATGGATTCATTCTAGATGAAAGTAAAACAAAACCTAAAAACAAAATGTACCCTTAAATAAATAAATGAAAAATAACATCTGTAGAGAACAAGAGAACATATAATAGAAATAGAAAAAAATTTAAACATTTATATGCATATGTAAAATTCCAATAATTACAGAAATAAATCCAATGGATGAGATAAACTCCAGATTGATCTTAGCAAAAGAAAGAAACAGTACATTGGAAAATAGTGCTGAATGGATCCAAAATGCAACACAGAAACATGTTTTAAAAATACAGAACAGTTGTTAAGAAATACAAAGAACAGATTTGAAAACCTCCATCACATATCTAAAAGTGGCATAAGAAGGAAACAGAATGTTGGGAAAGCACTTTTTGAATATATAAGGTTGAGTATGTACCAGAAAAAAAATATAAGGCAGATATTCTCCGACCAAGAGTCCTTTGCAAGTACTGAAAAGATATAAGTGAATCTATGCCTATGCACTCTACAGTAAAACAGTAGAATAACAGAGGAAGAGAAAGCCTATAGATGGTCAAAGTAAAAAATAATAAAAAAGAAAGAATAACATTATCTATAAAGGCATAGTAATTAGATTGAAAGCAGACTACTCATCAATAACAATTTGCAGCCATAAAAAATGAGGTGAATTTTTTAATATTCTATGTAAAATCAATCTACTTTTATACCCAGCTAAATTTTATGTTAGAGTGATGCCAACTTATACATAATAGTAATAGTCATCGTATTTTAGACATGTAGCAATATTCAGAGTTTAAAAGAGTTTATTACCTATCAGTGCATTCTTTAGAAAGAAGAAAGTTATGGAAATCAAGAAACAATGCTGAACACGGACAGGCATTAATAAATGTGTGGATAAATTGATAATACACCATAAAAATCATTAATTTTTATATATAGAAAAGTGAAACTAATTCTAGAAACCATTATTAAATGGGTATTGTATTCAGTTGGCAATTGAAACACATTAAGGTTTTTGTTTTATTTGTGAGTTAATTCTTTTTTATAAAAAGATTAATTATGTATATAGCTAGAATTTTCAAGGATAACCATGGGAAGACTAGAAATAAAATCAGCAAGAAGGAAATGGAGCAGTATGGAAAACTATCAATCCAATCAAAATTAAAAAAAATAAATAGTGAACAAAAACAGTGATAAAAGAAAAACACAAACATAAATGTTAAAAATAAGTATGAGCCCAGTGTGATGGCGCACACCCATAATCCCATCGTCCACTCTGGAGGCTAAGGCGAGAGGATCACAAGGTAAAGGCTAACCTCAGCAATTTAGCAAGACCCAATCTCAAAATAAAAAGATTTTATTATAGCTCAGTGATCACGTGCCCCTGAGTTCAATCCCCAGTACCAAAACAAACAAAAGAGTGTGAGTGTTATTTATCACAGTAAATGTAAACAGATTGTATTAGCATTCTAGGACTACTGTAACAAATTATCACAAATGTAGTAACTTAAAATAACTGAAATTTATTCTGTCATATTCTAGAGGTCAGAAGTCCAAAGTCAAGGTGTCAACAGGGCAGTGCTCCCTTTGAAGGCTCAAGGGGAGGTCCTCCTTCCTTCTGGCTTCCGGCAGTTTCAGGCATCCCTTTTCGTGGAACTACATAACTCCAGTCTCTGCCTCTTCATACAGCTTTCTCCTTGACTCTCCATGTCTCTCCTCTGTGTCTTTTAGAGGGATACTTGTTATTAGATTTAGGGATCATCTGAATAGCCAAAATGATCTCAAGAGTCTTTTGATTATATCTAACGTGTGTCCAGATAAGGTCACATTCACAGGTTGTGTTAGAAAGTAGGTATATCTTATTAGGACCTCCTTTCAAACCACTGCATGGGTTAACTTGCCTAGTAAAAAGAAGTGACTACTAATCCAGTTACACACTTAAAAGTAAGTCACATAAGACGTACCTCAAAGTAAATCACATAAAGATTAAAAATCAATGGTAAGAAAAATACATACCAAGCCGGGTGCAGTGGTGCATGCTCCAGCAGCTCAGGAGGCTGAGTCAGGAAGATCATGAGTTCAAAGCCAGCCTCAGCAAAAGTGAGGTGCTAAGTAATTCAGTGAGACCCTGTCTCCAAATAAAATATAAAATGGGGATGGGGATGTGGCTCAGTGGCCAAGTGCTCCTGAGTAACACTCCCATTAAAAAAAGAAAAGAAAAGAAAAGAAAGGAAAAGTATACACCAAGGAAGTGCTAGTTAAAAAAAAATGTTGGTATAGCAATATTAAAGCAAGAAGGTTATAACTGCTATTTGCACTTTCTTTTCAATGCCCTGTCCCCAGTGCTGGGGATTGGACCCAAGGTCTTGCCCATCCTAGCAATATATCCTCCACATAATTGCATGTGTACACAAAGTGATTATACAAGGGCAATGGTTATTCTGAAAAGAAAGATTAGACACAACCTAAAGTCAACAAAGATGGAACTAATTAAATGAGGAACAAACATATGAAGAAAAATATTTTAAAAAGGTAAAGACCAAGGCAGCACCATATGTGTGCTGAGCTCCAGCCTGGATTATTAAGTGAAGATGAAAGGAAATGAAAAATAATTTAGATAATGCTCATATTATTGATTTTAATTGTTGCAATCAGTATTGCTAATATTTATTGAACACTTATTATGGGCCGGCACCTTCCTAAGTGACAGCATGGCTGAGATGGGTTTGTCCTGATGGTATGCAGGAGAGGCAGTGTTCTCAGTCACCTGCCATTTCCAGAGCAAAGGGCAGTGCCATGGAGCCACACACATGCATGCTTAAGGGGGATTCAGTCTTGCATTCCAGAAGAGAGAGGCACCCAGGGACACTTCATGCAAACGATGTGGGCAGGCTTAGTCACCATTCCACCTGCTGATCCCCTGGTCGGAGGAGAGACCCCGAGGGAGATCAACAATGAAACCGTAATTAATAGATATTGACCTAGTGTCTCAAAGGGGAACAGGGTATGTTGAAAGACTGTAAGAAATTATTTACTAGGGTCTTGGTTGCAGGGTCAGAAAATCAATAAGAGTGCTTATGTTTAAAAAAATAGTGTATTTATTGGTGGACATATCTTCAAATTCTCAAAGCTCAAATTTGGGTATGGTTAGATCCAACCTCTTACAGAGCATCATTGGGATTCTCCTCTCATTTTCAGCTCTGCTTTCATCTATGCAGGATTCAGACAGGCTTTCCCCCTAGGTGGCCTCTGGTAGACGGAGCATTTCGCCCATCCAGTTTCAGTTCTCCTTTGAAAGACTTCTACCAAATCCCAGGCTAGGTTTGAGCCACATCCCCATCTCCTGAAAATGTGGATTGAGTCAATTCCACATAAGTCAATCCCATAGACTGAAATGGATGGTATCAAAGAAAAAAATAAAGCGGTTGGGTTTTTTGTTGTTGTTGTTGTTATTATTGTTGTTCTTGTTGTTGTTTGTTTTTTGCAGTGGTGGGCCATGAACCCAGGGCCTCACAAGTGCTCAGCAAGCGCTCTACTACTGAACTACAGCCCCAGCCCCAGCCCCAGAGCTATTTTTAACAGAACAAGTGTGAACAGATCTATGCTAAAGCGGGCAAAACTCACAGATGTCTACAGTCGGGGCTTGACCTGGTTTGGAAACCCAGAAATGTCTACTAGGAATGTAGAGTTTTAGAAGAGGATTTAGAAAACTATCAAATATGAAAGTATATACCTCTTCTGAACAAGGATTCTTGGAGGGGCTAAGCTGCCTGTCGTTGCTGCTCCCTGTACCATGCCTTGTGGGTAGTGGGAAATGAGTGAGTACTGGACAGTCATTGGTACACTGACGAGTGAATTATAATTTCTAAGGGCATCTTCTGTCATCTGATGTGCTAAATGACATTCTGCAGTGAGATGTTTCATCTGCTCCATGGCTGTTGTTTTTCCTGGTCCATCCCTTGGTTTTGTGTCCTGATTCCTGACAACCACATCAGGCCATTTGTGTTTTCATGACTCATTTCAACCCTGTGTTAAAGATTCCTCATTCTTCCATAAAGGTTGAACCCTCAGTTTTTATGTAGATACAGGGAGGTTCTGTTTAAAAAAACTATATGTCCCACTGTCCCTGCAGCTAAGTATGATCCTAAGACTAGTTCTGGCCGACAGAAGGCAAGCAGAGCTGTCCTATGAAAACTTCCAGAACACTTCTATGGTTGCTAGCCTCCAAAGATGTCCCCCAACAACTCCTCCTCCCCCTACATATGCATGCTACTCTCCCACCAAGACGTGGAACATGTCCACCCCTTCCCTGGGCTGGCCCTATGACTCCTGTGACCAATCGAATGCAACAGAAGGAACATTTGGGAACTGGCAAGCTCAGGTGTGAGAAGACTGAAAACTCCCCCTTCCTTTCTCTTGGACTCCCATACTTGGAACAGTCCATTTTGAACACTTGCCTCCTGTGAGGAAGCTCAAGCAGCTGTAAGGAAAGATGCTCAAGAAGGAAAACTGAAGACCCAGCCATGACCCCCACCGAGAACCTAGCTCAGCCCTTGCCAACTTGCCAGCCACGTGCTTGAGATCATCTTAGACCTGTGGACTGTCCCAGTGTGCTGGCCAGCAACATGTGAAGCAGAACCTGCAGGCCGCTCACAGAGCCATGATCAGTAAGTTAATGGAAATAACCATGCTAAGATAACCTCTTAGTCTAGCATTCAAGAAAAAATGACCTGAAGCACATCCGTTTCACACATTTGCATGAAAGACACTTTTATCTTAAGTAAGGCTCTGATATTTTGGGTCTCTTCGTTACACTGAACCTCATGGTAACTGAGAGGCTCACTCCCAGGTACCACACAAATGGACACTTTTGCACATTTCTTTAGTTTTAAATTAATTTTTGTCTTATCAAAGAGATGTACAATTTCAAAACTCAAAAATATTTGGGAATTCTGGTAACTGACAAGATGATAGATTAGCTTGGTCTCATTAATTCCTTCCTCCAAATCCCACCCCATAAATGCCACAAAAATGCCAGAAAGAATTTGTGTGATACCAAGGTAAACATACGAAATTCTCTGCTGCCACATAGGTGCTGAGGTTGGGATGTGAGGGAGAATCAAAACCCAGAGCCCAACAGAGCCGAGTCCCGTGCATGGAGACGGGGAGATGAGGGGACAAAGAGGTTTTAGATGCACCTTTTCCCACCCAGTGCCACAGGGAGGCAGAAGAATCAGCAGCCAGCCCTGTACTTCCTGGGTTGTCCCTGGGGCATCCAAGTGGGCACTCTGGCCCAGATGGGTGGTAAGAGCCAGTTAAGGATGGGAACAAGCAGACACGTCAGCCCCTTGCACTTCCTCCTCACCCCACCTGCTTTGCAGTGACTCCTCCTTCACTGCGACCCTTGTGAAAGAACAGGTCCCGGATGCAAGTCCAGACTGCACCATCCTGAGGTGAGTCCTCTCTCTCTCACTCTCTCTGGCGCTCTGTACCCCCCACAGCCAGACTCATCAGGAAAGACGGAGGCCAGGGATATGCTGGCACCCTCCTCTCCGGCAGAGGACCTAATATCAAGGATTTCTCAACCTTGGAACTACTGAAATGTTGGCCAGGCAAGCTTTTGTTGGCAGGGGTTTGGGGGAATGTCCTGTAAATAGGATTTTTAGGCACATCCTTGGCTGCTACACGCCAGAAACCAATAGCAATATTCCACCCACCCCCCACCCTACTCCATGTTGCCACAACCAAATGTCTCTCCTTTTGGGGCAAATTCATGGTTGAGAACCCCTAGGAGAATAGGCACCAGGCTGCATTACAGTGGGGTTTCCCTGAATATGAACTGTTAAGAAAAAGTACAACTGGGCTTCTTGGGAGGCCACTGGTATAAGAAAAGAACATTAAAAGGAGAAATCTGATCTAAGTGAAGCAAATTTAGCTGAAAGAACAAGAAAGAAAAGTAATTATATTAAATAAACATAAAGTGATACATTAAAGCAAATAGTATTAAGCCCAAGAGGAATTTCTGTAAATAAAAAAAAAACTGAAACAAAAATTTGATTGACTATTGAATAGTAGGTTGGATAGCAGAATAGATCAAAGAAGTAGAAGATTCGTTCCAGAAAGCACCAGGTGGGTCACATAGTTGGAATATCAAAAAGAAAAGTTAAGAGAGATGGAAAAGAGAAGTAGAAGCATCAACATTCAAATAACAGAAGTCCCAGAACAGAGGGAAAATGTCAAGAGTGGAATATTTAATGAAACAGTAATAGAATTTCTCAGATCCAAATATTAAAATCTGAAAGTACAAATAAATATACTCTTAAATAAGAGAGGTAAGGGAAAAACATACCTAGATACATTTTTTGGTGTCATTTAAATGCATCAAAGTCAAAAAGAAAAATCTAAATACCTCTAGACTAAAGGCAAATTGCCTACAAAGGAACAAGAATCAGATGAACATTGGAATCATATTTCTCAATAGCTACATCTACCAGGAGACCACATAGTGAACAGTTCCAGTACTGAAGTAGAACTAGGGACCTAAAATTTCAAACCCAGCTAAACTATCATTTCAAAGTGATAACAAAATAATTAATGTTTGTAGTACAAAGATCCTCTTTGAAAATCTTCTTAGAGGAAGTACTCCAGCAAGAAGAAGGAGGAAAAAAACAAAGTAAAACAAAACACAACAGGGAGATGTGACCAGAAATGGAAGATACAGAAAGATCTTGGCAAATTTCACCAAGGTAAACTCAGCAATACAAAAAAGGAAACAGACAAAACACGTGGGACAAACAGTAACTAAAATCAGAGTTTGAAATGGCTTTTGCTTGAAATTCTATATTCAATTTTAATTCTTCTTTATGATAGTAAGTTCTCATTTTACCCTTTTATAACAAATATGATGACTAGAACACAAGAGAAAAGGCTGCTATAACTTGTTTCAGAACTGGGTTTCCTCTCATCGTGACTAATGATGCCAGAAACCAACAATTTCCCCCTGAAAAAACATGCAAACATAAATCAATATTCAAGGAGGAAGGGGGAGGAGGAGGAGGATCGGGAGGGGGAGGAAGAAGAGGGCAGGTAGGGCTGGAGGGCTCTTGTCTCTGCGCACCCACTGAGGGAAGGCCACGTGAAGACAAACAAGAGGACAGCCGCCTGCTGCCTGGGAAGAAAGCCCTCCCCAAGGAGAGTCCTCCCCAAGCTGGAACCTTGGTCTTGGACATCTAGCCTCCACAATTGTGAGAAAATTATTTTCTGTTGTTTAATCCACCCAGTCTTGGGCATTTGTTGTGGCAACCTAAAATGACTAAGACAATAGTTTTGGTGGGAAAAAGTGGTCAATTATATTGGGGGAAAATCTGAACACCAAAGTGAACTATAGCTGTGGATTAAATGCTTGATGGAATGATAAAAATGATTGAAAGAGAAACATAAACAGTATTTGTAATATTGGAAACAGGAAGATTTCTTAAACAAAACCCTCAAAGAATAAACCATAGAAAAGGAAAAAAAATATCAGAAGTGGCACGTCCTTACCTTTGCCACATTCTGTTCATTAGAAGGAGCAATTGGCCCAGCCACACCCAGGAGACAGGGTTAGCCAAGTGTATGAAAGTGTGAATGCCACAGGCAGGTGTCATTGCGAGCATTTTCAAGGTTGCTAACACAGGCAGGTTTTAAAGGACAAAGTGCAAAAGTTGGGCACAAGAAAACATGCTAGACCTCACTAAACCTCAAGAAAATACAAATTAAAACAATTATTCATCCATTTTACTCACCATTAGGTTAAAAAAAATCTTTTAAGTCATAATGGGACAGGGAAGGTCATACAGAAACTATCCCTTTCACATATTGGTGGTGGAAGCATGACTTGCTAAACTTTTGAGAAAAGCAATGCACCAGGGTCAATAAAATATTAAATGGGGCTGGGCGAGGTGGTGCAGACCTATAATCCCAGTGGCTCAGGAGGCTGAGGTAGGAGGATTGCAAGTTCAAAACCAGCTTCAGCAATGGCAAGGCACTAAGCAACTCAGTGAGACCCTGTCTCTAAATAAAATACAAAATAGGGCTGGGGATGTAGCTCAGTGGTCTAGTGCCCCTGAATTCAATCCTGTACTGCACCCCCAAATTCATGGCTTAATAATCCCATTCATAGCAATTGACTTCATAGAAATAAAAGCACCAGTCCTGAGGGCATATGGACA
Organism: Ictidomys tridecemlineatus; assembly: GCF_052094955.1. Classification (NCBI taxonomy): domain Eukaryota; kingdom Metazoa; phylum Chordata; class Mammalia; order Rodentia; family Sciuridae; genus Ictidomys; species Ictidomys tridecemlineatus. The sequence continues at coordinate 14,275,861 of NC_135482.1, read as the reverse complement.
AGGACGGTCACTATGACATTATCTCTGATGCCAATACCAAAAAAAAACCTGGAAACAGCCTGAGTGACCTTGAGTAAGGGAGAGATTAGAGAATTTAAGGCATAAACAAACTATGAAATGTTCCTATCAGTTGGTAATTTATTAATATTTGAGCTCAGAGAAAGATTGGAGTCACACACACATTAAGTATAGATATGTGTTATCTCCATAGATTTATAGAGGGGAAGAGAGATTATTAATTTTAATATAATCTCATATACTTTGAGTTTTGTAGCAAACATTATGACTTTTTTGTTTAACAAAGAAAAAAATAAAATTTTAAAAAGATAAATAGAACCTTCCTTGACTTAGTTCCATCAGTTTACATACATTTCCAGAGGACCTAAAATCACATTGAAATTTCTCTTGGAATAGCATTAATGCATAAATTTTCTCCCAGTCATTTTTGCATTTAAAAAGTACACTTTCATTTATTCATTCACTGCATACTCTCTGAGTATGGTCTGTCTATTAGATGCAGAACCACCTGCTACTAGGAATAAAGCCTTTCGGCCTAGTAAGTCCATTCTCATGAACAAGAAGAGAGAGATATCTTTGCAAAGTTGGAGACATGTATCTTATTTGCACCTGTCAAACCAAATCATAAAACCCGGATTTGAAGATCTCATCTTGAGAAATTGTTGGAGCACAAAGATTCATGCCATCTGCAGTGAGTACTATTTCTCACATGTGAACTGTTGATGGGAATCAAATGCAAGAGAGTTGGAGGTCATGTGCCCTGGTGGGGCAAGGACCTGGGGTGAAGGTATTCATGGACAAGATGTATGTTTTGTTAGTTGAGCAGAAGGGCCCTTCCCACTGCACAGCATGATATTATGCAAGGCGGATCTTCTTTGAAATGGTGTGGCACACACTGCTGCCTTGCTGCCTGCCTACCCATTCCTCCCCCTCTTCCTTGGTAACCAAACAGATTTGGTTAATGTACCTGGTGTCTGTGTTTCAAAGGAAGATAGAGAGAGCCCTCCCCAGCCTATTTTGGTTCATCTTAGCTTATCGTAATATTAATTTGCCCTTTTCCTGGAGCAGGCAGGTAAAAATCAGGTGTACAATGAATGGCACAGGAGAGAATCTTCCAAGAAGAATGTGAGAAAGTTTCCTTACTCTTTTTTTTCCCCCAGTGCTGGGAATTGAACCTGGGAGTGCTTTACAACTGAGCTACATCCCTAGCCCTTTTAAATTTTTTTTTTTAAAGAAATGAGGCAACTGTACAAACACTTTTTTTTTTTAAGAGAGAGAATATTTTAATATTTATTTTTTAGTTTTCGGCGGGCATAACATCTTTGTTTATACATGGTGCTGAGGATCAAACCCGGGCTGCACGCATGCCAGGCAAGCGCGCAACCGCTTGAGCCACATCCCCAGCCCCCTTTTTAATTTTAAGACATGGTCTTGCTAAGTTGCTTAGGGCCTTGCTATGTTGCTGAGGCTGACCTCAAATTTGCTTCTGTCTCAGCCTCCCAAGTTTCTAGGATAACAGACATGTGCCACTGTGCTCCCCCTCCCCATTTTTCTACTCTTAAGAAAGGCCAGAGGGAAGGGACATTTTTTTTTTTCCTTTTAGTCTTTGGGAATTGTGAGGGAGACTGTGATGCTTTAGTAACTACAGCCAGCTTGTGCTCATGAGGCCCGATTAGCAGAGGATAGGGCAAGCAGCAGACAAGTGTGGAAAGAAGCTGGAGCATATAGTATCATCTTTGAGCCTCTGAATTACCAGACCTGGAATCCCCCTAGGACCAGATTTTTTAGGCATTTCTAGAGTTTCTAGAGTGGGGTAGAAATGGTGGGGTGGTTACTTATCTAGTGATTCTCTTAACTGGGAATCCATTTGTCTCTCTTTCTCTTTCCTTTTCTTGTTGCAAATGCACATATACTGACTCCCTTGTGAGATGTATCCCTAGGTCTCTCAAAGTGGGTCCAAACCTTCAGCTTCACAATCCATGTAGAAGGTTTATTTAAAGACCACAGCCACAAAGAACAAATAATATAGGTTTTTGTTGGTGGTGATGGGGATAGGTTGTTTTTGTTGGCGGCAGGTTTTGTTTTGTTTTTTAGAAATGGACCAGGCATGGCTGGGTATACCTGTAATCCCAGCAACTTGAAGGGCTGTGGCAGGTTGTGGCAGCTGGATCACAAGTTCCTGGCCAGCATGGGCAACTTAGCAAGACCCTGTCTCAAAATAAAAATAAAGATCTGGGGATGTAGCTCAGTGGTAAAGTGACCCTGGGTTCAGTCCCCAGGAACACACACACACACACACACACACACACACACACACACACACGGAAGGAAGGAAGGAAGAAAAATAAATAGTTGCTATAGGGAAGGAGAATACAGGGATAGAATGTGAAATCTTTCTTAATATACCCTGTCTTACAGATTTGGTCTGCAGGTTTAACTTTGGAAACATGTGAATGCTAAATAGGTTACATGGTTTTAAAAAATATATATTAAATCAAAGTGAAAAGGCTAAATGGATCAACTTCCAATTTCACACTCTGAAGCTCAGAGTAGTCACTCTCATCCTTAGAACAAATCTGTACAAATTGAACAGCAATGGCTCTTTTGGACCCATTAGAGAACTGAAGTTACAGGACAGAGTATCATTCCAAATGTGTAGATCTAAGAGGATGAAGTCTGAGTAAAATCTCTGGACTTACCTGGATTTACCTCTCAGGTTACCTGGAGCAGAAGCCACTGCCTCTGTGAGCTGATCAGAACACTCATATGGTCATTGTCATGAAGTGTGGGAGGCTGAGAGCCAACACAAGGGTGAAGATCTCCCGGGGCCCCTAGTTTTAAGGGGGGGCATGCTTTTGTGGCTTTCATCTCTCCCAACGCAGTGAGGTTAAGTTCTCAAGGTAAAGACCTGAGAAAGTTCCTTTTGTGGTTCTAGCAGAGAAAGGAAAAGATTCATAATTGTGAAACATGTTTAGACCTTTTTCCATAACAAAAGCCTACCCCCAGGGGAAACGATTTCACCAGAGCCTTGTCCCAGGGCCCTAGGACAGAGTGGGGGGCATTACTGTCATCCCAGCCCCCTCTAGTTTCCTTATCTCACCCAAATTGGGGTAAAGGGGGCAAGAAAAGAAACTGTGAAAAACAAACTCTTGTGAAAATTAAAGACCAGAGATTTAGGCACACTAAAAGACTTAATTGAAATATTATAGAAGGCTCCTTCCCCAACACCTTCCCGTTACACCAACAGTGTTCCAGTACAATCATAATGGATTACAGTAGAATAGCTATAAGACACAAACTGTGTGAGAGGGGAGATACTTTAGGAAAGCCCGAATTCAAGATGGAAGATAAAAATGAGGACTCTAAATGAATTTGAAGCCTCTGGGACCTACAGTTACAGAAAACATTAATCAAAGTCTAACTCCTATCTCAATTAACATAGATCCACACAATAAAGGCTTAGTTCCTATTTATCCAGTGCAGCACACATCTGTTGACAAAAAATTCCAAGACTTGCCAAAAGGCAAGAAGAAAACAGTCTGAGCAGAAAAGGCAAGTATCAGAACTAGATGAACTCAGATATGACACAGATGTTGATCAGACAGGGAATTTAAAATCATTATGATAAATGTGTTAAGGGCTGTAGTGGAAAAAGTAAATGGCATCCAAGAAGAGATGGTTAATTAAGCAGAGAGGTGTAAGTTCTAAGGAAAGACCAAAAGGTCTGGGGGTTGTGGCTCAGTGGTAGAGCACTTGCCTCGTGTGCATGGGGCACTGGGTTCGATCCTTAGCTCCCCATAAATAAATAAAATAAAGGTATTGTGTTCATCTACAACTAAAATTTTCTTTAAAAGGAAATACTACAAATAACAATCACTGTAATAGAAATTTTTGATGAGCTCATTAATGGACTCAACACAGCTGAGGAAAGAATCATTGAACTGGAAGACAAACCAACATAAACATCTCAGAAACACAAAGACAAATATATATATATATTTAAATACATGTGTGTATAGGTATATATATATAATATATATATATATAATATATATATATATATATTCTCCACATATATATTTAAGAACTATAGGACAGTTTCAAAATATGTAACATATAATTGGAAAGAGAAGAAAAAGAAATATTTGCAGTAATAATGTCCAAGACTTTCCAAAATTAATGATAGATACCAAACCACAGATTTAGAAAGCTCAGAGAATACGAAATAGAATAAATAAACAAAATGAAATAAAATCCCCACTTAGTCTTGTTTTATTAAAAATGTAGAAATTGGGGCTGGGGTTGTAGTTCAGCAATAGAGGACTTGTCTTGCATGCATGAGGCCCTGGATTTGGTCCCCAGCACCACATAAAATAAACAAATAAAAATAAAGATATTGTGTCCTCTACAACTAAAAACAAATATTTAAAAAATGCAGAAATTGAATACAAAAAAAAAAGAGAAAATCATGAAAAAAGACAAAGGGAAAGAAAACACCTTACTTAGAGAGGAACAAGGATAAAAATTACAATGGACTTATCATAAAGCAGGCAAGTAAAAGAGAGTGGAATGATATATTTAGAGTGTTATTAGGAAGAAAAAAACCGAAGCAACCTAGAACTCTCAATCCAGCACTATTGTCTCTCAAAGGTGAAGTGGAAATGTAATGATTTTTAACAAATGAAATCTGAGGGAATCCATTGTCATCAGACTTTCCCTGCAATAAATGTTCAAGAAGTTCTTCAAAGAGAAGGAAAATGGTATCAGAAACTCAAATCTCTGTAATGAAATAGGGGCATTGAAGAAGGAATAAGTAAAGGAAAATAAAAACATATTTATCTCATTCTTCATTAATCTAAAAGGTTATTATTATTTAAAGAAATAATAGTAACAACATAATGTTAAATGAAAGAATGACAGCAATGTCACAAGGGACAGATAGAGGAATCAGGACTACTCAGCCTGCACTGCAGGGGAAGTGGAATAGTATTGTCTGAAGGTGGATTTAGGTTAGCTAGAAATATGTGTTGAAAACTCTATAGCAACCGCTAGCATTAAAAAAAACGTATAATGTGCTAAGAGAGGAGATAAAATGCATAATTGATACCACATAAGATAGAGGAGTAGGGGATGCGGCTCAGCAGTAGGGTGCTTGCCTTACATGCTCAGGGGCCTGGGTTTGATCCCTAGCACCAGAAAAAAATAATAATGAGGTAGGACTGGTGATATAGCTCAGTGGCTGAGTGCTCGCCTATCATGTGCAAGGTGCTGGGTTCAATCCCCAGTAATGCAGAATCAAAACAAGGCAGAAAAAGAGAGCTCTGGCAACAGACAGGAAACAGTTGAAAACACGACTGACATTTATATAGATTGATCAATAATCACTATATGAATGTCTAAAGATATCAATTAAAAAGTCTGAGGTTGTCCAAGTATATTTTAAAAATTAAACTTGATACGTGTTGTCTCCAGAAATCTACCTTAAATGTGAAGGCTCTAATAGGCTAAAGGAGAGGGAGAGATGGTGTGCAACGCTCATCAAAGGGAGTTGAAATAACTATGGACTTCAGGCAAAGCAGACTTCAGAATGAAGGAAATGATCAAGAATAACACAAGGCACTATGTAATAAGGAAAGGATCAAGCCTCCAGAAAGACAAAATCAATAACTAAAGTTTACCATCTGTCTACACAGTTTTTCCCCAAGGGATTTTAAAATAATTACCGTATGATACAATTTGAGCAAAATAAACCCTACTGACAAAAGGAACAAGAAAATAAAAACCTGTAAACTCTTTGTAATAATCATACTGTTAGTAATAGCATTGGTATCGTTCTAAAACTATTACACACATATACACAACTACAAAGAACAATGTCCTACCATCAGGTACTCACAGCTAAGCTCAAGAGACAGGCATGAAAGGTGATAATTATGGCAGCATAAGTAAGATAACAGGGATATGAACAAGATGCTGGAGTAAGAACAAGGAGGACATCTTTAACTTTTCATGATTAGGCGAGGGAGAGTTTCCCAGAAGAAGTAACAACTGACCTTTATATGAATTTCCTGTAAAAAGTGAAACCTAAGGAGCTTAGACTTGAACCTGTGGATGATGATACACTATGGATGCTTTACATCAAATACAGGACATGATCAGAATTTCAAAGATCATGAGTGCTACCGTGGTGTGGAGGATGGAGGAGGATTCTAAAGAGAGGGAGGCCACTATTAAAAAGCTTAACAACTAGCTGGGCACATGGTGCGTGCCTGTAATCCCAGCACCTGGAGAGGCTGATACAGGAGGATCGTGAATTCAAAGCCAGCCTCAGCAAAAGCGAGGCACTAAGCAATTCAATGAGGCCCTGTTCTAAATCAAATACAAAATATAGCTAGGGATGTGGTTCAGTGGTTGAGTGCCCCTAGGTTCAACCCCTGCCACCCAAAAAAGAAAGAAAGAAAGAAAAAAGCTTACCATCTGCTCTATATATTATTTCCCACCAAAAGGAATCAAGCTCCTTATAGAAATAGCCATGTGTAAGGCAAGAAATAGAAAAGATGAACTTGGATAGTCTTATCATGGCAGAGAGCAGGTAAGCCATCAAAACCCAGGAGGGTCTTGCCAAAAGCCACTAACTTGGTGGATTGAAGTACATCAGATTGATTAAATTCTATGAAGTCATAATACCACAATCGATAAACTACTCAATGAGAGAATCTAGGGAAAAAATTATTGTTTTGGAAAGTGGTAAGAGGGAAAGAAAGTTAGACACTTATCCTTCCTTTTCCAAATGAATTCTATCTCAAAGTTACAAAATAGTTGATGGAAAAATCTTTTTTAAAATGGAGAATTCCAGCTAACAATGCAGAAGGAATTATAGAATTAAATGTTACCATTTTTTTTTTGCCACCCATAAGAAAAGACAATGAGTATAAGCAATGATCACAATGGCTAAAACCCCTGGGTGAACAGCAGATGGGGAACTTTATAAGGGCGGATCAGGTTGGTGAACTTGAATCCACTCATCCTCTTGACAACACACAGAAACATGGGACTCACAACCCAATATTATAGAAAGTACATACCACCACCTGTGTGCTACTCTTTCCAAAAACTTGAACCTAAATCTGACCAAGCCTCTAGACCCAATTACCAATTCACAGAAAGTACAGGGACAGAGAAGAATGTTAGATGATACAGCAGCTGACATATTGCAGATTTAAAGAGACTTAAGACATAGATGTGTGCATCCTATTTGGATCTTAATTCAAACAGAGACTTAAAAATATTAGAAAATTAGGCAAATTTAGATAGTCAGTGTTTGATGGTTATGGAATTATTGTCAGTATTTTAGGTGTGATAATGAAATCATGGTTGTGTTTTCCAAAATCCTTCTATTTTGAGATGCATACTTAGAGTATTTATGGATAAAAGTATATGATGTCTGGAATTTGTTTTGAAATGAACTGGTTGGGAGTAGGAGGGAGAGAAGGGTAAAAGGACGGGTTTATAGATGAAATAATATTGACTAATATAACCTATAACTACCTGTGGTTCTGCTAGGGATTCGATACACTATTCCCTTTTATTTTATATTTACTTGAAATAATTTTATAATAAAACTTTCTAAAGAACATATTTCTGGGCCTGCTGCAGACCTTCTGAATTAGAATCTCTGAGCATTCTGACTCATTTATGTGTTTTGCCAACAAGTTCCCCAGCGGATTCCGCAGCACACCACGTCTAAGAAACAGTGGTCTCTGCCCATCAGCCCCTCCCATTTACAATTCTACTTCCAACCTTTCCTCTACATCCAAACCTGTTTTTCAAAATGCCCACTTGACATCTGCACAGACGCCCATAGGCATCTCAAATTGCACATGGCCAAGAAGAGGTACTGCTTAGCTCAAAATCTGTTCATTCCTAGACTTCCCCATCTTATTAAATAGGACCATGACTTAGCCTGTTGCTGAAGCTAAGAACCCAAGGGGTTCTTCATTCTTTTCTGACTTCCATTCCCTACTTCCAATCCATCTGCAAGTCCGGTTTGCTCTCCTTTCATCACACATCTTGACTCTTTTCCTTCCTCTCCATCCCAAGCCACCACCATTTTACAGCTTTCCCAGGTCCTAACACTGTACCCCCACCCACACCCCTAACCCTAGCACAAATCCTATCACTGCTGCAATAATTGGCCTAACAAACCACCCCAGACACAGTGGCTTCTTTCCCTGGGTCACAGGTGTGTGATGACTGAGGCAGCTGCAGCTCATTTACACTACTTTCAATTCTGCCTTAAAGATCTCTTCCATCTCCTCCAACCAGATACATTGTTCCCATGGTGATGGAAGGAGTCCAGGTGAGACACGCTGCACACACACATCCTACATCACAGCCTCTCGCATGGTCAGAGCAACTCACACAGCCAGACCCAAGTCAGTGAACAAGAAGATGTACTCTGCTCCAGTCAGAAGAGGATCAAGAGTAGCTGTTTACTGGAAAATACGCCACAGGGGCCAGGAACACTGACTGTTGGGACACAATGAGATTTCTGAGAGGAAGGAAGTCTAGGAGGAGAAGAAGGACCAGGGCCATGACCCAGGACACACCAAAGACCAGACAGAAAAGCAGAAGTCAGGAAGGAGACTGAGAAACTAGTAATGAAGGAGGAAAACTGGGAAAGGGTAGTGTCCCAGAAGCCAAGAGAAGGAGCGAATGGAAAACTGGCTTGAGTAAGATCTTGAATAAAATAGAGAGAAAAATGATGATTTGGTTTGGCAACATGGACTGTGGATTCTGACCAGTGGAGGTAGTGGAGATGGAAGGCTGAGGGAAGTGGTGGGAGAAAGACTGGGTGTGAGCTGGTAGGTTTTGTGACTATAACCAACCCTTTTTCAGAAGTGTCTCTTTGATGGAAAACCAGGGCTGTAACTAGAGAGTGTTATGAGAGCATGCACAATATTTTTTAAATTAGGAATGCTAGAATCTCCATGGGAAGTTTCCATGGGGCAGGAGAAACTTCCTCAACTGAAACCTCAGTTTCCTGAGGATGTCACCCCTTCCACAACCCCCTTAAGAGCACAGCCTTTCCCCTCTCATATCTCATGTTGCACTAGTTTTGTTGGAAGTGGCCATTTTGATCAGCTAAAACACCCCTCCTTCACATGATCTTACAGATAAGGATTCCCAAGAAATACAGAGTTCTGGAATGATACGCTGAGACTGCTGATCAGGGGCCACCCCTTCCTGCCTATCTCCTCCTCTTTCCTGCCTGGAATGTGAATGTGACATGTGGGGGTGGAGATGCCATCCCCCAACTGTATGCTATAAGCCGGAAGTTACTTCACTTCTCTGTTTCTTATGTATAAAGTGGGGATAATAATCGTATCTCTCATAAAATTATTGTGATGGCTAAGTGATAATACACCTAAGCACTTAGAAATGTGTCTGGTTCATAGTAAATGCTTAGTAAACATCAGTAATGTTCTTACTTTAAAGGAGGAGACAGTATTAACATATCAAAACACAACTGGTACCCCTCTCTTCCCCTGTTGGATGCTAACTAAGACTATCATTAATAACTTTCAGTAGTTTATAGCAACAAGCATTCATATCTTGCTCACAGACTTGCAGATTCTCTGGGGAAGTAGAGAGCTCCTCAGGCTACCCAAGAGGCTCCAGGAGGCATCATTCTGGGACAAGTGACTACTTGGGGCTTGTTCTAGGTAAGTCAGGAGTCCTAGAGTACAGTCGGGTCAAGCCACCTGAGCACAATGAAGGATTCTGGGAGGATGTGGCATATGTCATCCATTCACGTTCCATCAGCCAAGACAGTCCAATGGCCAAACCCCAAATCAGTGGGAAGGGAAGGCAGAGCAGTGTGGAAGAGGAAGGGAGCATTCTGAATAAGCAGAACCATTCATGTTGTGTGTCCCCAAAAAATTCCTATTAATGAAGGAATGTTTAGAAGTGAAAAGATTAGATTATGAGAACTGTAACCTAATCAGTAGATTACCCCACCCAATGGATTAATAATTTGAGCGGACTAACTAGGCGGTAACTGTAGGCAGGTGAGGTGCAGCTGGAGGAAGTAGGTCACTGGGTGCATCTTGGGGGTTTATGTTTTGTCCCTGAGGCCTCCTCCATATTTCTCTCCCTCTCTCTCTCTCTCTCTCTCTCTCTCTCTCTCTCTCTCTCTCTCTCTCTCTCTCTCTCTCTCTCTCCCCCCCTTCCCTTCTGTCATGAGCTGAGCAGACTTCTTTCACCACACCTTCTGCCATGATGTTCTGCCTCACCTCAGGCCCAGGGCTATGGAGTTGGCCGGCCATGCACTGAACCTCTGAAACTGTGAGCCCAACATAAACTTTTCCTCCTCCAGTTGTTCTTGTCAGGGATTTTGGTTACAGCAAAGAAAAGCTGACTAACACCATCCATTGCTCATACCAGTAAATAATTGCAACCACGAGTTAGGACTGGGAAGTACAGAGCCCCCGGAGACAATGCAGTGGAGGCAGACCATCCTGATGATCTAAAGGGATTCATCCTGCACCTTCTCTTCTGTGCTGCTCATTCATCCATTCCAGGGACCACAGCTGGCACCCAGGTCTCCACAAGCTGTGCCAACTTCCTGCCGTGGTGAGTCTGCCTGCCTGTCATCACTACTGGGAAGTTGTACGGCCACACTGAGCCACTTCTGCCTTGCTTTCCTATCTTTCCTTCTCCTACCGCTCCACATTGGCCTGGCTTCATGACTGATATCAGTAGCTACTCATTGCCCAAGTGAGAAGCCTAAACGTCCCTGCCCCCACTGCCCACTGACTGGCCACAGCCAGTGAACACCAAGGCTGGGGAACTGAGTATCTCAGTAATTCCTCAGTATCTCTTGAGTCTTTCTCACAGCTGAGTACCTATTCCAAGCCAATAGGATTCCTCTCTCCCAAAGATTACACCTTCCAGCAGCCAACCCACCTCCTACCATCACAATATGGCCACAGTGATCTCCCCCAAATGCAAATTTAGTCCTGATGCTCAAAACTCAGGTGAGATAAATTTCTGAGCAAAGACTGTTGTGTCTCTGAATAGAATCACCTGCCACTCCTTCCTCAGTTTCTCTGAGCAACCAGGCCAGGTTCCAGCCTCCAGATATACCATAATGCTCTCCTCTTTGCTCTTGCCTCTGTTTTTTTGTACCACCCCTTCAGCCCCCTTTCTGGTTAATCCAGTTCCTCCAAGGAGGCCTGAGAATACTAGCCTCCCAGGTTCAGTCACATGCCCCCCATGGTTCCCTCGGTACCCACACTTCTCCCAATGACCCCCCCTGTGCTACATTCACTTCAGATGGCACACTTCTAGAGGACCAGAACTGGGGGGGTTCATTAGTGTGTCCACAGTGCCTGTCCAAGACAAGAGCCACACTGAACCCAGGTGTCCCCCTCTCAGAAGGTGAGGAGGACAACAATAATAATATTTTGCTATTAGTTGTGTGGTGAGGATTAAATGAAATAACACATGGAAAATGTGCCTATCCCAGTGAGAATACTAGTTTGGTCAATACATAAATAGTAAATAGCTTTTATTATAATACCATTAGTATTAAAGATTTTATTGAAGCATGAAATATACTCAGAAAACAACACACAAACCTATAAGAGAACACAGCTTAGCATATCTTCATAAAGGAACACACCCTTAGGACCAGTCCCTAGATAGCATTAATGTTAAACTCAACTGTCACCTCAGAGAGGCCCTCCCCACAGCCCCTATCACTGTAGTACTTCACATTCTATATGATCTAGTCATATCACATGTAATGTCTACCTCCCCTCACCCCAATGTATGCTCAAAAAATGAATGAAGTATTCCCATTTTCATTTATTTACCACCACCCCCAGCTGCCCTCTGCCATGTGGGAGAATTCTTGCCTTTCCAGCTTAAGTATTCCGGTGAGCAGCGCTGGGCAGGGCCAGCGGCACCTGGGGGACTGAGCAGTGCAGGGTTAGCACTTGGTCCTGCCCTGCAGCTCGAACCTTCTGGGCCTCAGACTTCTGTTTCCCCCACTTGTCCCCTGCAATCTGGGTCCTTCCCACCCCTCCCTTTCCACTTTGCATTCAATAATTGAAACAACAAAACAAAATTGTAGTAATAGTCTTTTCCACCCTCCGAGATCATCACTGCCCAGTGGCATCTGTCCAGGGCTATCCCGAGGACCGAAGCCCCCCGGGAGATGGCCGCTTTCCACCTTGCAGCCACGCACCTGGCCAAGCTCCTCTCCCGCCTGCTAAAGGAGGCTTTTACCAGTCACCCTGCCACTTCACCCACAGAGAAGGTGAGGCTGCCAGAGGTGGCCCCAGCCTCTTAGGTCTCTGACTTTCAAATCCTGCAGTCCTGGCCACACCTCAAGGGCATGCGATGACCCTCAGTCTTGACCCTTCCTCTTCACCCACCGTGGCAGTCGGGAAGAATGTGCCTGGGGCTGTTCTGGGCACTGGGCATGAGATTGTGAGCAAAGTTCCTGCAGAAACAAACGGGCTAATGAACTTGGCAGCCGTCAGAGCAAGAAGGGGCCCTCACACAGAGTGGCCAGGCAGAGCCTCTCCGCGAAGGCGACACTTAGTTGAGATCGCGGTGATGGGAAGAAGCGGGCCACGCAGGGAGGTTGGGAGGGGTAGATAGTAAAGAGTTCCAAGAAGAGGGAACACCAAGTGCTCAGCTCCTTTTACACCCATGACCTCATTTAATCAGCGTCCAAACCTTGATGGGGGGCGGATCTTTGCCCCATTCCACAGAAGAGGAGGCTGAGGCCCAGGAAGATGACGGACTTTACGGAGCTGGGATTTGAACCCTGCGCTGCCATCGAGTCCCGACTCTGCTCCGCCAGCATTTCGTGCAGCCTCCTTCTTCCAGCACCGTGACCTTAACTCGGCACGTGCTGGTCCCTCGCCCCCCTCCCCACATTGTTCCACTGAGCCCTGCTGGTGTCGTGGGGGAGGGGGTGCCGGGGACTCTCCCTAGGATCGCGGGAAGCGGTGCCCAGTTTGGGGTCCGGAGTTAGACTCCCGCCGCAGCCTAGCGTTAGGGACCCGGCCCACCGGCCCCGCCCCCTCCGAGCCTGGCCGGCGCTGCCTCTGTCCATGGTCAAAGCACCCGGGGTAATCCGCCTTTCTCTTCCGCCCGCCGAGCCCCATTCATATTCTAATCACAGCGCGGCCGACCCGCGAACTGCCACTTTATCGGGGCCCGCGGGAGAGGCAGTCTGCCCCCCCACTTCCACTTCCAGCCCCCCAGCCCTCTGCCCCCCTCCTTCTGCACTTTACACTCCGCCAAGGAGGGGGTCCCTGGGAAAACTGCGTCCCCACTTGGACGCCGGGCTTCTCACAAACTTCGAGGTTGGCTGTGGGGATGAGGGGGGTAGCGAGGGGGAAGAACGGGGGTGGGGGATGAGAGCAGAGGAGGGAAGGACCGAGATGCGGACAGACTGACAGACAGAGTTACGGGAAGAGGCGCGGGGGTGGGGTGGGAGTCAGAGAGACCCAGGGGATGGAGACCGAGGCAGCGTCCCAGGGAGAGACAAAGAGACGTGGGGGGCAGGGGCTGGACAGAGAGACGAGCAGCCAAAGAAGGAGAAAAAGAGGGAGAGAGAGGAGGAGAGACCGGAGACCCCAGAGAGAGGGAGAGAGACCAGAAAAGGAGGGAGGCAGGGTTAAGGACGGAGACCCAGAGAAAGACAAAAAGTTCTGGAGGAGAACCAGCCCCTCACCCCTCCCTGCCAAGCGTCCTTCTCCACATTCAGTTTGGGGATAGGGTCTTAAGGCTACTGCTGCTCCCCCAACCCACCCTTTCCCCTCAGCGCCTTCTGCTCCTCCACGCGTGTTCGCGGAACTGCGTGGAAAGGGGTCAAAATAGGTCCCCTCTGCACCCACAGGGTCCCCACCCACCTCCAACCCAGGAAGAAAAGAGGAGGCGGCACAAAAGGACAGAGAAAGGAGTGGGGCCCACTCGTGGCCGCGCAGGAGTCTCCCCAGGCTCCTTAGAGTCCCCCGCCCCACCTTGCGGGGGCCTGATCGGGGGGAGGGGTCGGAAGGGGGAGGGGGCCACATCTAAGCCAATTTTGATTTCGCCTATAATGAGTGCCTAGCGAAGGCTGGAGAAGGCCTCTGGAACTTTAAATAAGAAAAACGTTGCTAATGCTATAATAGAAGGGGGAAGTCGGAGGGCTGGGATTGCGTCGCTCTGAGCCCCCCTTTTCGGAGGCGGCTTTTCTTATTCAAAACAGGCCCACAATGGGCTTCACAGTGCGCCTCGCCACGGCCCCATCTGACGAGCGGCCATTCATCAGGCCGGCTGGCCTATCAATGACATTGCTCCCATCGGGGCTCCTATAAAATGATGCTTTTTCCCATGAAACATCCGCAAACATTTTGACGGGTTTGGCTTTGCCCGGCTGGATTACTGAGTGTCCCTTCGCTTGCTCGCTCTTTCTCTCTCTCCCCCTTCTCCTAGCTCTCCTCTTTCTCTTTTTTTTCCACCTCTCTCTTTTCTTTCCTCTTCTTTCTCTTTCCTTCCTCCTTTATCCTTTTGCCCTCGCACTCTTTGCGTCTGTCTCCTCCTTCTTCTCCCCTCCCTCACTCCCTGGGCATCTCTAGCACAGGGGATCCCCAAACATCAGGACTTTGGGGGGGCGCCTGTGCTGTCCATGGGAAGAGCATGCATTGTGGGTTACTGGAGGAACCCGACATGGATTCCACAGGTTAGTCCTTCTGGTGGGGGGTTGGGGGAAGACATTGGGAGGGAAGGAGAAGGGAGAAGGGGAACTTTAGAAAGAGTTGCAAAAAGTTCAGATGGGTCATCTTGACAGCGGAACCCCAGGAAATACGGAGAGCGTGCAGAACTTTTCAATCTGGCAAAAATGTGGAAGTGGATATGTGGAAGTGTGTGTGCGTGTGTGTGTGTATAACGTGTGTGTGTGTGTGTGTGTGTGCGCGCGCGCGCGCGCGCGTTCAAAGGAGCGCGCTTTCGCTTGCCCCGACACAAAGTTACGTAAAGATGCGCTAACTCGCTGGGAGCTCGAGATGCCACTTGCTGTAACTTTGCGAGCCGATGGTCCCCTCCTGGGCCCCGCTCCTCCCCAGGGTTTGGGGGCCCGGAATAGCGGAGCGCTCGGATTCCTTTGGCGAGGGCCGGGAAGCCGAGCGGAACGCCCCAGAGGCGGGGGAGGGTGACGGCTCGCACAGTGCCTGGGAGGTGGGGACCGAGGCTGGTGGAGACGCGCAGCTGGAGGGAGTGGCGGCTGCGAACCCGGTGGTCCTGGGGAAACCAAAGCATTGGGAGATGGGAGTCCAGCTGTCCCAGGCGAGCTGTGCAGTCTTCCAGCAGGGAAGGGGCACCCACCGACCCACTCCTCTCCGAGGCGGTAACCTCGCGGGAAGCAGAGCAGGGCGCAGAGCAACGGGAGAGGCCTGGCGTTGAGGTCTGCAAATAGTTTGGGGGCTGCTGCTGGTGGACATCGCGTTTTAGGGGCGCTGTGCACTTAACAACAGAGGAAGGAAGACCAGGAATCTCCTCCAACGAAAATGCCCAACATCTCGGTTCCTTCTCCAGTGGACTATTCCTGGACTCCTAGAACCTTTGGGGAGCCACCAAACTTCTAAATCTGAGTTTTACTCTCCCTGCTTCCCTTCTAAGTGGAAGGTGTCTTAAAGTTCACCCCTCCCCAGCGGCAGCCTCCAACCAGGTCACTCCTATGCTGGCTGGGCTGCAGCTTTGGGGTTTCTTGGGGTGAAGGAGTTGGAGCAGTAGAGGCAGCCTGAGTGAAGGCAACAACTTGGTTAGAAGCTTGGGAGGATGCCTGGGAACACCGACTACTGGGCATTGCAACTATGAGCAACAAGTGCCCTCTGGCCTAAACTGTCCCCAAACACACACGTCCCTTCCTTGAGCAAATCAACAATCAAATGGAATCTTTGCCTGCCTATACCCTAGGCGGGTTGGAAAAGAGTGTGTGGTGGGGCTGGGGTCATCTGGTTATGGCTCCAGATGATCTTTCCCCAGTCCCTGCAGGAAGATTTCAGGTCTCTCCTGGCCTTTGCTGCAGGCCCTAGTGGCCCTGTTGCTTGGGACACCAAATCCACTAATGGTGGGAGAGCATCTTTTAGTTTCCAGGCTACTTATCTATCTCTGATCCCAAGTCCCTCCCTGATTACTCTGCCCTGGCTGGGTGTGAGCCACCAGGAAGTGGGGGAAAGGCTGGGACCCCAAGTCCTCTGTCCTAAATGTGATGACAAGAAGACATGTCATCTGCCACCAAGGCTTGACAATTGGGACCACAGGCTGCCAAGCTGGCACTCAGAGAGGGAAAGAGCCCTTCCATATTTTTTATCTCAAGTTCTTGGGAAACTGCCCCTCCAGAGCACCCCAACATTAAAAAATATATATATTTGACCCAATTAAAACCATTTCTGCAAATCTGTGGCTAAATATTTGCAGGGGGCCCATGCAAGGTCTTGGGGTATCCCCACACCCTAAACCTACTGTGTCCCAGCTGGGGTTTTTATCTGATCTCTCTACAGGACTGGAACACCTTGGTACTTTCTGCTGATGGCTGTGTGTCTGTGGATATGTTCTGTTTTATGTCCTAGGTGTATCTGGTGGTTGTGGGGACGATGGATCCCACCACCTTAAGTTGCAAACACCCAAAAGGTTTTGAAACCCAAATCCTTTTCCCACCCACCCGCCTTTCATACGATTGAAATATCCCTAGGTCACTCTTCTGAACTCAAAATCAAAAGTTTGGAGAAATGACAACGTTGAGAAATTATTCAAGACGCACCAGGTGACATTTCACTGGGCCGTACAAACGGATAAGCACAGTGCGGCTGGACGTGGTCCGGTCCAGGACCCTTCCCTCACCTCCCTTCCAGAGAATTTAATCCAATTAGCTTTTCTTCTGGGTTTCCCTTGTTATGTAAAGGTCCTTTCTCACTGGCTTGCACAGACCAGCGCTCCGTGTAGCAGTTTGATTCTCCTTCTTTTATATAAGATCGCGCACGACCAGAAACACGAATATAGTTATTATTTCATTCCGAAAGGGATCGAACAAGCAAGTGCTGGAGCGCAATCCGAGTGTCCAGGATCAGTGGCCGGCGAGCGGAGTCACCGTCCCTTACTCTTAAAAAGGAAAATCCCCGCGAAGTGCCTCGGGCCCGGGAGAACAGTTTTTCAGGGGCCGGGGCTCTAGTGGCCTGCTTTGGGGCCACTTCAGTGTGACCTGCGAAAACTCTCCCCTTTGTTCCGCGCACCGAGCTGGTAATATATTCCTTGAGTTTTTCCAAAATACTCAACAAGTGTGGAGCTAAGACAATGGGCCCGTCGGGGGAGGCCAGAGAGCCGGCGCGCGCCTCCTGGGCCCTCCGCTCGCTAGCTGCCCAGCCCGACAAAGCAAAGCTCCTCTCGGAGACTACTCTGGCCGCAATGCGAAGCTCGGACAGGCTGCAAAGGCTGCAAGCGCGCGCGCAGCGGCGGACAACGTACAGTCCGGCCCGTGCGCGGTTTCCAGTTGGTACCCTCGCGCATCCCATGAGCCCCACGCCGCAATCGCACGGCGAGCAAAAATGGGTGCTGAGTCGGGTGTAACCTGCTCTCTCCACGCGAGCGTGCGAGTCCGATCCCGGCTGTCCTATTCAGGAGAGCGTTGCTCAGTTACTCGAGTTACCGGGAAATTCGAGAACGAAGGAGGGAACGTGGGTAGAATTTTGGGCCACAGAGAACTTTGTGCAAAGTGGGCCAGGCCCGGGTTAGTCGCCTGCGCGAGGTGTTTCTTGTTAAACGGGATGCAGCCTTGGAGAGGTGCACTGCAGAGCTTGAACTGGAATCTTCTGCCCTACTCACTTTCCGCCCGCGTCTCCAGAGCCCGGAGCTGGGCCAGTCAAAATACTCCTGAAGCCGGCTCTGAATATCCTGGGTCCCATCGGTGGGGGAGGGGGCACGCTGTTCTACAGACCCCAGCAAAAGGCCCCGCGCGGTTCCGTGGACCGCGAGGTGGGGATGTCTAGTCGTTTTTGCGCTGATCCCACGGGGGCAGAGCGCGCCCCAGGGGAACGGGGCCGGGCCTCCTCCATGCCCCGCAGGCGAAACCCTGGAGAAGTGGCAGCCTCTCGGGCCTAGGGAACCCGTCTACTGGTTCGGGGAACTCGGGAAAAGAGCTTTATGCCTTGCTTCCGCGTCTGGACCAGGCTGTCTCCCCCTCTGCGGGCGTGTGTGTGGCCGGCGAGGGGGGCCTGCGTGCTCCCACCTCTGCCACCTGCTAAGCGCCGGCGTCTGGGTTTGACAGCAGGGTCAAGTGAGTGTCGCGTCGTCCCGGGGCTCCCAGGACCCTGCAACTTCAGCCCCCGTCGACGCGGACACCACACGCAGGCCGAGCCCCAAAGCCCCGCACGCGATTCTGCACGGCGGCCTGGGACAGCGCGCTTTCCCACTCTGCCTGCGGGACCCAGAGACCCGGAAAAGTTAGCAGGGGCCGCTCGGCGGCTCGGGCCTGGGATTTCCATAGCCGCGCCCGCCCCCCTCCCCAGCGCGTCGCCATGGAGACTGCTGGAAGTTGGTGTGGAAAACAGACCCGGCGCAAAGCAAAATATTATGAGTGCAGTTGGGGTGACTTCAGGGGGGCGGGGGGCCGGAGGGCATGAGCGGGAGCCAGAGGCAGAGGCCGACAACAAAGGACCGAGTGCGAGGAGGGGAGAAGAGTTTGCAAGGGGCCTCCCTGGCGCTGTGTGAGTGCTGGACGGTCCTGCTTCCCAGAGGCGCCGAGGTCTTCCATTCCTCGGCAGCAGCTACACCTTTTCCCAGCCCGCTAGCGCACCCTTGCTCCCACCCCGCCTCTCTCGGTTCTCTTCCAGCCTCCCTCCTTGTTCCGAGGTTAGGCGCCAGCTGGGCAGTACGCCTGCCTCCCCAAGGGCCACGGCTCGCCAACCCGAAAGATTCTGGCTTTTCTTCCCCACGACCCCATGGGTCGCCCTACAGGAATTTTCTCATCCCCCTCCTCACACAGATCCTAAAGGATGATGAGTTGGGTTCAGGAGGGAAAGAGAAGACAGTGCTTGGCCAGACCTATTCTGGGGAGGGGTGGGGGTGATGGTGGAGAGAAGATCCTGTCTGATTACCCCCCTCCCCGGAGCCCCACACAGGGCCCTTTTGTACAGGGACAAGAGTGACAAGTTATGATTGCGACTCAGCCACTTGCAATGCACTTTGGATAAATCTAGTCATTCCAAGGTTATGTCGCTACGGAATGAAGGGTTAGACCGCTCACAGGCTGGGATTCTCCAGCAAGGTCCACGGATTCCTCTCTGGGTTTGGCTTTACCTTAGAATCCAGGAAGCAGGCTGTGCGCTGGTTGCCGCTGTCTCAACTAAGAGCGGAGCCGCTACACAGTTACTGAACTTCTCCCCAAATTAATTATCTACTAAAATATTTGAGATTTTTAAGAGTCAAGAACCTCGAATTACTGTTTTAAAAAGATTCTTCGTTTCCTTTCTCCGTGCCAGCTGAGGTACATTCTTTAACCCTCTGACCAACCTCCTTTATCCTAAAAGGACACTAGGTTTTATGGGGCTGTATTCGTTTTTCAATCTTGGAAACACTGAAATACTTCTAGATGTTGAAGCCAGCGACACAGGCTGGCTTCATATGTCAGAAAGAAATACACACTGACCAATGTGTCAAAATACTTCCATCAAAAGAAAACCACTCTCTACCCTTCATTACTCAGGCTTTTAGAAAGAAGGGAGTCCTTTCTTGTACCTAGTCACCTCTCTGGTGACACTTTGGGCAAAGGACCCTTTCCCCTATAGATAAGACCTATAAATTAGAAAGTTGAACATAAAGATGACTGTGGTCTATCTAAAATTATACTGCTCAATGATGTGCCTGTTGCATATACTGTTTTCTGAGGACATACCGTGTGAAATATGGACCTAGTCCTCCCAAGCACTCTTTAAGGGAGGCATTATTGTGAGCACAGTGATTCTTTTCTTCCACCCCCAAAATCTGAAGACTGTGATTCTAATCCAGGTTGGTATGTGTTTGCCGTGGTATCTTTGCCAAAAAGGCTAAGAAGGTATAAAAGGATGACATCACAAACTGGAATGCGGGGAGTCAGAGCTCCACTCCCACAGGCCCTGGAGAGCCCACCCTACATGTTCTACAGGTCACTTGAGACACTCTTCAGTTGCCCTTACAGGGGTCCCCACGCTCTGCTGGATGGGAAAGGTGGGAGAAATCTCTAATGTTGTTTTCACCCTTGCCCTCTATTTTAGATACTTGCAATTTTATTCAGATTTGGGGAAGAGAGAATGAATTCAAAGACAGATTATTTGGAGGTATCCGGTAAATATAAAAAAGAAAAAAGAATACCATGGATTTTATTCAATCCTGCCAACAAGTACCTGTTTAGTGGCAGGCCCTGAGGATGAACAAGGCCTCAGTATCTGCTGTCAAAGACATCAGAATGTATTTGATGAGAGAAGGTGAAAGTGATGAGCTCTCTCAGGGGCATAAAAATAAGTTTCTCCTGGAGTCCAGACACAGGTGCTGTCTCTAAATTGAATACCTAGCGGTGCTCTCTCTACACTGAGTACCTAGCAAGTACCTTACTGGGCTTTGTTCACACATGAGCCGTTTAAGCTTAACTACAACTCTGTCATCCATTTTTAGGGTAAAAGAGGGCTCAGAACTTGGCTGAGATCACAGTTTGTACATAGCAGAGCTAGACAGGAGACCAGACTGGGGAAAGCCCTCTCGTCTCCCCCAGCCTTCTTCATCTGGACTCTGGCTAGGACTCTGGCCTTGGGTGGATTTGAATCCCCCTTGGTGAGGAGGGAAGTGTGTGGATGGGAATGGAGAATCACAGAGCATTTCCTTTGGGTCCATGTAGCTCCTTGGGACTCCTGAAGGAGTCACATGCTGATTCTGCATCTGAAGGGCCTTTTAGGTGACCAGATGGAGATGCAGTATATCACAGCAGCTCAATATGGACTTTGAACATAGAAAAATCTTGACTGGCTTGCTTGCTTCCAGAAAACTATGTGCCTGCCAGATACTGGGTTTAACAAAAATGCTATCTATGGTCCTCTAGAGCATAAATGTGAGACAAACAAATACAAAAATATAGCATTTCAGTGATGATCACCAAGAAGGATAAACCTAACTGGAGAAATGAAGACAAAATAGGGCAATGGGAAGTGTGCTACCTTTCCCAGGGCAGTGCTGCCTCATGAAGCTGTACGCTTCTGGTTTGGAAGCTTAACATTTTCTTGTGGGACTGATATAACCATCTGATAGAGCTGTAGACAGCATGGAATGTGAACGTGGGAACAGAGAACATATATTCCAAATTTGCCATATATCTTTGCTAAGCAATTTAATTTAAATACGTCACCAGTGCAATGCTCACAATAGCCCTGTAAAAGGGAACTGTTATTGTGCACAGTTTAAATGGGAAAACTAACAGAGTCAGAGCCAGAAGCTGGCAAGCCCCGTGAGTTTTTGAGCTCTAGAAGCTGGATTAATAAGACATACAGTAGCTTCCTCTTTTTTTTTTTTATACTTTTTTTGGTTTTAGGTGGGCACAATATCTTTATTTTTATGTGGTGCTGAGGATCGAACTCAGTTCCTCATGTGTGCTAGGCAGACCCTCTACCACTTGAGCCACAACCCCAGTCCCCCCAGTAGCTTCTTCTTATCCACAGTTTTGCTACCCACACGGTGGTCAACCATGGTCTGAAAATAGTAAGTGGAAAATTCCAAAAATAACGAATTAATAACTTTTAAATAACTTTTATTATAGTGTACTATGGTTGTTATGTTTCATTATTAATCATTGCTTTTAATTTCTTACTGTGCCTAATTTGTAAATCAAACATTAAGTATGTGGGTACAGGAAGAAACATAGTACACTACCCGTGGTTTCAGGCATCCACTGGGCACTTTGATATGTTTACCAGTGAATTAGGGGCAGGAGGACTAGGTTCCTTGATCACATGGGACACGAACGAGGTCAACTTTATTTTGTGTATCTAATTTTCCCGGGGCAGAATGCAAGTAAGAAATTTTAACTTTTCACTTACATTTCAAAAGTTAATGTTATTAGATGTATGTTATGGTGCTTTATTATCCAACCCATTTTATGCAATGAGGCTCTATTTAAGAGAAAAGGACAGATGGGAGGGGCTGGCAAATAGCAGAACCAGAATTGAGTAGATGATCCACTGTCCAGCCCGTATGGTTCTGAGACCCTCTCTCTTTGTCACAAGGCTATCCTCACTCTTCTTTTTTGTTTTATGAGGGAGAGGGTGTTGGTGGAAGGTGTGAACAATTAAGTGTACAGAATTTTAGCAAAAGGATAGTCCTTGAAAGGATGGAGACCAATTTTTAAATTATTGTTGACAAAAATAAGGACATAAGTAAAGCATGTGTATATTTTTTCCCTTTTTAAAATGTTTTAAATTTATGCTTTTATTAGTATATTTCACGTGTACATAATTATGGGCTCATTTTGACATATTGGTAGATGCATATGACATAATTTACTCCATTTCAATCTCCAGTACTGCCTCTTCCCTCCCCTCAAACATCTATGTCTTTCTTTTTTTTCTAAGAATTTCTTTTTCAGTTGTAGAGGGACACAATACTTTTATTTTGTTTATTTATTTATTTTATGCCTCACACATGCTGGGCTAGCGCTCTACCACTGAGTCACAAACTCAGCTCCTAGCCTCCATCTCTTTACTAAAAATATGAAGTGTACTTTTGTCTTCTGTGGGATTCATTCCTAGTGAAGTTGAGATTGGCTTCATCTCTGAGAGTGTCAAGGCTCCTCTGATACTTGCATGCAGACACATACCTCAGGAAGAATAATCCAATAAGGCAGATGCCATTAAGTAATATGACAATATGTGTAGCCTTTAGGTAATTTAACAACAAATTACACCTAAAAATGATTCACAGATGCATGTTAAATGACTTCAGGTGCATGTAGTGTGACTTTGTGAGAACATGAGTTTTGCAGATGTGAGACAAACCAGCTCAGGGGCTGGGATTGTGGCGCAGTGGTAGAGCGCTCACCTACCATGCACAGGGCCCTGGGTTCGATCCTTAGCATCACATAAAAATAAATGAATGGAATAAAGGTATTTAAAAAAATCCCAGCTCAGTTACCATCTAGCTGGGTGATCCACAGCAAATTACACAACTTCTCTAAGCTTCGGTTTGCTTCTTGGTGAACATGCCCTCTCTCTCCCAGGGTTGTTCAGAAAATGCAACAAGATTATGCATATTGAGTGTTTAACGTAGTACCTGACTTATTTAATATTATTATTATTTTTTAAAAATCACCAAGCTCTCTTATTCCCAATTTTAGGTGTCTAGAGAGGGAAAGAGGATAAAATCCTAGGAGAAAAAAAAAAGTTAGACCATTTCAGCCTACCTAGACATTTTCTGTACTGCATAGGCATAGCCTTCATTTTTGCTTTTGTTTGTTGTTTGCAGTGCTGAAGACAGAACCCAGGGTCTCACACACTGCCAGTTCTACCACTGAGCTATACCCCTCAGCCCCAGCTTCTGTTTTCATGTCCACAGAAATTCTTTTGGAAAGGGTTTAGACCAAAGGATTAACTTCATTTTCATTTTTCTACCTTTTCCACGAAGAAGGCACCTTGTCTGTTCCTGTTTGCTATGATTTCATCCTTGCGCTTTCTGGTCTGTGCAAGGAATGGAAAGCATGTCATTGTGGAGGTGGCACCTGCTGGCTTGAGTTGAGATCCTGGGAGACAGATCTGTGGAGTGTCAGAGAAGACAGGTTGCACATCCCGGCTGGGGGCCCCTTGAGGGTCCTGATGCCCTCCCAGTTCTGGGACGGGATAGTCCACATTCCTCGCTCCCTCTCCTCTCTGCCTCCTCCCTCTCACACTTGCAGGCATTGCTGTTTTAAAGACTGAATCATTGTAACTTGGTTTTCAGGAAGTGACAAATTCAGTTCCAGATGAGTCATCTGACACTCATTTCAGCAGGATCAGAATGCAGAGAAAGAGTTCTTTTGCCCTTCTTGTATACACATATATTATTTTAATGTGAGGGCAAACTCTCCTTTGTTCTGTTTTGGTCCTTATCATTTGATTTTTACTACACTGTGGTTTTTCAATTCTTAAAACGTGAGGGTGGGGGGAGATATCACGAAAAGGAGAAAGAATAATGAAACGCAGACATTATGCCTCCAGTTGAACTTGCTCCAAATTTAGGCAACTAGGGCCAGATTGACCTGTGCCAGGAGATTCCTGTTGTGTGGAGTCTGATCCTCAGAGTAGGAACATTTTAAAATATGTATATAGTTTCTACTTTGGGGGTTGGTGAATCCTCAAGAAAGCCTAAAAGCATAATCTGCCTCTGTGAACCTGGACAGGTTGGGTTTATGTGGCTGTAGTTGTTTGGTTTAAATCTTAAAGGACAAGCTTTTTGGGAAAAGCTGCAACCCAGTGAAGGATAGTAGCGCCTCACATCCTGTCTCCTTCCTGAAGTTGTGCTAAAGGTCATCATTGTGTAGATGCAGCCGAAGTGAGATTGCTGAATGTAGCCAATTTTTATTTAATAGGAATGGAGAATTACCACTTCATAAACACTGATGCCCTGAATCCATCATGTAGGAGAAATGCAAGATCAGTTGACACCAGTGACCTAGTCTTGAGTTAGATATTGAACAGGGTCATTTGAATAATCTAAAGAGTCATTTGAATAATCTAAAGCTCATAACACCACCACGAATGCATTTTGTGAAGAAAACTATGTTAGTGCATTTGTTTTGAATCTCGAAGCTTCTGTAAAATCATTGTAAATCGTATTTAGACTTTGAAAGAGGGAAATGTTTCTTGTAATGTTACAGTTATAGAATTTACAAATTTTAAAAATGAGCACAAATGACTTCTGAGTAATACGTTATCTTTTTTTTTATTAGTCCAAAAGTGGAATGTTCATACAAGTTTATTTATTCTTTGTGTACTGAATCTCAATGCTCACAAGTAAGCCAACTTTCCATTGAAGTTATTAGGATTTTATAAAGCTTTAGAAATGGGCCCATGGCATAAACTCAAACGTATTTATGATAGAATTGATGGAGTACTTAACCTTTTTCCCAAGTTTTCTTTGTGGTGTTTGATTCCACTGTTGGTGACAATCTAGGGTCAAGGAAGAGTCAGGGTGCCTGCAAAAAATTCTTTGCTCTACCAAAAAGAAAATCAATGCATTCATGCCATCCTTATATGACTGCTAGATGGGCTGGATTTTCTGTTTTTAGGAGTTTTATTTTTTTTATAAGACGACTCCCTTTTGAAACAAAAGAGTTTCTTGGTAAAGAGTCTTTGACGACATAGAAAATAAAGATGTCTGACTGAGAAAGTGCTGAGAGTTTACAAGGAAGAAAGATTCCAGAGGGCTTGGAACCTTCAGTTGTAACATTAAAGGTTTTAAGCATCAGAGAGATTTCTAAAGCATTGAGCAATTGTTGTGAACTATTTTTTACTTTCAGCTCGGTAGGCAGAGTTTGTGAGATTGCTGTGGTCTGGGGAGGAGACCTTTTCAGAATTGCCAGGCTTTTTAGAAAAAACAAAACAAAACAAAAAAACAACAGTTTTTCTTATAATCAAGGCTCAGTTTTAAAGTTTGAAAACTTTGATGTGATTAGGAGAATGAATGATTTCTCTGCTTTGTTGGGGGTTCCTCTGGGTGCCCAGGCTGCTGGGCATTCTCAGCTTTGGCCCAGAGGGTACAGGGGGTGGGGAGGGCTGTGGCCTGGGCCCTGAGCTCTGGGCACCACGCACAGCGCCTGCAGTCATGGAACTTTCACAGCGGTCCAAGAACCTAAAAGAAGATTCCCTATGGATCCTGTGTTCAATGTTTTTTTTTTTTTTTTTTTGAGAGGGATTTCCAGAAAAGAAATGAAAATACTGAAGCTATACAATTGAATATCAATATCTAGGGTTACAGAGATATTTTCGGAGAAGAAATGAATGAGAGGAGGAGGCAAGGGAGGGAAGCATGGAAGGAGGGAGGGAGGGAGGGAGGAGGCAGGCAGAGAGGAGGAATGGGGGGATGAAAGTCAAGAAGGAAATTGTACTGAAGTCATTTTGGTAATTGACAGTCGTTTTGGTAGAGTGACTTGAGTTATTTTCAAAATTATTAGTTTCTTTTCTGTCCTAGTGAATCCCTTTTTGAAATTGGGTAGCATGTTAATAAAACTTTTTTTTTTTTTCCGGGCAATGTACTGACCAAGACTTATGCACATAAACTCATTTAATTGTCCTGTTGAACCTATGCTACTATGATTCCCATTTTACAGACGAGAAAATTGAGATTCAGGGAGCCTAGCTAACATGTCCAGTCCAAACCCCTGGTGTCAAATCAGGATTTGAACAGGGATTGCGGTGATTCCAAAGCCAGGTGTCTCATCACTCCTGAAACCTGAAGCTAGAAGGAAGCCCTTAGGTGTGTAGGTTCTACTCACGTCCTTGGTACTCAGTGTTCAGGGGAGTGTTTGACACTATGTTCAGCTCATGCTGAGGTTCTTTGGAGTATACTATCATAGGTATCTGTGGGCAACTGGCTGCCACAGGCACTACAATGTCACTTTGGAGCAGGCAACTGACTGAGGGACCTCAGTGCAACTTCCTGGGGACGAGTCTTGGTGCCATGTGTGCCTCTCATCTCAAATCTTTCTTAGAGCTTCTGAGTTCAACCCGGCACCACTGCTGGGCTGGTGTCTCCCTGCCTGCCAGCTGCCTTGGCAAATTTGACATCTTACGTCATCTAGGGATTCATCCCTATTTATTTAGACAAGATATCACTTGGAATAGGTTCCACATAAAAAACGTTGCTGTTAAAATAAAAGAATCTTCCATTTGCACAGCATGTTATAGTGTGAAATCACAGAGAATTGTTAATGGTGCCGGCTCTGTCTTTTGGCCGCTTGGTGAGATTGGCTTTGCCCTGGAGTGGATGTTCCAGTGCAGCAAATGATACAACCTCTCTGAGCCTCAGTTTGCTTCTCAGTGAAGTGGGGCTATTCAAGGACCCACTTTATGGGGGATTGTGAAGATTCAATGAAGTGATTCTGAAAGGGACCAGCACAGGACTTGGCATGTTGAAAAGCTTAATAAATAGAAGGTGCTTTCAGTACCACTTGCTTCTCCCCTGGTGGCTTCCAAGATCCCTTCACCCACATACACAGGAGAACCGCACAGAAGAAAACAAAATTTTATATAGTTTATTCTTCAGCTGTGTTCAGTCTTTAAGATGCTACCTCATAAACCTGTGACTTGGCATAATCACTCATTCTTCGTCATCTGTACTGAGCCCAGTGCATCTTCGAGGGTGTCTGGCATGTAATCGGTGCCTGATGGATATTTTCTTAACTTATAAGTCAATCCATCTTTAACATCACAAAGGGGCTGCATCTCTTTGCCTGCCTTCTAGGAAGGCCAGCTCAAGGACCCATGGGAACAGGCACTGGGAAAACCAACGATGGATGAACTGGCCCTCTTTTGAGCTCCTACTGGTGCCTGGCAGGATGTCGATGCCATCAGTTCATTTCTTTCCCTCCCGTTCTGTCCTTTCCTGCTCTCCTTATTGATCTGCTGTTCCGTGCCACGCTCGGTCCTAAGTGTGGGGAATAGCAGATGAGTGAGGTACAATCTGTTCTTAAGGAGCTTATATTATTCCTTCTAATCCTCATAATAACCTGGCAGGGTTATTATGGCTTTTAATAGGAGGGAAATTGGGGCCTGTGAGGTTAAGTAATTTTCTTAGGGTGGCAGGGCTTACTTAGTCTGGTGGAGGGGAAGATTAGAATGAGTGTTTTTCTGGCCTCCAAGGCCATGTTCTTTTCACTGCACTGAGAGATCCAAAATCAAACAGGAAACATAACAAGAAAGGACTCAAGGGGGATCCTCAGGGGTGGCTGTGAGGTAAAGATCAGGAAGCCACGTTCTTCACATGCCCTGTTCATTTCCTTCTCACACAAACTCCAGGAGGTGTTGCTGATCCCACCTGCATTTTACAGGTGAGGAAACTGTTGCTTACACAAAGTCATAGAGGGAGGAAGTCAGGCTTGAACCCAGAAGTTTGGCTTCCCAGTCCATGCTTTTAACTACTATGCTGCCACTAGAAGGAAAGAAGAAATACGTTCCCCAGTTGTAAATGTGTACCTGGGAATTATTAGAGGGTTCCGCGTATCTAGAATTTGCTTTGTTCCAGGAACTAGGCAAAGTGCTCGCTCTGTATTTGTTCCGTTTTATCTCTCTCTTTTTTTTTTTTTTTTTTAAGACTCCCTTGAACTGGACCTATTCTTTTATCTCACAGTTGACAAGATAGAGAGATTATCAACATCCTTGCTGTGCATTAAGGGCTGTTGAGGTTTAGAGATGTTCCTTTGCCTCAAGTCATTCCACTAGGAAGTGACAAGACTAGAATTCAGATCGTGTGTCTGTAGCTGGTCACTAGACCCACCTGCTTAATTTCCCTCTCCTGGCTGATTCTTGGGAAATGACTCAAAGAAGAGAAAGAATAGAAAAGAAAAATGAAACACACTGTGCCCAGGTTGCTCATTAAAGCATTACTGAAAATAGGAACATGAACTTGGTGGAAGACTGGGCGTCTATCCCACAGTGACGGACATGAAGACTGTATTAGCCGGAGAGATCTAGTCGATGGAATGTCAAGAGGAAAGAGAAATGGCATGTTTGCTGGGTTACAGTGACACATAGGGTGAATATGAGGCTGGGTGCATGTGAGACTGCGGGGCAAGACAGATAAAGGGAAATCCTCTCTGGGTTAGAGGGGTGGCACTGTGGGACAAATACGTTTGCCTTTCCAATGTTTCAAAATGTGACTTGTGTGACACATGAACACATGAGAGAGAAAAGCATTTTGCCTAAAAGAATGATATGGTGGCGATTTATCTCAAAAGTTCAGGCTAGGTTGAAATCTGTTTGGGTCCCGAAGCCAGGAGTGCCTGATTCCTGTGGTTTTGGGGGAATCCACATTCCTCAACAGAGCAGGTAAAAAGAAACCTGGA
The DNA here is from genome assembly GCF_052094955.1 of Ictidomys tridecemlineatus. Classification (NCBI taxonomy): domain Eukaryota; kingdom Metazoa; phylum Chordata; class Mammalia; order Rodentia; family Sciuridae; genus Ictidomys; species Ictidomys tridecemlineatus. Next base: position 14,246,733 of record NC_135482.1, on the reverse strand, counting down.
AGAGTTCAAAACAAAACAAAACAAAAAATTTCCCCTGAAATTAGAAAAAGACATGATGTCAAGAAGGGAAGTTGTGCTGAGCAAGTAGGTTGGCCCCAATAATTCAGATTTTTATGCATTTTAACAATATTGTAATAATAGAAATGTTTGCTGATGTAGATAGTAGCAGTTTTGCTCTCCCCAAAAGTCCAGAGGAAAGGAAAATTTGTAGAATGTGGATGTGCAGGAAGGGACACCAGCTCCGGTGTTCTCGGTCGGGCACATTTTCAGAGCTGACATCTGCTTTTACATGGAATCTCTCTTCAACAGGAGATGGCACTGAACACCTTAGGTTTCCTTTTCTTTCATCTCTAGAGATTTTTGATAAGTTTAGGATCTGTGAAGAAATGTCACTGGTGCATCCTTGGAGAGAGCTACTTCTTAATTCTTGTCCATCACAAATAGTGACCCCTTAATTAGTTTCTCGGCCCACTTGAGAATTTTATTTACTGACTTTTCCTTATTGAACTCCCTCCCGCTGTGTGTTTTGTCTTATGTTAGGCCCAGCTCGGTATTCACGTGTGTGTATGAAGGACTGTGGACATGACTGTGAACGAACATGGTTCGGTTCCAGCCGGATCCAAATCGCAGCTCAGCAGCATAACAGCTGTGTGATCTTAGGCAGGCCATGGTTATGGTGCTGGTGTGGGTGAAGGTGATGGCACTTTCCAGGGGAACAATCTTAGTGTCCCTTTGGGTTACCTGTGGCAGGCTGTGCTTGAGACCTCAACTGATGAGGAAGAGACCTGGGCTTGGCTGGCGAGGGTGCCCTTACTCCTCATCCAGGCCTCCCTGATTTCTCACTGCATCTGTCCCATCTGGGGCCTCTAAAACTTAATTCGACTATTGTAGTGGCCTACAGAGGAAGACCCTGGAGTCCCTGGGGCACCCTGGTTTACACATGTGGTCCTGGAAAAATTATTAATAATGCTGATTTTCAAGTTCAGAAGTGTCCAGATTTGGATAAGTATCATAGTCCCCCGACTCCATAGCCTCTGGTTCCTCTAAGTCTGTATTTAGCAGCACCAGATAGAGCTGCTCAGAGTTGCTTTGCTTTCCCCATACTCTACTGAAAAACGTAAAAGGTTCCCAACCAACTAGTGAGGGAAGTCCAGACTCAACCCAGCACTGAGTGCGTGTCTGTCCATCTGCCCCCCGGCATCTCAGCACTCCACAGGACAGTCTCCATAAACGTCTTAAAATGAAATCTGAATGAATGTGGGTCTTGCCCTCGGGCTGCTTGTCAGTTTCTTGAAAGCACCCTTCTTTCACCTGCCTTGGAGCTTTGCACATGCTGTGCCTCCTGCCGGGAACACTCTTCCTCCCTCTTTACCTGGTTCGTGACTGCTCGTGATTAGCTGTCAATTTAATGGAATTTCCTCCAAGAAGATTCCTGACTCGCACATTAGGTGGGACCCCCTTTTGCTCTCTCCCATGGCACTCTGGGTCATTCTGTCTCTATTTGAGTGACTGTTTGTAGCTGAGTCCTGTGTTAAACTCCAGCCTTTCATGAAGACAGAGTTGTGTCCGGCCTGGCAGACTGTGCGGCAGTGTCCAGCCTGTGGGACTCGGTAAATATCCACAGGTAGCTGGAGAGTAGTTAGTGGGTCCAGTGAATGTAAGTCCCCTAGGAGGCTACCCCTTCTGAGCCAGTGCCATCTGGGTCACCTGTTTAAAGTCCTTCGATAGCTTCTTAACACACTTGGAATAAACATGAAGTTCTTATGATGGCCAAGGCCCTACCCATTTTGGGCCCTTTCTGATATTCTGGCCTGTTTACACACACACACACACTCACACACATTGCCACACTGGTCTCCGAGCTTCTCCTCACACCCTCCAAAGCCCACTCCTGCCTCAGGCCTTTGAGGCCTTCCGTGTGTCCCACTCCTTAAGACAGCACCCCCCCTCTCTGTCCCTCTGCACAGCTTCACTCGGTTCGTATCACTTACTGGTTTCTGAAGCCATCCTGCTTGCTGGCTTGTCTCCACCACAGAGCATAAGCTCCCTGCGAACAGGGACCTCATTGGCCTTGTTCATCACTGGATCCTGAGAGCCTTGCTAACAGTAGGCACAAAATCAGTGCTTGGTGAGCGAGGGAAGGAGTGAAAGCAGGGGCAGGGTGGGGTTGCCCTTTGGAGGCTGGGCAGGGCCCCTTCCTGGAACCCAGCGGCCCCTGGGGCAGGGCCGGTGGCGTTGCCATGGAAACCTTCTCACCAGAGGGGGCCCCTGGAGAGGCCACAGCTGCTGCCTCCTGGGGCCCAGACTCTTCCCTGGTTCCTGAGTGCGGCCACCAGCGGGGGCCCAGGAGAGAGAGGAAAGAGGCTGGGCGAGAATGATCAAGAGGAAAGCACGCCCTGGTGCCCGAGGTGACAGGAGCAGGCCACGAAGGCGTGGTTCCACTGGTAATGGCCAGGGACAGGAGGGACCTGGGGACAGGCCCTCCTTGGTAGCTCCCAGTGTGGCCTGTCAACTCTCATGGAGCGTTTCTAAAGCTGCAGTTTCCTAAAATAGGCCCCCGCACAGTGCCGGGAAAGACTGTTGATAGAGGGAGTCTGAATAACACCTTCTATTAAAAACCCAGCGACACTCTGTGAGTCAGGTGGCGTTTTCCTTAGGTGTTGCATAAGACCTCCCTGTTCCTGCAGTTCCCGGGGAACAAAGCTCAGCGAGTTCGCCCCCTCTCTGCTCACAGCCTGGCCCTCCCAGCTGCCTGCAGGTCCCTGGCCTGCTGGCAAGGCCCCCGCAAGCTGCCCCCAACGGCTTTCCCACCTGTCTCCCCACTCCTTGGGTCACAGGTCGGTGAACTCTTCACCTTTCCCAGAACCCACCAGGCCTTTCACAGCTTTGAGCCTTTGTCTGTGACACAGCCCTCTTGCCCGAAATGCCCTGCTTCCCTCCTCGTTCTGGCAGGTGGTGAATCCTTCAAGGACCGGCTGAGATGCTGCCTGGTCTGGAGGCTCAGCTCCCTAAGCCCCGTGGCACCTTAGATAACACCTGGCACTCCCGCTTCCTGGCGGGCTCCGGAGGCACAGCGCCCTGGGGAGAGAAGGCTCAGGCACCAGCTAGCCGAGAGACTCTACCTAGCTTCTCTGAGTCTCTGCAGTTCAGAGTTAATAAAAATCTCCATTTCAGTCACTCTGAGGAGTAGAGCTGAGGTGTGTAGATCTGAGCAACAGCATAGGGAGGACACTCAATGTCAATGTCACTGAATGCTAGAAATCACCATCCCACATCGGTTCCCACTCTCCAACAGCAAACTGCTAGTAGATGGAGATCATGCCTTCCTCATTTTTTTATGGCCCATAAAGCCAGACCCTCTAAGGTTTCACCTGTATTATTTCTGTCAATCTCTGGAGAGATTTGGTAGGGTCAGGAACCATCCCAGTGTTATAAGATAATAAGTGGCAGGCTGGGGTTTGCAAATCTTGTTGTTCTGAATCCAAACCTCCACACACTTCCAAGCCTGTCTCTGTCTTGTCTTCATCTTGTCCTAACTTTATCCCCTTAGTCACTCACTGGCCATCCACACAGGCCGGCAGCCCTCTCTTTGGATCACTGAAGGCTTTGCTCCCTCACCAGACTCAGTCTCTGCCCAAATCCTGTTTCTTCTCAGAGACCTTTCCGGTGGGGGAATCTCCCTGTCTCATTCTCTGTTCCTTATCTGTCATTCTTTGTTCTTTTATCGTACTTTGATTTTCTTTATCACAGTCATCAATACCAGCTACGTGTCTGACACACTTCTACACTCTTGGGGACAAGGTACTGAACAAGACAGCATTGTTGGAACTTGCTTTTTAAGGGTGATATTATGATTTAGATGTGGTGTCCCCCAAAGCTCATGTGTGAGACAATGCAAAAAGGGTTTGGAGGAGAAATGATTGGGTTACAGCCTTAACATAATCAGTGAATTGATTCCTGATGTGATTAACTGAGTGCTGATTTGAGGGGGCAGGTGGGGTATGGCTGGAGGAAGTGGTTCACTGGGGGATGTAGCTATGGGGTATATATTTGTATTCGTCGAGCAGAGTCTCTCTCTGCTTTCTGATCACCACGTGAGTCACTACCTGTGCCATACTCTTCCGCCATGATGGAGCTGGCCAAAGTGGACTGAGACCTCTGAAACTGTGAGATCCTAAATAAACTTTTTCTTCTTTACAGTTGTTCTGGTTAGGTCTTTAAGTCACAGCAGTGAAACAGCAGACTAAAACAGGTGGGGAAAGTAAATAATAACAAATAAACGAGATAGTTTTAGTACTTGAGACTCTGGCCCACTGCAGTAAAATATTGGCTTCCTGTTGAATACTTAGCCATCTCTTCTGTTAGAACTTTCATGGAATACGGTTGCTAATTATTTGCAAAATGAACGAATAAATGAGTAGATGACATGAGAGACCCCTGTGAATGTGCTCTGTAAGCTTCAAGGATTACCTGGCTTTTGATAATCATCTTAATGGGCTTCACCTGCCAGATCAATGCTAGTTGGTGAAGCTCCGCTGAGCCTGGGGCTGTGTTGGACATGCCAGGTCCTAGATGTGGCCACTTCCTAGTTGTTCTTTGCTGCTACAGAGGGAACAATGTCCCTGGAAATCCAATCACCTAGATGGCTCTACACAACCTCATTCTACGAAACAGCAAAAATCATTTCGAATTAGGGTTTCCAAGTCTTTGATCCAAAGAGCAGAGGTAAAGGTCTAAGGAGTGTGGGGTAACCTGCTTGTGAAGAGAAAATCACAGGCATGACCTGGATCCTTCTGCCTCTCAAGAGCCAGGTGAGTCAGGAGGAAGGCTCTTCTCAGCTCAGGAGTCCAAGCTCACAGCCATCAGTACATCTTTTGGGGTATTTAGAACAAGCTTTGTTCTTATTAAAAGGTCAGATGGTTTTTGTGGCTCTATACTGAGGCAATTGGAACCGGAAGTGATCAGAGTGTGAACCGAGTGCTCATTCTTTGTCCCATGTGGTTCCCAGAACACAGTGTCAGTCCACAGCTTTGGTCATGGCCGCCTTGCTTTAGAACTTTCACTTCTTGATGAAGTTTCCTGACTATCAATAGAGACATTAAGCCATAATGCTTTTGTGAGTCTTAACTCAGATCACATATGTGAAAATGTACCACCTGGCACAACCGTAGGAACTTAATACTGGTTTTGGAAAAAAGTAATGTATTTAACAATACATATTTATTGGGCAGTGGCTTTGGGGCCAAGCACAGGACAAGAGACTGGGTTCAAGATGGAGAACAGAAATGAGGGGGTCCTGCGCCATGAACTCACAGTAGCATCTGCCTTGGTCTCTAGTTGGTAACCAGGGGTAGAAGTCAGTCTTGTTTAAGTTTTTATCACCCACAGAAGTTTTATCTTCTCCTATCTAGAAGGCACAAAATAAATGTTTGTTGAATTTTTCTTTTTTTAAACATCTTGTTGTGTTGTACTTTTTCATACCATATGTATTAAAAAATAGGAAATTATACAGCTATGTATAACTTAAGGTATAATCTTCATTTTTAGACATTGTGTGTATCACTAATGTGACATTTATTGAGGCCAGCTGTAGGAAACCTTTATACCAGGTATTAAAGGAGAGTCAAAAGCAGAATCAAATGGGCTCCATTCTTCAGATGGTTAAGTTCTCAACCGAAGAGCCTGCCACTTCTGACAAAGACTGACGAGGAAGTATGTAAACGCAATGAACGCAAAGTCTAATGCAGAAGTAGAGTTTAACAGAAGCACTAAGACAGGCAGACTGTGATGTAGGCTGCGACACTGGCCACTGTGTTCTGGTCTATGTGGGACACGGAGGAGAAGAGAGCTTACTTCCCATTGGAGTGAGCATTGTGGTTTGGACCTGCATTGGGTGTTGGTCCTGCCTCTTACTACCTTGGTGATTCTGGACAAGTCTGGACAAGCCTAATCTAACCTCTCTGAGCCTTAAACTTTTTAAATTTCTAAAAGGTGCCCATTAATAGCACCTACCTCATAGGGTTCTAATGAGGATCCATCGGATGGTGTGTATGATGTATTTGCTCACTCTCTGGGCCACTGTCAGCATATGATGGCCTTTATCATTATTAAATCACATAATCTACAAATAAATGAGGTAGATGAACACAGGGCTTTATTAAAAATTCAATGTATATGTCATTCTGGTTGAATAATTCTTGACCCCTGTGTAATTTAAATCCATTGTTAAATACAGTTTTAAAACACATAAAATTGACTTCAATGTATCTAAATAGAGGCCTTTCAGTCATAGGGGGCTACTTGACTACAGGACAGGAGCTGCAGAGGTCCCTGCTGAGGACCCCGCTAGGGAAGAAGACAAGTGTCAATACACCTGTGGATCCCAAGCCTGGGGCCTGTTTGGATATATCAGAGTGTCACACCTGCACGTTCTGGAATGCAAAACCCTTGAAAGCATGAGAACCAGGTTCAGAACTACACGGCATTGCTCCAACACCATCTGGACCCCAGAGTCTATCCTGGGCTGTATTTTCACGTGGACATGACTAACTAGCAAGGTCCAGAAAGAGTGAATCAGAGGGCAAAGGAGTGAGGGTAGTTTTCTTTCAAGAAAGAGCTGAAACAAGTGGGTACCTCACTCAGAAAAATGGAGGCCTGAGGGTTGTCTTCCCACATCTGCCTGCCGTGTGCCAGTGAGACCAAACTTATTTTCGGTTGCCCTCAGAGCAGAGTGGGTGGCAGCACAGCTGCAGAAATAGGCCCAGGGGCCAGAGAGACCTGGGCGGGTGCAGTGGGTGGTGAAAAGGGTTGCTTGTTGGGATGTCTCCTCTTTTTCTCACGATGCTTGCCCTGCAGCCCCTCCTTGTGTGGTTGCTCTTATTCCTCTCCAGTGCTGGGGCTGGGTAGGAGGCAGGAGAGGCTCATCCATCTGGGCAGTTGATTTGAGCCCCTCTGGGTCAGCGATCACTCTCGTGGCCCATTTGGTGTTTAGAGCCAGCTCCTCTCTGGAATGTTCCCATGAGTTCTTCAGGCATGTCCCACCAATCACTGGGGATTCTCACCCCAAGAACGGGTCCTTCTAAGTACTCTGATGCAAATAGGCCTGATTCTGGTAGAGGCAGGTGGGTGAGAGGGTGTTTCTTTCCCTTCATTTTTATTTCTTGAATACAGGGGTCAGGGGGTGTTATGTGAGAGTATGTGTGTGCCCACGTGGGCACTTGAGAAAAACTGGGGACGTGCACCTCTCTGGGAAGACCAGGGACTGACCTAGAACCAGAGACGTGGCTTTAGTGGTGGTTCAGCCGAGGTAGGAGCTGCAGACTTCAGTAATTTCCATTCAAAATCCACCCTGGCTGTTGCCAGGGAAATGGGCCAGGTCTGGAAGGTGAGAAGATCTGAGAAGGAGACGTTCTGGAAAGCCCTGGAAAGGATTCTGGAGATGTGTAATCAGAGTGCTTTGGGATACGATGTGATGACAAACGCCCGCCTCGCACATCCCAGCTTTGCAAACATTACAAGCTGCGTGTTTCTACATTGTTCACTTGGCATCTGGAAGGGCAGTGTGTTAATGTTTTCAACTTCCCTGCTCCTCAATATTTCCTCGGAAATACCAGATTTCCCTATCCTCTCAACAAGCTGGCTCTTCTTCCTCCCCTTGGATATCTTCCCCCTACTTATTTATGGTTTTGGAAGGAACTTTTACAAGAACAGTTTGTTGGAACATGAAATACAAAACAACAAAAACCCAACGTTTCTCCCTGCTGTTTGCATTTGCTCTTTCATCTCTGCAGAGCAAACTCATCAGCCTGGCTTCTTTTTACAGGTTATAACCTGAGGTTTTAACCAAGGGTCTTTTCCATAGTTCTTTGAACTCTGAAAAGTCATACTACTTAGTCCTTCTAGGTCTCAGTTGCTTTCTAGCAAACATAGAGATTACAATTCTTGCTTCCAAAATTGTTGTGAGGCAATAACATGTAGAAGGGACCTGGCATGTTAAAATGGGTGTTCGATATCCAGATGTGGTGGTGCATACCTGTAATCCCAGTGGCTTGGGAGGCTGAGGCAAGAGGATCCCAAGTTCAAGGTCAGCTTCAGCAGCTTAGTGAGACCCTGTCTTAAAATAAAAAACAAAAAGGGATGGGGACATGCATGGCTCAGTGGTTAAGTACACTTGGGTTCAATTCCTGGTTCCAAAAGTAAAATAAAATTTAGAAATTAAAAGAAAATGAAATAGATGTTCAATAAATGCCAGCTCCCAAAAAGGAATAGGAGACTGCTCTTTCCAAAAGCACATGGTCAGAGCTATACTTCAATCCTGCCATAATGCCACATATGGATTCCTAAGAACCACCCGTATGCAAAATTGCACAATAAAAATCATTTTACTAGAAAAACAAGCTTAAGGGTACAATGCTCAAGAACTTTGTCAGTGACACATTAAAAAGATAAGTATAATAAAAACTGCAGTACAGTTGTGCACATGTTAAATAAGAAGTTCACCAGTACAGTAACTATGGTACTCCACCTTGGAAAAGACCTGAAGATTGCCTTTGTAGTGGATGTTGAAGGGGTTGCAGTTTGTGAGTCACTGTGAAGTGGTAGAAGGGAGACAGGTGTGGCTTATAACATGTGGTGAATGATGTAGCCGGGAAACGTTTGCAATGTGAGAGTTTTGCACATTCCCATGGGGCTCAGTTCAGCTAGGTGCAGTTTTCTGCATTACCTAATGTTATTGACGGAAGAAACTGAACTTGAGGAAGTACAAAGTTTGCGCTGTGCTCAAATTGTTCCCTAATACATCATTTCATTAGAACACATCAGTGTTTTCAAAGCAAGCAAATGGCTATATTTAGCTGATGTTGAATGAATGATCAAATGAATGAATGAATAGTGGGCAGTCTAGAAAATGGGATAAACATCAAGCTACACATGAAAAATACGTAGCTTTTGAAATTGAACAGTCCTTTGGGTTTTAAAAGTGCAACATAGGCACTCTAGTGCTTTTGATTTTTCCTCCTATTATGGACTCCAATTTGTGCTTGGAAGAGCCCCTTTGGAGTCACTGGACAAAAGAAGGTCACCGCTGGGTTCTCTGCCCTCCTTCTCTTCAGCCAGATTCCCCAGGGTTTTGTTTGCTTTCCATTCATTTTCATTTCAAGAAAAAGTTCTCCTAATATACAAGTTTGCAAACCACCACCAATGATTCAGTTGGCAAAATTTTGTTTTACAAACTACTTCTCAGGAATGTATCTTTACCAAGAATGATGATCCCCAGTTGGTAATATTGGGCTATGCATACCCCAGAATCAGTAGAATTTGACCAAGATATACTCCAGTGGGCTCCAAACAGCCATATTGCCTCCATACTACTCACCGCAATCTCAGCCGTGGTGCACAGGAGCCGCACCAAAGTCGACTTCCTGTCTGGGCAGATGCCTGTGAAGGTTGATGATCGTGTACAGCTAATGCATTTATGATGTTCCTGTCTTCTGCCAAACACAGCAATTCTGTGATTTCTCTTCTTTTTGTTTTGTTTTTGTTTGTTTTTTTTAGAGAGCTGGATTGAAAGATGTCTCAATGAAAGTGAAAACAAACGTTATTCCAGCCACACATCTCTGGGGAATGTTTCTAACGATGAAAGTAAGTGCTTGAAACTCATTCCTCCATGACATCCCAGACATGGCTAGTGTCCTGACAGGAGGACAGAGCCTCTAGGTGGCTAGGCTGGGGTGAGCCACCTGCAACAGGACATTCTCCAACGGTTTATGAAATACCCCAGCCCTCCCTGTGATAGTCCACACAAGGGAGTGGCATTCAGTGAGGTGGACATGGAAATCAAGGCCACAGCAAAAACTTGGTGTTTACAGACTCATCTCCTGCACTCTTCTCCTTTGGCCTGTGTCCCCAAAGACCTGTGATGCTCCAGTTGGGCAAATGTGGACCTCAGATGGGAAAAGCCATCTTCTGTCCACCGTTGATGTGGGTCTAAAGTAGCTGTGTGGTAGGTTTGTTGTTATAGAATCACAAATGTCACAAATGTTCTTGCTATTGGAAAGTTAAAAAAAAAAAAATCTGAACCTGCACTAGAGACCTGGAGTTAAGTACAAGATGTAAATTCCCACATTACACCTTTCCCTGTGCTGTCACAGCCTGGGGCTTCTGGGTGGCCTGTATTTAAGAGCAGAAGACCAGCTGGGATTTGTATTTGCATCTTCTGCACCAAAAACAAAGGTTTGTGGGAAGCTTATTGTAAATGTCATTTCCAGAAGATGGGAAGTGTCTATCTGCCTTGGTTGGTGAAGCACCTGGTCTCGGCCCCACTTTTCTCAGTGCACAAGGCTGGGACCACCCACCCACAATCCCCTGGGATGTCAGCTCAGCTCCCTGACAGCTTCCTTGCAGCCCTGTCATTCCATCGTCACCATTTTGCTTTCTTTTATAAAACGGAGATGAGTTGAACATAAATCTTTTGTGAATGGCTTGATGAATTTTCTTCTGCGTATCCACCTGTATAATCACTATCCAGGGAAAAATCAAGAATATTCCCAGCCCCGAGAGGCTTCCATGTCTCCTCCTTGTCAGTAACTGATGTGCTGACTTTTAACACTGGTTTTACTTATTTTGGAAACTTCACATATATGGAATCATGGACTCTGTGTTCTTCTGTGTGTGGCTCTTTTCACTTCACACTTTGTGAGAGCCATCTATGTGGCCATACATTGCCATCGTTCTTCCCATTGCCCCATAGTATTCCACCATATGACTATGCCACAATTTACATTTGCATTTAAATGTTAACAGAAACTCCAGTTGTCTCAAGGTTTTGGTTATTAAGAATAAAGATCTTTGGGTGTTCTGTTTTTATTTTTTAATTTTATTTTGGTAAGATGTATAGCAAAATTTAGCATTTTAATCTTTTTAAGGGTATACTCAGTGACATTGAGTATATTCATCTTGGGGCTGGGGAGGAAACTCAGTGGTAGAGCACTTGCCTAGGGTGCATGGGGCACTGGGTTCAATTCCCAGTATGATGCATGCACATAAAAATTACCTGGTTATACAACCATCAATGCCACTACCCATCTCCAGAACATTTGTTATCTTCTCACACTAAAAACTCCATCCTGATTAAATAGTCCCTATTCTTCCCTTCCCCCACTCTCTGGCAACTGCTTTCGATGTTCTGCATCTGTGAGTTTGACTAAGTGTCTCATATAAATGGAATCATACAGTCTTTGTCATTTTATGACTGGCTTATTTTATTTAGCGTTATGCCTTCAAGGTTAATCTGTGTTGTAGCATGTGTCATAATGTCTTTCCTTTTTAAGGTTGGAAATATTTATAACACATGAATAATACCTCATTTCTTTACCTGTTCATTTGTTGGTGGACATTTTTTCCTACCTTTTGGTCATTATGAATAATGATATGAAAATGGATGCACAAATAAGTGTTCAAGTCTCTACTTTGAATTCTTTTTGGCATGTACCCAGAATTGGAATCATTAGAGTATATGGTAATTTTATGTTGAATTTTTTGAGAAGCTGCCAATCTGTTTTCCATAGTGGCCACACCATTTTATATCCCCACTAACAGTGCTCAGAAGTTCCGATTTCTCCTAATCCTGGTCTCAGGCCAGTACTTGTTATTTTGTTTTAGTTTTTTTTTTCTTTGTGGTTTTTTTTTTAACAACTATCCTAGTGAGTGCAAAATGGTTTTTTTGTTGTTGTTGCAGATTTGATTTACATTTCTCTAAAGATTAGTATATTGAGTATCTTTCCGTGAGTCGTCTTTAGAGAAATGTCCTTTGCCCAATTTTTATCAGGCTGTTTTGTCATTGTAGTTGTTGAGTTATATATTCTGGATGTTAATTCCTTATCAGATACGTGATTTATAAACATTTTCTGTCATTCCAGGGTGGCCTTTCCCCTTTGTTGATTGTATTCTTTAATGCATAGAAACTTTTTGTTTTTTTAAAATATATATATTTAGTTGTAGATGGACAGTATCTTTCTTTATTTATTTTTTAATGTGGTGCTGACAATCGGTGCCTCACACATGTGACGCAAGTGCTCAACCACTGAGCTACAACTCTAGCCTGAAGCTTTTTATTTTGATGTAGTTCTATCACATCAAATTATTCACATCCAATTTATGTACTTTATGTTCAGAAAAAAATTCACTAAACTTTTTTGGTTAGTTGGTTTGTTATCTGCACTTTTGATGTCATATTCAGGAAATCACTGTCAAAAAAAATATCATAGAGAAAAAGAAAAAAAAAGTGTGTCACATTAAATTGGATAGAGAGAAAAGATGGGAGAGGAGGGGAGGAGTAGGGAGGATAGGAAGGACAGCAGAATAGAATAGACAATATGATTGATGTATGTACATTCCAGGTATGTATTATATGTCAAAATACATTCTGCTGTCGTGTATGACTAAAAAAAATAAAAATAATTTGTATAGTTAAAAAAAAATAACAACAATGTCATAAAGCTCCTGCCTAGGTTCTTTTCTAGAAGTTTTGCAGTTTAGGGTCTCACACTTGCATCTTTGACCCATGTTGAGTTGTATTGGTGAGGTCAGATAAGGGTCTGAGTTTAGTCTTCTGCATGTGGGTATCCAGGTGTCTCAGTGCCATTTATTGAAAGACTATTCTTTACTTAGTGGTTTTGGAGCCCTTGTCAAAAATCATTTGTCCATATATGTTCAGGTTTTATTTCTGGGCTTTTGTTTTATTCCACTGGTCATTGTATCTGTCTTTATGCTAGAACTACCCTGTGGCTTTGCAGCATGTTTTGAAGTGAGGAAATGTGAGGCTTCCAATGTTGTTCTTTTTCAAGAGTATATCAGCTATTCAAGGTCCCTGAAGATTCCATATGAATTTTAAAATGGATTTTTTTACTTCTGGAAAAAAAACGCTATTGGGTTTTTTGATTGACTCTTTTTTCATTGAATCTATAGATGTCTTTGGGTAGACTTGACATCTTAATGTTAAGTTTTCCAACCCATGAACACAGAATGTCTTTGATTTCATCAACATTTTATAGTTTCAGTGTACAAGCCTTGGTTAATTTTATTCCTAAGCATTTTATTCTATTTGCAATTGTCAATGAAACTGTTTTCTAAATTTCCTTTTTAGAGCGTCCATAGTGTGTAGAAAAGCAACTGATTTTTATGTGTTGCTTTTGTAATCTTCACCCTTTCTGAATTTATTTGTTCTAACACTTGTGTGAGAGAGAATGTGTAGAAGCTTTGGAGTTTTCTACATGAAAAATGCATGTCATCTATGAACAAATATAATTTTATTTTTTTCCTACCAATTTGGAATCCTTTTATTTATTTTCTTCCTTAATTTCTCTGGCTAGTACTATGTTGAAAGCAGTAAAATCAGGCAGCCTATCTTGCTCCTGAATTTGAGTGAAAAAGCCTTCAGTCTTTCATCACTGAGTATGAAGTTATCTGTGGACTTTTCATATATGTCCTTTATTATGTTGAAGTAGTTTCCTTCTATTTCTAACTTTCTGTGTTTATCCTGAAAGGGTTTTGAATTTCATCAAGAATTTTTCTCTGTGTCACTTGGTATGATTGTTTCCCCCTTCATTCTGTCATTTGCTGTAATACATAGATTGATTTTATTTTGTGGACCCTCCTTACATTCAAGGAACATATCCCCCTTGGTCACAGCCTATAATCCCTTTAATATGTGGTTGAATTCTGTTTTGCCAGTGTTTTGCTTAGGATGTTTGCATCAGTATTCACAAGAGATACTGGTCTGTGATTTTCTTTTCTTCAAGTGTCTTTGTCTGGCTTTGGTATCATGGTGAGGCTGGCTTTGTAGAATGAGTTTGGAAGTGTGCCTGCCTCTTCCATTTTTTTTGGAAGAGTTTGAGAAGGATTGGTGCTCTGATCATTCTCGTATGTCTTTTGGTCGACATGAGCACTCATTTTTGTTACTATTTTCCCAGGAATAGAGTTGTTAGATCATAGGCTATGTGTATATTTAACTTTAGTAGATGCTGCCAGTTTTTTAATGTAGCTGTACACATTTAGACTCCTAGCAGCAATTTCTGAAAGTTTTGGTTGTCTCGCTTCCTTGCCAACATTTGGTATAGCCATTCCTTTCAAAATTAGCCATTCATAGGAGTACATAGTGCACATCGTTGTGGTCTTAATTTGCATTTCCTTAACAACTAAGGAATACAATCTTGTATACTTTCTGCCATTTGGGTGTCTTTTGCAAACTATCTGCCCTTGTCTTTTGCCTGTGTGTGTCTTGTTAATTGTGTTGTTTTCTCTTTAATGATTTGTGAGAATTTTTCTTATATCCTGAGTAGGAGATATTTTTCAGGTCAAAGTATTTCAAGTATTTTCCTTAGCTTGTGGCTTGCCCTTTTATCCTCTCAATGGTAACTTTTAATGAATGGAAGTTCTTAATTCTAATAAAATTCAATTTATCTATGTTTTTCTTCTTTAGTTAGTGCTTTTTGTGTGCTATTAAGAAATGTTGCCTGCCTCAAGGTTGTGAAACTCTTTTTAAAAGTAGTCATCTAGAAGTTTTATATATTTTTACCTTTCACACTATATCCACAGTCCATCTGGAATTTTTGTATATGGAGTGAAGACAATGTCAACATTCTTTTTTTTTTTCTTATTAATTTTCAACTGATAGAGCACCATTTGTTGAGAAGGTCACCCTTTGCCCGATGAATTCCACAGGTGCCTTGTGATAAACTAGCAGGTCATACATATTTGGATCTGTGTCTGGAGATTTATTCTAAACTATTGACCTTATTTGTCTATTTTTGGTGTTAACAGCACAGTCTTTATTACTGCACCTTTATAATAGGTTAGGAGACATGGTAGTGTAAGACCTCCTGTTCTTTTCTCCTTCTTTAGGGTTGTGGATAATCTACATTCTTAACATTTCTATATAAATTATAGAATTAGACTGTGAATTTTCATAAAATTTCATGCTGGGGTTACATTGAATCTATTTTAAAAAATTGGGGAAAAAACTGACCTCTTAACAATGTTAAATATCCAATTTATATGTACAGTTATTAGACTATAAGTATTTAGATCATCTTTAATCTTTCCCAGGAGAGTTTTATATTCAGCGTAGAGGTTTTACACATCTTTCTTTAGATTTATTCCTTGGTAATTGATGTTTTTCAGTGCTTATGTAAGCAGTGTTGTTTTAAGTTTTTAAATTATTAATTGCTAATACAGGAACATAAAATTGATTTTTAAGTAATGACTTTGCATCCAGCCATTTTGCTAAATTTACTTATTTATTATGAGTATACGTTTTTTTAATACTCTATGAATATAATCATGTCCACCTAAGAAAAATTTTGTGAATTTTTGTAAATACTTATTATATTTTCCTTTATGATCTTGGTATTTTTCTTTCCTCTACCTCAGTGCGCTGACTGGGAGGTGATGTAGTAGGAGAGCACTTTTTTTTACCTTGTTCCCTGCCTTTGGAGAAAATGATAAAGTGTTTCACCAGTGTGATGTTTTTGTGAATTTTTGTAAATACTTATTATTGAATTGAGAAAATTACCTTCTGTGCCTGGTTTGTTGAGAGATTTTTCTTGAATGGGTGTTGAATTTTTTTGAAACCCTCTTTCTCCGTCTATCACAATAATCATGAATCTCTCAATGTCATGAATCATATTGACAGAGTTTGAATGTTAAACCAATCTGGCATTCCTGGAATACACCACACTTGGTCTAAAGTATTATTTATCTCTCTTTCTGTCTGTCTGTCTGTCTGTCTATCTTTCTAGGTTAGACTGACTACTTTCTATTAAGGATTTTTGCATCTATGTTCATGAGATTTATTGGCCTGTGATTTTTATTCCTTGTAAAGTCCTTGTCAGGTTTTGGTGTCAAGATCATACAGGCCTCAAATAGCAGATGGGGAATTTCCTGTTGCCTTGAAGAGTTAGTATGAGATTTTTGGTTTCTTAAATTTAGAAGAATTCAATACTGAAGTCATTGGGGTTTTTTGTTAGTTTGTTTTGAGAAAAAGTGTTTAAAGATGAATTTAATTTTTTTTTGTGGACACAGTATCTTTATTTTATTTTTATGTGGTGCTGTGGATTGAACCGCAGTGCCCCACGCATGCTAGGCGAGTGCTCTACTTCTGAGCCACAGCCCCAGTCCAAAAGATGGATTTAATTTTTAAGACAGCTATAGGATTATTCATATATTTCTATTTCTTCTTTTCTTTTCTTTCCTCTTTCTCTCTCTCTCTCTCCTTCCTTCCTTCCTTCCTTCCTTCTTTTTTTTTAATCAGGGATTGAACTCAGGGCACTTAACCACTGAGCCACATCCCCAGCTCTTTTTAAATTTTTTATTTTGAGACAGGGTCCCAACATAGCTAAGTTGCTTAGAGCCTTGCTAAATTGCTGAGGCTGACCTTGAACTTTGAATTTCCTGCCTCAGCCTCCTGAGCTGCTGAGGTTGCAGGCATGCACCACCATGCCGGGCTAAGTTGGTCTTTTTAAGGAATCCATTTCATCTAAATTTTTAATTTATTTACATGATATTTAAACTTTCCTTTTATTACTTTTGCCATGTTTTTAACATCTGTAGAGACAGTCTCCTTTTATTGGGTAATTTATGTATACTCTATTTTTCTTAATTAGTTTGGCCAGGGTTTATCAATTTGATAAATCTTTAAAGATCCAACCTTTGGCTTTGTTTTTCTCAATTTACATCTTTCTTCTATTCCATTTATTTCTGATCTTATGTTTATTGTTTCCCTCCTTCTGCCTCTTTTGTGTTTAATTTGTTGTCTTTTCCAAGCTTTTGGGTTAGACACTTAAATCACTGATTTTCCAGCCTCTCCTGTGAGAATGCTCTTAGAGTTTTACATCTTCCTCTAAACACTGCTTAAGAGTATCTCGTACTTTTTCTGATGTCACACTTTTATTATTATTTATTTGGTAAACATGTTTTCAAGTTTCTATTGGGATTTCTTCTTTTACCCATGGTTTATTTAGAAATCTGATGCTTAATTGCCAAACATTTGGGGATTTCCCAGCTATCATTCTGTCACCGACTTTCATTTTAGCTTTACTGTGATCAGAGAACATATTCTGTATGATTTCAACAGTTGATATTGTTGGGACTTGCTTTCTCTCTCAACATAGGACCTATTTTGGAAAATGCCCATGTGTACTTGGAAAAAAAAATGTATGTTTTTCTGTCCCTGGATGGAGTATTCTTTAGATATCAGTCAGATTGATCAGGTTGGTCAATCATGTTCCTTACTGATGTGCTGTTATTGTTGGTTTGTTCTTTTAAAGTCTGTAGTTCTGATTATGGCTAGGTCTATCTATCCTTTCGGTTTTGTTAATTTTTAAAATATATTTTAATGGATTTATTTCTTAGAAATTTAGGATTGCTGACTCCTCTTGTTGAAATGCCCCTAATTATTATTAAATGTTCTGACTTCATTTCTAGTAATACTTTTGCCTTAAAGTATATTTTGTTCAATATTCATATAATTATTCCAGCTTTCATTTTATTTGTTTTTATGGCATTTCCCCCTATCTTTTAACTTTAAACCTGACTATATTCAGTATTTGTTTGTTTGTAGTTTTCTTTTTTGTTTGATTTTTTTGATGTTAGGGACCGAACCTGGCCTCACACATGCTAAGCGTGTGTTCTGCTACTGAGCTACACAAAGCTACATCCCCAAGCCCCGGTATTAAGGTGTTTTTTTTTTTTTTAAACTAATTAATTAATTAATTTGTTCTAGTTTGTTATATATGAGAGCAGAATGCATTTCAATTTATAGTACACAAATGGAACACAATTTTTCATTTCTCTGGTTGTACACAAAGTAGAGTCACATCATTTGTGTCTTCATACCTGTACCCAGGGTAATGAGGTCCGTCTCATTCCACCATCTTTTGTAACCCCCTATCACCTCCTTTTCCCTCCCTCCCTTTTGCCCTATCCATTCCTCCCATGCTTCCCATCCCCATCCCCATTATGGATCAGCATCCACTTATCAGAGAAAACATTTGGCCTTTGGTTTTTTAGGATTGACTTACTTCACTTAGCATGATATTCTCTAATTCCATCCATTTACCTGCAAATACCATGATTTCATTCTCTTTTAATGCTGAGTAACATTCCATCATATTTATATATCACAGTTTTTTTATTCATTCATATATTGAAGGGCATTTAGTTTGCCACAATTTAGCTGTTGTGAATTTTGCTGCAGAATGCATTTCAATTTATAGTACACAAATGGAGCACATTCAAATGGCTACATCACTTTAGTAGGCTGTTTTTAAATCCTTTGGGTATACACGGAGGAGTGGGATAGCTGGGTCAAATCGTGGTTCCATTCCAAGTTTTCTAAGGAATATCCATACTACTTTCCAGGTTGGTTGCACCAATTTCCCCCACATCCTTACCACCATTTATTGTTGCTTATGTTCTTAATAACTTCCATTCTGACTGGAGTGAGAAGAAATCTTTTTTTTTTTTAAAGATTGCAGGTGTAACTCTTTATTTATTTATTTGTGGTGCTGGGGATTGATGCCAGGGCCTTGTGCATGAGAGGTAGGCACTCTACCAAATGAGCTATATCCCAGCCCCAAGGTGAAATCTTAGAGAGTAGTTTTGATTTGCTTTTCTCTAATTGCTAGAGATGTTGAACATTTTTTAATATATTTATTGATTGATTTTATATCTTCTTCTGAGAAATGTCTGTTCAGTTCCTTAGCCCATTTATTGATTGGGTTTTTGGTTTTTTAGTGTTAAGTGTGTCGAGTTCTTTATAAATCCTGGAGATTAGTGCTCTATCTGATGTGTGTGTGGCAAAAATTTGTTCCCATTCTGTAGTCTCTTTATTCACCCTACTGATTGTTTCTTATGCTAAGAAGAAACTTTTCAGTTTGAATCCATCTCATTTATTGATTTTTAAACAGCATGGTATTGGCACCAAAATAGACTTGTAGACCAGTGGTACAGAATAGAGGACACAGAGACAAACCCACATAAATATAGTTATCTCATACCAGACAAAGGTGCCAAAAACATACATTGGGAGAAAAGATAGCCTCTTCAACAAATGGTGCTGGGAAAACTAGAAATCCATGTGTAGCAAAATGAAATTAAGCCCCTGTCTCTCACCATGCACAAAACTCAACTTAGAATGGATCAAGGACCTAGGAATGAGACTAGAGACCTTTTGTCTAATAGAAGAAAAAGTAGGCCCAAATCTTCATCATGTTGGATTAGGCCCCTACTTCCTTAGCAAGACTCCTGAAGGTTTTAAAAAATATAATTTTTTAAAAAGTCTAATTTGATAATCTTTACCTTTAATTAGGACTTTTAGACCCTTAAATTTAATGACTTTCAGATATTGTTGGGTTTAAGTCAACTAATGTACTTTTGTTCTTTTTCCTATGTCCATCTGTTTTTAATTTTGTGGGGGAAGGGATTAATGGAATTTTTTGTTAAAATTGGGGTGTTTTCCTTTGCTGGCCCTTGAACATCTGTTCTTTCAGAGCAGAATCCTGAGGCGTCACCACATGCACTCTCCTCCTCCTGCACCTGCCTCCCATTCCTCCCTCCCCATATCAAGGTTGGTGCAAGAGCTCCTATCATTTTGACCTCACTTACCTTCTCGCCTTCTGGGCTCTGGCTTTGGGGTATTTTACTTTTAAATATGTTATATTCCCCACATGAGATTATTATTATTAATATTTTAAACAATCAATATTAATTTATGTTTTCCACATATTTTCAGGATTCTTTATTTCGGTCAGCAATTCCAGGCTTCCATCATTTTTACTTTCGCTCAGAGAAATTCCTTTCTTTTACTTGTAGTGCAGTGTAGTGTCGTGTAGATCAAGACAAACACGTTTATTCCACTTTCATTTTTGAAGGATATTTTTGCTGGCTATAAAATTCTAGGTAAGGAACATTTGGGGTTTGGTCCCACCCCCATTAACTCTTTAAACTTGTTATTTCACCATCTTCTGGGTTCCAAAAATGTTTCTTGAACTGTTGGTCATCCGATTTTTATTCCACTGGTTGCAATGTGCCTTTTTGTTTTTGCTGCTTTTCAGATTTTTTTTCATCTCTGGTTTTCAGTAGTGTGACTATAATGTCCACACACATGACTTTCTTATATTTAATCTTTGTGGAGAACCACTAACTCTCTTATATAGGCTGTCTGTCATTAGATTTGTAGAATTCTTGACCATTGTCTCTCAAATATCTTTTCTGCCCTACTCTTCTTCTCATCTCCTTCTGTATGATGTGAACATTAGATCTGACTATAGTTCTTATATTTTTCTCTGATTTGTCTATTTTTCTCCCATTGTACTTCAGTTTGGTATTTTTATATTATTTTATTTTATTTTATTATTAATCATCCTTTCAGCTCTCAATCCCTATTTTGGGTCAGGTCTAGTTTTCTATTCAGCCCACCCAGGTGATCTTATTTTCAATACTGTATTCTAAAATAGTCCATTTGATTCTTTTTCATAGTTCCTATATTTCAGGTGATAGTCCCAATTTTTTTCTCTGTTTTGTCCAGCTTTCTATTTTGACCATGTTTTCCCTTCTTCTTGGTATATATTAACCACAGTTTGTGTGCATGAATGTGTATGTATATGTGTGGGGTTTTTTTGTTGTTGTTGTTTTCATACTGGGGATTGAACCCAGGAGTGCTTTACCACTGTGTTACATCCCCAGCCCTTTTTATTTTTATTTTGAGACTGGGTCTCACTAAATTGTTGAGAGCCTTGCTAAGTTTCTGAGGTTGGTCTGGAACTTGCAATCCCCTGCCTCACACTCCCAAGTTGCTGGGATTACAGGGTATGCCACCATGCCCAGCCCATAGTTGTTTCAAAGTCCCTCTCTGATAATTCTAATACCTGAATCATCTCTGGATCTATTTCTGTTATCTGTTTTTATTTTCTCTCTGATTTTAGTTTTTTGGTCCTGGTTTTTAGTAATGCAATACAGTTTTTGATCCAACCTTAGACCTATGGGTGCAAAGTTAAATAGCCTGTGAGTAAGAGATGCCAAGTTTCCATGGTGAGTTTAAGTCTTGTTTTAGCAGTCAGATAGAAAACCAGCAGTTCTCTGATCTCATCAAGGCTTGTCAATTCTGGTCTGCTTCGATTTGGTTCATACTACTAGGGTATGGCCTTTACTCCTAGGGCATGGTCTTTCTGGGTCCCCAAATGAAAGCCCTAGGTATTTAGCAAGTTTCCTCTGCTTGATTCTGTTTGAACATTGATCCTTAACTAATCAAAGCTTGTTGTTTTAGCTTCTAGTTGCTTCCCGACTCAGTTTCTTGGTTTCTTGCTATCTGCATGTGCAGCTTAGGAGAGGGCTGAAGACTTGAAGGGAATTCGGATGCATAAATGCTTGTCCCCTTACATGTAGTTTCCCTTTATAGACTCCGTGCTTTGGTTTTATTTCCCAGTGCAGCGATGGGAAGATTCTCAGGGGAAAAGCCAAGGTGCATCTGGAGGTTACTTCCTGCGCTTCCTTTCTCTCGAGGCTTCTCCAGTCCTGTGTGCAGTATTTGCTCTCCAATGCTTAAATAATAGCTTTTTATCTATTCTTCTAATCAATTTTAATGAATGAAACCTGTAGTTATATAGAGAAGGAAAGAACAGGGATCCAGGGTTAAATAAAGTACAATGAGAGCCTGCACAGTGGCACATGCCTGTAATCCCAGCAGCTTGGGAGGCTGAGGCAGGAGGATCTTGAGTTCAAAGCCAGCCTCAGCAACTTTGAGGCACTAAGCAACTCAGTGAGACCCAGTCTCTAAATAAACCACAAAAATAAGGTTGGGGATGTGGCTCAGTGGATGAGTGCCCCTGTGTTCAATACTTGGTACCAAAAAATAAAATAAAGTACAGTGAGCATCAGCAGGTGGGGCTAATGACAACCACAATTTCTTTTAACCTTCTGAAGGGAGGATTTTTTAATCCCTATCTCAAAGATGAGAAAATTGAAACTCAGAGATTCTGTGACTTAATGTCTTAGTAAATAAGTGGTAGAGTTAAACTGGGATGTAGAGCTGTCTGACTTTACAGCTTTCTATCACAAACAATGACTTTTGCAGGTCCCTGTTCTCAAAGAATTTTTAATTTAGAGGGGAAAGTTAAAGCGCATGTATGTATGTTAATAATATAAGCCAGCATGTGATTTATTTCTTTTAAATTTATTTTATATATATTTACTTTTTAAATTCTTTTTTATTTTTTTGGCACTGGGGATTAACTCAGGGGCACTTGACCACTGAGCCACATTCCCAGCCCTATTTTTATTTTATTTAGAGGCAAGGTCTTAGTGAGTTGCTCACTTTTGCTGAGGCTGGCTTTGAACTCGAGATCCTCCTGCCTCAGCCTCCCAAGCTGCTAGGATTACAGGTGTGTGCCACCGTACCTGGCTGTAGAGTGTATTTGGGCATATCATACATACATGTAATATAACTTCCTACTCTTGTGGCTTTACATGATGTGAAGATTCACTAGTTGTGTATTCATATATGAACATAGGAAAGTTACGTCTTATTCATTCCACTGTCCTTCCCTTCGTTCCCCTTTGACTAATCCAGTGAACTTCTGTCCCACCCCTACATCGTGTGTGAGCGTCTGCATATCAGAGAGAACATTTGGCCTTTGGTTTTTGGGGACTGATTGTACTTAATCACACTGCGTGGTCTTGGATTCCAGCAGAGCTTCCGGGAAGCCTGTTAGAAATGCAGAATCTTGAGCCCCCCAGAGACCCTGGAACGTGCTTTGCGTTTGAACAGGATCTCTGAGTGACTTACTAATTATACATGTTGAATCTGTCACAGGGTTGGAAGGTGACATCTTGGAGGAGGTGGCATTTGTGTTGGGACCCTAAACAATCCATGTGATTCCTGCAGTGATGGTAAAAAAAAATAAATAAATAAAAAGGAGGCAGAAAGCATGAGACAAGTTTTGAGCTTGAAGAGTTTCCCAGATTGACCTGAGCCACGGGTTTGAAGGATTTGGGGAAGCAGGGCTAGGGATGAGTTTAAGCCGGATTTTTGAGGAACCGGAACTCCAGACAAGGGGCTTAGAGTTTAATGGCTGAGGTGCCACTGATGAGGTGGGTGGAGGAGTGACAAGATGGAGGCGGTGTTTTCCGAAGGATAACGTGGAGGTTCTGTGCCAGTGGGACCTGAGCCAGGAAGACCCTTGCAGGGCTTCCGCAAGACCAGGTCTGAGGAGATGAGGCTGCCATAGAGGGACGGAGAGGATCAGAGGACTGAGTGGACACGACGGGTCCAAACAGCAGGAGTGTAGTGGGACCCTGGGATCCTGCTTTCCTCCTTGGGAAACAGAATTTGTGAGATCTAATCCAGAGGCGCCAAGTCCTGGAGCTTCAGGTCACCACTCCAGTCTCCCACCTCATCCTAGAGCACTCCTTTTCCCTCCACAAGTCACTGGGCCGTGGGTGTGTGTCTCCCAGCACTGTCCCCACCGCGCCCTGCTCCCTCTGCTCTTCCCCAGCTCCTCTCGGCCCCACTCCCCTGCTTCACCCTGACTGCGCTCCCCTCTCCGCCTTCCCACCTTCCCTGACTCATCACGGCAATGGCTGACTGTCTGGTGGTGACAGGATGTTCACAGCACATGGCCTGATGGCAGAGCAAACCTTGGGTCACTGTGGATCACAAGGTAGCGTGACTCATCATTATCATGTTAAAATAGAATCACATTTTGAGATCATAAAGCGAAAGTTACATCTCTCTCTCCATTGAGCTCAATCATTGAGCTCAGTCTATTAGCTAATTTGGGGTCTCATAACTTCATAAAAGGGATTCCAGAGAAGAGGAAGTGTAGTTAGTTAAACTTTATTTGAAATTCTTTGCAGGAAAAAAAAAAGGCAAAAGAAACTGCTTGGCTTTCTTGACTGGAAAGAAGGAACGGTGGTGGGTGGTGAGATGGGGTGTCTCCCCAGAGAGAACACAAGTTCAGCGTGCAGGGGGCTGTTTCATAGTTCCTTCAAGGTGCGGGTGGAAGCTCCCAGCCAACAGCAAAATGGGTTCAGTTAGTACTCGGATAGCTAGGGCAATGACTGAAGTCCAGGGCAGGTTTTCTGTAAGACAGTCCTACTAAGCTGCTTTTGTTCTACTTTATTTTGGCAGTGCTGGGATGGAGGCCTGGGCCCTGTGCATCTCCCCTACTGAGCTGCACCCCCAGCCCTTCAGCTCTGCCTAAAGGATCTTGTGGGTGTTTTCTGTGGGCTTCATCATGGTTGGGACCTGAGCTGACCTATGAGGCCAGCGTTTAGGATATGATCAGGGACACCTCTTAGTCTTCTCCTTCATCATCTCCGCCTCCACCCTGTCATCAAGGGTGGCCCACTGTGCCCCAGGAGTCTGTTGTGTCCACTCTGGCCTCTCCGGTTGACTCTGCCTCTTGCCTGGTGGAGAATGAGGTGCTCCCTGCTCAGCCCTGCCAGGGCCCCTGTTTCTCCATCAGTGATCACTGAGCCATAGTTCTCTGAGGGGAAGGGACTTGGTCTGACTGTGTCTCACAGCACTTAAAATAGTAGGGCCTGTGCACCGCAGATGCTCAGGAGGTGTTTATGAAGCACACAGAGACTAGGGAAGGAAATGGACGACAAAGCCATACTAGATTATTATGGGTATTTATAATTTGGTTTTAGTTTGGGACCCTCCAGCACCACTTGACTATTTGAGTAGATTCTTCTTCTGAGAAACCTCTCCCCAGGAAAATAATTTCATTTGTTCAGATTTAGAGTATTTTTGAATATACAATACATTCATATGGTTCAAAAGCCCAAAGTGCTTTCAAAGGCGCTTATCAAGAAGTCTGGCCTGCATTTCTTTCTGCTCCCACCCACCACTGTGGCCTCCTAGTGGCTAGCACTACTCTTATCCATTTTATTATATACTCTTCCAGTATTTCCTTATACAAATGAAAATATAACTATATGGTTTTATTTTTTAAACACCAAAAAGAGCACACTATACGCATTGTTGTGGCTTATTTTTTTCACTTAAAATGATTAACCCAGGTGTGCTCCATATCAACAAACTTACAGAAAACATTCTTCTGTTTGTTGGGAGTTAGTCTTTTTTTTACAGTTGTATAGTGTTCCATTGCGAGGATGTATCACAATTTAGTTAATCAGATGAACACCTGGGCTGCTTCTAGACTGTAGTGGTTACAGAAAAGCTACAACAAATCTCCTTATGTCTGCATCATTTTATATATGTCCAAGGGTGGCTGTCGGAACAATTCCAGATGTGAGGCTGCTATATAAAGGGCATTTGGGATGTCAGGGGACCTTCCATGTGAGGTGGCACCTTTTGTGCTCCCTTGGGAGGCAGGAGGGCACCCATTTCCCATAGCAAGAGTTGTGCAGTCCCAGTTTGGATTTTGGCCAAGTGAGCAATGCTGTCTTAGCAAGGGTTCTCTTTGCTTTGATTAACACTGATCGTTTTTCCACCTTTCAGGATCATTTCTGTTTTCCCATCGGCTGCCACGTGCTTTGCCTGTTTTTCCTCTTGGTCCCGGGTCCTTTTCCTCCTGGTTTTACGGAGCTCTTTTTCCGTGATGGGCAGATGAGGTCATTGTCTGTGGCACGATCCCAGTGTGTCCAAGAAGCCATTATCTTTGTACTTTGTGCTTTCTTTTCCCTCACATAGAAATTTTGGAATTTTTATGTAGTGAAATTTATCAATCTTTTCTTTTATGGCTTTTTGGTTTTGTAACAAAGTTATATGGGCCTTTTCCTATGCCAGAGTTGGGAAGGAATTTACCCAGAGGAGGGAAGGGAGCAGGTGTGGCACCCCCTCGGAGCAAGACTGCCAACATCACAGCTTTGTCTGGGACTTAGCCCTGTTCCCACGGGGAGAAGGGTCTGCTGCCAGTGGCTGGTGCCCACTGCCAAAGGCCTGGGTGCCAAGCACCCTGATCATTGGCTGGTGCTCTCTGCAGGGGCGGGGAAGGAGTTGGATGGGGGACCTGGGACGTTTGGCAACTACTTGTTCCCAACAGGTGGGGTCTGGCCAGGTGCAGCCGGGTCAGTGTAATAAAGGAAATAGAATTAGGACTTTGAAGTGAAACTCAAGACTCACATAAACTTGAACCTTTCCTGGATTTGAAAAGAGGTAATTAATTTAGAAATGTTCCCCCTCAATATTAAGCTCTGCCAAACTGGCTCAAAGCAAGAAATATTCTAGAATAGGTCCCCAAATATTGGGAATTCAATTAGGAAGAAATGATTAGGGAGATAATATGTTCTCTAAAATCTTCAGCCCATTAAGGCTTGAAGAGAGTGAAGCTCAAGATGTCTGGGTTGGGGGGAGTTTTTGACATCAACTAGCCTGGATCTTTGCCTTTACTCCACCACTGTGTGACCTCAGACAAATGGCTTCACTTCTCCGAACCACAGTTTTTTTTCTCTGCAAAAGTAGAAAATACTAATAATTAACAACATTAATGAAGTGCTAAGTACACTTTGGGTATTGTATTTGTTTTTTTTTTTTTGGTCCTAGGGATTGAACCCAGAGGTGCTTAACCACTGAGCCACATCCCCAGCCATTTTCTGTATTTTATTTAGAGACAGGGTCTTTCTGAGTTGCTAAGTGCCTTGTTAAGTTGCTGAGACTGGCTCTGAACTCACAGTCCTCGTGCTTCAGCCTCCTGAGTTGCTGGGATTACAGGCGTGCACCGTCAAGCCCAGCTGTATTTGATGTTTCACAAGTTAAAGTGTCCACTTTCTAGAGCAGCAGTGAAAATCAAATGCCACAAAATGAAAAGCTATGCACAGTGTCAGACCCCTTTTGAGACTTCCGCAGGTGCTCCCTGTGCAATGGTATTTTGCATGCTTGCTGAAAGCAGATGAGAAGGCCCAGCGTTTACTTGTGGTATTATTCGAGTCACTTATTAATTCCACAAATACTTCTGGAGCCCTACTGTGGGCTGGTGCTGGGGTGTCCTCGTCCCCAGATCTCCCAGAGAGCAGGACAGAATTGCTGGCAGTGCAGTAGGCTGAACAGCTCTATCCTCCCCAAATTCATACATAGAAACCTAACCCCCGAAGGGATGCTATTTGGAGGTAAAACCTTAGGAGTTGACAAGCTCACGAGATGGATCCCTCATGAATGGAGTTGGTGCCCTTATTTAAGAGACCCCTCTTTAAAAAGCCTCTCCCATGTGCCACATGAGAACAGGGTGAGTAGAGCATCTATGAACCAGGAAGAGACTCCTCATCAGATGCAAAATCTCCTGGCACCTTCATCTCGGACTTCTCAGCCTCCAGAACTGTGAGAACTAAATTTCTGGTTATAAGCCATCTGTATGGCCTTTGGTTACAGCAAGGCATACGGGCTACCGAGCAAACAGTGACCACATCCTGCCGTGGGGGCTCTGCTAGGGAGCAGCCAGGGTGCTCTGGGAGCACAGTGCAAAAACCTGTCCTGAGGTGGGCAGGACAGGGACCTGAGTGCATGGCCCTCGTGACAGCTATTGTAGGCGTAGGGAACACTGCTATAGCATGTCCCTTGTACCAGGTGGTTCAATTCATCCTCACAGGGCCCCGTGTGCTTGGTTTGATTTTTATCCCTGTTTTACAGATAAGGAAACCGAGGGCCAGAGATTGCTGTAAGTCACGCAGCTAGAAATTGGCAGAAGCAGGATTTGAGTCTGGAGATTTAGCACCAGAGTTGGTATCAGGAGACAGATGCAGAGAAACTGGACTGAGATCCCTGTGGTGTGTTAGGAACCGTGACTGCAAAGTGGGAGGAGGCAGAGCAGCAAGGAGACCAGGCACGGGTGGGGGGGCATCTTGGCGGGGGACCTTTAAGCATCCTGCTGTTCTCTGGCTTCGGCTGGACTAGCAGGTGGACATTGGAGCCCTCTGGCTCTGTGTGTGCGGAGGACAGCTCCACGCATTCTGCTGGCCTGAAGCTGCACTTTGTAGGAGGAATCTTATTTGGCTTGAGGCATTTCTGCATATAAAAATGAAAAGGCCCTTGACCAGTTCCTGAAGTCTCATCTACCCACTGTGCCCTTCTACCCCTTTAGGTAGATGGCTCCTGCTCGTCCTTCAGATCCCCCCACCTCACATCCCACTATAGCTTTGCCACAGCTTCCTGGACCTGCCCACAGAGCTCCCAATTTATTTGCTGACAATTTATTCTGAGCTCAGGAGAGCAGAGGCCATGTCTGTTTTTCTCATCCTTTAGCACCTGGCCCAGGGCTGGAATGTAGTAGACACTCATTAAGTATTTGATGAATGAGTGAGTAAGTAACCTGTCCTTCAGGAGAATGAAGATCGAGAGTCCTGAAACGGAAGATCAGGTCTGGGAGGGACACATAGCCCCTGAGGGAAAGGCAAGGCATTCAGACCCTTGAATTGAGGCACAAAGTCACTGGAGGTCCAGGGGAAAGAAGAGCCTAAGAGGCAGAGGGCGCTTGTTTGATGGCTGGGCTGGAGGGTCCCTGTTGGCTTTGGGTAGAACCAGTCCTTGTCTAAATACTGTCAGTAGCCACTGTCCTGCCAAGCACCAAGTAAATTCTGGTCACCATTCACCACTTGCTTAGCCTCATGCAAGTCATTTGACCCTTTCAGATCTGGGTTTCCTTATTTTTAAAACTGCCATGTAAAACTTCTTCTCAGCACTTTGGGAGCACTTTCACAGTGTATAGAAAACGATGCGCAGTAACTGGTTTAAGTGCTTGATCAAAGAAGGCTACTCTTATGATGGTGTTCTCTTAAAAATATATCTAGTTGCTAACTTACATTGTTACACTCAATCCTCAAAACATCCTGGTGAGAGGTTATGATTGTCATTTTCCAGGTAAAGGCCTCAGGCAGGGGTGAGTCAAGTTACTGCTCAAAATTCCACCCAGAGTGGGGGACGAAGCTGAAATGCAAACCCAGGTGTGCCTGCCTCAAAGCCAGTCCTTTTCCATTCAGAAATGGAGACATCACAAAGTTCAGTTGAGGAAAAAACCTGACGCAGTGGAGATAAACCCTGCCCGAGTGGGAGACCCGGGAGGAGTCCCAGACCCACCTTCTTCCTCCCAGTGCTCCTCCTCCCCAGCACTGTCTTCTCGGAGTCTGACCTTTCTTTTCAAAGATGAACAGGTCAGGCTATAACCAGGACGCGTGCAATGGCCCTGTTTCAGTTAGCTGGTGTTGCTGTGACCAAAAGACCCGACAAGAACAATTTAGAAGAGAAAGCTTATAGAGGTTTCAGTCCATAGTTTCAGAGTTCGGCCAACCCCATGACTCTGGGCCCGAGGTGAGGCAGGACACCAAGGCACAGGGTGGTGGGAGTAAGCAGCTGAAGTCTGAGGCCACCAGGCATCTGAGAGAGTGTAGGGGTGGGGGAGAGAGCCAGGGACAAAATATAAACCCCAAAGGCATGCCTCAGTGAGCACCTCCTCCAGCCATAGTTATCACCAGTTAATCCATATCAGTGGATTAATCCATATCAGTGGATTAATCCTCTGAACATCCTTGCATTGCTTCACACATGAGCTTTTGGGAACAAATCACATCTAGACCATAACAGGTCCTCAAATGGTTCATGTTAAGTATATGTGTGCCTGACTGTAGAGAGAATATTGAAAGAAGACTGGAGGTTAATGGGATAAAAAGTTAATATTCTCCTCTATTGAAAGGGACTTGCAGAGAGTTATACTTCCTCTATATTTTCCAAATTTAAAGAATGAACATGTATTACTTCTGCAAACAGAAAAAAAAAATGTTTGTAGAAACACTGACCATTCCTTCAAGACCACCAGCTCCTGCGGGGAGCTCTGATGTCCCTGGTGTGTGTCAGCTGCTCAGAGTCCTGGGAAGTGTGGTTGTCTTTGCCCCAGTAACCTTCCCCAGGAAGGAGGCGGCCTCCCTTGCCCACCTTGGCAGTGGGTCCCCGCCACGCATTGCTCTGAAAGCCCCCTGGCCTGCCAGTGCCCGCCAGGACTCCCTTGCTCTTCTCCGCATTAGGCCCATTTCACTTGATCTGCCCAGTGACCTCTGAAGTAGGCATTCTGTTGTCATCGGTCTGGAGACGAGGAATTGCCCTAAAGCATAAACAGGACAATCGGAATGTTGGCAGTGTCTCTCCACCTCTTCTCTCTGTGCTGCAGCCACTTGGTCCTCAGGTCTTTGTTTCTCACCTCCTCCATCCCAGCCCTGACTGCTCCCCATCTGGCATCCGTCAGGGGCTCACTCTGGGAGTCTGCTCCATACCACTTCCTCCAGGAAGCCGCTTCTGACAGCTGCTCCTTATGCAGTTTGGGTTGGAAAACTCCTCTTTGCCTTTGTGTAGCACAGTTGTCATTTCCTACTGAACGTGGCCTCTCTTCACTGTTTGTGTTTCTCTTTTCCCAACCAAACTCAAGGGCCGGAGTTTACTTTTTTTCTTTTCTTTTCTTTCTTTCTTTCTTTTTTTTTTTTTTTGTGTGTGTGTGTTAGGGATTGAACCCAGGAGCATTTAACCACTGAGCCACGTCCCCAGCCCTTTTAAGTTTTATTTCGAGACAGGGAGACAGGGTCTCACTAAGTTGCTGAGGGCCTTGCTAAGTTGCAGAGGCTGGCCTTGAATTTGTGATCTTCCTGCCTCCGCTTCCTGAGTTGCTGAGATTACAGGCATGCACCACCATGTGTCTGACCAAGAATTTAGTTTCTTTATCCTCAGTGTCTAGGGGGCACCAATTAGGTAATCAATAAATATTTTTGAACTAATTAGTATGATTATTATAATAGCACTCTATAATGACATTGTTATGGATGAATAAAGATGGTGTTCAAGAGAGTTGAATGATTGCCTTATTCATGGTCAATAAATTTTGGGGCTAATACCAGAATCTAGGTCTTTTGTTATCTTGTCCAGGTAGACCAAAATGTTGAAGTTCAAAGATGCAGGAAAAAAATTACCACCTTAAACCCGAAAGTTTTAGGGTGAACAAAAATGTTAATTACATACCAGTATAAGATAGATAAAGGACTATTTAGGTTATTTATATACTTTTCCTTTTAGAAAAATACAGTTGATAGTTTTTTCCAGACTTTTTATTTGCTTAGTACAGTTATATTAGTACAGTTTCTAGGAATTGGGTTGTGAGTCCAACCAAATGGACATTTTAGATGGCTCTCATTATTGGCAAATTGCTTAACAAAAACATTATACCAATTAACACTTTGTGAACAAGAACTATGTGAATGCCAGTTTTACCATGGATAGGTTAGCACCGGGAGTAATCATTATTTAAAATTTGCTTTACTCTCAGAAAGCAAGTAGTTCATGCCATTTGTTTGCTTCTTGTTTCTTTTTTTAAAATATTTATTTAGTTGTAGATGAACACATAGTATCTTTATTTATTTTTATGTGGTGCTGGGGATTGAACCCAGTGCCTCACACGTGGGAGGCAAGTACTTTACCACTGAGCCACAGCCTCAGCCCCAACTTCTTGTTTCTTTGTGAACACAGAGGTTGACTATTGTTCTGTGTGGTCATTTACCTATGTTCTTATGAGACCCACCAGTTCATGCCCTTTATCATCCTGCCCCTTCCTCATAAGATTGGCAACTGCAAGCTTAACTATTTAAATACCAAGTAGAAGGCACTGTGTTAGATTATACAAAGATGACTAAGATACATCCTGCCCACCTAATAAGCTTACCCTCAAGTAGAGGAGATGGCTATGGACAGAAATCATCACCCACTGGCTAAACTATTCACTAGAGAAAAACGTAATTTATTATAAAACAGAGTTGGGATCAGTGATTCCTGACTTGGGAGAGTATCAAGGAAGGCTTCTGAGAAGTGGAGTCATTTATTATAGGCTTGGAAGAATGAGAAACATCTAGAAGGAACTTCAAGTTGACAAAGTAGGATGGACAGCTGTAAATCCCATGAGGTACTTTGACAGAACTGTCCCTGAGAACAGCTGGCCTGTGTATTGGTTAGGATGGTTCTGGGGGCAGGAAAAGCATTCCCACTGGAAAGAGCTTCATTAGCTGAGGAGCCTGTGCTGTCTCGCAGACAAAGAAGCGGCCATGTTTAGGGCTGCTCATCAGAGGCACAGCAGGACCTTCGAGCCCCAGGCCTCCCCCATTCTTCTCTGTCTCCTTGGGGTTGACCTGGTGGTCGGGCAGCTCCCTTCCCAATCCTAAGCTTGCTTTGTCCCTCCCAATCTTGTGTCCTCTCGCAGCTATGTTCAAAAGTAGGACAGACAGAGTCTCTTACCCATTCCACTTAATTAGGGAAAAATGCTTTTCTATGAAGCATCCAGAGGGCTTCTCCTTACCTGTGACTGGCCAGCATCACATCACATGCCCCACCAGATCCAATCAGTGGCTCCATGACAGATTAATTATCATGATTGGTTTAAAATGGCCCACATCCACCCACCTCTCTAGGATTGAGAAGGGTCACTCTCTGGGTTCATGGGCCTCTCCAAAGCAGGGCTATGTTAATAAAGAAGAAGGTGAGTATGTATGATTGTTGAATAAGCAGCTCTGGCTCCTACCACACTGTTTATGAGCAAACATTTTAATCAGAATTATACCAACATTGATAAATTTCATCCTTATTATTGAGCTAAATTAAAATTTTAGGAAAAACGTTCTATGTAGTATATGCCATTTTATATTGAACTATTTCCATTAGTGTGGATCCTTTTCCTTGTAAATTTTAGGACTGAGATTGATTTTATTGATCTTATTTGTAGATCTCTATTAAATTTTGGTGATCATATTTGTAGGTTTTGACACCATCATTCTTTTTGAGACTATTTGTTCCAGTTACCTTTAGTTGAAGTTTGCAGATCAAGAAATGATTTTATATTGACCATTCCTACAGTCATGTTCAGTAGAAGTTGGCTAAGAAACTGACTGTATTTCTCCATTGATCCATGATAAAATCATGAGCAATTCCCTTAGGGGGACAGAGATGAACCTATTGTTTTGATTGTTGTATTGGAGGGTTAGAAAACTAGGGCCAAATCTGGCCTGATGCCTGTTTTCATAGGGCTTCAAGCTAAGAAAGTTTTCTATAAACTATCAAGTTTTCACAATCTATTTGATAATAAGAAACACTAACTAAATCCCAACTCAGAGAAATAATTTAATTCTTCTCAGTCATAGGTCTATACTACAAAAATTACACTCAGTGATGATGATTATTATATTTTAAATTTTGTCAATCAAATTTCTGTGGAAATTTGTTTTCCTATCCTGTAAATTCAACACAATATTCATTATTGATTTTGCCTTTTGGCCTGCAGATTCTGAAATATTTACTATCTGGTCATACACACAAAAAAGTTTGCGGGCCCTACGCTCTTGTGCTCTCACTGTCCTCCATTCCTCTCTGCTCCACTGGGGTCTCACAGAGCAAATTGGGGTCTCACAGAGCAAATGGGGAGCACTTTCGTCTGCTCAGTTTGCTTTATAACTGGGTGAGTTATAAAGCCCAGAAGCTCACCCCACACAGTTCTGGAGGCTGGGAAGCCCAGATCAAGGCACCAGCAGATGTGGTGAACCACTTCCTGGTTCACAGGTGGAGCCTTCTCGCTGTGTTCTCGCACGGCAGAAGGGGTGAGGGAGTGTCCTGGGGTCTACTTCATAAGGACTCTAATCCCATTCCCATGACTCCACCTTCAGGACCTAATCACCTCTCAAAGGCCGATGTCCTAATCCCATCACCTTTCGGCTCAAGTTTCAGCATGAGTTTGTGGGGGTCACACTCATCCACAGCAGCCAGTGAGGTCAATTTGTTCTTAGGGCCAACAACGTGGAGTCAAAGGTCCCGCTTCCCTTGAGAAACAGTAAGTGGTTAAGCACATCCACACCATCCAGGGATGAAGGTGCCGTTCAGACCGACATATCCTGTCAAATAAAAACAAAATTGACTAAGAGTTTTCTACAAAAGTCAGTTTCCATTGATTGATTGATTGATTGATTTTCGCATTAAGGTTTGGTGAATATTGGAAAAGCTAAAATATTGTTCCACAGCATCCCCATTGGAGGGGAACACTGTCTTTTGAAATGCGGGGGAGTGGAGAGGCCTTTTACGTTTTCCTTCTGCTTCCTACTGAAGTTAGCTCCCTTTTCTTTCCTTTAACAGATGAGGAAAAAGAAAATAATAGAGCATCCAAGCCCCACTCCACTCCCGCCACTCTGCAATGGTAAGTTTCCATTCTTAGCAAATGTGAAGAGAGACGTAGACTTCACGCACACAGGATGGGACACCACTTGGAGGTTTTGACATCGTCATGATAATTTGATATGCAATAACCCACATGAAATCTATTTAATTTTCTGGTATATGCAAAATGCTTAACTTAAATCTAACTTGGAGGTTTGAATTCTCATTTATTTTATTTGTGGAAGGATTTTTTTTCATTATAAATCACTGGTAAGACCTGAATTCTACATGAATATTATTAATTGATTTCAATAAAATCCATTATTATAATTAATTATTAATTAATTAATCAATCCATCATTATTATAATTATTTTGCTGCAAATTATAGAACAAGAGGTCTTTTTACCCTGACCAATGAGCCCCGAAAGAATAAATGATTAATTAATAATTAATTACAACTTTACTATAATTATTTTAGCACTAATAACATTAAAAAAGATGATCTACTAGCATTGCTATCTCTTTGGTATTTGAATTTCCTAGCCTTGATGACATATTGGATGGTGTTTAAGTGGCTGCACTCACATTTGATATTTACAGATAAAATTCTCTTCTAAAAGCTTTACTTGGAAATTATGTTGTGGTTTTAAACAGCAGAGTTCTCTGCGCCTGCGATTCACCCTTCAGAGGATCTTGGCAGTGAAGGCTGTTACCGCTCAGAGGTGCAGCCCAGCCAGCTTGAAGGAATGAAGGAGAGGGAGAGAGGAGTGGGAAGGGAGAGGAACTCAGATCTCTTATGTCCCAGCTTCCACGTCAGGCCCTTCGTACACGAGCCTCATTTCCACATCACAGTCAGTGGCGTTAGTGTGTGAGGCCTGTTTTACAGAAGAGGAAGCAAAGCTGAGGCAGCTACATCATTTGTCTTAAAATGCACACAGCCATGAAGTGGGAGAGGCAGGAATCTGGCCAGGTCTCTTTAACTGCAAACCCAGGCTTAAGAAAAAAGGGAGAGAAAAGAGGGATGGATCAGAAAAGTAAGCAGATGGACTTTAACGAGAAAATCGTATTCTGTTTTATAGTCTAATCCGTGCAGAGGTAAGAGCGAAGCAGCATTTAGAGAAAGCATTCAGAAAGGAACGTGGCCTCCCCCTTCCAGGCTCATCAGATAGCTTCTTTTGCCCCATGAATAGCAAAGGTGGCTCTCAAGAGCTCCTTTCCCAGCCCTTTGGCTTGTTTCCATCATTTGTCCCTATAAGCTCATCTCATTGCATTTGCTGCTTTTCACTTTATTTAAAATTTGATTCTACATCTCAGATAGAATGACCCCCTGCCCTTCCCCTAATGCTAGGACACAGAATAAGGCATTTGTGCAAAAGACTTTGGGAATGGGAGCTTCTAGAAATGCCAGAGATGGACAGACATTCTTGCTTTAATAAGCCAAGGTGCTATACATTTCAGAATAAAACATTTGAAAGAGGCCAGAAGAAAATGGAATCATTTGTGTCTGGTTCTCTGTGATTCTCTGACATCTGCCTGGCAACAGTGAGGCTGTGAGGGTGCAGCCTCTGGATGGACTGCTGGGCTGGGGCTCAGCTTCCAGCTCTGACACTTACCAGCTGTGGAGCCTCAGGCAAGGTCTTTAACCCTCTGTGCCTGGGTGGATGCACCTGGGAAAGGGGGACAGGATCTAACCACAGTGCAGTCCCAATGAGGAAATGGGACGTTCACGGGCCTGAACGGGGTCCGGCATGGCCTGGGTGCTCTGCAACTCCTCCGCATGCCCCCTTCCTTCTGGGGCCCCCAGGACCACCTGGACAGGACTCGGCTCCTCCCTGGCCCAGCCAGTACTCCTACTGTGCAGAATTCTGTACCAGGTGTCCATCCTTCTAAATAAAGGGACACACAGGTTATCCCAGAAGAAATTTCATCCTCCAAGTCACAATGGATTTTTTGTTTTCTAGTAAAACATTTGCTTTCCAGGACAAATCAGATTAGAATATGTATACCTCTTAGTCTCATTGTCATCAAAAGATACCAAGGTATTCAAAGAACAACAAATTGTCCTCTGAGATCCTTTATAGGGCATGTTTAAGATAGATTTTATGTCATTAACTAATCCAAGGAAGGTTTACTGAGCACCTACTATTTGCCTGGCACTGTTGTAGCCTCTGGGAACGCAGAGGTGAGTAAGGCAGGCCGAGAAGGGACTGAACCATAAATAGACAAGGGATGTATCCCTTAGAGGTGAGTTCTGGGCAGAGGCTTAGAAATGGCTCATAGGACCGTGTCACAGTGGCTGTTTCAGTTGAGCAGCACGGGGAGGCCCCTCTGGGTGACAGTTCAGTGGATAAATGTACGACATGCCCTCACCGACACCACCCCCCAGGGAAATCGGGGGCAGAGGAGCATGCCACTCAGGGAACATCTTTGACATAGATTCTCCTGCTGTAGGTTGGGCTCCCCAGACTCAGCAGCATTGCAAACAGGTGGTTTATTCAGAGGACAAAAAGTGGCCGCATCCACAAGGAGTTCCCAGGCAGTAATGGCCTTCAGAGGTGACCCTGACTGAGGCTGTGGGCTTAAGCCTTCATCAAGCATTGATTTAGGTGGCCCCCAGGGGGCATGCTGCTTGGGAGCTGGGCTTCTCTTTGCATCCTGCTGAGCTTAACTCCCAGGGAGGGACTCAGCACTGACCTCCCCACAGTGGGGACCCAGGCACACCCACAGCATCACTGCTCCTTCCAGGAAGGGGGCAGGCTGCACTCGTTCCAGGATCTACAGGAAGGTGGCCGAGTGGCTGGAGCACAGCCTGAAAGGACAGGGATACAGATGAGGTAGGAGAGGTTGGCGAGGGAGCTATTAAACAGTGGGAAGAAAATGTAGGACATTTCTCTAAAGTTAGAAAAAGAGATGCTTAAAACATGGTGGAGGCCATGGGACCAAGAGTAATTATGTATAGAATATAATTT
This sequence comes from Ictidomys tridecemlineatus, assembly GCF_052094955.1. Classification (NCBI taxonomy): domain Eukaryota; kingdom Metazoa; phylum Chordata; class Mammalia; order Rodentia; family Sciuridae; genus Ictidomys; species Ictidomys tridecemlineatus. The sequence continues at coordinate 14,209,588 of NC_135482.1, read as the reverse complement.
AAATATAAACACTTTCTCTCAAAAGGAACTGGAAGCCCCCTCCTTTTCACAAGGAAAGAGTATGATTGACAGTTTGTCCCCCTTTTGCCCTGGCTGCCTGGGAGCTCAGAGATAAATCTGAACTGAAGTATCCTTGATTTGATGTATCCCTGGAAATACTGAGATGCTTACATTTAAAATTTCTTCTTCGCTTAGTCTTCCTTTTTTTTCTTTTTATTTTATTAGCTTTTTAGAAAAAAAAAAGTCAAGAAATAAGTACACTCAATAAATATGGGTTTTTTCTTTTATTTACACAAGTGACACGTTTCCTTGTCCAAGAAGTCCATCCCTTCTTGCAGTCTGTAGCCTTTTCATTAAAGCAACCTGTTACTAGTGACGTGTGTGTACATTTGTGTGTTTATAGAACTTGCCTGTGCATTCATGTGCCTCTAGAACTTTTTTAACTGTGTACTTTTTTTTAAAACTTAGTATTTTCTCCTTTATAAAGAGCATAGTGCTCCACAGCCCATCCTACTCTGGAGCCACAGCTTGCTTTCTTCCTTAGAGGAATGTGCAGAAGTTACAGCCATGCTAGTTCCCGAAGAATGGCCTCACTTTGACTGCCATGCAGCATTGCATGCGAGACAGCAGCAGAACCGATTCTCCAGTGCCTTCTGGGTAGGCATTTAAGCTGTACCCAAATCTCATCTTTAGTATTACAAATACTAAAGATTATCTTCACATGTGCCCCTTGCACACCTGCTGGGGGAGTTGGCATCAGCCGACTAGCTGTGTGTAGCACTTAAAATGTTAATGGGGCTTCACAACTGCCCGTTGACAACTTTACCATTTTATATTTTCACCCCTGGTGCAAAGCACTTAAAAATAAAAAAAAAAAAAAAAAAAACAAACTAGGAGCCTCGCTCTACAACCAAATCTCGTTCTCTGAGATATTTACACCCACATTGTCCCATCTCTGTCCAGGGCATGTGGAGCTGTGACGTTGGCTTCACACCCTGGTGCCAGGCTGATAGGGCCGAGCTCTTGGGACATTTGGCTTGTCTCTGGAGTTGGGCTGGGACTGTTTGCTTCTCCTCCTCCCAGCTCCTTGCCTCGCCACCTCCCCACCACCCCGGAGACAGGCCCCCTCCAAGAACAAGTAACCCGGCAGCCAGGCAGCCTAAAATAATCATGGCCACGTGATCTGGAGGCAGCTCCCAGCAGAAAACAGGCAAATATTGTCAAATACCTTCTGCCAAACACTTTCCAGCATCCTCGGTCACGAGGGTTAGTAAATCCCAACTCGCTGGGGACAGTCAGCACTGCTGGAATCCCAGCCGCACAATAACCTCTTTTCACACAGAGAATTTCAAAATGGAAAGCAGCCTGGTCAGCCCTCCTGGCCCGCTGGCCACCAGCGCCCCTCCCCCTCTGTGGCTTCCTCAACACAGGACGCCCTTCCCGGGCATGCCTGTGTGCCTTCAGGGTGGGGACAGTTTTCCTTTCAGCCATTTGAAGAGGAAAGAGGCTTTCCCCACCAAATTAGAGGACAGAATGTCAAAGTGTCACTTTCTTAGCAGGGGTGGGAGGGAGCCTTTTTTTTTTTCTTTTGAGAAAATACAAATGGGCCCTTGAGTGGTTGACAAGATGTCGATATTTCAAATTAATAGGAGACAAAATAAATGTACTGTTTTTCTTTAAGATGTCCTCAGAGGTCATAGGTAGGAAATGGAGCCTGGCACCATGCTGAAGACTGAGACCAGGTCATGGCTCCTAGACCAACGCTCCTTGGATGTCACCAGGACCTGGCATTTCTGACTTGCTTCTTTACTCAACAGTGACCTCACTGACATAATATTTGCCTTCAGAATACAAGTTAGGCCACAGGATTCCCAAAAGGAAGGCTGAACATTTTTAGCTCTGAATACAACCAGAGGGACGCCCATGCCAGGAGAGGGTGACTGAGTCCCGCTGCAGCACAGCCCTAGTGGGGGAAAGGCAAATGGAGCAGGACCGAGGGAGGGCGCCCAGGGCTCAGAGCGGAGATGCTTGCTGAAGAGCTCGGTTCTTTTTAGAATAAAAATAGTATTTTGTGCCGCAGGTAAAGATAAGAAATGGTAAATCATCTGATGGGCAGTTTTGCAAACCCATGAACATTTTAAGTGTGTGCACCAGTGATTCCATTTTTTTGACGCCAACATCAGGAGACCCTGCCCCAAGTGTGCAGAGGGGCACATGTGCAGATGTGCTTTGGGGTCCTATTGTAACAGCAAAGTGAAGTGAAGGTGGATAGAGACAGGGAATGGGTGGAAGGGAAGCTCAAAGGGGGGGTCTTACGGTAGGGAAGGTGCAGCTCAGCTTGCAGCCACCAGAGATCTGGGCCTGGGCCCCTTCAGAAGCATCGACAACAGCTCAAAACCTGTGACCCTGCTTTTAGACAATGCCTATTTTTTTTTTTGTTTTTTGTTTTCTAAAATAGCAGTAATAATAATGGACTTGAATAACCAAAAACTGAGCAGAAGGATTCCAGAACCTAGGTAAGCCCAGACCTTTCTAGAACACTAACTAAGCTATAGCCAAACCTGGGAGAGGGATTCGATTGCTCTGGGTTCTGATCAGATTCAGTCATTGCAAGAGCAGAAATAAATCTTTGATTTAGTCCTTTGCTCCACATTGGCCAAACCTCAGGTTCAGCACACCCTGCGCTGTGCCCAGCTCATTAGGTAATGTGCTAGCCAGCTTGAGTCACTGTGAACATCATATCTGACAAGAACAATTTAGAGGGCTGTGGATGTAGCACTTGCCTAGCATGGGCCAAGCCCTGGGTTCGATCTCATAACCACCGCCAAAAAGAAGAGGAATAATTTATTTTGAGCTCATGGTTTCAAAGGTTCAGTCATGGTCAGCCAACTCCATTGATCTGGACCTAAGATGGGGCAGAACATCCAGGAGGCAGAGAGAGAAAGCCAGGGCAAGACACATATGATCCCTGATCCCCAAGGGCAGCCCCCAATGACCTACCTCCTCCAGCCACATCCCACCCAGGAATCCATCCAAATTACTGATCCAACAAATGGATTAATCTACACATCAGGTCACAGCTCTCATCATCTGATCATTTTACTGCGGAACATGCCTTCATCATCTAAAATGAACTTCTGGGAGGGACACCTCATATCCAAACCTTCACAGGTGATGCCACTGGCCAACTTGTTTAATCCCCACGAAGCCCCTGCAGAGCAGGCTGGAGTATCATGGTCCTGCATCCCTTAACACTGGGGTTACATCCTGAGAACCACGTGGATAGATGACTGCATCTGCGTGTGCCTCAGAGTGCACTCCACAATCCTCAATGGTGGAGCTTCGTGCCTGGGCTGTATGCACGTGTGACTGTGTGTACATACGTGTATGTGTACGTATACATACATATTAATCGCAGCCTATTGCTCCCGGAACGTGATAAACAAAATAACACAAGATTGAATCAAGCACAGGAGAAAATGATGCCATTAAGAGACATAGTAACACAAGATGTTTGAGGCCGCTGCTTGTGTGACAGGGCCTGCTGCTTCACAATAAATTTGTGAATAGAAGGAGTACACTCTAAAATCGATAAAGCTGTAGAATCGTTAATATGTAAACCAGTAACTCGGCCACTTAATATCATCAAGAATATGGACTGTGTATAATTGTATGTGACGGGCACTAGGCAATAGAGTTGTTGGGTTCTATCATAAACTTATGGGGCCACCATCACATATATGGTTTGTTGTTAGGTGGACAGTTAACTGCATGGCCTGTGAAAGTACCTCTGTTTAAGGAGGAGGAGACCAAGGCTGAACGCACAGAAGGCCATAGTCTCACTCCTTTTAAGAGGAGAAAATACCTGATCCCCAAGAAGACCTCCAATACCAAGGAGGCCAGCCCGCAGAGTTCCTGCAAAAAGTATCGAGGTCCACCCAACATGCTTGATTGGCTTGTCTAATCATGAGCTTAACTGCCACTATTTATTAAAATGGATTTTTAAATTTTGTTTCATTTTGTTTGGACCTGGTATGGAGTTGGCCTTAACTTTAATCAGAGCTAAACACCACTGCTGTGTAGGTGTTTATTGTGGGATGCCATTATCTCCTTAGTTCCTACCTTCCTTGGGAGAAATTGTCAGCTTCTTAAAGGAGGGGGCAGGAGTGGTGTCTTCTTGTTGGTAGTTGCATTCTGCGGTTTGCCTGGCACATAGTACATACTCAATAAATATATGCTGACTGACCAAATGACTGACAGACCCTGACTTACAGTAAGAGCTAAGGAGGCATCATAGCTGAGGTCACACTCCAGCCTGTGACTTTGGGCAAGTCTCTTTCTCTCCCTGACCCTCCACTTCTTTCTCCATGTCATGGGAGAATGACCTTACTCACCTTGTAGGGGTAGCGATAGTGAATACAAACATCACATAGTGGGGACTTCAGATGCCCAGTGAGGAAGCTGGGCTGTGGGGAGCCACTCTGAATGATTCGCGCCTTCCGTCCTGGAGTGGAGAGGCTTTAGCCGGTCACTACATCTCGTAGTGACCTGGACGATGCCCTGGTCCAGAAAGTTGAGGGCGGGTCTTCAGATGTAAGTGTGTTGCCCCATGGATCAAGCTCTACTCACCTGTTCCTTTGTGATATCAACCCTTTGCCCTTTTTGGGATAGAATGTTCCATGGAAATGCCCTTTATGTGTCCCCTTCTCTTGCTCTGCCTTTGGATGTGGCCTTCCTAGATGTCAGTCACCTGCCGACAGCAGACATCATGAAGCTAGACTCAGCCCCTGAAACCTGACTCCTTGCCTCATTTGAATGGCTTCTCCTCAATAAAAGGGTTCAGCACCTGCCTGCTCGCTCTCTTTCTGCGGACCCTTACAGTCAGAGGAGTTGTCACAGGACCCCAAACAAAAAGGGGTCTCTGTCTCTTGTGGGATTATTTCGGGCAGCCCAGTTCCCCTGGAGGGGCCCTGAGGAGACACTGGGCTATGTGAGGAGGGAGCAGGTGGCTTTGTTGCATAGCTAGGGATTGAATTGAACCCAGGGCCTTGTGAATGCTGGGCAAGTGCTCCACCACTGAGCCACAACCCCATCCTCTGTTGATGGGCTTAGACTTTTGTCTTGTCTTGATTGCTTAGCAGATCCTTCCTTCCTCCCTCCCTTCCTCCCTCCCTCCCTCCCTCCCTTCCTCCCTTCCTTCCTCCCTCCCTCCCTTCCTCTTCCTTCCTCCTCCCTCCCTCCCTCTCTTCCTTCCTTCTTCCCTCCCTCCCTCCCTTCCTCTTCCTTCCTCCCTCCCTCCCTCCCTTCCTTCCTTCTTCCCTCTCTCCCTCCCTCCCTCCCTCCCTTCCTTCCTTCCTCCCTCCCTCCCTCCCTCCCTCCCTTCCTTCCTTCTTCCCTCCCTCCCTCCCTTCCTCCCTTCCTTCCTCCCTCCCTCCCTTCCTCTTCCTTCCTCCCTCCCTCCCTCCCTCCCTCTCTTCCTTCCTTCTTCCCTCCCTCCCTCCCTTCCTCTTCCTTCCTCCCTCCCTCCCTCCCTTCCTTCCTTCTTCCCTCTCTCCCTCCCTCCCTCCCTCCCTTCCTTCCTCCCTCCCTCCCTCCCTCCCTCCCTTCCTTCCTTCCTCCCTCCCTCCTTCCCTCCCTCCCTTCCTCCCTCCCTCCCTTCCTTCCTTCCTTCCTCCCTTCCTCTCTTCCTTCCTTCCTTCCTCCCTTCCTCCCTTCCTCTTCCTTCCTTCATTTCTTTCTTTCTCTTTTTCTTTCTCTCTCTTTTGCATAGTTTACAGTCTCAGATCTCTGTGATAAGTGGCTTTAGAAAAATTTATGTTGACTTCTGGTAAAATAGAAGAAAAATGTCCACTCTAGACATGTCTACAAGGACTTGAGAAGTGGATGCTTAGAACATACAGCTTTGTGCATATATGAGAAATCACAAGTTTATCCTGGAGACAGAGGCGGGCGTGATGGTGGGAGCCAAAACATTTATTCTTCATAGTCAAATGCCCATATGAAACTTCCTCTGTGCATCCTAGGAGGCCGCACACTGAAGGCCCTGATGAGCTTTTAAAAACACACGCCTCAGGTCATGACTCATGCGAGCTTCCAGACCCGCTTCATTATGTCTCCATAATAGGATGGGCTCAATTCAAATATGATCAAGTGGTTAAGCAGAAGATAAGAAAATGGAACAAGTCAGGAATTTTTTTTTTGTGATCATTAAAAAAAAAACCAGGTATAATGGAGCATTGTGCACCCTGTCAGACTAATGATGTCCTCTAAAAGAGGCAGACAGGGGAAATTTCATCATCAGATATGAAGAGAAGTAATTAACTGCTTTCTCTCTGCTGTGCCTTGGTCAGGGAGCGGACATTCCAATTAGCAACTCCGGCACACGCGCGGCCTCTGGATTTTGTGAGGTGGTTTGGGGAAAGGTGTGAGGAGGCTATTCCTGTAGAAACCCCTCAAGCCCCAGAGGTGCCCTTCCCCGTCAATTACACCCATTCGTTCATACAGCTTATTAAAATGCTTCATAGTCATAAGCCGCCTGGCTACTCTGAGGCTCAGAAGCTTCGATAAGAACAAAACGTGGGTGGAAATGTCATTACTTGGAAGGCCCCGGGCTTTGACAGGTAACTGCTTAATTAGTTGAGCCTGTGTGAACTGTGACTTACACACATCGGATTCAAATAGTTGGTTGTTGCTATGGGTTCATTTGATGTGGAGTATTATGACCAGGATCTTGTATTGAAATCTTGATCTCTTGGCCAGATCTAATGAACAAATGGGTCACAAGAACAACAATAGGGACTCAGACACAGGGGCTTAAGTAATAAATAATGGATGAAGAAACCAGGTATCTACCTGGGAACCCATGCTCTTTGACACTACATTTGAAGGCATTTTCCTCCCAGAGCTTGACAGTTTGGGCATTTTAAACCATGAATAATGGAGCGCCATTCACCCATTTGGCCCTGTCGGGAATCTGAGATCTTGCTTTGGTTCCCTCCCCTCCTCACATCTGCAAACAGGAAGGAGTCCCATGCCCTACATGTTATCTCTGTCACCACAGCCACTACTTCCGTCCATGCCTATCATGTCTTGCCTGAGCTCTTACCTGGTCTCACTTGTCTGTCCGTCCATCCATCCATCCATCCACCCATCCATCCATCCCCTTGCTAGTCCATCTTGGCTACCTACCTTAGAGGCACAGAGTGATTTGCCAAAGAATAAATTGACCATGCTTAAAGAAAAAAAAATAGAATTGGCTCTCTGTCATTTCAAGGGATCATACATAAGGTGAATTCTGAATGGTTTGAAGTACATATTTGTTGAACACATCCATGGATTCTTCTGACAGAAATGAACTTTAGGAAGTCATCAGCATAGATAAGCAAAAAGGGATACTTTCATCCTCCCCACAGCACGTCATGCACCAAGTTCCAGCTGCCCGGCTGTTCATGTCTATGTATTAGACTGGAAAATGTTCCACACTACAATGATCTAAAGTGTTGAAATAGAACCCATCTTTAAGGAGATTGCTAAATGAAACTCTCAAGTACAAAATTGCAACCTATGAAACTTGGGGAGTTTTTGCTCTTATTTTTGTTTTTTTAGTTTTTGACGTTCTTTTATCTTTGACCCATGGCTGACAAACAGAACATATTAAACTTTAAGTTAATGGTAGTTGTTTTTGCTATCAATGACATTATTATTATTGTATCCCCAAAAACTCATGTGTGAGTGTAAAAAAAAGTTTAGAAATGAAATAGATTGGGTTATGAGAGCCTTGACCTAATCAGTGCATTGATCTGCTGATAGGAATTAACTGAGTGTCAACTATAGGTATGGTGTGGCTGGAGGAGGTGGGTCACTGGAGGCATGTCTTTGGGGGTATATATTTTGGCCCTGGTGAGTGGAGCTCACTCTCTCTCTCTGCTTCCTGGTGGCTATGTCCAGAGTCGCTTTCCTCTTCCACCATGGTGTTCTGCCCCATCTTGGGCCTAGAGCAATGGAGTCAGCCATCTATGATCTGAGACCTCTAAAACCGTGAGCGCCAAATAAACTTTTCCTCCTCTAAAATTGTTTTGTCACATCTTTGGTCACAGTGGTAAAGGAATTGTCTAAACCACTCTGTTGTCACGTTTTTTAATCCTCTCTGAATACCACTCCACTGCCTTCTTCTGAAAACAACATTTTTATAGCAATCCCCAACTGCCAGTTATGAGATGCCAAGCCATATTCTTTTGTGGGGCATTTAAAGATTCTCCATAGCCCCCCCCAAGGGTCTTTCCTTTTAGGTACTCCTTCACAAATCCTCCTTCCCATTCAGACCCCCGTCTTCATCATCCAAGGCCCAGGGCACATTTCATCTCTCATTCTTGCTGTTCCTCTCGCCAGGAACCCCCTCCCACTACCATGGCAGAATACCACAGAGGTTTCACATCAGACAGACTCTGTTCCTGACTGTATTAGCAAATGAGTTACACTCTCTGAGCTTCCGTTTCCTAATCTGAAAGACAGATATAATGCCTACCTCACATGGGCATTGTGAGGATCGGATGAGGTCATGCCTACCCAGCGCCCGGCACCTAGTAAGAGCTCACCAAATGCCAGTTGTTATTTGTCATTGCAAAATTTCAACCACAATCCCTCTATGAAACTTTATCTACTCTCACCTACACAACAGTTTTCCCATCTTCAGGTGCACCTACAGTCAGGAGTTCACAGTACTTAAATATTCTTATTTCTTGTGTATAATTCTCCCTAAATAAAATGCAAAATGAACTAGGACATAGGTCATGCCTTATGCCAACACAAGTGCCTACGGAGCCAGGCAAGGAACAGAAAATAGACTTGGTGTAAGAAAAACAGGGAGGAGTGAGGACTGTGGCCAACTCCAGGGCACATCTAACCACGGCCAATTGTTGTCATGCGGGAATATGGGCCTGGGGTTGCCAGATCTGTTTTTTCACAAGAAGCCAGAAATCCAGATTCTTATGTGAAATGTCCTGGATTTTAAAAGTTGGGTCAATACTGTTCAAACAAAGCACGTCTGTGAGACCCCAGTTTGTGAAGACTGCATTATTCCAATGGCCCCTATGAGTTTGTGCCTAGGCTGGTTATTTGGACCTGTGAACTTGTTTATAGAGAAATAATACTGTGAATGGCAGGTGGGAGTCCAGGCTAACCTCAAAGGCCGGTTTTCACCCATACTGGACCCGAAGCTTGGGACAATCCTAAGAAACCTATTTTCTGTGTGAAACCTGTTTCCCCCAAGGAAACCCAGGTAGAGTTCCAATTTGTACTTGGGGGAACACATAAACTGGAACGTAAGCCCTTTCAGGACAAGGCATGTCTTTCACTCACCACTACTTCCTAATGTCAAGATACTGCCTGGCACTTCCCAAATACGTGTTGAATTATAGATTAACTATGACTTTGTCCGTCTGTCTACCATTAATTTGTTCATTATTTGCAAGCAAGGACTGTCTTACTCACCATGATGTCCCCCAAACCTCACAGGTGATAAGAGATCAATAAAAATTTGTCAAATGAGTAAATGACTGAAACGATCTGTCCATCCCTCATTAAGCATCTATTGTGTGCCAAGGAGAATATGCTAGACTTCAAGGATTCACAAGACATTCTCCCAGTCTCAGTGCATTTGGTCGCCTAGAAAGGAAGATATAAACTATCTCCCGGAGCATTTCTGAAAATTATCAGGGGTCACTCAGTGTTCCCCTTCCCAGAAGAGGTGGCAATGGATGAAATGATTGGGACCACTCTGCACTAGGCTTCGCTCTTTACCCTAGTGACCCTAGGGTTGCATTCATACATGGGGCTTCAGTATGAAATGATTGAAATGATTTTTTTTTCAACCACATGTTGGAAGGAGCTGAATGAGCGCTGCCCTTTCAAGTGGGCACCTTGGGAGGCCGTGTCCTCATTCCACTTGAGTTACGACAGTGCTGGACCACTTCTTTGGCAAGTGCTCTCAGAGAGAGTTTGAAGCCACTTGAGGACATTTATTTCAGTGCTTTAGAGTCATGCCTTATCCCCTCTCCCCCCCCCAAAAAAAACAAAAAAAAATTTGAGAGGAAAGAACTATTTGCCACTTGATCCCCCAGACTCAGTTCCAAATGGCTTTGGGTTGATTCCTAAAATCCAGTTCATGATCAAAGGAGAAATCTTTTCTGTTGGTGAGTTTATTGAACAGTATATGCCCCAGGCTTTGAAGACAAGGTCCAAAGAGAAATTCCCAAGTTGTCAAGTGCCACAGCAGTTTTACTGGAAGAGGTGTTTAACCTTCCAAAGTATCTGTGACAGTGGGCACAGGATTCATCTGAATGCCTAACTTCTGGGTGTTTGGGTCAAAAATTAAAAAAAAAAAATTTTACTTTTCTTTTATATCTTCAATATCCCAGAGTGTGGACAGATGGGAGCCTGGGATGTTTATGGAGATGAAATGTGGAGATGATGAGGTTCCCCGGGCATTTCCCACGTGTGCGCTAGGCACCTCGCAAATGCATGTCATGTGTTATCCCGTCTGATAGTCCGTTACCTTAGCAGGCAATTACAAATCATCACCTCCGAAGGGAGATTGGGCCATGAGGTTAAGTAACTTGCAAGTGACAAGGCTGGGATGTGAATCCAGTTAGAGCACTCTCTCCTACAGATCCCCTAACCTGTACTCATTGAGAAGGTATTGGTTACAGGGTCATTAATCCTTATACAGCAGAGGAGAAGGTGATCCTAAAGTAATCAAGGGCTTACCTCCCTACTGTGACACTAATCCTCCCTCCATTCAGAGGGTTAGTGTCTTTCCAGCTCTTTCTGCAATCTCTACTTGGGCATCTGTTTCCCCAGACGATCAATCCTTTTTTGCTGCTCTTGTCAACCGAGACACTCCAAGATGGTGACATCATCATCCTTTGGCTTCTACCCACTAGAAATGGCTCCACAAACAGTTGTGTTTTTGAAGCCTGGCAGAGCGGGCTGTCTGCAATATCCTGAAGAGTTTGGGAGTCTGGGGGGACCTGATCTAGCCAGAACGCAGGAAGGACAATGAGAGTAAGGAGCAGAGGATCTAGGGATTTGGACTGAAAAAGTGGGCTGAGATCATACCCAAAGGCGCAGGATTCTGATCCTGATTAGTGCAAGGTCACTAATTCCATGTGTGACCTGACACAGCTCACTTTGTCTTCCTGAGTCCCAGTTTCCCCATCTGTAGGAGGAGAGTGACTTCTGAGGTCTGTCCAGCTCCAAAAGAAGACTGGAAAGAAAGAACCCCTGTTGCTTGGGGAAGGTGACGCATTTATCACTCACTGGACATTTTTTTTCCCCCTAGGCTGGAGGAGAACTATGAGATTGCGGAGGGCGTCTGTATTCCCCGCAGTGCCCTCTACATGCATTACCTGGATTTCTGTGAGAAGAATGATACTCAGCCTGTCAATGCCGCCAGCTTTGGGAAGGTGAGTCCAGCCTCACCTGGCTGATCCCCACCCCACCCCTTGCCCCCAGAAACTTTGAGTTCTCTTTGCAGTCTTTAAGCATTTTAAAGTATTTTTGTTCTTGTTTGTTAAAGTTATCAAAATAAATGCTTTACTGTAATATTTTCATGAAAAGAATTCAAACAGTTTTAACAAAACAATCTCAAATCAAATACCAAAGCAAAGTAATGCTAAAGTACTTGGTTATAAAAATTTTCAAACAATTGAGAAATGGTTTAAAGTTAGAAGTAAATGTCCCACTTGAGTTTCCTCTGTATTTAATTTCTGAGTGGGAAACATTGAGTGTATCAAGTGTATCTCAATTGAGTCAGGGTCGGGCAAACTGCTTGGCTTAGTAACACAAATACTTTGGAGAAACTGGGAAATGGTTCTGTATCATCAGATTGGAGGTTTGGGAGTCCTTGGCAAGGATTAAAATTCTCGGTAACATCACTGCAAGCCTGACACTATCTATCATATGATAAGAATATATTCTATGCTTAGGGCTATATATGCAGAAAATTATTAGCACTGACCACTATGACAGGTCAATAAAAGCTGTTGGTGCATTCTTTAAGTTCCATCACTTATTTGTTTATGGCTGGAAGTCTGGATTTTACATACACACACACACACACACACACACACAATCCCATTCAATGTGAGTCAGTACACCTAAATTCTTCTTTCTTGTATTAGCTCTTTTATTAGCTTTTTTAAAAACTGTAATTTTAGGGCGTATGCTAACAAGAAGTAGCAGGCTTGATCTGCTCCCCACTCCGTTCTTTACCAGTTTTCTGAATATGGATTTATCAAGGACTGAAATGGCATAAAGAGGCCAGTTTCAGGAATTCCCTTTTCAGATTCCCCAACAGATAAATCATCCACAGGAAAATAGATAAATAAATCAACAAACAAATAAAATAAAAGTGCAGGGTCAGGTCTGAGCCAAACATGCTGGAGAGTCCCAAAACCGAGTGGCTGAGAATTGACTTCATTCAGTGAATGGGAAGATGCTTGAGGTGGACTCGGGAGGAAACATGTTTTTGTGAGGCATTAATGTTATTTCTCCAAACTGAAAGAAGCTTCTAAAAAGTCAATGGAGAAACCTCCTTTACTCTTCCATTCATTTATCTCTTGAGTCCCTTAGTGTTGAAGAGATGGCTTGGTGGCAGGCACCGTGGCAACTAGTGGTAGGGGTCCCAGAAAGAAACGCAGCCTGGCAGGCGGGGACGCCAGAGCACACTGTGAAGGGGGTCACGGCAGAGCTTCGCCAGGGGTCGTGGTGCTGCAGTTCCCCCTGGCATCTCCGCCCTTCCTCTCGGCAGGCACCCTGGAGAGGCCAGAGAAGGCCTCTGGCGTTTGGATGCAGGGGCAAGTTGGGGGAGCCAAAAGACGGGGAATCTTGGACTTGCCACTCAGCCTCTCAGCCTCTGCGACTCCACTTCCTTGTGGGGATGTTGTAGGATGGAGGGAGATGATGTTGGTAGATAATGGAACGTACCGTTCACTCACTCATCTGGTAACCCATTTATTAAGTACCTGCCATATGCCAGCCATCACAGCTATTGGTGCTACAGAGTCTTCATGAGATGCTTGTGCACGGGTGTAAACACACATTCATGAGCTAAGATTCTGGAAAATGAAAAAAAAAGAAAAGAAAACTCTCACCATTTTTAGAAACTTCAATTTGCCTATGTAAAGGCCCTCAATTTCTTTTTTCTCAAATACTCGGTATCCCTAATGTCAGCCTGGAGCTTCCTTGACCTCATGTTCCAGGTAAAACTAGCCCCCAAGTTCCATTCCCGTTTTAGTCTGTCCCGGATTTCAGCAGATTCCAAGGTGCTTACATTCTCAGCATCACTGTGATGCACGACTCTTCCCTCTGTGGATGTCCCCTTTCTCTACCCCTGTGCTGTTTGGTACAGTACTCCTAGCCACATGTGGCCATCCAAAACCCAGTTCACTAGCTGTCACAATGACCCACCTGCTTCTGCTCAGGAGTCACCTGTGACTGGGGCTTCCATTGGATGGTGCTCCATCATCACAGAAAGTTCTATTGGACAGCCCTGTTCTACACCATAGAGATGAAACACGGCACCCTCTTTGCTCTTCACGAAGCAGTCAACAGAAGTAGGCTGACTTTGTTAGGGGGGTTGCCATGCCAGAGGAGGACAGAGATAGACATCCCCCATCTGCCAGTTTTCTTCAGGTTCCCACGGCAGTGGAGGTTTACTGGTCTTCAACTTCTCCCATCATTGGTCCCAGCCCCTCTCCACTCTGTTATCTCCCTCTCCTCTCCCATTCCCTTCTCTTTCTCATTTTTCTCTCCCCTTCCTTCTTGGGACAAACCCTATCAAATTTCCTGTCTTCTTAGATCCTTAGTTCCTGTTGATATGTCTGCCCACATAAAGGCTTCACTTACACCAAATGGCTTTTCAAGATATTTTCCCAAACAATAAGTTCCTCCCTAAAACAAATTATAGTGCTTCCAAAATGGCCATTTAAAAAAGCATCCAAACAGTCTTATCTTCAGTCCAAAAGCAAAGTCATACTTGAATGGTATTAAGAGCTCTCTACGGCTGTCTCACCATCAAGTTGAAATACGCTGGGATTGGGGCTGTCCTTCCAGCTTCAGAGGACAGAAGGTGCCTCCTGAGGGTTCCCACTGGGAGCTTGCTGAACTGGAAGCCAAGATCCATTCACCTTCCCTGAAGGGCCAGCATGGTGTCGCCTTCGTCCCCCCCAGAGAGAAGGACTGAATGTTCTGCCTCGGGATGCAGTCGTGGACAGCCTTTTGCGATTCTGCCACAAACCCTTAGCTCAGAGCAGGCGAGATTCAGTATTTCAATTCATTTTTAGAGAGAAAATATATTGATAGTAGTCCCCATTCAGCTTGCCCATGGGTTGAGGTGACAGCACCAATGCTGTCCCTGGGGTCTGGTGGGGACACTGCTCTTGATGAAATGGATGGCATCAGTTGCTTTGCTGCAAGTTCTGAAATGTAAAGCCCCTTTCCCAGTCCACGGCCACGCTCCATGACACTGGCTTCCAGGAATGTTGTACTGACTTTGGTTCCAGAGTTAACTTAGGATGTACAGGGAGCGCCGAAGCTTCGCGCTACACCAGCGTCACGCCTGCTTTTGCTGTTGGCTGGAGTGATAAAAGGTCACCTGGCTTGGAGGCACTTAACTTTGCTGAGCTCCCATTTCCTTACCTTCAGACTGGATTAGGCCCTCACCAAGTGACTCTAGGGATAAAACAAGACAGAGCTTGTGGCACCGTTGTTCAAAATTGTGACATGCTCTGCCAGTGGAAGAAATCTAAAATTAGTCCCACTTCATCCCACCTCCTCTACTTGCTTTGTCTTCATAGCACTCATCACTATATGATCTATCCCCCCAGGTATATATATGTTGTATCATGTATATGTGTTTATACAGACATGTATTATCTATCTGTGTGTGTGTGTGTGTGTGTGTGTACCATAAGGTACCTGTCCCTCCTGCTGCTCTAGACTTTGTCAGACTGAGAAAAAACAGCAAATGTGTGTATGTGTGTGTTTGTGTATGTGTGTGACATATGTACACATCTGAATGTGTATGTCTATATAACATTGTGTCATTACTTGCTTTGCTGGTCTCCTCCCCTGGAGTGGAAGCTCCACAAGGCCTTTCTTATTTTTTTAGGCATCCCCCAACCCCCAGAGCAGGGCCTGGCACCTCATAAGCCCTCAGATACGTGCTGAAGGTTGACTGGCTTACATAAATGTTCCCGCCAGGGACCGTGAGACTCATGTGAACATGTCCCACCTGTGTGAAAGCCATGGGAAATGGATCCTGAGTCCATGTCCAGCAGCCCCTTTACTGAGTAGGGGTGGGCTGGCCGAGGTACACATGGAAACGGCTGCCTTGACCATGAAGAGCTGCCTTAAAGCTCTAACTCCTCCTCTGCCCTTGGATGACACGGAGGGAAATCCCACAGCCCATCCCCTGTTCAGCCATCACATCTGTTTTGGTTGGATAATTACAACTCATTCCTGGCTATTAAAAAGTCCAGTCAGGCCCACGTAAAAGGTCAGCCTCACATCTAAGCTGGAGCTTCCGCTGTCCAATGGCTTGGAATTTGCCCTGGGAAAGAGAGTGGGTCAGGCCCTTTCCTTTTCTGGCTTCTCGGGATGAGGGCCGGAGGCTGTGGAGGAGTTGGCGGTGGAGGGAAGGGGACTGGAGTCAGGTGGGGCCTTTCCCTGCTCTTCCTGGCTGACCCTGTGGAGAGCGCCTGTGGCTCTGGTCCCATTGCTGAAGTGTTCTCTAGCCCGCCTCCTGCTCACCCCACCTGGGGCTGCTGCAGCACTTCAGGTGACTGGGGAGTCACCCGCAGCCCCAGTGTAGAAGGACTGGGGCCAGCTCACTGCGTTTCCAGGGTTAAACTGCTTCTTAGGGACCTCAGAGGAGCCCCAGCAAGCGGAACCGTGAAACAGGTGAACTCCAAGAAGCACAGGCAGAAGGCCACTGTGCTGTGTTCTGTTTGGCTGTCGCTAACCTCTCTTCCTGAAAACCGATGCTTTCGTGGCAGATTTAAGAGCTTTTTGGTGATTGATTATAAGGACAAGCCTCTTCTCAATAATTTAGATTCTCAAAGGCGCTAACAGTCCAGATCAGTTCTCCAGTTTAAAACTGAATTCCCATCCACTTCAAAACTCTCCCTCCCCTCTCCATTCTACTGGGCCCAGTTTGGGGACCTGCAGTGAGGGAGGGGACATGCTTTGATCTGCTCCCCCTGACCTTTCCCCCCTGCCACAGGTCCCTCCAGGCTCATCAGATTGAGA
The DNA here is from genome assembly GCF_052094955.1 of Ictidomys tridecemlineatus. Taxonomy (NCBI): domain Eukaryota; kingdom Metazoa; phylum Chordata; class Mammalia; order Rodentia; family Sciuridae; genus Ictidomys; species Ictidomys tridecemlineatus. The sequence goes on along the minus strand of NC_135482.1, from coordinate 14,193,280 downwards.
AAAAACACTTCCCAAATATAACTCTAGCTTTCCCCCAAAAGCAGTGAAATAAATTTTTAGAGAACAACAGAACAATAAATTGAAACAAACACAAGGTGATAGGGATCAAGATTAGCATACACATGACATCATACCCAGCTCAGTTGCCTAAGCTGAAAATGATTTATTAGTAGACAATTAGTTTTTTTTTCATTGTTGTTGTTTTTTGTGAACCCAGGGCTTCATACCTGTTAGGCAAGCACTCTACCACTGAGTTATAGCCAGCCGTAATAGGCAATTCTTTTTAATAGATGATAGAAGTGTCTAGCTCTGTCTAATTTAGATGCAACATTTAATTAAATAAGTTTAATTAAATTTACTCATAAAATTAAATAGCAAACATTTGCATAGGGCTTTATGTGTACCTGGCACTGTTCTAAGAACTTTTCATATGTCAGTTTCACCTAATCCCCCCAAAATCTCTATCAGGTAAGAACAATAATTATTCCCATTTTGTGGGTGAGTAAATGAGTACCAGAGGAATTAGGTGACTTGCTTAAGGTCACACAGCAAGTAAGTGATGGATTCAGGATGTGGACCCAGGTTCCATGCCTTTAACCATCTCATTTACATGAAATAAGTTGTTTCGGAGACAGGGTGGGTATGTGTGGAGGCAGGTTTTGTCCTTTTGACTTTGATAAAGTCAATAACTGTCACCTGATGACCTTCTAAATAGTGAAATTTGGAAAAGAAATCTCAGCCTCTCTATACTTCAAGGGGTAAGGGTGCTGGTCATTGCAGTGGAGAAAGGCCCTCTCCAGTCTTCCCACTGGGACATTCATGGTGCCGTGAACACCCTCGCCAGCGCTGCCCATTCTGCTTCCTCCTCAGTACTTGAGTCCACCCATTTGTTCAATATTCACTCATCTCATGTCTCTCGTGGGCCCTGCCCTCCCAGTGCTGGGAGCTGAGCTCCACGGTGAAGGAGTGGGCCCTGAGGTACGAGCCTTGCAGAGGGGACAAAGAGTGACTGCAAAGAAGATGGCAAGTGAGCCTCCTGAGCTAGGGATGCAAGGACTTGAGGGGCGCAGAGAAGGAACTGCTGCCCCCATAGGAGGGGACGAGGGGCAGCCTGAGATCTAGGGAGGTCTGTTCTGGGAAACCCCAGTACTGAGTGTCCCCGTCCCCCAACCTGCAGCCCTGGGAGACTCATGGAAGTTGAAATGGCTATTTTAATTTTACCAAAATCATCTTTCTTCTCCTTTTCCACTGTCTTTTGGAGACTCTAAAACAAAAACTCAACTTGCACTGAGATGGAGCATCAGTGCATTTAGCCAGTAGCTACGTAAGCCTTCCCAGAGGATAAACGGGAACTCGGGCTTCGAGCAAAGAACACCTCTACCTCACAAGTTGCTTCCCAAGCACTCCTAAGCAATTGATTTTTGCATATTAGCCTTGTATCCTACAACCTTGCTGTAATTTCTTTATAGTTCTAGGAGGTTTTTGTTTGTTTTCTGTTTAACTAAATCTTGGACAGATTTTCTATATAGACAATCATGTAATCTGTGAACAAAGTTTTACTTCTTCCTTCCCAATTCATATATTTTGTTTCTGTTTCTTGTCTTCTTTCATTAGCTAGAGCTTCCAGTAGGGTGTTGAAAAGTAGTGGCAAAAGAGAATGACTTTCCATTGAAAACTTTGAGTTTCTTACTATTATGTATGATGTTAGCTATGGGCTTTTTGTAGATACCCTCTATCAAGTTGAGGAAGTTCTTCTCTATGTCTAGTTCGCAGAGTTTTTTAAAAATCATAAATGGGTATTGGATTCTGTCAAATGCTATTTCTACACTTATTACTATAATCATATAATTTTTAAGCTCATTGACATCATGGATTATAGTAATTGATTTTCAGATGTCAAATCAGCTATGTGTGCCTGGGATAAATCTCACTTGGTCATGAGATAAAATTCCTTTTAGATCACTTGGTCATGAGATAAAATTCCTTTTAGATCACTTGGTCATGAGATAAAATTCCTTTTAGACGTGGTTGGATTCAATTTGTTAATATTCTGTTGAGGATTTTTGCATCTATATTCATAAGAAATGTTGTCTCTGATTTTCTTTTAATGTTCTTGTCTCATTTTGGTGTTGGGATACTGCTGATCTCATAGAAAGAGCTAGGAAGCATTTCCTCTGCTTCCATCCTCTGAAAGAATTTGTACAGAATTGGTATAATTTCTTTATTAAATGTTCAGTAGAATTCATGAGTGAGTATATTTGGGGCCTGGTGCCTTCTGTTTTGAAAGATTATTAATCATTGATCTCTTTCTTAAATAGATATATAATTGTCTATTTCTTCTTATGTGAGATTTGGCAAATATTGTCTTTCAAGAAATTGCCCATTGCTTCTTGGTTATCAAGTTAATGGGCATAAAGTCATTCCTTTATTCTCCTTTTGCTATGTAGGACCTGTAGTGATGTCCCTTATTTCATTTTTGATATAAGAAATTGTGCCTTCTCTTTTACTTAGTCTGGCTATGGGCTTATCAATTTCATTAATTTTTTTCAAAGAACCAGCTTTTGGTTTCGTGAATACTCTCTATTGATTTGTGGTTTCAATTCCATGATTTATCCTCTGATTCCTATGATTCCTTTTTGTCTTCTTGCTTTGGATATAATTTGCTCTTCTTTTGTTTTCTTTCTAGTTTTTTAAAGATGGAAACTAAATATTGGTTTTAGATATATCTTCTTTTCCATTACATGCATTTAATTATATATATTTTCCTCTAAGCATTGCTTTCATTGCATCCTACAAATTTTGATGTGTTTTATTTTATATTTTTAAACTTCTCTTGGGATTTATTTTTTTGCCTGTGTGTTGTTTAGAAGTGTGTTGCTTCATTTCCCAGTGTTTGGGGATTTTCCAGTTATCTGTTTGTTATTGATTTCTAGTTCAATTCTGTTGTGGCCTGATAAAAATAATTATATGATTTCTAGTCTTTAAAATTTGTTGAGTTGTACTTTTATGACCCAGAAGGTATGAACATTCTATGTGAGTTTGAGAAGAAGAACGTGTGTGCTGCTGTTGTAGGATGAAGTAGTCTGTAAATCTCAATTATATCCCTCCCCTGATCATGGTGTCCTTACTGGTCCTCTGCCTGCTGGATCTGTCCGTTCCTGAGAGGTGTTGAAATCTCCAACTGTGATAGTGGATTCCTAAATTTCTCCTCACTATTCTATATTTTTTCCTCATGTAGTTAAGTGCACTATTGTTAAGCACAAGCAGTTTAAGGATTATTATGCCTTCTTAGAGAATTGACCCCGCTATTATGTAATGTCCTCCTGTATCACTGATGCCTTTCCTTGACCTGAAGTGTGTTTTGACTGAAATGAATTTAGCTACTCCTGCTTCTCTTGATGAGTGTTAGCTTAGTACTTTCTTCTTTATCCATTTACTTTTCATTATATGTCTTTATATTTTAAATAGGCTTTGTGTAGGTGATGTATGGTCAGACTGTGTTTTTTGATCCATGCTGACAACCTCTGTCTTAATTAATGCATTTAGACCACTGGTGTTTAAAGTGATTATTGATTCAGCTGGATTAATATCTACCATAGTTGTTACTGTTTTCTATTTGTTGCCCTTGTTGTGTTTTTATTTCTATCTTCTATTCGTTTTCTACCCTTTGTGGTTTTAGTTGGGCATTTTGTATGATAATCTCTCTCTCTCTTATTTATTTATTTATTGTTGTGCTGGGGACTGAACCCAGAGCCTTGTGCATGCAAGGCAAGCACTCTACCAACTAAGCTATATCTCCAGCCCCCGCTTCCTTTATTTTTTTTTAACCATATCAGTTATACCTTCCCCCCTACACTATTGCTCATTGAACCCAGAGCCCTGTGCATGCTAGGTGAGTGCTCTACTGGTGAGCTATATTCCCTGTCCTTTTTATCTTATTTTGAGACAGTTCCTGGTTAGCCTTGAACTTGTGGTCCTCCTGCATCAGCCTCCCAAGTAGCTGTTAGATCAATTAATAACTAGAAATTTTAATTTTATTTTCATTTATTCCTTTTCTACTACTTTTCCTTTATGTAGGTCTAAGAGTCTGATCTGTATCAGTTTCCTTCTCTCTAAAGAAATTTCTTTTAACATTTCTTGTGAGGTAGATCTACTGGAGTCAATTCCCTTAATTTTTGTTGTCTGAGAAGGTCTGTATTTATTTATTTTTTATTTATTTATTCATTTATTTATTTATTCTCTCTTGAAGGACAATTTTTCAGTGTGCAGAATTCTAGGTTGGTGGAATTCTTCTCTCTCTCAGGACTTTAAACATTCCATCCCACTTTCTTCTTGATTAATTAATTTTTAAGGAGAATTCAGATACAATTCTTATCTTTGTTCTTCTATAGGTAAGATTTTTTTTCCCTCTGATTTCCCCCACCCAAGGTTTTTTGTTTTGTTTTGTTACGTTTTCTTACATCTATGATTTATCATCTCACAGTAATTCTGGGAAATTCTCAGTCACTGAGGTTCTTTTTTTTTTTTTTTTAGAGAGAGAGAGAGAGAATAATTTTTTTTTTTTTTATAGATGGACACAACACAATGCCTTTATTTTTATGTGGTGCTGAGAATCAAACCTGGGTCCCACCTGTGCTAGGCGAGCCCTCTACCGCTGAGCCACAATCCCAGCCCAGTGTAGTTTCTAATATTTCTTCTGTCCTCTTCCTTCTGATATTCCTACTATGCATATTTGCACCTTCCATAATTGCCCTCATAGTCCTGGACGTTCTGTTCTCCCCCCACCCCCACCATCTTTGTCCTCTTTGCTTTTCTGTTTTCAGAGTTTGTATTTCAGAGTTTGTCAAGCTCAGATAATTTCCTCAACTGTGTCCAGTCACCAAATTAGTCCATCAAAGGCATTCATTTTGGCTATAATATTTTTTTTTCTCTAGTGTATCTTTCCAGTTCTTTCTTAGAATTTTTATCCCTCGCTTACATTATCCATCTGTTCTTGCATGCTGTTCTTTATCCATGATGCCCCTTAGCAAGTAATTCACAATTATTTTGAATTCCAAAATCTCTGCCATGTCTGATTCTAATGTTTGCTCTGTATCTTCGAATTGTCGTTTTTTTTACCTTTTAGTCTGCCTTGTAACTTTTACTTGCTGCCTGGGCATGAGGTATCAGTTGAAAGAAATTCCTTTGGAATTGTGGTGGTAGGGTGTGGGGGGCAGGGGAGTGTTCTCTGGTTCTATGACTAAAGGTCTCAGTCCTTTAGTGAGTCTCCACCTCTGGACGGTGAACTTCATAGGTGTTTCTGGGCTCTCCCCCACCCTCCTGATAGGACTGCCAGAGTTGGCTTCTTACTTACAGAAGGCCGGAGTTGACTGGAGTTGATTATTTCCCTTCCTTCCAGGTTTGTTAGGCTTTGATAAAAGTCCAGAAGGTTAAGCTTCAGTTACTGTTTTCTGCCGAGGGCAGCCCTTGGGAGTACTCTGGCATATCACAAAATGGTTCCTTTTCCCTTCCCCACTGATAGAAGCATGAGTGGATTTTCCTTTAATATTTACTGTGGGAACCTGGTTGAGCTCCTGGGGGGAAACTCACCATTTTGTGTGGGACCCCTGTTACCAGATCCCCCCAGAGTCATTTTCTAGCTCTCAGACTTGTCCTCACGGAACCTTTAGCCACTCACCAGTTCCAGCTCAGGTTCCCTGCCCTGCAGTGGGTCTTGGCCACTCAGGAGTGTCTGTTCCAGTCAGTTGCAGCTCCCCAAACGTCTCTTCAGTCTTGGGGGCAGTCATTTGCCCTGTGTCCTTCTCCCAGAATCCAAAAAGTGTTGTAGATTTTTCAGTTTGTTCAGGGTTTTACTTATTTTGGGGACAGAGTGACCAACTTCCCTAGCTCCTTACATGTGGAACCAGAAACTGGAAGTAGAAATGTTATTTTTTGTTCCCAGGTGATAGCTGATTTCAGGATCTATGTTGTTGATAGCAGAGTGCAACAAAAGGGGCTAAATATTGGAGCCTCTTCTTTGAGTCAACCCTGGGTGGAAATCTGAAGGTATATCAGTGTGGAATTGTGTTGGGTATGTGGGCAAAATTCACATTTCCCCATCCCTAAACGGAGACTTGAAAAATCAGTGGTCTTATTTTTCTTATAAAAACTACATCTAGGAAAAGATGACGCAGCTGTATGTAGAGAGGTTTATAAAGTATTGGAGACTCAGCCTCCTCCTATTTTTATGGCTTGCCATTCTTAGCAGATGGTTTCTGATTTCTGTGTCACCTTATGGTCCAAAATGGCTGCTGGACTCCAAAGCCACATTCCAAGCAATAAGTAGGAAAAAAGAGGAAATGAGAGCAAAGCCCAAAACTCCCAGCCAAATCAGTCCTCTTTAGGAACTTTCCCAGAGCCCAACCTAGTGATTCTCTCTTACCTCTCCATGGCTGCCCTGGGCTATCAAAGAGGCAGGAAAATGTAGTCTGTTATCTCTTGGAAACAAAACTATTGGTCAGTAAGAAGGAGGGATAAGCAACCAGCCATTTTTGTCCACATAAGAGCATTCCAGTTATCCATGCAACCTCTTATATGTCACATCTATAGAATGGAACCCAGGATCCTGAAAGTGTGTAGGGTCTACAGGTGCTCCTGGACTTACGGTGGGGTCACATCCAGATAAACCCATCAGAAGTGAAGATACCCTACATGGAAAATGCATTTAAAAAAAAAAAGGAAAAAAGAAAGAAACTGATATATATTTAACTTAACTTAACCCACCTTAAGCATGCTCAGAAAACTACATTAGCCTGCAAATGGGCAATATCATCTAAGACAAATCCTATTTTTAAAAAAGTGTTGAATGTCTCATGTATTATGGAATACTTGCATCACAAAAATGCTAGCAACATAGTACACTGTAGAGTATAGGTTGTTTCCCCACAAGACCGTGTGGTAGTCACTCACTCACTGCCAGTGCCCAGCATCACAGCCCGGTATTGTACAGCAAATCTCTAGCCAGGAGAAATCAAAGTTAAAAATTCAATGATTGGTTTCTGCTAAAAGTGTGTCACTTTCACACCAGCTCAAAGTAAAAAAATCTGAAGTTGAACCATCATAAATGGGGAACCATCTGTAAAGCTCATATTCTGCACTTATGATCATCTAAGACTGCATGATGGTGACATGATTTATGGACTGCAAGTTGTCGATCTTTTCAGGAAAAGGCCGATTTATAGATAGGCACTAGGTGGTTGTGATGATGTCCTTTAAGTACATAAGGAGACCATTTATTTTCAAAAATATACCTCCCCTGAAAGCTTATTGATGCTTCAGAATGCTCAATTCCATTCAAGTCTAAAAAAGGTACCTAGAATGGATAGGATAATTCATTAATGCATATCAGTTTCTTTCTTTTTCCTTTTTTTTTTTTTTTTGGTTCCTGGGGATTGAACCCAGGGGCTCTTAACCACTGAGCCATATCCCCAGTCCTTTTTTATATTTTATTTAAAGACAGGGTCTCACTGAGTTGCTTAGGGCCTTGCTAAGATGCTTCCAACCCTCTCTGGAAGCTGTTTTCAGCCTTTGACTTTGAACTCGTGATCCTCCCGCCTCAGCCCCCTGAACCACTGGGGTTGCAGGCCTGTGTCACCACACCTAGCCAATACATGCCAGTCTCCATATGTCTGAGTTTAATCTGTTACTGAGATTCAGAGATCTGGTGATGTGATCTCACCTTTCAGATGAGATCATTAAGACCCAGAGAAATTGAGTGGTTTTCCAAGTTCATGCATTTAGGGGCAGGGCTGGACTCCCGAGGGCTGGACTTGGTGGCAGGATGGAGTGGTGGAAAGACAACAGTGGAGACAAGAGGCAAGATGAAAGGGAGCCGGCTGACAGGTAAGCTGTCCTTGTACAGTTTAGCTTATTTATATCTTGCCTTTTTCCAATGAGGCCTTGAGGTCATTGGCAGGTGGGGCTGTATGTGGCTCTTCCTCCAATATTTGTCCCCTTCTTCCTTGCTGGTCATCCTTGAGCAATGAGGAAAAGTCCTGTTTTGTGGACCTGTGCTTCAGCACTGTGTGCACCTGGAATGGCGATGAGTGCGTCCTCCCATTAACATGATGGCTTTGTCCCTTGAGAGTCCCTTCAATCTGCCCATCTTGCCTCTAGTCCTGATCTTTGGATGGTGTGTCACTAGCACATCTGCAGATGGTTTCTAACTTCTGTGTCACTTCATGGTCACCTTCAGAAGATGAGGGTACTCTGGAGGGATCCTTTGCAGTTTACAAAAGAAAAAAAAATAATGACACAGCTAGAATTTTTTTTTCTATTTTAAAACTTTAAATTCTTGCATATATTTTTCTTAAACTTTGGTACATGCTATGGAGTGACTAAGTCAGAATATTGGCTTTCACATCAGATTGCATATTTTGTTCATTCTTTTTCAGTGTAGTGCTTTGTAAAAATTCTGATGTCAAGTTGTTTGGGGCTAAATTTGGCTCTACCACTTACTAGCTGCATAAACTCAGGCAATTTCTTAATATCTCTGGGCCTCAGTTTTTTCAACTATCAAATGGAATAATGAGAGCAATCATCTGGAGAATTGCTGAGATGACAATTTTAAAGATACTGCTTAGCTGGACGTGGTTTCATAGCCTGCAATCCCGGTGGGTCAGGAGACTGAGGCAGGAGGATTGCGAGTTCAAAACCAGCCTCGTCAAAAGCAAGGTGCTAAGCAACTCAGTGAGACCCTGTCTCTAAATAAAATACAAAATAGGGATGGGGATGTGGTTCAGTGGTCAATCCCCTGTAATCCGCTCCCTGCGGATTACACACACACACACACACACACACAAAGACACTGCTTAGCACAGGGCCAGGTCAATGTAAAGCTCAGTGCATGTTGGTTATAATTAGATTTCAGTGTATTACAGCAACACTCCTTTACTTTAGTACATCATGTTTTTAATATACCATCACAAACATATCAATGTCCCAACCCTTCTGGATGCTCTTCCTTCTGAACAATTTTGAGAACAATTGTTCTAAAAATTTCCCACATCACACACACACTGCCATCTCCTCCCGCACCCTCTCTTATTATCATCTACAGAATTATTCCATTTTTAACTTAACCTGCATCTTACGTAACTCACCTCATTCTAGCTAAATCAGTGTGTGGTGACTGTCTTCTTTCATGCACGTGTGCCACCTGATCCAGCCAGCCCAAGACAATACGGGGTCCACATGGGGATTTTTGGACTTCTTGCAATTGCCCTCCTCCCATGATACCACTCAAGGGATAACTAATGGGTTCTCGGTAAGCTGTGTAGCCCTGGATTTTAACAGAATCCTCATCCATCCACACATGTGATTTGAAATGCTACTTCTGCCTCATTGCACTCGGTATGAATTTCTTATGGAAATTATGAAACTTCCCTTGGGAAATTTCCTCTGGAACCTGAAGCACCTACCTTTTTAATCCCCCAGTGCTACATCCAGGAAATGCTACCAAAAAAAAAAAAAAAAGAATATTAACTGGGTAGCGTTAGTTCAGTTTAGCAGAATCCCTCTGGCAAACGCTCCTTTCAAGATGGAAGCATCCAGGTAGGACGTTTCAAAGTCCTCGTCCTGCCACCAGGCTTCAGGCTTTTTTCTCCTCTGAGAAAGGGACTAGGTTTAGAATCCAAAAAGAAAATGACTATCACGCTTCCAGATAATTTGTAACAATTAGACCCCTTTAACTAACTTTTTTCCCTGATCATTTTTCTCATTCACTTGTTCAAAAAAATCATGTCTGAAGTGTTTTCATAATAAGAAGACACAAGGTTTCTGCAGTACCTGGTTATAAAATAGGAACCGCTTCTGCTTTTTTTTCTACTGGAAACGCCTTTCTTTCCCACACCCAGAAGACCCCTGAACTGGACCTCTAGCCTCTCTGGAAGCTGTTTTCAGCCTTCTTGACTCTTGATCAACACCTGAGCTTTGTCTCCTCCCACGCGTGTGGGGATCTGTTCGTCCTCCTTCACCCTGGAATCTCTTTTAGATCACTTCTTGTTGGAGAATCGTTGTCTACTGAGGGTGGATCGAATTTATGGAAACAACCAAAAACCTGGTGATTAAGTTTGGAGATCAAACTGATGGAGACAATGCAGCCTAGGGTCACCAACAGAGGAGGACTGTAGCGCGATGCGATGCGTGGCTTCCTTATGTGGCTCTGGAGGTGTCTTTTGGTGTAATGCCACACAGGACTTGAGGAATTCATGCAGTTGGTGGACACCTGCTGACTCCAGGTAGAGGAGAGCAGAGCCAGTGAATCCAAGCAGCCTTGAGCTGCCTTAGCTCCCAGTGCTCGCCTGGAACATGGGCACCATCGTCCTCTCCTCCAGTGCTTTTCTAGAATAAAATTTAATACTGAGCATAACACTTCTTGGTTAGTCCTGGCCCCCAGCGATGCTCAGTGGATGTCAGTCCCTCTTTTCACTACTTACAGGAGGGCGATTGTTTAGACATGTCATTTCCCAAATGCTAGCCTGTAACTGATATTTCTTTAAGAACGGCACCCATGAAATTCACGTGTGGGTGTCCCGCAGGCTGGGTTTCCTCCAACCTGGAGGGTGTAGATGAGTCACGTGACCACCACCTCAAAGAATTCCAGCAGCTTCTCCAGCGCTTCTCTGCTTCCCACCCCCCGGCCCCAGAACCCCCAGCTCTGTCTGCCCAGGCTGAAAGAGAGAAGGGTGGGATTCCCGAGTAATTAAAGGGAATTTGGAAGGCTGGGGTGTTGCGGAATGTTAGATCAGTAGCTAGAACAGCATGTGGTGTTCTTTAGGCAGGCTTCATTGAATCCATACAAAAAGAGAAAGAGGGGCTGCCTGCCCGTCTGCTCATTTATCAAACAGCGAAGCTCAACTTTCACAGCTCCACAAAAGTGTTTTACTGTTTGCTGAGTCTTGCTCCAGAAATTAAAAGCTGAACAGCCTTCATGGGGCTGAACCGACCTGGCATTTTGAGACTCAAACTAAATTGTGCTGGGCTTTCAGATTCAGGGACCAGTTGATTATTTGGTGAAAGGAGAAGAGAATAATTTGTAATTTGCAGCCCATAAGAAACACTTAAAAAAAAAAAAAAGCCAAACCCCCTTCCCACAGGGTTTTGTTGCGACTGCAGGGAGGAGGTGCCATCTGCAACAGCGCTTTCTTTGCTCCGAGTGGGAAAAGTCTTGACCTCCATTTGGGTGAAATGTGACGTGGCACTGAGCTTCCTCCCATCCCCCACCCTGCTCCTAACACGCTTCCCTTTCCTCATTTCAAATTGCCTTTCTCGCTTTTTGGAGGAGGAGAGGATTTGGCCATCACAACCAGCATCAAATATTCTAATCACACAAACCTAGTGCTTGGGAGAGCACGATGTGTCTCAAAAGCCTGCAACTAGATTGATGGGGATCTTCTGAAAAAACCTAAAACGATGAAAGTATATAGTGCTGATTCTGCGCAGGAGGAGAACAGGCCGGAAAGGATGGTGCTGGAGGGAAGGACAAGGGAGGCAGGGCGGGGTGTTAGCGGACGGACCCCTGCCCCAGTCCACCTGGCAGCTGCTCAGCTCTCTCCTCCCTGCAGGCAGGGGTACGGTGAAGCCTGCCTGGCTGAGCTCCTGCCTCTACCAGCAGAACAGCCTGGGTACCCATTCTCTACCACCGTCACCCTGCTGCGAGCCTGGGCCGGCGAGGTGAGCTGAGCATCACTTAGCAGAGAAGGAACCCGAGGCTCACGTGGAAGAAGGAACAAGAGGATTTTCTGCTTTGCAGTTTAGCACATTTTTTCAAAGTGTTAATGCCCTTCTACACTTCCTGGAAAGCAATTTGACAGTGTGTTTTCAGGACATGGACATGTTCTCCTCTTTGATCAAGCAGCTTTCCATTTGAGAAACTATATTGAGGGGAAAAGAAAACAAAGACAAGAATAAAATATCAACAAAAAAATCATTATACACAAAGCTGTTGCTTATAGCATTATTTATATCAATACAATGCTGACAACTTCAGTAGCCAATGACAAAAGCAGTGATTTATTCATTCTTTCATTTATTGACTCAATGAATGAATGTACTCAGCTGCATTATGTCCTGCCTGACCATTGCAGTAGCCTGCAGACTACTCCTGCTTCCACCCTTGCCCCCTCCAGTCAGTCCTCAACACAGCAGCCGGACTGATCCTTTTGTCCTTAAGTCAGATCTCATCCATACTCCCCTCCTTAACCCCTCTCAAGCCTCCCTATCTCACTCAGTAAAAGCAGAAGTGCTTATGAAGGCATGCAGTGCCCCACATGAGCCCTGTCCCATCAACCCTTCTCAGCCTCAATACTTCATCTCCTACCACTTTCCTGTGCTCTGGCTCTGCTCCAGCCCATTGGTCTTCTTTTTCTTCCTGAAATAAATCAAACTGGCTCCCACCCCAGGGCCTTTGCACTGGTTGCTCCCTCTTCTTGCAACTCTCTCCCCTCAGATGGCCAGAGTTTATTCCTTCTTTTCCTTTATTCACCACTCAAATGCCACATTACCACTGAGTCCTCCAAACTCTAGCAAAACAACACCCCCACCTTCATGTTCCCTTGTCCCTCAGTAGCATTTGTTCCCCTCTGAGGCATTTCCCTGATATAAGATTGTGACTTTTTCATTTGCTTAATTTTGGTCTTCTCACACTGAGATGTCAGTTCCTTAATAGAGGCTGTTTCGGTTGTGCTCAGCACCGTATCCCTTGGGCCCTGGCAAAACACCCACTGACAGTAGGAGCCCAGCAGCTGCTGCTATTGAACAATCTGAGCCCTGTACCATCAGCCACCCCTTTATGGGTTTTGAGGCTGCAGCTTGTTGAACTCGAGGAATCTCGGTAGAAAATGGGCTGGAGATCCAGTTGGTGTAGAGTGTTAGGGGCTCAGGGAAGGCCTTTGTAGAACTGATGGACCACCGAGTAGTCACAGAGATTCTGTGGAGGAGCTGGGGAGACGCTCATCGGAAGACTCAAGATTTCAGTTAGAAAGAGGAGTGAGTTCAAGAGATTTGTTGTGCAGCACGGAGACGATAATTGATAGCAACATACTGTACATTTAAAACAGTCATTTTAAAAAGAGAGAAGTATATGAATTGATGCATGTTAATTAGCTCAACTTAGCCACTTGACGAGGTATGGCATATTTCAAAATATCTTATTGTATACCGTAGATACAATTTCTATTTTACAATTTTAAAAAGAAATTACTTCAAAGAAGATTCGATGGACCACATAATTATGGTCACCAAACAAGTCACCCAGGAAGGATGTCTGGGAGGAAATAGGTGCAAGATGAGCTTTGAAGGATGGGTGGACATCAGGCAGCAAGGGGCATGAGCCAAAGAGAACAGCTGTGGGAAAGTCCAGCTTGAGAGCACGGGACATCTGGGAACCATGGGGTCATGCCGTGTGGCCGGAGCACTGGGACTGGGTGAGGCGAGCTGGAAGGAAGGGGCATCGGGTGGGACCTAGTCTAGAGGGGCCTGACTGGAGCAGGGTGATGAGGGGACTTTGCAGCAGTCCAGGTGAGGATCATGGTCCCGGGCTGGCAGAGTCAGGAGGATGCAGGTCGGATCAGGAGGTGGTCAAGATGGAGGGTGGACCTGGGTTGTAGATGGAAAGTGACAGGTGCAGCCATGGTTTGGAAAGGAAGAGCTGCCTTGGTCAGGGCCTTGGGAAGGGTTCCTGGAGAAGTGGAGTGTGTGCTGGGGGTAGCGGGTGGGTGGGACAGAAGGCAGGAGGACTTCAAGGACACGGTGGTGAGGAGGGATAGAGGAGTGCAGAGAGGGGGGCCTGGGGAGCAATCAGAGAACTGTGCAACACCAGGTGGTCAGGACGAGTCCAGAGAAAAGACAGACGTAGGTGGGCTGCTGGCGACCCAGGTGGCCTTGGCGGAATGCTGGAGACCTCTGAGTGGGCTGATCATTCCATCAGCAAATCGACTTGGTGACCTCAGTTATTCAAACCAAAAGATTTTTTTTTTTCCAATCCTAGAAATGGAATCCTGGGTCTCACCCTCTCTACCCCTGGGCGACGTCCCCAGTCCTAACATCTCTACTTTTTTCCGGCTGTGAGCAGATGCCATCTTAGAGGAGACACCGGGCTGCCTGCGATATCACCACCCCGGGCTGTTCCCACTTTCCCTAGCTGTAGGAATATGGAGAGACGGAGCCTGTCCTCAGCCGAGGCTGCCAGAGCACGCCCAGAGAGGCTCAGAGTAGCGAGGGGAACTCGGGAGAAATCTTCCCTGAAGATGGAAACAAGAAGTCATCTCATTCCTCAAACACACTTAATGTGGGAATGCAGGAATGTGACATAAATGACACCAAGGCTGCTGCTGAAGGAACGAGTGAAGGGTTTGGGGAAATTTCATTCATCTAGAAGCAATAACGTTGGTGTGGTGGAGTGTCCAGTCAGACTGGGGGCATCTTGTGAACTGTGTAGCTCTGTAGATGGCTGAGGGTCTCAGGCCTCCGTTTATCCGTCTGTACAGAGAGAAGAGCAGCAGGGCCTGGTGCTCCTGTGGTTTCAGGGGACAGGAAACAGGGAAAGTGAGAGACAGACACTCAAAGAAGGAGAGCAGTTTCTCGGGGGTGGGAGGGGTTACTGTGGGCTTGGTGGTCCTGGGAGAGAATGTAATATGAACGGTGGGAGGACCAGTACCAGCATGGAACCTGGGGAGCTGGATTTGTGGCCGGAGAGTTGAGCAGGAATAGGCCTCATGGACCAGCCTGCGGGGCCTGGATTTTATCCAGAGCAGGCTGAGCGAAGGCACCTAGCACCTCCAACAAAGAAATGAGTTGATTGCATTTGCCCTTTAGACAGAGTCTGCTGGTGAAGTAGCAAGAATGGAGGCAGGCAGGGCAGCCAGTGGGAGGATGGGCTGGGGGTAGGGGAGAGAGGATGGGGTGGGGGTCGGGGAGTGGAGAAGCAATCAGAAGCTGCCGGACACAGGAGATGTCTGGAAGGCAGGACCAAAGGGACATCATCGGGTTAAGCAGGGTTAGGAGCCTGTCTTGGGTGACTCAGCAGGTGATGCTGGTCACAGAGATGCAAACTGCTTGCATGGATACTATTCAAAAGGAATAAGTGAAAACCCTGGCACAGGTTTAATCACAGATAAAATTGGTCAGTGAATTCCCAGTCCCACGTCATGACAGTGCCAAGAATCATAAATGCATCGCTTGTGTGCAGTGTCAACTCACAAAAGTGGAACGAATGGCCCCAGAAGACCCGTCCCCATTTCCCAGTGGGCCAGAGCTGCAGCCCTTGGTCCCTTGGCCTCGGGCAGGCGTCGGGGCTCTGCCTGTGTGTTTGGAAGATGTTGTGTGGGAGACCATTCAAATAAACACTTCGGAGGACCTCAGAACCCAGCCCAGTCTCTTAAATCAAGTAATAATAAGACTTAGCAACCAAGCACAACAATGCTGCTTTCTTTTATTATTTACAGCTGATTTGCAGGGAATGGGGAGTGATTTACTTTTTAAAGAGAAAAGGACCAGAAAAACTAGCACTGTAGCATGTTGGTAGATTTTCGTGCTGCTTTCAAGATTTTCTTGAACTTCCTTTTTCAGTTACACATATTTCTAATAAAAAAATGCCTTTCCATTTGCATAGAAAGTTGACTTAGTACACAAATATCATCCAGTATGTTGTTCTACCTACAATCCCACTACCTTAACAAATGCCCATTTTCATTTCTCCTTGTGTGTTCCTACATTTGTACATAAAGCACAACCTCCGCATAACATGGCACAGGTCTGCTGTTTCACTCAGTATTTTGCCATAGCATTTTTTCACATCCTGATGGTTCTGTTGCCGTCATTTCTGATGGCAAGTGAGTTCTGTTGAGTGCATGTGCTGTCCTGTAGTTAGCCATTCCATCATTGGACATTTATATTGATGCTAATTTTTCACACTTGTTAGTAGCACCACACTTGGTTTTTTCCCTTCCTTTTAGATGAGTTCCTTATGAGTATTTTGGGGCTTTTGATATATTTTGTAAAAACGCCTTCAGGAGGGGTGGTACTAACAAGTATTATCTTCAGCAATCTGAGCACTCCCAGCTTTGACGGCATTGAGTCGTCCCGTTTTCACGATGTCCGCCAACATCAGAGGGTCCAACCTGTGCCTCACTGCTGTGCCCGGTTGCCTAGGAGAAA
This sequence comes from Ictidomys tridecemlineatus, assembly GCF_052094955.1. Classification (NCBI taxonomy): domain Eukaryota; kingdom Metazoa; phylum Chordata; class Mammalia; order Rodentia; family Sciuridae; genus Ictidomys; species Ictidomys tridecemlineatus. The sequence goes on along the minus strand of NC_135482.1, from coordinate 14,177,086 downwards.
CCTCCCAGGGCTGAGCATAAGGAAAGCAGAGCTCAGCACCTAGCATGCGCTCCCCCTGTTAAACTGGGACTCTTATAATTCTCTTCTATTGCCTTCCCTGCATGGATGGTTAGGAAACTCAGAACCCAAATCATCACGTTTCTAACCAACAGGAAGAACTCCCAGCTCCACTTTGACGCTTTTCTTGTGTCCCCTCTATCTACACCAGCATCTCTGTTCAGCATTGCACTTCATGAGCAGCGCGTCAGATCCTCACTCTGAAACCTGTCCCGTGATGAGGGTCTAGAGAGTTTGGCCATCCCTTAGCCCAGCCTGATGGGGCCACTGAGCCTCGATGCGCTCCTAGACCACACGTGGGGGCCAAGGGATTCAAGAAGGCTCTCATCAGCCCACCTTTAATATTGCATTTTTTTCTCAGGGCGCAACAATCTGGGAGGGACATAGAGGAAGCGAGAAGCCCAGGTCCTTAGTTTAACAAGAGTTAGTGTGAAAGATACTGGGATATGTCCCTAAGAAAGTCTCACCCTCACAGAAGGCCCAGAACCGATTGAATCATTTGTTCACTTTCAGGATGATATCACTCGTGATATAATGCTTTATCACCAGAATAATTTTAAAGTTCTTTCCTTTTTTACTTCCAGAAGTGGCTTTGTGATGTCATCACATTAGCTTCCCTAAACATCCCGTAATCATTTTCATCCATTCTCGGATGAGGAACTGCTGTCCCACCCATCCTCTCCAGTGGAGATGGTCAGCTCCCAACACAGGCCATCTTCATCCCACCACTCTGGATTCTCAGTTCCTCTTTCCTTTGGCCACATCTTTTCCATCACACAAAGGCCAAGTCACTCAGGGGGCACCATCACCTGTCCCCCCCCCTCATAGGGTAACTTCATAACTCCTGAGTCCTTGGGTATCACAGGAGGCAGTGAAGGCAGAGAGAGGTGGAGTAGTATGTTCAAGTTCAAACAGCTCTCAGGGTCCCAGTACCTGTCCCTGAGTGAGTGAGTAAATCAGTCAGTAAGAGCACAGGCGTGGGGGAGAGATGGTGCCAATGGAGGGAGAGAGATTCATCCCCATCTCTGGAGAAAGCACTCGAGGTTTATGTCCTACCTGTGGGAAATCAACCACAGCCTCTCTTCCCGGAGAGAGCAGTGCCAGGCTGCTCTCTGACCATGCAGGTCTGCTCAGTGCTGAGCTAAAAGGGAAGAGGCCCTGGGAGAATTCAGTTAGACTTGAAAAGTCAAGTCCATGGAATTAGAAGGATATGAGTCATCAGAATAGTCAGTGGTCATGATGGATAACACGGAGTATTTACTAAGTGCTAGGCTCTGCTGCAAATTATTTACACACATTTACTTTTTAAATTTTTACAAGTGTTCTCTAAGGGAAAGGTTCTTATCATTCCCATTTCACAAATAGGGAAAGTGAGTCATTTGCATGTGAAGTTGCCAAAGGGCATCTAGCCTAAAACATACTGAGCTCTGACCTGATCCTGATCCGGTAGTCCAAATGCACAATTCTTACACACAGCCCCTCCTTTCTACTGGCTCTCCATGAACATCATCTCAGGACCCAGAAAGAGGCCCCTGGTTGTGTTTCCAGCTAGGCGACGGACTTGCCTCCAGGTAGCCTGTGAATCTGTTTCTGTCCTGGGCCACGGCGGCTACCATCCCTCGTCTGCAGACAGGTCAAGGACGGTCCTGACAGGGATCAGAGGTTTTATCCTTCATTCAGCAAATATGAATCAAGCTCTTCCCCTGTGCCAAGCCCTGTGCCAGGTCCTGACTCTCACGGACCTGCTCTCATGGACCTTGCATTCAAGTAGGAAGAGACACAAGCTTAGTGTGCAAGGTAATTCTAGATGGTGCCAAGTGATAAGAAGACATAAGTCGGGGCCCAGTGGTGGCCAGGGATGGGGCTGTGCTGCTCAAAACTGGCTCGTCCAAAAGGCCTGTGGGCATGACAGTGCCCCAAATTCTGAAAGGTTTGAGAGAAGGAGCCAGCTGGAGGGAATCTGGGTGGTACTGCAGGAGAGGAAAGCCAGAGGGGAGCGAGGGGGGGCAGGGCCATCACAGAGGCTGAGTGTGGGTTTGGGGTTCAGGTGTGACAGAGGGTTTTTGAGTGGGGAGTGGATGTTCTAGGGGTCTAGAATGCTCTTCTATGTTGAGTAGGAGGGAGTGAAGCACAGAGGGGCCAGGTGAGAGGCCCTCAGGATGGGAGCCCACCACCATCCGGGAGCTCCCCTTGGTCTCTCCCCAGCCCTGTCTTCTCCAGGGTTCCACAGACTCCTAACAAGTCATGGCAACAAGAACCTGTTTTCCTCCCTTCATATGATTGTCATTTGTAAAACACTCAGTCACTGTGCCCCGACTTGAGCCTGTGGGTAACTGATTCTTGTGTTGACTTACAGATCATAAGGCAGCAGTTTCCTCAGCTGACCACCAGGAGACTCGGGACCCGAGGACAGTCAAAGTAAGCACTCACTGCCCTGCCGCCCCCAGAAGGGCCTCTCTGGGCCTGGAGCTAGGCCAGATGCCAGGCTGCTCATCCTGACCTCTGTCAGCAGGCCAGTGCCCAGAGGGAACACGGAGGAACTTTGGGACAGTGGCTCCCCTCTCTCGGGACCACTGGGAGAGAAACCTTTTAGTAGCTAGGACCCTTTGGCCCAGCTGTTCGATGGAATCTGATTTTGTGCCACCCTGTCTTAAAGGATATTTTTTTGTCAAATGGGCTGGACATCATTTCAAGAAGCACCTTGTGGCTTCTTGGACTAACTCCAGATTCCTCGGACTGCTTTTGCTGAGCGAGCTCTGCTCTGATAGGATCTAGCAGGCCAGAGGAGCCATGGGTGGGTACTAACCCCACAGGATGCTCTGACTGGTCCAAAAGGCCTGTGGTACCCAAGGGACGACGTCCTTGTGCTAGTACTGGGGACATTCTGGTGGGCGAGACGGACAAGAAAAGAGAACTGGATTTCCAACAAAATGGGGAGGGCTTCCTGGGGAGGTGATGCTCAGGGAAGACCTGAGGAGGCCATCACAGGACACCTGTCTCAGGTGTGTCAGAGAGAAGGGGATCTCTACCTACTCAGAAATCCACAGCATAGGACTTCCCTAAGGATGTTTCAAACATTGTTGGAAGCTAATAGGTATTCCATGGAAAGGGCAGGGGCCCTGGGAGTTTGGCTGACCCGAGTTAAGCAGCTTTCTTTGTTATGCTAATGTTCATTGCGACTCCACTAGAGGGTGCCTTAGCATGGAGTGAGCAGGTCAGCAGAGTGAGCTATGAAACCCTCAACAATTTTTTTTTTTTTTTTAACATATAGGACTTGTAGGCCTTCTTTCTGAGGGTGTTTCAAAAGCATGCCCATATTGTCACCTAATGCAAAACCCCCAGTCCCCTAACCTGCTTCTGTCACTCCTGGCAGCAAACACATTCTTATCCTCCAAGGAGGGGTAGGGGGTTTGACTTTGGAAACATTAGGGAAAGAAAATGGATGATCAAACTGGGGAAAAACCCGTTTTTGGTAAAGTTCTGAGAATAATGAGACTAACTTTTTTGTGTGTGGCTCAGAAGCTGTCGGGGCAAATTCTAAAGGGACCTCCAGAAAAAATTTGAGCAAAGGACATCTTGAAATAAATTCCTAACAATTTTCCAAGGTGATTACTCTAAAGAATAAATTTGTGGTATCTGTTTAAAGTTTTCAACCTTGATGAGCTTATACAGTACAGAAGTCAAGTTCTCCCATCATTATTTGCTGGTGAACACACTGTGAAAGATACAAAAATGTTGGTTGAACAGATGAGTGGACTGATGGTTGGATGGAGGGGTGGGTGTCGAATGAATGAAAATAAGTGTTTTTTGTCCAACTTAGGGTCTTTAAAGAGTCACTGACTCCAATAATACACTGCCGCCCATTTCCAAGAAGAGTAGAAATAGTAAAGATAGATAGTAAAGTCAGAGAGAAGGTGGTCAAAAAGAACAGGAAGGTTTCCCATCCTGCATAAACTTTCTGTTTTCATGTAAGAACATGTTTTTGTTTTCTTTTTCTTTAATCTACGGGTTGGCAAGTGGAGCAACATCCTCCTCATAAAATTGGTCTATTCAAGCGTATTGTATCCTCTCCCGAAGGATCCTCCCAGGTCCACCTCCACCCTGGCCGCCCCTGGAAAGTCAATGAAAAGCTCTCCCCCAGCAAATCCACCTTGACCCAAGAAATGTGGGGGGTGGCCAGTGAGGAGTGTTGATGTGCCCTTCAGAATCAAAATAGAAAAGCTGAGAAGGGACCAGGAGCTTCATTGTGGTTGCCAAGTTTAGCAACATACCTGCTGACTAATCAAGAAGTGGTCTGGCCTAGACATACGATAACTATGTGTGTAGATAGATACAGACACAGAGATAGACACAGATGATCCTGAGTTATAAAGGGGAACTTCTTTAAGTGAGGGAGGCTTGTCCTAACTGCCTTCCCACGGAAGGGTGATTCCGGAGCCACCGGAACCAGCCCCTCCCCCAAGGAGTGCCTCGGATGGAAAGGCAGTTACGTGACAGTTGGGCAGTAGAAGGCACAGACGGCAGATATCAGCTCAACACAAAGAACTTTCTGATAGCTATATCGGCTTAAGATGAACTGGGCCGCCTTTGGAGGGCCCGAGTTCTTCGTCCCAGGAGGCGTGCAGATAGAGGCGAGGTGCCCACTCAGCACAAACATCACAGAATGGTACTAGAAGTAACGGGGTCGGGAAGGGAAGGTTCTGTGTTCAGCTCCTCCCTCCCTGTGAGAACCTTTCTGGTTCATCCAAGTGCCTCTCGGTTCACTATCTGTCTTGTGACTGTCACCACATATCCATGGGTAGAGAAAAGTAGTGAATATGTTGTGCCGTGTTTCCGAAAGCAAGGTCTCTGAGGGCCTCAGGCTGGTGTAGCCCGGGACTGTGAAAATCCAGACTTACTAACCTGGACTCTTGGGGGCCGGAGGGGCAGGAGTCTTACTGTTAGTCAAGTTTGAGGATCCCTGGTTTAGTGGTTGAAAGCACTTTATAGAGGTTCAAATCCTGCCTCTATGACTACGAATTCACTGGGGGACCTTGGGGCTGGGACCTTAAGTTCTCTGGACCTTAGTTGCCTTGTCTGTAAAGTAGGGTAATAATTGGTTCCCGTCTTCTGGGGACTTAGTAAGATTAAGTAAGTTGAGCCCTTAGTACCAGAGATGACCCTGATATGCTTCCGGGTCACTGGTGGTGCTTGTTACAGTGCTGCTTCTTGGGCCCTGTTCACAGATGTTCCAAATCAGTAGGTCCCAGGAAGGGGGTCTAAAAATTTCAATTTTTGCTAATCTCCCTAAGAGATCCTGACACATCTCAAAGTTTAAAATATCACTGTGCTGTTTCTGCTAATGTCATATAATGACTTTGTAGACAAACAGACCTGTAGTAAAGAACATGTTCTTGTCCCAAATGGCTCTAGGTCCCTGAGCAAATTGCATTGTCTCGACTTTAGAAAAACAATCATAGTCCTCATTTCATAGGGTTATTTACAAATCAATGTATGTAAAGCACTTTGCAAAGTGTCCAGTAGTAGCAGGTACTCATAGATGTGGCTGACATCCAAACAAAGCATAGCTGCCAACCTTTCTTGGTTTTGATGGAAAACATGACTATTATTAAGCTCATTTTGAGTTAATAAAAAGTTCTGGTCTTTTTTCAACATTCGATGTCAACTGAAGCATGGGATTTATCTTTTTAAAAAATACAGTTCTGTGAGACTGTCATTTTTTTTTTATTAACACAATCATAGGCCAGATGAATTTTTGTTGGAATGCAGTTAGCAGTCATAAACGCATCCTGCCATTTGGGTCCCCACAGAGGGGGACATCAAGGGCTGTGCCCCTGGAATCACATGCAGTAGATGTAAGAGATCAAGTACAAATGGAAAAATTTCATCCCCACTCTGCTTTGCAAAGTATTTGACTTAACATTTTCTGTAGGAGGCAATTTTGGTTATTTTTACCTGCCTGATTGATGGCTGGCAACATGGAACTTTGGTTTAATTCTAGTTTTCAAGAGATAGCAAGCCTTATAGGAGAGTTAACACTTCCAGCCCTGGGGAGGACGTACCCAGCCACCTTGGCCTTGGGTGAACCCCACCACCAGCACCGGTTCAGAAAACCCCAGCTAATTATAGTGCATGCGGGCCCCCCTCTGTCTCCTTGTGGCCCAGGTACCATTACTACGGCATTGCGGTGAAGGAAAGCTCCCAATATTATGATGTGATGTATTCCAAGAAAGGAGCCGCCTGGGTGAGCGAGACGGGCAAGAAAGAAGTGAGCAAACAGACAGTGGCATATTCACCCCGGTCCAAACTTGGAACGTTGCTGCCAGAGTTTCCAAATGTCAAAGATCTAAATCTGCCAGCCAGCCTGCCTGAGGAGAAGGTAACCACACCTGAAGGGGTAGCCGGAGTGGGTGGCTCTCTCTCTCTTACACACACACACACACACACACACACACATACACACACACACACACACACACACACACTTACATTGCAAAACAGTGACTTTAAATAACAGAGCAATTTTGTTAGTAATAATGTATCAGTGCTGGTTTCTTAGTGGGGACAAGTGTACAGAGTCATGCACAATAAGGACAACTGGGTGTGAGGTCTGTGGGAACTCCCCATATTATTTTTACGACTTTTCTGTAAATCCAAAACCATTCTAAAATTTTAAAGTTTACTCTGACCTATCTGCTACCTACCTTTCTCATCCTCTATCTCCACGTCTCTCTCTCATCTTCTCAACTCTATCATCTACCTATCCACCTTCCTACACAGCTGTCCCAAAACATTATGCTGTCTCATTCCACAAGGGAAAAGCCCTCTCCTGTGGATTGCTTTTCCACAGAATCAAGCTCCTTTTCCCATGTGCTGTGGGGGATTTGGTAAAAGCTTATAGACAATAAAGATTTTATGGATAGATTAAATCAGAAAGTTCTGATCACAGGGTATTTGGGGGCCAGCAACTAGAGAAACTAGCCTGGGGAGGTTTTCTGGGAGCACCATGTCTCTAACATGCCAGGACCCCAACATGCATCTAGCTTCTACTAAGCCTACAGGTCACTCCAGGAGCAGAGCAGTGGAGGAAGCGACCCAAGTTCTGTTTCCAAGAAGCTTATAGTCTAGCAAGAAGATAGATGCCTGCTTAAGCAAATTTAATTTATATAAAATGCATGTCTATATTATTAAATGAAGAAAAAGAACATATCTATAAAAGGACTTTTTAAATCTAAGAACTAGATAAATATTTTTTGTCAAATTTGTTTTTTTTTTTGGTCAACAAACTAATTGCACCATGGTACGGTCCCTAAATGAATGGAAGGGGAGATGATTGTTGTTGTTTTTGTTTTGTTTTGTTTTTTACTGAGTAGATTTCAAAAGAATTTCCAAATGTCTTATGGTGATTTTAGCAGAAGTACTTCTTATAAATACACATTGGGTTTTAGTTTTTCAGTAATTGATCCAATGAGGAGAATTTGGTTCAACAAGCCCCACTGAGTTCTATGTGCTGGGCACTGTGCTAGGTTCTGGGTCCAGGAGCATGGGTAACAGGCCATTTTTATTTTCCTAGAGCCTGCAGACTCAGGGTGGACCATGGGGGCAGCGAGAGGAACCAGGGCCTTTTGTATCTCGGGGTGATGCCCTGATAGAGATGCACACTTCAGTGCCATGTGAGCCCAGAGCAGGGGGTTGGGGCCCGAGCACACCACCTAGGGAAATCAGTCCCTCCAACAGGGAACAAATGACTTAAACCCTGAAATTCCAAGGGCAGCCACGATGTGTATTAATGTCTGCCTTTGTTGTTGATCCTCCACCCGCCCCGCAGGTTTCTACCTTTATTATGATGTACAGAACACACTGTCAGAGAATACTGGACACTGTAATAAGAGCCAACTTTGATGAGGTAGGTCAACAAGGGTTGAGCTGTGAATACTCTGTATTAAAATATTATACTTGACACTAGCTCCTACTTCATGAGCTTCTGCCAGATGCTGGGCCTGGTGGTGTCTAGAAACATTTGACCCCCATTGGCTCCCCTAGTCCTCACAGGGACCCTACAAAGCAGATGCTATTGTTATTCCCATTTTACAGAGCTTATATGTGCATAGCAGGTGACATGGGTTTTCCTTGATTTAACTAGTGAACCATGTCCTGCCATATTGGCACCCTGGGAAGACCATTTTGCCTGAATCTCAGTATACCCAGAATTACAGATTCTGAAAAATAAGAAAAAAGTTCTCATACTTTGGATTTAGCCTTTTCCTGAGGCCATCTACTTTGCTGGCCATCTACATTTTAGTTGCTGGTTACCTCTAAAGGTCTGATCCACATTCCCATCAAATCCTGCCTATAGGGCCATCTTTAAACACAAACAATGTAAGCAGTCCATTTCATTTTTACAATTAAATAAAAAATAGGAGGAAGTGGAAAGGATTGAGGCACCTGTTCTATAACCACATCGACAATAAAATCCTGGTGCCTAAAATGCCATCCCCAAAAGCCTTCCAGAGGGATGGCAGGAAACCACAAATTTTACCCTCTTGGCCGGAGCCCTTGCTGCTTGAAGAAATACATTTCAGGCAAAAAGAGCAATAACATAACCCTAGAATTGGATACGAACATTTAATTTGAGGGAAGATAATGTAGGCGTGAAAAGAGCTGTAAAAATTATTGGCAGAAAATACGTTGGAGATTCCTCTTGTGTTCTGTGGGATGGGGAGTCCTATGGAGGAGGGGTGTGAAGATGGTGTAAGGTACACAGGCTCTTTGCCCGTATTTTCCAGCCTTTCCACAGTTGTGCCTCAGGGTAGCAGGTGTTTATTGAGCACTCATACTCACTGTTACCCGACTCAGAGACACAGCTCCGGAAAACAGAAGTGTTTGTTGGTAGAGAAGTACTTATCTTCCTCCTCTTGGCTCGATTCCTAAAATGTCCTTTGAAATCTCCAAATTACTTGAGCGACCATTTTGGTGGGATTTTTTTTTAAGAAAGAAAAATGGCTGCTTTCTCTTAACTGTGGTTTGGCTATGTCTTATGTTCCACAGATCACTGAGATCTGGGCAAATGATGAATCATGATTGGTTAAGACAATGCTTTGCTGTACAACAGATAACCCTCAATCTGAACTGATTGGAAATTTGTTCCTCATGTCAAATCCAATGTGGATGAGCTCAGTTGTAAGGCTGTTTTCTGGGGGTGGTTTAGGAACCAAGGTTTCTTCCATCTTATGGCTATAGCCCATCCCAGAGCCTTGGAGTTCTATTATTCAGCTGATGAGAGAGGGGAAAAAAAACTATGGGAAAGGTATACCCCCTTATCAACTCAAAAACAAAACACATTACCATTACTGTTGTGTGATTGGCAAGAGCTGGTCCCATGATCCCATCTTGACACACCTGGGGTTGGGAGGCAGGGTGACTCATCCCTGGGCAGCAGTTTACACAATATGGAAAAAGGACTCCAACCTATAATGGATAGCTGTCCCTCGAAAACAACAAAATTAGTGACAGTCCTCTCTCATGTTCCCACGCAGCTTTATTTAACTCAAACTCCTGCTCAGCATCTCATTTCACTTCCATTCCCCTAATTCCAACCCTTACTGAGCACCCAGTATTGCTACACACGGCATTAGAGAGAAGTGCGAGACACAGCCTAGAGAGCATCAAGGCATGCAAGCTAGCTGTCAGGAGGCAGCACATGCATTGAGTGTCCAGCTGAGTGGCCCTACAGGAAAAGCACCACACTCGGAGTCCCAGGCTTGGCTAAAAAACCTGGCTCTGCCATAAAAGCCTCAGTTCCTCGTCTTAGAAATGGAGATAAAAATAGCATGACCAGTTAAAGACTCTTTATGAACTGTGAACGGTCATAGAAATGCTTATTAGATGCAACCCCCCAAAACTGAGAGGCTCACCCTTTGTCACCTGACACCTTTAGTCTGAAGTCCATTCGGCTTCCCTGGCAGGGATATTTGCTGATCAAGACATGATTCATTGTACCCAACCACAAAAGTGGAGGAGGAGGGGGTTACTTTACCTTTGAGGAGCACGACTTCCTCCTTCACTGTAGAAAAGTCAGTGGCAAATGGACTCTGGGTGCCTCTGGCACACCTTGGCCTTATTTTTGTTTGAATCTTCAAAATCTTTAATATTGATCAAGATTACAACTTAGTACTACAATCCTAAATTGTCTTATTTGTTTGCTTGCTTATGTTTGCTTCTACTACTACATCATAAGCCCCGACCGAGGGCACAAAATTTGCCTGTTTTCCTTCGTGGATGGCCAGGCACACTCTCAGGACATATTTTTTGGGGTGCCTGAGGGAGTAGATTGGTGGATGGATGGGTGGGTGGGCGAATGAATATAAAAGATGGATATAAAAATGCCACTGACTGTCAAAGTACAAAGAACATAAATTTGTATGAAGGGGACTCCCTGTAAAGTCTTCTCCAGACAGTATTGCACAGCGAGCTGTAACATTCCACAGCGCTGTGTTGAGCCCACCACTCAAATCCACCATTTGTTTATTAGCCTGTGGCCATGAGCAAAGTAATTACCCTGAGTCTTAACATCTTTTGTTGAAAAAATGGAGATAATATTTATACCTACCTCATAGTAAAATACATGGGATATATATGAAATTATATGTATAAAGAGTCTGATTTTTGTGCCAGAACATAATAAATGGTAGGTATTTAGGGTGGTTATTACTTTCATGAGATCTTTTCAATCCTGTGGCAACTAAGTGCCCCAGTTACCAGCCTTCAGATGTGTCTCTGCAAGCAGCCAATGTGTAAGCAATAAACTAAACATGGACCTGGAAAAGAAATAGAAAATTTGCTTAGGTATTCTTAAGAAAATCTCCTGATACTTTTTTGGATGAAGGGAAAAAGAGCTGAGAATTTAGGAGCTTGAAACAGATAACCCAGAAATTTTACATTAAATAATCTTTTTCAATCATTCCCTTTTACTAATAGTGCTTGCAAGGAATATGGAGAGGCTATCAGAATTCTTCCTGCTGTCTTATTAGACATATACTTCCATGCGTTCAATGCCTACAGTGCCAGGCATTTTATGTAACTTATTTCCTAATGATCATTTTTCTCCACATTAGAAAAGCTGCTATCTCCCATATATTTAGTCTTGGGCACAGATAATGAACTTAAATGCACACAGCCAAATTTGAGCTCTTAATTTCCTGCCCCAAATCTGTTTTTCTCACATTTTAGATCCTCACCCCCCTCCACCAGCTGCTGAAGCCATAAGCCTCGATTCTTGCCTGTCCCTCCCCTTGCTCTCCAGTCTCCAGGAGGTGTCAGGTCCGCTCTCTCTCCTGAAGAGGACACTGTGTCTGTCCATGTCATGCCTTACCTCCAGGTCTCAGCTCTTGAGCTTTATACTCTTTTTCCTCCTTCCTGTTCCTTCTCACCCAGAGGAACCAGAACAATAATAAATGGCCTAAATCAGATAGGGAGGGAGGTCTCAATGGGATGGCAGCCTTTCTACAAAACCATCAGGAAACTGGGGAGTGATCAGGACCCCCATGGAGTCTGAACCAGTTTGAAACAGACAGATGCCTGCTAAAGACACTGGTTTCCCACAGATTTGTTTTACTCTACACAACAGATGATCTTTTCCAGACTCTTTGCTAGAAACTGACTGCATATATGGAGACGGATATAGCGATATAGATAGATAGGGCTACATTGCAAGGGGAGCCAAGTAAGGCAGATGCATTTAGAATCTATAACTCTTAGGGATCAACCGAACAGAGCTTCTTATCAGTGGGAGGAACAGGCATGAGCTGGGAGCAGGACAGAGGAGGGTCCTCGGAGGACCCTGTCCAAGATGGTGGCCATCTTCAGCCCCAGGCTGGGCCAATGGTCAGCCATCAGATATCTCAAATAAGGGAATAAGAACCTTGAGAGGTGAGCAAAGCCACCATGGGGAATCCTGGCTTGGTGGCACTCAGAGACTGAAGGCAGAGGTACCCTGAACACTTGGGCAAGTGTACACTGATTTCTTGGGCTTGGTTGTGTTAATATAAACAACAGCAATAATAGCAGCTAAGCAGCTAACCTTTACTAAACATCTATGCTGTATCAAGCCTGTAATAAGGACTTTATATGAATCTTTGCCAAACCTATGTAGTAAATACCACTAGTGTCCTCATTTCACAGATAAGGAAACTGATGCTTAGGGATATTACACCCCTAGTTGTTAGTGGAGCCAGGATTAGAACCCTGTAAGTCATTCTGTGCTCATCCAGATTTTGTTTTCGTTTTCTATCTGGCTGAACACTTGGCAATATTTTAATTGTCATGGAATAAATCAGGCTATAACTTAAGGCTTACAACTTGAACATCTGACTTCATTCGTTGCTTTGGTCATGCTTTTGGAAATGAGCATTTTCTCCCAGGAAGTCAGACGGGTCTTTCCTTTCCCCCAGCTCCTTATCCAGAGCTTACACTGGGAAGCTGAGGCAGGCTGTGGGTAGCAGGAAAGTCTGTCCACAGGAGGCCCTGCTCAGACCCCTGGGCTGGAGTCAAGCAGAGTCCCCCTCTCCCTGGTGAGAAGAAAGCAAGACCCTCTTCCTAGAAGGGGCCAAAAGGATGCTGTAGGATTCCAGGATAAAAGTCTGGGAAGTGAACAGCAGCCCGGGGAGAGACATGGGCCTTAGAAATGGAGTATAAGCCCAGTTACCACAAAAAATAACAAATCATCCAGGAGACGGATTGGTGGAAGGACCGAGGCAGAGGCTTAGTGACTCTGGGTGTGGGAGTAAAGCTTCTCAGCTATAGTATCACCATATTAGGAGAGAGGAGCTATGCAGAACACCTGGCACAGAGGAGGCACTCAGGAAGGAAGGCTGGCGGCAAGAGCACCAGCCCCAAAGTACTGAAGTAGCTCCCACATTGATCAGGATTGGTTTGGGGAGACAGGAACATGTAAAATGCTACATGTGGGGTTCAAGACTGTCCATCTGAGGGGGAAAAAAGGATACATCGTGGTCCAGAAACCAAGTTGGGCCCATTCGAATTTTAAAAATTCCGAGTTCTTTGTTCCCCAACTTCAGGATGGACTGCTCCTCAATGTGAACTAGATCCTGGATATTTGGAGGGTATTTGTTACATACATGAGTTCACCATGGTCCATTTCCCTCCACTTCCCTTACCTTGTCTCGACCCCTGACCCCGTATTCTGTCTTGTTCTGAGCTCACATGTTGAAAGGTGTTGGTGGGGAGCACCAAGGGGTTCTTGCTTTGAACATTCCCTCCGCCATCTGTCCACCAACACAAGGCTTGAACTCCTGCTATGGCCACAATAATCAGAATTCCATTTTGAGTGCCTGCTGTATTCCTGCTCAGTGCTAATGGTCTGGGGAATAACTTGACAAAGCTGATGAGCATGCTTCATGGCCCATGTAGCTTTCTGCCCAGATGTCACCACCTGCCATTCCATCTGGGCAGCAACTGGCTGGGCTCTTTGGGAAAAGGAAGACATGGGATGTGAGAAGTCCCTGCACTTGACCTTGTTTTGGGTGCATGGATTTGAATTGTGCATGTGGCCCTTACTCTCTTCCCTTAGGCTAGACTCCCGGTACCTGCAACTCCCACGTCTTTCCCTCCCCCCTCTCCAGAACACCAGGAGCCCCTGAAGCAGTGGTCTCAAGAATAAGGAGTACTCATGATGTGACCTTTTTGAAACCAATACCCCACCCTCCCTTCCTTAAACACTTCTCAGACATTGAAAAGCATTACAAGGGCCAGAGGGCCAGTGGGTTAATGTGCTTCCCTCTTCCGGGCAGAGGAGACCTCAGGCTGTCTGTCCACTAGCGCAGATGCCACACACATGCGCAGAAATGGCCTGGGGTGGGAGGGCTGCCTACGACACACCAGGCTGCTGCAGGGGAGGTAGATGACAGAGCTGCAGACTGGGCTGCCTTGGCAGAGTCCCAGGGCTTTCCCAGACAGCCCCATCTAAACTCATGCTTTTCTCTGTGGGTCGATACAGGTTCAAAGTTTCCTTCTGCACTTTTGGCAAGGAATGCCACCCCACATGCTGCCCGTGCTGGGCTCCTCCACGGTGGTGAACATCGTCGGCGTGTGCGACTCCATCCTCTACAAAGCTATCTCCGGGGTGCTGATGCCCACTGTGCTGCAGGCGTTACCCGACAGGTGGGCACGCGTGTGTTCTCATCTCCCCTTGTGGAGGATCCCTGGTACTGATTACTCCTGCTTCTCTTTTATTGATTAAAATCATGTACTGTCCTCTGGCAAGATCATTAACACTGAACTTTTAAAAACTAAAGTTCATGTTTTTGAACATAATGTTTATATTTGAACCATTTGTGTGGTTCAGAATTCCAAAGGTAAGAGTTTGGTATACAGTGAAAAGTCTCTCCCCTGCCTCCTCCTGTTCCCAGACAACCCCATCCCTCCCTAGAGCATCAAAGCCAATCATCAGCTTGGGGGATCCATCCTAACCTGCTCTGCTCAGGTAACCAACGCCTACTGTATTTTTCTTCTTTGGTAACACTGCACAGACTGTTGTGTGCCTTCTTATAAAACAAAATAACCTCAGCTTGGAAAGTACGCTGGACAGCTTACAGGGTCCCCATAGATTCATTATCCATCACACTCCATGCTGCCCTCTGCCTGGGGTGCTGACCACTTGGACTGCCCCAGGGGCTCCTCCCAGGGAGGGAAGGACAAAGAAGTCAGGAAATTCTTTGGCCCTCTCCCTGTGAGGTTGCCTCTGCTGGCCATGTCCTTCCCCAGAACTTTACTCCCTTTCAGGCAGTCTCTCTTCCAAGTCATCCTTTGGACCCAGGGGTTGGTGAGAACCCAGCTGCTCCTTGCTCCCGGTTGCAAGAGTCCCCCTATACCTGTCCACACCTCTAAGACTTGTCTCTTGTAAATAAGTCCTCCCATTTTGAGGGGCATCTGTTTCTTGTTGGGACTGTTTCAGAGAGAATTATTCCACATCAGTTTATAAAGTGCTTTTTCTCTTTTCTGCAACTGTAGATGCATCCGCCATATTGAATTTAATTGGTTCTCTAGATGTTTCCAGTCTCTTTCTACCACAGGCAATGTTGTGAGGAATGACATTGTGCATACCTTCTTTTCACAGTGGAGTGTTTTTATTTCCAGTGGATGCTGCAATAGAGTACCTCAAGCTGGGTGGTTTAAAACAACATAAATGTATTCTATTCATTTTGTCTCTGATAAGGACACTTGTCACTGGATTTAGGGCCCAATGGGTTAATCTGGACTGATATCAACTGGAAAGCCTTAAATAAATTGCATCTGCAAAGGCCTTTTCCAAATAAGTTCACCTTCACTAGTTCTGGGTGGACATATATTTGGGAACCATTATTCATTTCTCTGCGTGGGGTATATATGCAGAATAAATTCCTAGAGGGACAAGTTCCTGGTTCAAAGGACATGTGACTGATACTTTCCTTAGTGAAGTTTTGATTTTCATTTCTCTTGAGTATCTCTTCTTATCTATGAGCTATTTATATTTTCTTTCCTGTGAACGCTGGACTTATCTACTTCCTATTTTGTGACAGATTTTTTTTTCATATTGATTTAGGAGCTCTTTATTTATTATGGATGTTAACCACTTATATGTGATAAAGAATCTCAAATATTCCCACCTTATGCCATATGAAAAAAATATATTTATGTTTATATTATTTTGAGTTCATGGGTTGTTTTTATAGTATCTGGATTTTGTGTCATAGTTTAAAAAGTCTTTCCTGCTCCATTTGTGAAATAATTTCTCCATGGCCTGTCTCAATCCTTTTATGGTTTAATGTTTTATTTTTCATTTTTTTGCTCAATTTAGAATGCATCCTAGTATAAGATATGAAATACAAGTTCACATTTTTTCTGTAGCTCTCTTGTCCCCAAACCATCCATTAATATTCAGATTTTTTTCTTTACTTGAGATGCTTCCTTTGTCATGTAGTAAATTTTGTTTGTACTTGGGGCTATTTCTAAACCTCTTATCCTATATTACTGATATTTCTATCCATGTTCCAGGATCGCTTGTTTTAATTTCTGTACTTTTTAAAACATATTCTAAATCTAATAGGGCTAACTCCTCATCTTACTTTCTTTTTTGAGAATTTTCCTGATAATGTCACATTTTATTTTCAGTACGAGCTGTTTTAGCGTCGGCTTATTGATTTAACTATACACCACTTGTTTACATACATACAATATGCACATACACACTGTGTATACACACAGGATATTGTACTACGTGTGTAAATCAGTTTAGGGAGATTTTTAGCTTTGTGAAACTGAAAAACTTCTAACTTAGTCACAGTTTACTTTTCCATTATTGTGGCCTCCTTTTGTGGCCCTCAGGAATGTCATAAATATTTTTCATATAAATATCATATATTTCCGAACAGATTTATTCTTAGCTATGCCATCTTTTTGTTGTTTTTTCTTTTTTCCAATACTGGAGATTGAACCCAGGGACACTCTACCACTGAACTATATACCTATCCCTTTTCATTCTATTTTATCTTGAGACAGGGCCTTGCCAAGCTGCCCACGCTGGCCTGGAACTGGGAATTCTCTTGCCTCGGCCTCCTGAGTCACGGAGATCATAGGCATGTGCCAGAGTGTCTGGCATTGGTACTATTGTTATTACAATCTTTTCTTTCATGTCTCGTGAGACTAGTGGTTTTTTACATATTTTTAAAATATATTTATATGTGAAAGCTATTGATAGCTGTATATTTGGCCTAACCAAACTAAATTTGATTATCTTACCACTGCAAACCTTTTTAAAAAATTCTCTTGGATTTTTCAGGTTTCAAATCATATTATCTACAAATAAAGACAATTTTATATCTGTCTTTCTAATTTTTATACCCCTTATTTATTTCCCTTGTCTAATTATGTTGGCTTCTACCTCAAGAACATGTTGAAGTCCTTGACTTCAATGACAGTACATCTAGTATTTCTCCACTCAGCACAAAGTTGATTTGACAATTGACAAATTTTAGCACTTTAAAAAATTAGCATTTTAATCCATTAAAAATTTCTAGGAAGGACAGTTGTTATCTACTATCCAAGGCTTTCTCATCATCTACAGAGATGATCGAACTGTCCATTTCTCAATGTGAAACCGTTCTTGCATTCCTACAAAACACACCTACTCGGTCAGAGCATTTTATTGTTTTTAAGAGGCACTGCAGGATTTTATTTGCTAATGTTTTATTTGGGTCTTATTCATCAAAAGACCTAGGTGAGACTGATTTGCAGTTTTTGTTGGGTATTTAATCTTTGTCAGATGTTGCTATAAATGTTACACTTATTTCCTAAAAGGAATCATAAAAGAAGCTTCCCTGGTTTTTTTTTCCTAAGTTCTAAACAGTTTACAAAGTGTTGTAATTATTTGCACTTGAAGAATATATTGAATTAATTCTCCTTTGAAAGCATCTGTGCCTGATGCTTTATGGTGGCAGATCTTTAACTTTTTTCTTCCTTTTCTTTGGAAACTGGTCAGTTTAGATTTTCTATCTTCTCTAGGTTTTGGCAAATTTTCCTAGAAAATTTTCCATTTTTTTCCAGATGTTTAAATTTATTTGCTTATCATTGAACCAAATGGGCTTGTATTTGTATGCTGATTGACTTTCTGCTTTATTATGTTTTCTTTTAGTTTCTGAAGTTGGACCTTCTGCCTTTTCTTTGTTATTTGTGTAAGTTTTTGTCAAGAAATAAACTCTAGGTATTTTATTGGTTCTATTATTTTTTTCTGTTTTCTCATATATTAATTTCTCCTTTATTTTATTAACTTATTCCTTTTACTTTCCTTAAGTTCACTCTGTTATTCATTTATTCAACAATTATTTATTGAGTTCCATCTATGTGTTTGGTGCTTGGGTTTTGTAAAAAAAAAAACAACAAAACTAACCCAAAAATAGATACTAGATGTGTTTATTTTCTTTCATTCCTGATTATTAATGAGTATTTCAGGCTTAGATTTTTCTTTGAGCATTATCTTAGTTATAGCTCCTAGGTTTTGGTGTGTAATATTTTAATATTACTATTTTCTAGGCACTTTAAAATCTCATGTTTTTATCAAGAATTTAAAAGGGTATCAAAGTGCTGAGGGCTATTGTTTTCTGGTTATATGATTCATAATTATCTTTTTTATTACTTTTTAATTAGAGACAATTGCTCAAACTATTTCTTCTTGGGACTTTATTTAAATTTTTTTTATTGTTTAATATATGACTGGATTTAACGAGTGTTCCACTGATACTTAAGAAGAAGAAACTTAGCTTTTTCTTTTTCTTTTCTTTTCCTGTGGTGCTGGGGATTGAACCCAGGACACATGCTAGGCAAGCAGTCTGTAACCCCAGGCCCAGAAATTCAAGTTTCTAAGGTACAAAATTTTACAAATATATTATTTGGATCAATATTATTTTTTCTCCTTGGTTAATGTTTTTATTTTCTATTTTGCAATATATATTTAAAACATGCAGAAAAGAAGAGTTTAATGTGCACCCACATCCAACATCAATAAGATTTAACAACTTACTTTTTTGCCACATTTTGGATCAATTTTATTGTCACTAAGTTTTTCTGCTGTATCAATGTCTTTTGTCTTAGATCTGTCATGTACTCGGAAAGGTAAGACTTATGAACATGTGTCAACCAGTTTTACTATATGCCTCCTATAATTGTTGTTCATTTAACTTGAATTTTTAAATTCAGGTCTATTAGAGTATACATTCATTACCATTCGTCACTATTTTTACTCTATATGATCAAAATAAAAATAATTCCTTCACTTTAAAAAAAATCCCTCATTTTCCTTAATCCATCCCTCTCCCCACTGCCAGCCTCTAGTAATCACTCTTCAACTTTCTGTCTCTATAGTTTTGCCTTTTCCAAAAATTTGTATAAATGGAGTCATGCAGTAGCCTTCGAGTCTGACTTCTCTCACTTAGCATAGCCCGTGTTGTGTGTGTCAGCAATTTGTTCTTTTTAAGGGCTCACTAGTATTCCACAGCATGGATGTACTACCGTGTTCCCATTCACCAGCTGAAGGGCATTTAAGTTGATTCCAGTTTTTCAAGACTCTAAATATACAAGTATCAAAATATGATACAGATTTTTGTGAAAACTTTCATTTTCTTTGCCAAGGTGTGTAATGAATATATATTTGACATTCTCGGAACTTGCCACTGTTTTCCAAAGCAATGTTAGCGGTCCCTGTTCCTCAAAGTCCTCAACAGCGCTTGGTGTTATTGGGACTTTGTTTTGGCTATCCTAAAAGTTGTGTAGCATCTGATTGTGATTAATTTTGCATTATCTCAGTGACTAAGGATATCGAACAGCTTTTCGCATTATTTTTTTGGGGGGTGGATGGGTACTGGGTACTGAACTCAGGGGCACTTGACCACTGAGCCACATCCCCAGCCCTATTTTGTAGTTCATTTAGAGACAGGGACTCACTGAGCTGCTTAGTGCCTCGCTTTTGCTAAGGCTGCCTTTGAGCTCATGATCCTCCTGCCTCAGGCTTACAGAAGTGCACCACCGTGCCCAGCAGCTTTTTATATTCTTATTCGCCATCCATGTATCTATTTTTGGTGAAATATCTGCTCAAACCTTTTGCCTATTTGTTATTGGGTGGTTGTTTTATTTTATTCAGTTCTTTATGTATTCTCGATATAATTCTTTAGCAGACATGTGTTATGAAAATATTTTTCCCTAATCTTTGATTTTTTTATTTTATTATCATTTGATAAACAGAACTTTTAAATGAATTTTTATATATATATATATCAAAAATAATTTAGCCAGGCACAGTGGTACACGCCTGTAATCCCAGCAGCTCAGGAGGCGGAGGCAGGAGGATCATGAGTTTAAAGCCAGCCTCAGCAAAAGTGAGGCACTAAGCAACTCAGTGAGACCCTGTCTGTAAGTTAAAATATAAAATAGGGCTGGGATGTATCTCAGTGGTCAATTGCCTCCCTGAGTTTAGTCTCTGGTACAAAAAGAAAATTATTGATTTCACTTTCAGCATTGTCTAATAACTCTTTTTCAAGAAAAGTCACAATTTTCTCCCTAGAAGTTTTTGGTTTTTGTTTTTATTTTGAGACAGGGCCTTGTCATGTGGCCCAGACTGGTCTAGTCCTCCTGGACTCAAGTGATCCCCTCCCCTTAGCTAGGCTGAGTAGTAGATGGGGTTACAAGCATGCACCGCTATTTCCATCTGGATTCGTTTTTTAGTTTTATCTATGATGTGAAGTGTAAGGGGTCAAGGTTTGATTCAATTTTGTTTTTTTGCAGATGAAGATCCAAATATATCAATACCATTTGTCTATGAGTACTTTTGTTTTAAGGTTAATAGAAAATTCTATTTTCTATTAAGTAGTTTTTTCTATTGAATTGATTTGTAGCTTTGTGGAGAATTAATTTGCCATATATTTCTGGGTTCATTTCTGAACTCTCAGTTCTGTTTCATTTGTTTATTTGCTCCTCCTTTCACCAATACCACATTGGCTTGATTACTATGGTTTTATAGTCTTAAAGTAGTGAGACTTTGTTACTCATTGTCAAAATTGATCCTCTGCTTTGGCATATTAATTTTGTAGAATCTTGAGAAGTCCTGTGGGATTCTGATTGAGAATTCTGTAGAAAATTTTTGAAATAATTGACATTAACATTGAATTTTCCAATCCATGAGCATGGTATATACCTCCATATTATTTAAGTCCTCTTTATTTCTTCATTGGTGTTTTATGGTTTTTTGGCATGTAGATCTTGCTCATATTTTGATAAATTTGTATCTAAGTAGTTCATGCTTTGGGTGCTATTGTAAATCATACTTTTTTAAAAGTTCAGTTTCTAATTGTTTATTGCTAGTTTACAGAAACTGTATTTTTGTGTGTTGATTCTGTCATGAGATCTTATTAAATTTACTTATTCTAATATCTGTTTTTGTAGATTATTTGGAATTTTTTGAGTATAAATGTGTAATGTAGGATTATAGACCATTTTGTTTGTTTTTCAGTGTCAGGGACTAAGCCCAGGGGTTCTTAACCACTGAGCAACATCCCTTGCCCTTTTTATTTTTAATTTTAAGACAAGGTATCATTAAGTTGCTTAGGATCTCTGTAAGTTGCTGAGGTTGGCTTTGAATTTATAATCCTCTTGCCTCAGCCCCCCAAGGTACTGGGATTACAAATATGCACCACTATGCCCAGCAAGACCATTTTGTTTCTTGATTTGCAATCTGTATAACCTTTCTCTTCTTTATGTTATTACAATGGCTAGATCCTCTAGGCAAGAGTAGACATCTTTGCATTTTCTGTGATTTTAAGGGTAAAGTATTCATCGTTCACAATAAAATATGATGCTAGGTATAGGGGTTTACAGATGCCCTTTATCGCATCGAGAAAGTTCCCTTCCAGTCCTGGTGTGCTGAGAATTTATCATGAAAGGATTTTGAATTTTGATAGTTTTTTTTTTTTTTTGGTTCAAGATCATCGTATGGTTTTTCTTCTTTAGCCTACTAATGTGGCAGATTTTACTATGTTTTATTTTCAAATATTGTAGCAGCCTTTCTTCCCCAGGATAAATCTAGTTGGTCATGATTTATAGATGATGCATTGCTAGATCTGAATTTTGCTAATAAATTATTGAGTATTTTATATCTAAGTTCATGAAAGTTGTTCATCTTCAGATTTCTTTTCTTGTAATACTTTTCTCTGACTTGGGTGGATTGATTTTCTGGGCTTCATGAAATGATCTGAAAAATATTCCCTTCTTTTTTTCTGGAAGCGTCAGTGTAGAATTTCACCGAGAATTTTAAATTTATGAGCTTAAAGTTGTTATTTCTTTATTATCCTTTTTAAAACTGTAGGGTCTGTCCCCTTTCTCATTCCTAATGTCTCCTTTTCTTTTTCTTTTTTTTAATCTTTATTCTTTTAGTTACAGGTGGATGCAATATCTTTATTTTTATGTGGTGCTGAGAATCAAACCCAGTGCCTCATGCATGGTAGGCGAGCGTTCTACCTCTGAGCCACAACCCCAGCCCTCCTTTCCTTTTTCTTGATCAGTATGCCTAGAGATTTATCAGTGTTATATACAGATCTTCTCAAAAAAAAAAAAAAACAGCTTTTGGTTTCTCTGGTTTTATAAAGTCTTTCTATTTTCAATTTTGTTGTATTTTTAATTGATTTAGGATTTGTTTTGCTCCTCTTTTTTTAATGTCTTTAAGTGAAAGCTTATGTTATTGATTACAAATCTTTCTGATTTTCTATAAAGTCATCTAATGATGTAATTTGTCTTCTAGTCTTTGTTTAGAGACATCCCACAAGTTTTGATATGTTGTAGTTTCAATTTAATTCAGTTAAAAATATTTTCTACTTTCCCTGTGGCTTTTTCTTTGACCTATGTGTTATTTAGAAGTGAATGTTCGATTTCTAAATATTTAGAAGTTATTCAGGTATCTTTCTGTTATTGAGTTGTAGTTTGATTTCCCTATGGTTAGATTACATAAATATAATATATCAATATTAATTATTGATATATAATATGTAATATATCAATACTTTGATATTTATGAAGCTTGTTTTATCTCCAGAAATGTGGTCTATATTGATTTTTTTCCATGCATACTTGAAACGGCTGCATACTCTGCTGTTATTTGGTGAAGTGTTCTATAAATCATCAACTAAGTCAAGTTAATTGATAATGTTTAGTTTTTCTTTGTTTTCAATGACTTTCTATACATTTGTTCTGTTGAATGCATCTCCAACTTTACTTTGGGATTTGTCATTTTTATCCATTTTTGCATCGTATATTTTGAAGTTGATTTTGAAGCTTTTCTGTTATATATATACAAGTTGGGATGTAATGCCTTCTTGACAAATAGACTCCTTTTCATAAATGTAATGTCTGTTTTTATTCCTGGCAATAGTTCTTATACAGAAGTCCACTTTGATAGTAGCATAGATGCTCTAGTTTTTTTAAAAAAAATTAGTGTTTGCATGACATTTTTCCCCCCCATTCCTCTGTCACAGACAGAGGGATGTCTCTAAACAAAGACTAGAAGACAAATTACATCTCTCACATTTGTAATAAATTTCTTAATCAGCATAGACTGAGGTCTTGCCTTTAAAAAATCCAGTCTGACAACTTCCCTTTCTAGCTGCTCTATCTAGACCTATACATTTAGTGTCATAATATAATATGGACGGAGTCTTCCATTTTGCTAATTGTTTTCTATTAATTTCATTGGATTTTGTTCTTTTTTCCCCCTCTTTTTGTGTCTGGTTTAGGGTTAATTTTGTTTTGTTTTTAATATTTATTTTTTAGTTGTAGTTGAATACAATATATTTATTTTATTTGTTTTTATGTGGTGCTGAGGATCGAACCCAGGGCCTCGCCTGTACTAGGTGAGTGCTCTACCACTGAGCCACAACCCCAGCCCAGGATTAATTCTGTTTTATCAGTCTGTTTATCTCCATGGTTGGTTTGTTACTTATACTTTTTAAAAATTTGATCTGATTAGTTATACATGACAGTAGAATACATTTTGATACATCATACATGAGTGGAGTATAACTTCTCATTATCTGGCTGTACAGGATATAGAATTACACCTAAGCATGTAGGGTGATGATGTTCATTTCATTCTGCTATCATTCCTATGCACATACCCTCTACCCTCCCTTCATCCTCCTTTGTAAAATCCAAAGTAACTCTATTCTTCCCTAGTGCCCCTTTCTTATTGTGGATTAGGAATTATTTGCATATCAGAGAAATTTGGCCTTTAGTTCTTTGGTATTGGCTTATATTGCTTAGCACGATATTCTCGAGTTCCATCCATTTATCAGCAAATACCATAATTTCATTCTTCTTTATGGCTGAGTAATATTCCATTGTGTATATATACCACAATTTTTTTATCCATTCATCTGTTGAAGGGCATCTAGATTGGTTCCATAGTTTAGCTATTGTGAATTGAACTGCTATAAACACGGTTAGGGCTGGGTCACTGTATGTAGTAAGGTGATTTTAAGTTCGTTGGGTATAAACTGAGGAGTGGGATAGCTGGGTCAAATGGTGGTTCCACTCCAAGTTTTCTGAGGAATCTCCATACTGCTTTCCAGAGTGGTTGTATCAATTTGCAGTGCCACCAGCAATGCATGAGTGTATCTTTTCCCCACTTCCTCACCAGTATTTATTGTTACTTGTATTCTTCATAATTGCCATTCTGATTGGAGTGGGATAAAATTTTGGTGTAGTTTTGATTTGCATTTCTCTATTGTTAGAGATGGTGAACATTATTTTATATATTTGTTGATCAATTGTATTTCTTCTGTGAAGTGTCTATTCAGTTTTGTTACTTATACTTTTTAAAAAAATTTAATGGTTGCTTAGGGCTTGTATATCTTCAGTTAAATAGACCTTCAAATACTACTATATTGCCTCACATGTAGTATAAGAATCTTACAACTGTATATTCTCATTTTGTCATGCATTTGTTGTGCTATTATCACTTCATTTCTATATATGCTAAAAACTTAGAAAATATTGTAACTACTTCTGCTTTAGGTAGTTATCTTTCAGAGTGATTCAAGTTATGGGTGCCAGTCTTTTATATCCAACTTCATTGTAATGAGTCTTGAACTTCATTTCTTTGGTAAACATTACTAGCTGTGTGATATCATATTCCTCTGCCTGCAGAATTTTCTTGAACATTTCTAATAACATTGCAAGTCTGGTGGTAAGGAATTATTTTAGTGTTTGTCTGAAAAATAACTGACTTCTCTTTCATCTTTGAAAAATGCTCTCACAGTGTACAGTATTCTGAATTGACAAATGTGTGTGTGTTATTTTCAACATTTTAGAGATTTCATCCCATTGTTTTTGACTTGCACGTTTGTCCTTTGTACCTCTTTCTGTGTTTCTCTGTGTGAAAGGTGCCTTTTATCCTTGGCCACCCTCAAGATTGTTTTTGTCTTCTCTCTCTGGCTGTTTTAGAATGGTGTATCTAAGTGTTTTGTTGTGAATTCTGCTTAGACTTTTCTGAGCTTCTTGGACCTGTGCTTTAAGACGTTTCATCATGTTCTCCTTCTGGTTATTTCAAAGACAGGACTATTAGACCATTTGATAGGGTCCCACAGCTCTTGAAAGCTCTGTTTTTCTTTTTTCACTGATTTCTCTCTCTTTGACTTTGAATTGAATGATTTTTAACCCTCATGGGTTCACACTTACTGTTTCATCTTTTCCATGAGATTCGTGTTACTATGAATCATATGAAGAGTCGCCATTTTAATTCCACGTTTAACAGACTGGCTATGCTCCTTGCTTTCTCTTGAGAGTGAGTTCTTTTTCTCAATGTTTGTGTGTATCTTATCATTTTTGATTGACTGCAGAACAGTGTTTATGAGAGTAGACACGGAGGTTGACAGTATCTGTGCCTAGAAATGGGCATGCCTCTTCTAGGCTCTGACTGTAAGGAGTGGAGTTAGTCTGTTCCAAAGTTCCCTGGGCTTGGGCCTTGTTGTTGCTATGGTTACCTTCAGGGTGCCTCCAGCTTCTCATTTCTCTGGGGCACCTTCACTTAGGTTGGAGGTTGTTTCTCAGGCTTTTCATTTCCTCAGTGTTCCTGCCGCAGGGCCTCTCCTATGTTACTCTACTACAGTTGCTTGAGACTTGGTGCTTCTGTTGGCCAGTTTGGAGCTGAGGAGAGCTGGGATTCTCTTTTGCTTGGACTGTCTCAGTCTGAAGCAAGCCTTGTGGTTCTGGGGCCTCACGGTTCCAGGCTACATGGTTGTGACTTGAGCTCTCTGATGAGTTAAAATTTGGGGTTTGTAGGTTGTCCAGCCTTTTCTTATTATGGTAGGAACGATGATGCTTCTTCCATCAAGTGGAACAGATACACAAATAGGCTCACAAAAGTCACCTACAGGTGAGATCATAGCCAAATTTTATTCTCAGCCTTTTCTGCATTATTCAACAGTTCTATGTGAAGTCAGAATTTCAACTTTCTAATCATATTTATATATAAATGTGTGTCACTTAGGCTTTGTGTTGTTGAATTCATTCTTGTGTGTTGACAAAGTGAATTGGATAATAGCTAAATCTCTATTTTCACTGGGGATCACAAAGGTACCTTCTGAGTGATTGGTAAGACATACAATTATAAGAAAAGTTCACATGCTTCTAATATTTCATTACAGGTGCTATGTACACACATATTACATAGTTAAATAATCACCACTGATTTTTCCCCCTGTACCAGGAGTTGAACCCAGAGGTGCTTAACCACTGAACCACATCCCTAGCCCTTTTTATATTTTATTTTGAGACAGAGTCTTATTAAGTTGCTTAGGGCCTCATTAAATCGCCGAGATTGGCTTTGAACTCTAGATCCTCCTGCCTCAGCCTCCTGAATGCTGGAATTAGACATGTGCCACTGCACCTGGCTCTACTGTGAGTTTTGACTTATAAATCTAGTGCCTGTCACATTACATCAAGAGGATGGAGGTCCATCCGACAGCTGACTTTTCAGCTTCACGTATTCACTTCTCAACTTGTCTGGTGCCTTCTGTGTGCTGGGCCCTGTGCTCAGTCTGGATGGAAATGGCATCGGCTCTAGACATTCTAATTCCACCCTGGCCAGGCCCAGGTGCCGCTCCCAACTCACTGACTCAGACCCCCACTTCTTTCCAACTCAGAGAACATGTTGAATTTCAGGCGACAAGTGACACTATTACAGGGTATACATGAATCGTATATTTTTATTTATAGGAAAGGTCTATCATTCTCAGACTTAGGTTTTTCACCTCATTCAAGTGATCTTGGTGTAGTGGTTGTTAACAGCAATTATTTGACCATAAGACTCTGTGTGTGTGGGTGTGTCTCTGTGTGTGTGTGTGTGTGTGTGTGTGTGTGTGGTTTAATTGGCAAGGAGAAGATATCAAAAGAGCAAAGACTGAGGACAACCCTGAGGTGTTAAAGGAATAGCAGTGAAACTCAGGAGATGGCTCTGGAGATGAGGAGAACCCAGGCACCTGTGAGGGGCAGGTGTGGGTATTTTCACCATCTGAGATTGCAGAGGGAGAACAATCATGAATCGGACCGACCTGGGCTTGAATCCTGGCTCTGTCACTTGCCACATTTCCTTGGACGAATGAGAATGGAACAGCTTCTCTGGGCCTGGGTTTCACCTCTCTGTTGGGACTAACAGCAGTGCCTACTTCATGGGGTTGAGGTGAGGATTAAACAAGAGGGGAGGTGTGAAGTGTTTAGCACGGTGCACCACTCATTAACAGGTCCTTGCTGTTATCACACTTTGCTGTGGTCGTAACAGCATCACCATCGGAGGTCACACAGGGACCTGCAGGAGGGGGGCCATAGCGGGAACCTCAGACATGGGAGCCATGTGCATAAAAGGGAGGAAGAGTTCATGTCACTAAAAGTGCTGGGCCACCCCTGGAATCCCAGCCCAGGGGGTGAGATGAGGGGAGGAAGGAGAGCTCGGGAAAGCGTGGGCTGCGGGTGAACCCCCTGGAGGAGGGAGAGCCATCCTCGACAGGGTAGCAGCCTCAACAGAGGCTGCAGGGAGTGGCCAGCCTGGGGCTTAGGGAGGCATCCCTCACACCAGGTGACAGGGAAGACAGCTCCTCACTGCTGGCTGACACCACAGCCAAGCAGCTTGAATGTTTCCATGACCCCTAAAAGACTACAGGCCCAAATTCCCAATCCCCAAGTAGAATCTTTTCTGGGCTGACTTCCTCCCCACTTTTCATCAGCTTAATAAAAGCGAATGATTGCATGAAGCGAAAGGCCCACCCACAGTCCTGCTGCTTAGTGTCTGCTCCCAGACAAAGGCCCAGTCCCTGCTGCAGCCCCGTGTCAGCACCTGCAACACATCATGGATGGAGAAGGGCAAGCAGCCCTCCCACCATCGGACTGTCACCAGAACTTTTCTAAATTTCGGCCTGTCTAAAGCCGCCCAACATTCTAAGAAGTCTTCTCACTTAGAAGTTGGATCCAGTGTGCAGACAATGGGTACCATTTCTGAACTTGGCCTTTATGACACACGCAGTCCTTTGGCTCCTACTCAGCACTCATGCCTCCTGTGTACCAGGCGCCCTGCAAGGCACAGGGGGGCTTAGCTTCCTTTGCTTTCAGAAAGACACGCTTGATTCTGTCCTCACGCGCCACATCCGCTCGCTCATCAGGAAAGCCTGTTGGTCTCGCACCATCTCCACCGCCACCACGCTGTGCCAGAATATCCAAACCGAGCTCTCTGCCTTTGCCACCCTGTAGTCCATTTTCATCACGGAAGCCAAAGGGATTTTTAAAAAATATGTAGCAGAATGTAGAGAATTTTGAGACAGTGAGGAGCTGAGAATGTGAGGAGGTTGGTGATTGCAAGTACCACAGTCAACCCTGGAAGTTGTTAAGGGAGAGAGTCATGCTACCAGCACACACAGGTGCAAAGCCCTGCAAGGTGCACAGGAGCCTGGACCAGAGCTGGGAAAGAGAAAGGAGGGGAGTTGGGCGTGGGGGCTCACGCCTATAATCCCCGTGCCTGGGTGCAGAAGCAGGAGGATCTCAAGTTCAACGCCAGCCTCAGCAACTTAAGAGAGGCCCTAAGCAACTTAGTGAGACCCTGCCTCAAAATAAAAAATAAAAAAGGGCTTGGGATATGGCTCAGTGGGTAAGCACCCCTGCGTTCAATCCCCAGTCGTCAGAGAGAGAGAAAGTAATGTAAATTTTTAAAGATAGAAAAAGGACTGAGGATTGGCTCAGTGATTAAGTGTCCCTGGGTTCAATCCCCCGTAGTCAGAGAGAGAGAGAGAGAGAGAGAGAAAGAGAGAGAGAGAGAGAGAGAGAGAGAGAGAGAGAGAGAGAGAGAGAAAGCCAGTGCTGTGGGAATGGAGTCAGCCACAGCCGAGGCAGAAGCGCTTCAGTCATCAGAGTGGGGAGAGGTGACATTTGGGCAGGACCTTGTGGGGGAATATATATTGGAGGGCAGTCTGTCTGGCCTTTGGGAGTCATTCATTCATCCGTTCATTCCACCTAGCAGGGCTTGCATGCCTGCTCTGTGTCTGGTACACAGTCCCTGCCCTCTGCCTGGGCGCACACTCTAGTGGGAGAGATCACCACACCAGTTGGTGTAAATCACAGCCACAGGCCTTTCCAGGAGGACTCATGAGGGACTCAGGGGCTTCAGGGGAAGGTTTCCTTGTAGAAGTAACATCCGGTTGCAGGTGCGATGGAGGCGCCGCAGTTGAGCAGGCGAGGTGCTCTTGGCAGAAAGAAGGGCAGCCCCAAGGCCCTGGAGAGAGGAGGGAAGGGGGCAAAGGCCAGGAGAAGGAAGGAGAAGGAGAAGGTGGGCAGAGGGCTAAGAAGGCCAGAGGATGGGTCTGGGGGCTGTGGCAAGGATTTGGGTTCATGTCCTCCTAGAATATGTGAAAGTATTGAGGACTTTGGATCAATACTGATCAGCGTTGCATGTGTTTTGCAAAAATCCCTTTCACAGTGATGGGTGGAGGTGGGAAGGAGGTAGGGTGGACTCAGGAAGCTAATGTCACAGTCCACGTGAGCAATGATAGTGGCTTGAATGGGGCAGTAAAGGGAGGAAAGTGAATAGTGTTTGAGACGGAACTTGGAGGTAAAACCTGAAATATTTGTAATGGGACAAGAGGCCAAATGAGCACATTTAATGAAGAAAACCAAGACATTTAATCCTCATCATACCATGCAACTCACATCCCAGGGCCACCTACCAAGTTTCCTTGCCTAAAAAACTGAAACTGAACTTAGTCAAGTCTTTAGACCTAGTGGGAAGCACACAGGATGCATAAATAGATTAAATGACACTATAAGGAAGAAATCAGCCATATCACAGAGTGGGCCACCCCAAGAAACAAGTGACATGGTGTCACCAGTGAATCAACAACATAAAATAGAAAAGAGAGGATTTAAGAAATTGAAGAAGCAATGTTGTATCTGGCATGCTAAATATGGACCTTGTTTGGACGTGATTCCAACAAACAAATAGATGTCTTAGAGAGAAAAAGGGAAATCTGAATACTGACCAGGCTTTAGACAACATTAAGGAATTACCGTTCACTGTCTGAGCATTCTCATGGTGTGGAGGTGTTACATGCATGTTCGTGTGTGTGCGTGCACACATCCACGCTCAAACCTTGTGATTCTGAAAAGCACACTTAGTTTCTGGGGGTGAATGATATTATTAATTTGCTTAAAACACTCTGAAAAAGAAAACTGGCAAAATATTGCTAATTTTTGAAGCTGAGTCACGGGTACTTGGAGTTTTGTTTTGTTATTCTTTCTTGGGGTATGTTTGCAACTTCTCATAATAAACAAGTTAAAAACAAAACTTCATGGGAAGTAGAGTTTTAACATGAGAAAAGAACCAGGTCTGAGGGGGAAATCAAGAATTCATTTTGGACATGTGGAGTCGACTGACCTGACTCTGGCACTTGTACACAGAGAGGTCATATACCCAGTGGCCTGGAGTCCTAAAGACCTCTGCGCTGCAAACGTGAACGTGGTGGTGGATAGTGACTGAAGCTGAGGGCAAAGAGAGATGACTAAGCAGGGAAGGAAAAGGGCTCTATGAGAAGAGGCCCAGGGCTAGATCTGGAACACACAGCGGCCAGGGAGAGGGCCATGAGCTCCGTGTCGGGGAGAAGCAGTAGAGTGAGGAGTCACAGATGCCAAGGGAAGTCAGGGGGTCCAAAAGGCAGATGTGGGCACTAGAGATGTGTGCTGCCAAGATGCCTCGCAAGGTGACTAGAATGCGTCCTCTGGGTTTGCACCACTGATGGAACTTGCTGCCCAGGTGACAGTTGTTTAGGCTGAGGGACAGGAGCAAGGCAAGGAGTGAGTGGGAGTGAAGAAAAGGTGACAAGGAGTCTGGAATGCCAGGCACAGAGGCGCACGCCTGTCATCCCAGCAGCTCAGGAGGTTGAGGAAGGAGGAACACGAGTTCAAAGCCAGCCTCAGCAAAATTGAGGCGCTAAACAACTCAGTGAGACCCTGCCTCTAAATAAAATACAAAATAGGGCTGGGGATGGGGCACAGTGGTCGAGTGCCCCAGAGTTCAATCCCTGATCCCCTCCCCGGAAAAGCGTCTAGAACACTCTTTGAAGATGTCTGTAGATAGACATGAAGAGAGTTGAGGAAATGAGTTTTTATTTTATTCATTTTACTCTTTAAGGCAGGCGGCGTAAGGTCAGTGATGGTCTTCCTTTGTGTTTGTCTTTCCTAAGGAACAGGGGGTGACACCATCTACTGTGGGGAGGGGACTTAGAGGCTAGAGGTGTGAGGTCTTTGAGAAGGTTAGGGTTAGTCATGGGAAGGGAAGAGCAGGTGACCAAAGAAAATGGATGGAGTGCCGGGTGGGGTGAAGGTCGGTGATCATGATCGGATGGGAGAGAGACAGTGGAAGACGGAACCAGGGCAGTGTAGGTGGCATGGGTTGAAGGCAAGAATGATGTGGGTGATCAGCATCAGAGAGGTCCACATGTCCAGTGTGGCCGAGCAGGACTTCGCATGGAAGAAACTGGAGGTGGAGCTATGAGCAGATGTTTTTGATGGTCAGACTTGGGGCACTCAGTGTCTTTTCAACCCCAAAGTCCCATCTCATATTGCAACCTACCCTCCTCTGCACAGTTTCTTACCCCTACCCCCTCCCACTTCTTATCTCAAAATTGTCCTTAACTCTCCAAATCTAGTACAGTTGGGAGGCCCATATTAGGGCTCTTTGCCAATTTAAAAACTATGGCTGCTTCCCAGCTCCTGACACATG
This sequence comes from Ictidomys tridecemlineatus, assembly GCF_052094955.1. Lineage (NCBI taxonomy): Eukaryota > Metazoa > Chordata > Mammalia > Rodentia > Sciuridae > Ictidomys > Ictidomys tridecemlineatus. Next base: position 14,145,183 of record NC_135482.1, on the reverse strand, counting down.
GCAGCAGTTTGGTAAGCTGGGTGGGAAGGCGTCTTCCATACGCTGCAGATGAGTTTCAACTTGTCTGAGGGGACATGGACCAGAGTGGGCGTTGACAGCATGAGGAGGAAGGCCAACTGCAAAACAGCCTTCTTAGGCTATGACCCACTGTCTTCATCCACCATCTTCCTAAACACGAAGGAACGTGTTTTTCTTGCAGATGACACCTCACCTTGCAGTGAGCTTTACAGTTGAGCATGATGGACCAGGGTTGGCCCTGGTTAGTCCCCTCCCATACCCACCTGCTCTCCACCAAGTCTGGGCTTGCAGCTCTGCCCCTGAGCTGCTAAGAAGACTGAGCCTACTGGTAGCAGCCAACCCACGATTAGGGAAAGGAGGGCCTCTGGGGAGGACTGAGCAACACAGGTGGCACTCAAGAAGCACCATTTCTCTTTTTAGCTTAACTCAGGTGATTCGAAAGTTTGCCAAGCAGCTGGATGAGTGGCTAAAAGTGGCTCTCCACGACCTCCCAGAAAATTTGAGGAACATCAAATTTGAATGTAAGTACAAATTGAGGAGCAGAATGTAATATTTTAGTGCCAGACACTGTACATGATTGTTATTACAATAATAACAGCTACCAGCTACCATTTGACTATAGAGCACTAGGTATTGTACTGTGGACTGTATGTGCATGCACTTATTTAATTCTCATAAAATGTTTATTATGGGCGGCCTACTCCTCCTTTTACATAAAGAATTCAGGCTTAGAGAGGTAATAAGTGACAGAGACAGAATTTACTACCAGTCTCTCAGATGCCCAAGTCTCTGCTTATCACCACCATACTCCTTATGCCAATTCATCCTCATGCCACCTCTGCAACATAGGAAAGGGTATCCCCATTCTACAGATGAGAATCTGAGAGGCAAAGCAACTTCCCCAAAGCCACACAGCTGGTAAGTAGGAGCTCTTGAGATTTCCTTGAAGCTCTGCAATTGTGATAGCTGAAGACGGAACAGCTCAGGGCTTCATGTAGTCTCTGCCTAATTAGAAAGCCAAATTAATATTTCTCATAAGGGGCCTGGGGTTGTGGATCTTTGCAGAGCATCGCCTCTCATGCCCCAGCACTAGCTGGGTCTTAAGAAAACGGCTTCTATTTTTCTATCACCATGTGTTCATGCTTGTGTGAGACTCGTGTGCAGCTCATTTGTTGCTATTAAACAAAGATGAAATGATTTTAAGCAAAACAGGGCTTTAAAATATATGTTTCTTAAAGCCCCATTTGAATGCAGCTTGCTATTCTTGCCCGAAATAAGTGCCAGGGAGGAAAATGAAGGCGATCAAATTACCCTCTCTCTGCAGGCAAAGGAGCCCTTTCAGAGGTGCTTTGAGGCCGCCTGCAGTGCCCATCACCTATTGATAAAGCCCGCTTTATTTCACGGCTCTCAGTTCTTTTCTTTTCTCCAGCACTAAATTCCACATCACAAAGTTAAAGAAAAAGTAATTAAGGAGAAGGATTAACGATTGATCGGCCTGGAAAATTAGAAGTTCATCTGTCCCCCCATCCCCATTCCTTCACCCACACCCTATTTTTCAAACCAAACCAACTCTGAGTACAAATTAGAATAATCCTAGGGAAATTTCAGACTATTTCTTGACCAGTTCAGAAATTAATGAGAAGAATACCCCGTGCCCGTTTTAATTATGCTGACAAAACCAACCAGTTCAAAGTCGGTAGCCAGGAGGTCTGCTGAACCTTCCACCTGTGCGTGCCTGGAGGAAGCGTTCTTCCCAGGGAGCCCCGAGTGCATCTGGAGAATGTGTGTGTGTGTGTGTGTGTGTGTGTGTGTGTGTGTGTGTGTGTGTGTTGGCGGGGGGGTGTTGGTGGGGGGTGTTGGTAACAAATGCCACTCAAACTTTAAGACCTTGAGCAGGAGCGTGTCTTTTCTGCTACAAAATTCACAGATATAAGGTCACCTCACTTGAAATGGATCAGCTCAATATGTTAGTGTAGGAAACAAGATCTTTTCCTAAAGGCAGAGACCATTAAAATCTGCAAATAGGTTATGGAAATAATCTGATAAAAATGTCATGCAAAACCACATCACTGTGGAGGCCGGGTTCCACCCTAGAAGCACTCCCTACCCCCACACACCACGGAGGCTCAATCAAGATTTCCTATTAGACATACTACTTTTTAAAGGGACTTCTTCAAAGCTTCCATTTGATTCCTGCAATTATTTATGGAGAGAAGTGATTGAGCTTGCAATTAGCGAAATGAAAGACAAGTAAATAATTGCCTTTACTCACGGTTGATTGACGCCACCATTTCTCACACCTGCAAGTGTGGCATGTGAGTGACTTTGAAATCTGTACCCCAAATATCACCATTAGGAAATAGTTGTTGAAGCCCAAACAGGAGAACAAAGAATCAGATGCAGGGTTTTGTCAGTGGGTGCATAAAGTGGGGGTGGGTCATGTGACAAATTTAGGCAAAATGAGAAAGATACTTTTTGAAATCTGCCTCTGGAAAATCAAGGTAGAATCATAAAGCATGCACATATTTCCAATTAACTTTTTTTCTTTTTGCAGTGTCGAGAAGGTTTTCCCAAATCCTGAGACGGCAAACATCGCTAAATCATCTTTGCCAGGTAGCTGTACCCTCTGTGTGTATTAACCACTGCTTAGTCATTGCAAATCCCGGGGCAAATCCAGAAAAACAATTTCCTGTAGCTCTGTCAGGCCGACAACGGTGTTTAACTTCTGTGTTTAACTTCTACAGATGAGGAATAAAACTGGTAGCCAGTACCTGTCTCAACTCATATGCAAAATCATTTCTGACATCAGTTGCCCCTGAGCCTTTCAGAGAGGCCACAAATTTATGGATTCCTTAAGTCAGTCAGAGCTTTTCAGTCCCTATTGACATTTGGGTGCGCATGATTTCTTGTTTGTGCAGTGTCCGTAGCCTCTAGCCACTAGATGCCAATAGTCCTACCCACCCAGCCCTTGTGACAGCAAGGAAGGTCAGTTCAGCCTGGGGGTGAAATTGCCCCCACTGTGAGCCTCTGAGTCAGATAATTCAAAAGAGATAAACAGGATGATTTGTTTGTTGTGGCATCCAAGAGTTCAAAGCTACCTAGTACCTTAAATATTTGCCCAATTTTGTTGAGTTTTTCCAGATCTGCATTATTTTTAGCACAAACGTGACATGCACTTACGATAAAAAAGTTCAAACATGAAAGTGTATAAACTAAAAGTGAAAGACCCCATTCTGTGCTCTATTTACTCTATAGTTACAACTAGGGGGCATATAACTATTAATTTTGTGCCTAACGAAGGAACTAAAGTCTGTTAAGGCCACCCATTAACATCACACTCAATTACTAATAGCCTTAAAGCAGCAGTGACCAACTGATGGCCACAGACCAAATCTGGCCCTAGGACATGTCAGATTATTGTTTGATTTGCATATGATCAGGTTTTTTTTTTTTTCAGTTGGTCACTAACAGTTGAAACTAGATGACAGCTAAATACCCAGATTGGTGTAGAACCCCTTGGAGAGCTGGTATCATGTCCAGAGGGCAGTTCCCCTGGCAGCAGCAGCATCCCAGCAGGCACCGCCCTCCTCACCCACCAATTCTCCTAGAGTTGGCCCACCTCGCTCATGTGTGTCACCTGCCTGCCCCTCTGTGTGTTGAGGTTTGCAACTTCTCCCATAAAGTGCTGCTGGGTCTGGTGATGCTTGTTCTTCAAAGTCAAGGAAGGAGGGAAGGCTCCAAACAGAATCCAGAGAGTAAAACTGCACCTCCCCACACATGTCACACTTCCTGTCCTGTGCCTGGTGTGCATGGCACAGGGATGATTTCAGGAAGGAAGGAAGCCCTCAATAAGGAGGTTAACCTGTGCAAAGCCTGATAAATTAAGGGGATTCAGGGCAGAAGACAGCCTCAGCAAAACCAAGAAACCTTCCTGAGGGCAGAGGCCAGCTTAGAAGGATGCTCCTTGGGTCATATCAGGGAACACAGACATGGTTTGGGTGCTTCTCTCTGGGGCTCAGATGGCTTAGGAAGGACTCTGCCCCTTCAACACACATGCAGGTATAAGCATCCATACGCATGCCTACAACCAAGTGTTGCACAAACATGCACACACACATACACACACACACACACACACACAGCCTGGGGAGTGAAATTGCCCCCACCGTGAGCAATTTTTCCACTTTCCACACTCAAAGACAGTATGCAATTTAATTGGCAAACACCACTTTTGCATCTACTGGACAGCCTCAGACATATTCCTGGATCAGCCAGAGGACCGGGGTTGGTGTGAGAAATGAAATACCACAGAACATCTGTGCCAGTATCCCAGTGAGCTTTCCTAAACACACAGAGCAAACCAGACTAACAAGTCAACCAAAGACTCCCCCCTAACTCTCTGACCCAAGATCTTGTCACATACCCAAGCTCTTCCAGGCACGCCAAGCAAGCCACTTGGCACTCATATCTCAGCCACTCAGAGCACGAAGTCTCTTAAGTGCCTACTCAAAACACTATGCTTAATGGCACCTGTCCTGGAGGTGGGGGGAGTGGGTGTAGCAAACAAAAAATTAAATGTGAGTTTTACAAAGGAAAGAGAATGGAAGCCGGCATAGAATATATACACATTTTATTTAGATAAGACAGAGGAAGCCCCTCTCTGGGTGTGTCAATTAAGCTAGCCTATCATGACTGCAGGGCTGCTGGGGCAGAGTGGGAGAAGAATGGGAACATCACGTGCAAAGGCCCTGAGATATCAACACAGCCACCAAAGAGAACCAACCAGAACAACAGCAGCTAATTATGCTTTTCAGACATTATCTCCATACCCTCAACAGCAGCCCTCATTAATACATAGGTGCTATCACTTCTCCATTTCATGAAGCAGTCAACTGAGATTAATCTTGCCTGTCCCAAATCAATGAGCTAGTTAGCAGCCAAGACAGGATATGAAGTAGGTATGTTTGAATCCAGAAACCTGACTTTTACCTCCAGTTGCTTTTGTTATCATTAGACACTGATGCAATTTATGTATTTATATATTCTAGGCCTCTTTGGCCTTCGAAGACTTCGGCAGTTATTTAAGTAAGCTATTGTGCTTGGACAGTCTAGGTTTAACAAGGGTTGACATTGTTTACCATCCTCTGGAAGTTCAGAAGTATGATGAGATTTACAATGTCCTTGTGTATTTTCAATCTTTTTATTTTACTCAATGATGTTTTGAATACATGCAAGTAAAGGAACCGAGCTAGGGTATGTTTTTCTTGGCTTTTATTGTTATTGTTCCATATTGGTAATGTTGTTCCCAATTTTGTTCCAACTTGTAAATTTAAGTACACTAGTGAGGGTTTGCTGGGGAAGTCACAGCCCTAACACACACACACACACACACACACACACACACACACACACACAATTGATCCTTACAATGTACTTCCTTTTTCCTCCATCTTGATAATTCATATTGCTTTTAATCATCCTAGTATACAAAAAGAAAAAACAAACAGAAAACTAGAGCTTAAACTAATCTAGAATGCATTTACATGATAATTACACATTTTGAAATTTCTGGGGTTAAACCTATCATAGGCCAGAGGAGCAGGAACATTTCCTAAATCCAGCCTGGCCCTGTTGCTTCTCAAGTGCTCGAGACACACGGGCTACGAAGCAGAGACCCCCCATCCCACAGGCGTACATCAGGAAGCTGACAGATCTCTGGCCTTCGTCCCATTGTTTGATGGGGTCAAGACCAAAGGAGCTGGGAACAGCAGGGTCTGGTCTGGCCTAGGCCACCTTGGTAGTTACTTAGAGAGAAGGGAAGAGTCAAGAGGAAACAGTGTCTGAATCTTCTGAATGATGGACTTGTCTGCTGCTTTCCTGAAAGGGAGTTTTCCTAAATTTCAGGGTAGTTTACAGAATTCCACATGCAGGTTCATTAAAGAGGCTTAAAAGGAAACAATGTTAGGTGTTTTAACCGAAAACCCACAAACTAATGAGTGGATTGGATTGGGTCACAGGCGTCTCGGACGGTGATCCACAGTGCAGACATCACGTTCCAAATGCTGGAGGACTGGAGGAACGTGGACCTGAACAGCATCACCAAGCAGACCCTCTACACCATGGAAGACTCCCGCGATGAGCACCGGAAACTCATCATCCAGTGTAAGGGGTTCCGCCAGGGCTCATTTCCTGCTGATTTTGCTTTTTAAAGAAAGACAGAGTATCTTGGTATTTATTTAAGTGGCATTCTGCCCCTTCATTCTTCCTGGGTCCCATCCTCCTTATTGTTCCCATCAGATGAGTTGACCCAGACAGAAGGGCCAGTTGACACGTGTCAACACAGCTGGTGCAGTTGGGCAGCACACAATGTCATGCAAAGGACCCCACATATGACCCCGGATGCCAGGCATACCTCCCTGGTGGTGACATAAACAATGAGGACTAGAGCTTACTGCCTGTCTCCGCATGTGTCAGTCTGGAGTCCACAGCTGCTTCAGGGGAGGGTCACATGAGTTGGTGCACCTATTGGCAGGAGAAACTTCCAGGCACATTAATGCTTGAGAAGGGGTGGACAGTGATTGACTTCTGCTAGCATACATTCATGTCCATGTGGACAGAGACTTCCAACTACAGACTGTGTGTGTGCTGTCCAAATACTACCCTGACCTGGTCAGGGTCTCTGCTTTGAGGAGAAAAGCCACAGGAGAGGGCCAGGGGACACCATCACCTCTGTCCTGCCCAGGGCATCCCCACAGCCTTTCAGGGTTCCTGGCCACCTCCCCCCTCTAGTGGTTCTTCCTTTGCCATGCACCTCGGGAGAAGGCAGCTTGAAGACAGGAAGGGGGAGATCAGGACTCCTTCCGGGGGGATTTTAGAAAGATTGATGCTGAGATCATGGGTGGAGTGGAGGGATGGCTAAAGCACCTTGCACCTTCTGTATGGTGCAAGTGACCTTGTTCAGGATGCTGCAGAGAAGCTGTCCCCATGAAGAGGGGCTATTCAGAGTTTCCCAGGCCCCTCTGAATTCCAAGATAAACCTTCTGTACTGTCATCTTGAGGGGCATATATCTCCAGTCCCCCAGTCTGAGCTTATGATGATGCTTATACAAAAAGTCCTCTAAGATGTTTGTTGGAGGACTCTTTCCCCTGAAGGTCTTTTCAAAGGCAAATAGAGCAGCTGGAATACTGGACCATGTGGACCCTCCCAAGGCTTCTTTCCTGGCCAAGCCCTATCTCAACTCAGGCTCCCATTTCTTCCTCTGCAGCTGCCCCCAGCCCACTCTTCCTCAGTTAAGAATTTTAGAGGTCATCACTGAAATAACGATGCAGTTTTTCGACTGTCTGGTGTGTGCCAAGTCCTGCATCAAATCCGCCATATGCTGGCTTCACTTAATCTGTCCATCAGCCCTGTGAGGAACACTCCCTTGTCACCCCCACTTTACAGATGAGAAGATGCAGCCCCAAAGAACTGGGGAGGCTTCCCAGAGTCATGTGGCAAAGTAGCAAAAGCTGGATGTGAAACCAGGCCTCATCTTGGCCTCACAACCAGAATTAATGGCAAATCAGAAGTTGAACAAATAATTCACAAATGCACTGCATCTTACCAAAAAGGACTGAGCTTTGTGATGTAGGGTCAGGAAGGGGAGATTGAGGAAACATACCAAGTTTGAAGGCCAACGGCTCAGTGCATGGGTGTCAGCCCCGAATCTCCCCACTAGACAGTTGGGGAGTCCCTGAACCAGAGTGAACTGGACCAACAGAGCAGCAGCCCCTCCGCCCATTCATTCAAGCCTGTTTTTATTGGCTAACAGCTGCTTAGCAGATAATGCACTAGATAATAAAGATAGCAGATGAAGAACTAGCAAGGAGACACTCACAGACCTGACTGTAACCCCACGTAATTAGTGATAGAATAAAGTGCCATGAAAGAACAGAGGCGGACTGATCAGTTTGGGGCAAGGGCCCCAGGCAGGGTTAAAGGCCCCCTTTGGGGCAAGGGCCCCAGGCAGGGTTAAAGGCCCCCTTAGTATAAAAGGTATAAAACAGCAGAGCATGTTGGGAACTGACAAATACATGAGATGGCCCCACCTCGCAGCATTCACAGGCATGGAAGATGAGCCGGGGAAGGTCGGTGGGGGCGCTGATGTCCTAATGCTGTGAATGCACTGCTAGGACTTGGAGTTTTACTTTGCCCATCCTGCACCCCCTGCTCCTTTGAGGTGCACCTCTATTTAAACACAACTGCAGGAGTTGTGTGGGGCTCTCCTTTGCTTACAGTGTACCAGGAGTTTGACCACCTGCTGGAGGAGCAGTCGCCCATCGAGTCCTACATCGAGTGGCTGGACACCATGGTGGACCGATGCGTTGTAAAGGTTGGTAAGCTGGAGCGGAAGGGGCAGCCTTGGGTCCTGCAGCACCTCACTTGTCTGTGTGAACAGCTGGCTAATACAGAGCCCCCAGTGAGCCACGGGCAGCTGTGAGTTCTTGGGTTCCAAGGGGAGACCTGGCCCTCAGCCCTAGGAGGTCGAAGCCCGACTCTGCATCTCCCATCCCTGATTCAGTCACGTCAGCCTCTCTGTGTGCACTGAGTATTGGCATAAGATTCAATTTTTAAGTGTATTTTTGCTGCAGAACATTGTTCCACCGTATTAAGACCCATGAGCCTCCCTGTCTTTTCAAATAGAAATAGATGAAAAGTCAAGATGATCACTGTTAACCCCATTCAATTCCTTGTAGGTGGCTGCCAAGAGACAAGGGTCCCTGAAGAAAGTGGCCCAGCAGTTCCTCTTGATGTGGTCCTGTTTTGGCACCAGGGTGATTCGGGACATGACCTTGCATAGCGCCCCCAGTTTTGGTAAGAACACCCCAGTCCTCCCCATTCCTTTTCTCTGAGCTGTATGTACTGAATCCACCTCTGTGAATTAGTTGGCTGCAGTCCTACTTGCTATTCTGAGGCCACAAGTTCCTCTGTTGGAAATAGGTCTATGTTGGGGGACCTAACATTGTTGGGACTTTCAGAGAAGAAAGATGACACTGCTTTCTGAAAATGAAGTGTCCAGTCTGAAAAGGAGAGGATCACACACAGAGTGTGACCTGAGTTTAAAGAGGAGTAAACAGTAATGACCGGGCACCCCCTTTATAAGATGTCCCGAGTGCCATCGTGCCACTTCCATGGAACTGTTTTGTAGAATTCCATAATTGCAGACTTCCCAGGTGGGCCCATGAAGAGGCCTCTAAGTTTAAACATTTGCAAGTAATCAATGGAAACTTTTTTTTAAATTGACTTTTTATTTTTAAAATGATTGACATTTTATTATGTTGATTGATATTTCTTTAAAAAGGTAAGGATAGTCTAATCCCCAGAAGAAGGCTTTTACATTCCTTTTACCATTTGTTTTACTGGCCCCCTGGGTTTTTTACTTCCTTACCCAAGTCCTTACCTACTGCTTTCTAGTATAACAAGCCTTGAAATCTCTGCCCAGTGGTCCTGTTTCTGCAGGCAGAAACCTAATCACCAAGTTAATGTGAATTTCTCTGCTACATAGTAGGACACAGTTTTCTACCTTTCATTGAAAAGAATGAAGTATGCATTGAGTCTGGGTCCTTAAAGTGGGGACTTGAAGGCATTCTGTGAACATTCGAAGTCCCAAAACACTTTGGTCTTCATTTTATAGGCATTTTGGTAAAGGACTATTGGTATAAATTTTCTGGGTAATTGCTTAAGTTCTCTATTAACTTTGCAAGTAGAGATGTGGTTTTATTTCTCATTATCTCCAATTAAGCTGGTCAGCTCCAGATTTTGCACTGGGTTTAATTTGACACTTTTCTATCTAGCTTTCTATGGTCTCTGTCACCATTTTCCAGTCATGCTATACAATGAAGTGACGACGAGGTGAAACACAGAGCACCATTTTTTCTAAACAGCCCTGTCCCTGAAAGACCATGTTTGCCCACTCAGAGAGGCATTTTGTTGCAGATTTCTTTAATCTTAGCACTGAAAGTTCTCTGAACCTTCCTGCAGCATGGCTACAGATGGAAATTCTCTTGGAGAGCTGAGTATGGAAATGCTCTGGTGACTGCTACCTGGGCAGTGCCATCAGGCATGGCATTTTGATGACTTCCAGTCAGCAGAGTTACTGTTAGCACATGTTACCTCTAGGTCTGGAAAAATCATTGGTGCATAACTGCTTTCACTTAAGTAAATGGTTGAAAACTATTTGAGATTTTTGTCGTTGGTTCAAAAAATCAAAAGATTCAACAGTGTCACGCGTAACACACATGTACACACCCACAAAGCAAGCATCCCTTTTTTGTTTTATTCCTTTAAATTTGCTGATTCATGAACTAAGTATAGCACTGACTCCTTTCCATTAGACAGGGAAAGCAGTTCCCTTTCTACTACCTCTTGCAATTCATTTGTTTTTATTAATAGTCAATGTGAAAAGGGAAGTTTGGACACTTAGGACAATTAGGGTTTATAAATAGGTTGAATTTATTACTGAGAAGTATGGTTCCTTAAAATGTGTTTATTTCTTTTTGAACCACATACTATTTTAGAATATGCTGGAAGCTCAGGCAAATGGCCAAAAAAAAAAAAATTAGAAAAGGAAAGAGATATTAACCCAATTTCACTTTTACAGTATTTTTCAACCTTGAATGAGTTGAAATAATACCTGCCTCCGAGTCCATTTAGCAAACGATCTGAAATGGTCCAGCTCATCTGACTCATTGTTGAGTTTTGCAGCTTGGGGTGACAGGCAAGTTGAAAGAATTTGCGGCAGACAAAAGCCCAGCTCCCCCTTTCTGCCTGTATATGTCAAAGACCCAGTTGGTGGCTGTGTTTGGGTCATGTGTTCCCTGTATGAAAACAGCTAATTAGGAAAAAGAGCCCTCTGTTCCCTGGCCCCCTCCCCCAGCCCAAGGGGCCAGCTCCATGTATCTCATAACTCCCACCCGGTCCTCAGGGCTGTGAATGGGTGGCAGCCCCACGGGCGGACCATTACAGTGATCGCAGGGGATACCGAAAGGATCCCGTGGGAGATTGGATCACCTCTTCCCAGAACAGCCCCTTTCAAAGGTAGTTGACTCCTGTCTTTTCCTTAATTCCTTTTCACTCTTTTCTCCCTAATTCCTTTCCACTGAAAGAGCTTATGCTGTGAACTAAAGTAACCAGATTTGTCCTTGCTGTAAGCAATGATTTCTAGCAAAATTAGACAGTAAAGATGGCAGGCAATGAACTTTCAGTCCTGATGGAGCTGAGCAGATTTATTTCAATAAAACACACCATGTTTTCAGTTGCCTGGTCTGATTCCAGCTCAGAGGCTACCTGGACCCCCGTCAGCACTGGGCCTTTCCCATTGCACTCTGGGTTTCTTTCACTGTTAGGAGCATCTGAAGGGCATTAAGCACTCCCGTGTAAAACAGTTTGAAAAGAGCCCCCGTGTGACAGCTGAGGGGGCAGGATTGCATGTCACTTCTGTGGTTCGTGTTTTTACATGTGTGTTTTCTGGACTAGCGTCAAATCTCACCCCCTGGGCGGGGTTGGGAGGCCCCATGGGTGTCTGTCGGGGAGCGGTTCCCAGACCCAGGGCCATGACCAGCTTCTAGACTGCTTCTCGACACTCCGATGTCTTCGCCTGTCTCTGTGTCAAGCAGAACCTGCTAAAAACTGCAGGATTCTGACACTCACAATGTCACTCAGGCCCTCTCCAAGCACAAGGAGGCAGGAATTGCCCTCTCTGTATGGAGGAGAGGACCTGGATGGACTGTGCAGGAAGCAGGCTGATTCAGCCTGAGCTGGGTCCCAGGCTCAAGTGGAGCTCCTTCTCCTACACCAGCTGCCTCTTCCCCTGGGGGTCGAATACCAATGACACCCACAACAAAGGCCTAGTGGACTGTACATTAGGCATTTCTCATTCGCTTCTTTTTTTTTTTTTTTTTTTTTTTAATATATTTATTTTATAGTTATCGGCGGACACAACATCTTTGTTTTGCATGTGGTGCTGAGGATCGAACCCGGGCCACACGCATGCCAGGCGAGCGCACTACCGCTTGAGCCACATCCCCAGCCCTCTCATTCGCTTCTAACTTAATACTGTGGGTCCCTATTAGTGCCCTCATGTGACAGATGAGGAAACCGAGGTGGAACTTGAAGGACTTCCCTAAGATTAGACACAGTAAGGAGACAAAGATGGGATAGTGATAATTATTATAACAAATATTAGCAAGCACACACTACATTTAATTCTCACTTTAACTTGGCAAGGCAGGTACAAATAGGTGCCTTTCTACAAAGGTGAAAAGAGCTTGGAGAAGTGTTTTGCCCAAGATCAAGGTGGCAAGTGGCAGAGTGGTATGTCAAATCAGGTCTGCCTGACCACAGTGCCCATGCTTATTCAGTTATCACAGTTACCCTGGGCTCCGATGCATGGCACAAAAGGGCTGTCACCAACACCGATGGTTTTAAATACGCTCTTGTATATGGGATAAAATTAAAAGAGGCTAAGAGAGAAAAGAACGTTGATTACAGTAATAACATTTGCCAGAGGACAATAGAATAATAAATGTTATTCAAGAGTAAGGGCGACTAGGGCTGGTGATAGAGCTCAGTTGGTAGAGTGCTTGCCTCACATCACAAGGCCCTGGGTTCAATCCCCAGCATCACAACTAAAAGATATACTCAGTTATATGAAGACTAAGGGAATCTGGCACCCACAGGTCTTCATTTACGAAAACAAAAACAAAAGATGCATTTCAGCAAAAAGAAGAAGCCACAGGTAACGTCTGCAATACAAGAAACCACAGTTTTCTGGTCATTGTTGCAGTCTACCTGGAAGGCTGATATAACCATTTTATTAATGGGGGTGACAAGGGAGCTTGGAGTTCCAGGAGCGACTGTCCCAAGGGTGGGGCTTCCTTGCTCTTATGATCCACTGTCTGACACAGTGTGACTTCTGCCACGTTATTGGTCCCAGCAGTCACAGGTCTACAAAGATCCAAGGGCAGCACAGACCCACTATTCTCAATGGGAAGGATGTAAAAGAATGTGAGGGCTCTGGGCTGGGGTGGTGGCTCAGTGGCAGAGCGCTTGCCTAGCATGTGTGAGGCACTGGCTTCGATTCTCAGCACCACAGATAAATAAAGAACATTAGCAACAACAACAACAAAAAAGCCAATTATGAAAAAAAAAAAAAGAATGTGAAGGCTCTGTTTTCAGAAGAGAGAAAAATTTAAATATATAAATAAATGAACTTTTTATTCTAATTTTAGAACTAATCTTTTAAAAGTGTGGGTTTTTTTTAAAGAGAGAGTGAGAGAGAATTTTTTTAATATTCATTTTTTTTTTTAGTTCTCGGCAGACACAACATCTTTGTTGGTATGTGGTGCTGAGGATCGAACCCAGGCCGCACACATGCCAGGCGAGCGCGCTACCACTTGAGCCACATCCCCAGCCCTTGAAAGTGTGTTTTAAAAAGATAAAACCAAGTTTGAGAAAAAATATAACATGGAGTTGTGGGAAGAGAATGTTCAAAAAATTGTTAAAGCATCTCTTATTTAGGAATACTAAATAACTTTAGAATTTGTTGGAAAATTTTATGGTTTTATTAAACATAATAAATGTGTAGGATATATGTTGATAAATTAAGGAATCATCACTAAAAGAATCACTTTAAAAATGGCAAGATTTAAAAAGATAAAATCATAGAAAATGAAAAATACAAAATAGTATAGTAAACATAAAGACTAAATGATAAAGTAAATGAAAAATCTCTTCCTTTGAGAAACATCAGGTAAATATATATATAATTTGTTCTTTTTAGTTATACATGACAGTAGAATGTATTTGACATATCATCCATATGTACAGGGAATATAACTTCTCATTGTTATGGTTGTACATGATGTGAAGTTACATTGGTTATGTATTCATATATGAACCTAGGAAAGTTATGTCCAGTTCATTTTACTATCTTTCCTATTCCCATCCTTCCTCCCTTCCCTTCATTTCCCTTTGTCTAGTTCAATGAACTTCTATTCTTCCTTCTGCCTTCCCTTATTGTGTGTTAGTATCCACATATCAGAACATTCAGCCTTTGTTTTTTGGGGATTGGCTTATTTCACTTAGCATGATCTTCTCCATTTACTGGCAAATGCCATTATTTCATTCTTCTTTAAGGCTGAGTAATATTCCATTTTGTATATATAACACATTTTCTTTATCCATTTATCTATTGAAGGGCATCTAGGTTGGCCCCATAGCTTTACTATTGTGAATTAAACTGCTATAAAACATTAATGTGCCTGCATCACTATAGTATACTGACTATAAGTTCTTTGGGTATAAGCCAAGGAGTAGGATAACTGGGTCAAATGGTGGTTCCATTCCAAGTTTTCGGAGGAATCTCCGTACTGCTTTCCAGAGTGGTTGCACCAATTTGCAGTCCCACCAGCAATGTATGAGTGTACCCATTTCCCTACATCCTCGTCAACATTTATTGTTACTCATATTATTGATAAATGTCATTCTGACTGGTGTCAGTGTAGTTTTAATTTTCATTTCTCTAATTGGTAGAGATGTTGAACATTTTTTCCAAACATTTGTTGACTGATGGTATTTCTTCTGTGAAGTGTCTGCCAAGTTCCTTTGCCCATTTATTGATAGGGTTGTTGTTATTATTATTGGTGTTAAATTTTTTGAGTTCTTTATACATCCTGGAGATTCATGCTCTATCTGAGGTCCAGGTGGCAAAGATTTTCTCCCATTCCATAGGCTCTCTGTTCAGGTTCTTGATTGTTTCCTTTGCAGTGAAGAAGTTTTTTAGTTTGATACCATCACATTTATTGATTCTTGATTTTACTTCCTGTGCTTTAGGGATCTTGTTAAGGAAGTCAGTTCCTAAGCCAACATGCTGGTGATTTGGGGGCCTTCTTTTTCTTCTAGTGGGCACAGGGTCTCTGGTCTAAAGCCTAGGTCCTTGATCCACTTTGAGTTGAGTTTTGTGCAGAGTAAGAGATAAGGATTTAATTTCATTTTGCTGCATATGGATTTCCAGTTTTCCCAGCATCATTTCTCTCCAATGCATGTTTATGGCACCTTTGTCTAGTATAAGATAACTGTATTTATGTGGATTTGTTTCTGTGTCTTCTATTCTGTACCATTGGTCTACATGTCTGTTTTGGTGCCCATACCATGCTGTTTTTGTTACTGTTGCTCTGTAATATAGTCTGGTATTGTGATGCCACCTGCTTCACTCTTCTTGGTGAGGATTGCTTTGAATTTCATGACTGCTTTTTCTATTTCTATGAAGAACATCATTGGAAATTTAATAAAAATTGCATTAAATCTGTATAGTGGCCATTATGACAATATTTATTCAGGCAAATATAATTTTATAGGCAAGTTTTACTAAACTTACAAGAAGCATATAATTCTCAGCACATGAAAATAAACATGAAGACATGAAAATTAGTATTTAAGAAAATAAAAATTAAAATAAGAAGCACAGTAAAACTAATTTAATGAAGTTAATCCCAATTTCAAAATCTGGCAAGAACAGTAGAGGAGCCTGGTGTAGTGGCACATGCCTATAATCCCAGTGGCCCAAAAAAGTGAGGCAGGAGGATTGCAGGTTCAAAGCCAGCCTCAGCAACTTAGTGAGAGACCCTACGCAATGTAATTAGACTCTGTCTCAAAATAAAACATTAAAAAAGGGCCGGGGGGGGGGGTGAGGGGGTGGCTGTGGGGGGGTGGGGGTGGCGGGGGCTGGGGCTCAGTGGTAGCGCACTGTCTGGCATGTGTGAGACACTGGGTTCAATCTTCAGCACCACTTAAAAAATAAATAAATAAAGGTGTTGTGTCTACAACTAAAAGAATATATATTTTAAAAAGGGCCCAGGATTTGCCTGTATGGTTATGCACCTCTGGTACCAAAAAAACAAAGCAACACCCGCCCCCCCCCCCCCCCCCCCGCAAAAAAAGAGGAAATTAAAGATGAAAAAGTTCTGGTGAAAATACTAGCAGATCTAATTCAGTAGCAGTTTTTTTTTTTTTAAATCATGATTAATTAGGACTGTGCCAAAAATTCAAGTATGATTCAAAGTCTGAAAAATGACTAATTAACTTACTATATTAATAGATTAAAAGAGAAAAATCATACCATCATCTCTAGGGATACAGAGAAAAACACTTAATGCCATTCAGCTCTCGAGTATGGTTTTTGAGAAGGGGATTTGTTTAACATAAAAAATTATCTAAAAATCTGCAACAAACATTATATTAAATGGTGACATTTTAGAAGTTTCCCCTTTAAGACATGAAAATACAGGAGTGACTTCTGTTACTAATAAATACATGCTGGAGGTCCTAGTCACTGCAATAAGAAATGGAAGGAAAACACCAAATTGTCTTTATAGCTGTCATGATTGCAGACAAAGAAAAGAGAAACCACAAATTAATAGAGCAAATAAGAATTCAGCCAGGTTATAGATTCAGTAACTGAATAATACTAATTTGAATTACAAATATATATAAAATATGTATTTGTGTATATAAGTGTGTGTGTGTGTATGCCATGAATAATAGAAATTGAAATTCAAAACTACCTAGAAATAATTCTAAGAAATTATTTTAAGATCTTCAAGGACAGATTTTTAAAAGTTATCAAAATATACCATGCTCATGTTTGGAAAGACTCAACTTCAAAAGATGTTAACTCTCTTCAAATTAATACATAAATTCAATGAAATTCCAGCCCAAATCTTTCTTCGATTTTGATAATCTGATCTTAAAGTTCCTTTGGAAAAGTATAAGGCCCAGAACATAAAGATAATGTGAAGGTAAGGAAGAGCAAGGGACAAGGATTCACTTCTCAGACTCAGGTTTATCATAAAGACAGTGTGGCGTTCTGACCATGTCAGACAAAGAGGGAAGAAATAGAACAGAGGCCAAGACAGACTGACATGAAGCTGGCCTTCATCAGCTCCTATAACTAGGTATTAAAATCAGTGGAGAAATGTTCTGAAAGAAGAACTTTAGAGTAAATAAAATAAATTTAATTCCCTTCCCTACAACTTCTGAAAAGAAACATCTAAATGAAAAACAAAAACAACAACAACAAAATCAGTTCTTAAACTTCTTGGAAGAAAACATGAAGTGATATCTTTATGATCTTGGAAAAGGACAAGCACAAAGGAAAATATTGCCAAAATTGACACATTTGGATTTTAAACTTCTGTTTAACAAGTAGACCATAAGCAAAGTGAAACATAAAAGCCACAGAGACGGAGAAGATATTTTGCAATGCCTGTAACTATCATACAATGTATAATAAACCTCTTTAGATTTTTTAAGACAAATACCCAGCATTTGTCTGATAGTTATACACTAGTAGAAAAATAAGCAAAGAATATGAATAAACAATCCACAAAAGAGTAAATTCAAATGGACAGTGATCATACGAAAAGATGTGCAACTTTGTAGTAATTAGGATGATAAAAATTATAATGACAGTATCTCATACCATTCGGACTGGCAAATGCTAAATTTCACACAGCCCCGTAACATCATGCAACATTTTGGTGAGCAAGAGACATGATCACATAAGACTGAAGTTGGAAGGGCTGTTGGACCATCTATTCCACTTCAGTCCCAGACACCAGGACAGGTAGACAAATATTAATTGCATCCAGTTTTCAATGGTGAGAAATTGACAACAGAAGAATAGATAAATTGTGGTGTATCCAAACAGTGGCCATTAAAATAGACCTATGCATGTATTATACCATTTACATTGGATTTGCAAACAGAAAACAATATTACATGTACAGATACATACATACATATATACATACATGTAGCAAGAACATAAAATGCATGTGAACAATAAATCAAGGTAGTGATTACTCGGATAATAATGAGGGGACAGAGGGATTCATGAAGAGAATGCAGGGAGCTTTATCTTCAACTAAAAAAATGGATTCAAATGTGATAAAATGTTAAGATGATATACAGGCAGGTGATAAGTATATTGCCGTTCATTTTTAAAACTTAGGGTTTTCTGTGTTTGAAGCTTTTTCATAGGGAAAAAGAAAATGCAATCAGATTACCATATCACAACAACAAAAATCTCTTTTGTGTCTATTCTAATATCTTTTTCATATCAGGCTTGCTTGAGCCTCTACCACAAACCTGGCACTGTTCTGGGTGCTGGGCACAGAACTTTCAGTGGGAAGGACATAAAAATCCCTGTATTATGGAGTCTAGGGGAGGGAGGCACATCATAAAGATAAATGAGTTAAATATATAGTATAATAGATGATGGTAAGTGTTACAGATAGATGAAGCAGGGGGTGTTAGCTGCAATGTATTTTCTCTCATTAATCTTTATCTCCATTTTTATTTTCCTGTATTCTGTTTGCTCTGTTCCTGAACTGTTTATTGCCCAACAACCTTAATGATGGATTTCTGCTTACTAAGACCACAGTAGCCTTTGTGAAGTCAGAGACTGAGCTTCATGCATTCTTTGTATTCAGCATACAGCACAATAGCAGGCAGGTGGCAGTAGCTTTACAAACTCTTGTTGTTCAAAGATGATTGAAAATTAACAGACCGATTGGGTAACAGATCGGTGCCATTAAGGAAGAGAGCTGAAGCCCAGATCAACAATTCCCCCCAGGTACTGGCCTCCAAGCCCAGCTCTGGTGTTCCTAAGTGTGGCTTTAGGCCTGTTCCTTTGTCTTATCAGATCTTGTTGTTTCCTGACCCATAAAACCAGAAGTTTGTAGGAGATGCTTTCCAAGGTTCTAAAATTGTTCTACAATTATTAGCCTAAAACCATTTTGACCATCCAGTGTTTTCCATCCTAATTCATTAATTTGTAGTTGTTTCTTTCTATCCATGTCAACTCGGCTCAACATCCCAGCAAATGATTTCTTTATATGGACACCTTTTCCTTTTAAGTATTTAATGCTATCTTTTGACTTATTTGACTCTAAATCTATGAAACAAATCAGTCATTTCGTGGTTCCCAATAGATACCACTTACTAAGATCTGATATATGTACTTTTCCTCATTCTGGCACTTTTGCAATGTAGGTTTTATTGTCCTGCTTTTAGAGAGCATCACATTGCATAATGTTTGAAAAGCAACTTCAGGAGCTGTCAGACTTGGGTTCAAGTCCTGGTCCTTCCATTTAATAACTGTGTGACCTTGAACAGTGACTTTACCTCTCTGTCTCAATTTCCTCCTTTTTAACAGTATTATCTCCCATGGTTATGATGAGTATCACATGCATTATCTACAGTGGTTCCCATGGTGGTTGCCACAAAGCAAAAAGTCAATAAATATCTGATTTTGTTTTTAACATTCAAAAGGACTGAGGGGAGTAACTTGAAAAAAAGGAATAAAAATGCCCTCCATGACAATTAAGAGACAAGGAGGACCAAAGGGGAGTAATGGGGAAGGGGAAGTGATCAAAATCTGTTATATGCATGTATGAATGTGTCACAATGAAAACTACTATTCTATATAATAAATATGCACTAATTTTAAAAAAGCCCTCCTTCCAGGAGAGTTGTAGAAATGAAACCAGAGAGTATAAGACTTTAAGCATAGAAACCAGCACACAGGAAAATCTTTAAAAATGACTGCTCACATTCCCTTTTATGAAATAATCTACCCTACATTGAAAGTGAAGAGGACTGCTTGAAAATAACAAATCTTTTCAATCAGATGCCTTTTCTAAGTCCCGTGTACTAAATGAAGTCTCAGAAACACTTAGGGAAAGAATTTAGTTGTCACAAATTTGGAATTTCAATTCTGCTCCCAGAATTATGTTGGGTACGTTAGCAGAAACCAGTGAACTAGAAGGTAAAGTCCCTGCCGTGAACATACTTACAAGCCAAGTAGGAAATAAAATATCCTTCAGGAAGGCAGAAAAATGAATGCCCCTATGTCAATAAGCTGCAGAGGGTGAGGGGAGGCCGGCGGGTAGGTGGGAACTCAGAAGCATGAGGAAAGATGGCCCAGGGGCTGTCATTTTTTAATGGTGGCCTACTAACAGAGAGGGGGATTCATGAAATTGGGAGCACAATTGGGACTGACCACCTGACCCTAGGGAGATCATAATGGAGTACAGCAATGAGATTCCCGAACACCCCGAGAACGTGGGAGTGTGCGATGTCCACCAGGTGGAGGGGACACGTGAGGTGACATGACTTCCTTCTCTGTTGGACCTTTTCTCACCAGGGTCTTTTCACCTCATCCACCTGATGTTTGATGACTACGTGCTTTACCTGTTGGAATCTCTGCACTGTCAGGAGCGGGCCAACGAGCTCATGCGAGCCATGAAGGGGGAAGGAAGCACTGGTAAGCCCGCACTTCGCTGGGGACTGACCACCTGGCAGTGGGAAGGGCCTCCCTCCTTCTGGGCTGCATTTCTTTATCCCCAAGAATTTAGTTATGGTGAGTGGGTGGGTCAAGAGCCATGGAACCAGTCATGAGCAGGCCTGCGTGTCTGTGGGAAGCACCTTCAATGCCATGACAGGGACTGGGAGTCACCAAGGGTTTTAAGCAGGAAAGTGACTGTTGCCACACAGATTAGGAGGTGTGTTTGATTTTTTAAAGTCCCTTGGAGACAACCGGCCTTGACATTGGGCTCTAAGAACTCGCTTTTTCTCTACTCGCAGCAGAAGTCCGGGAGGAGATCATCTTGACGGAGGCTGCCCCACCAACCCCTTCACCAGTGCCCTCGTTTTCTCCAGCAAAGTCTGCCACATCCGTGGAGGTGCCACCTGCCTCCTCCCCCGTCAGCCACCCCTCCCCAGAGTACACTGGCCTCAGCACTACAGGTAATGCAAAGTCTGGGGGTCGGGGAGTGGGTGCGGAAAGCAAGAGCTTTCTGGAAAAACATTCATCCCTAAACTATGGAAGACAGGGCTAAAACGAAGGGCCCTTCCTGGATTTGTGGGTGACTTGCATGTACCGATTTCCTCACTGGTGTGTCTTCCACATGCTGCTGTTTTCAAGTTGGCAGATTAAGCACCTGATAAAATCTCCACTGCCCGCCGAGTGAAGCCACTGAGATTATTAAAGTGATATATAAGATAAATTAATACACAGCCATTCTTGAAAATAAAGTCCCTTTTTTTCCCCATCCACCTTGCTGAGAAGCTCCTCTCTGCTTTCTGGTTCATACCACAGAGCAGTCAGGAAAGCAACCTCCTCTATTCTGCCATCTTGAAAAAAAGGGCCATTCTTTGAAAACAAGAAAGGAAACTCTCTGTGAACCCCAAACTGAGAAATATCTCTGGAAAAGGGGACAAACGGGAAGCCATATTCTAAGCCATGGCAAACAGAAGCGAGGCAGGAGCTGTGAACAGAGCTGGTCACGAGCCAAACTGAGGCTGCCCTCCACATGACTGTGAGGCTGATGCCACTCACAACCCAGAACCACCCAAGTCTGAATGCATACTCCAAAGAATTGAGAGCAGAGACCCAAACAAATATTTGGGTATCTATGCTCCTAATAGCATTATTTACAACAGCCCAAAGGTAGAAAAGGATCCAAGTGTCCACGGAAGGATGAATAAATAAAATGTGGTTAGATACATACAATGAAATATTATTCAGTCTTCAACAGGAATGACGTTCTGATGTATGCTGCAACATGGGTGAACCTTGACACAACAGAACAAATGTCATGCAATTCCACCCAATAAGGACCCTAGAATGCTCAAATTCATAGAGAGTGTAGAATGGTGGTCATCAAGGGCTGGAGGCAGAGGAAATGGAGCCCGAGTTTAAGTTTGAGAAGATGAACAGTTCTGGAGATGGATGGTGGCGTTGATTGCGCAACACAGCAAATGTACTCACTGCCACCAGACTAGACACTTCAAAATGGCTAAAACGGTGGATTTTATGATATGTGGTTTTTACCACAATAAAAATATCACCAAAATATCGATGAAGGCCCAGTTCCATGAAAGAGGAATAACAAACTAAGAAAAAGGAGAATTTTTTGCAAAAAAAAGAAGTTAACAGGACAATTTGAAAAGAACTGTTAGGATGAGAGCTAAAGGAGGAAATCGTACCCATGAGCGTCAAGTAGGGATCTTGACAAAGAAATGCACAATTGTGGAAGTAAAAATTTCATCAGGTAGGCTGAACAGAAAACTAGATCTACTGAAAGAGAATTACTGAGCTGAAACACAGCTGAGGAGTTCTCTGATCATGTGACACAAAGAAACGAGAAGGATAAAAGCTATGCTAAGAGAAAGAGCTAATTGATCCATAAATTTCAATGTTCATTTAATAAGTATTCCAGAGAACGAATAGAAAGTGGAGAAATAATGGCTAACAGTTTTACAGAATGGAAAGAGACAAGATTGAAAGCTTTTCATGAACATTGTACTGAAAAAAGAGGGAGAGAGAGGGATAGAGAAAGAGAAAGAAAGAAAACCCTGTAAAGTCACTGAAGAAAATCACAGATAAAGACATCTTATCCGCTCCCCAAAAGAAAAATGGATGACCTCCAAAGGACAGAGAATCAGAATGGTGTCAGACTTCTCATCAGCAACATTAGATTTGATATCTGAAACAGTATTTTTAAAGTACAGAGAAAAAAAATGCATTGCAAACCTTGAATCCTGAGTTCTGTACATTATATACATATAATGTACATATATGTGTCCATGTGTTTATAGAGGTATTTTTCCCTTCAGGACTATTTTATGTGCCAAGTTGCCAAGTTCTATGCTGGGTGTTATAGGAAATATTTATATTAATATGCCAAGGCCTTGCTACCAGGAGTTAACAGAGGGATAAGAGAAGTATAGAAATAACAATAATAGAAGAAATAATGTTGCATGTGCAATAAGTGAGGTATAAACTAATGCTATAGTGTTCCTAAGGAAGAAGAGATTTCATTTGTTTGGAGGTATCAAGAGAGATCTCTCCAAGGCTCTTTGTGGAGTGGAGGGTTTGGTAGGGCTGTGATAATTATTAATTCATTATTTTTTCATTCAGTCCTGCTCAATTATCCTCCCATGACCCAGGTACCAAATCTGGGAGTCCGCTTCAAATCTTTGTTCTTGTTCAACTTCTGTGTTAGGATAAACTAAGGTGCTATAAACAAGTAGAGCCAAACATGTTAATGCAACAGAAATCTATGTCATGTTTGAAAACGATACAGGCAGGATATGATGTCATAGTGGAGAATCTCTTTTCATGCAATCATTTAGAAGCAAACATTTCCTCATTAAACTCTGCCATACCCTAGAGCAAGTTCTCAAAGTGTGGTCTCCCTGAAACTGCTTTAAAAAGCTTGTTAGGAGGTCCCAGCAGACCAATTGACTGTGACACTCTAGGGTGGGGGCCCAGCAATCTTGTTCAACAAACTTGTAACTGTTCCGATGTTCACCAGTTTGAGGACCACTGCCTTCAGTCTGTGCCAAGTTTGTAACTGGCAGACAGAGATAAAGAGGGTACAGAGGAGGAAAAGCCACTCTCTGGACGTCTGAGATGGCCTGCCACACTTCCACTCAGTCTGTCAGCAGGGACTCAGTCACATGGTCTCCTGGAACTGAGGAGAGGATAGGAAACGCAGGATAGTGGGTAGCCAGGTAGCGAAGGTGAACAGATTGGGGGCGACTGCTGGCACTCTCCCCCACACCCCCCATGTCCCCTTGCCCTAGTACACGCCTGGACGGATCCATTCTTTCCTATCCCATTCACGCCCCCTGGTTCTGACTCACCGCTTCTCGGCTCCCATACTGCCCACTAGGTT
Organism: Ictidomys tridecemlineatus; assembly: GCF_052094955.1. NCBI lineage: Eukaryota > Metazoa > Chordata > Mammalia > Rodentia > Sciuridae > Ictidomys > Ictidomys tridecemlineatus. Next base: position 14,121,381 of record NC_135482.1, on the reverse strand, counting down.
CATTTTGGTGAGAAGCTCCTGCCTCATCTAAGTGCCGGGGCAAAGAACCGGCAGCTCCATGCAAAAGCTCTCCATCTGCAACTCTGCTCACACTGTTCCTCCTTCCAGGGCCACCCCCTTCCATCATCTGCCCGACCCATCCCTTGGTTCTCCTTTGACTTTTTCTTACCCCCAAGTTAGAATCTTCTTCCAGATCCCACAGCATGGGTCTAGTCATATCCTAGTTCTGCTTAGAACAGGGCTGTTTTCAGAATAAACTGGGAAATACATTTTGGGGGGGAGGGACCAAAAGAACAGGATCAGATTGCTCCTCTCGGGATGCTCTCTTTTGTCATTCATTCTTTCACCCACTCACATCCATCCATTTATCCAAAAATATTTCTCAAGTGGCTTGTTTTTTTTTTATTTATTTATTTATTTTTTTTTTTTTGGTACCAGGGACTAAACCCAGGGGCACTTAACCACTAAGCCACATCCCCACTCCTTTTTTTTTATTTTTTACTTTGAGACAAGGTCTTGCTAAATTGCTTAGGCCTGGCTAAGTTGTTGAGGTTGGCCTTGAACTTGCTAACCTCCTGCCTCAGCCTCCTGGGTCACCAAGATTACAGGCATATGCCACCCACACCTGGCTCAAGTAGCTTCTAAACCCTTCTAGATAGATGGTTGTGTGACAATGAACAGTTTGACTATGGTTCAGCTCCTTGGGAGTTGATATTTAGAGGTAAATGTTCTGATGAGCAAATGGGCAAGATAGTGTGATCAGTGCTAAATTGAGAGAAGGAACAGGGAAGAGGGGCATCTCCCACATGTATTTGGAGGGACTGGGAAGGCTGGAGAATGGGGAGAAGCCATTCTAGGCACAAGAAGCAACTGATATAAAGTCCTGAAGGGATGGGAAATCATATTATTTTCTGGGAACTTTGAGTATATGTATCCCTGGATTAATTCCTTCCCCCAAATGAAGTAATCTGTCCAGAAGTGTACTACTCAGAGAGGGGATGGGCAGAAACTTAAGAGCCTACAAGGTGTGCTCTCTTTTATACTTTTCCAGGGGCAAAAACTTGCCAACTAACTCAGTGGCCCTGTCTCAGCCACTACTAAGGCAGCTGGACTCTTCAAAGCATTGACAAGTCGGGTTGTCAATAAGTGGCATTAAGTCAAGGTTTGATTTCACTTTGGGTAGACAGCTACAGAGGGTCCTCCTCTTTGGAGAAATGTAGATTTAAGCACCGCCATATTTGTTTACATAGATGTACCTGAAATCACATTTTGATTTCTACTCCAGCTTCATAGTGGGTAGTTTTCTAACTCAGAGAAATTGTAGAGAAAAGAACAACTTTGTTCACTGAGCACAAAATGCTGTTTGCAGCTCTTTGGTCACTCAGGTGTTTTTTATGAGTGGATAATTGTCCTACGTCAGGAGGAGCAAGGGCAGTGGGAGCAGCCAGGAGCAGTTTCTGAATAGTCCTGCCCACATGTCCCTGCTGCCACCAGGGAGACACACATGTCTGTCAGTGATGACATGCTTACTTCTGAAATAAACAGGGAAATTATGCAAATAAAACAGTTCTGCATTATGAAGCTGAAATAATTTGAGTGAAATGGTTTCTCACAGTGTGTCAGCTTATCAAACAAGGGGACGCTCAGGACATGAGAGGAAGGGGAAGAGTGTGCAGGAAAGATTTCTATAAGCTAGCTCCTCATAATTCCCATCCGGCTAGTGAGTCTGCCTCGCTCTCTTCATAGCAATTTGGAGGCCTAAAGTGTGGCAGGTGTGATAATAGTCAAGGCCACAGGAATATCACAAATGTGTTCAGAGATTTTTGTGCAATGTGTTCAAGAGTCATAAAAGTAGCCTCTTAGAAATACAAATGTGAAACAGGTTCTCTTCAGATGACTGTAAGCTTTGAAGATTCTGGCACATTCCAGCTTTGTTCTCAGATATCTCCGGGGGGCATTAAAATGTCATCCTATATAAAACTATGCATAATATTTTTCTCAAATACCACTTTTTGAAATACTCCATTGCTAAATTAGACTGGACCTTGGCAGGCAAGGGGTCACAGTCTTAGAGGAAACATAATTTCCTAAGAGCATATATGGTTTTATGGGCTTATAATAAAGCACAAATTATTTATTCATGACGTACACCTAAAATTAAGAAACTTATTATGGTAGGCTTCTTAAACTTGAGGACTTTCACTGAACAGCATTGCAAATTAGAAAATAATTATGTAAATCCTATAAAATGGATTTGCCATTTTTTTCCTAAAGTTAACTCAGCACATGGTTTTCACACCCAGTTAATTTTTATTTGTTTTTAAATCATTGCTTGATTTATATCCCATCTACTTCCCAAAAAGTTTCTGAAGTAGTTTATGATAAAAACAGGAAAACCAATCTTTTTTTTTTTTTAAAGACCAAAATCAGGAAGCAAGAAATAAAGGAAAGATGAGATAAAATTAAAACAAAACAAAAAAACAGTTGGCTAAAAAGTTTTGTTTTGTTTTGTTTTTAAACTGTAAGTTAAGTGGCCCAGCTCCTTTGTTGGGTTTCCAGCATACCCTGACTATTACTGACCAGTGGATGCATTATCAGGTTGAACGAGTTGAGAGTCAAGGCTAATCGTACCCGTGACTCTCCAACAAATCAACGTCTCACTGTGGATGGACACTTCCTCATTTTTCCAGCAGTGAAAGAGAGAACAGTGTCATGACTGCTTACTGAGCACAAAGTGAAAACAAGTCCATTGCACAGAACCTTCTGGCATTCTTTGATACAAGGATAGGGAATCCAAAGCAGTACAGCTACAGCTTCTCAGGAAGATGGCCACTCTGTGCATTCACATCTGTCTAGTGCCATATCCACACTTCACATATTTCTAAATAGGCTTCCTTAAGACTGCACTTATTGTTTTCAAAGCAGGGAGGGACAAAGAAAGTACTCACTAGGTCCCTAAAGTTGAACCTGATCTATGGCCAATGTTGATTGGGTTTATTAGTCTATGGCCAAGTCATGTTAAGAGAGAGGCCAAGGATTCCATTTCAGTGGATTTCTGCAAGGTGAAATCCAGTCCATTTGTCCTCTCACCCCCAACTTTGCAGATTTGCCACCTCCCCGTGGCCAGCAAAGTCCAGCTAGCTTAACTTTAGGGAAAATGGGCTCTTCCTCCTCAAAAGCATGGCAAGTGGTGCCAAACTATCACCCATTTAACATGACATTTTAATGTCATTTAAAGAAAATGTTGGACTTCTATGCTGTCTGGGTCGGGCCACCGAAAGGCTCTAAAACCCCCGTTTATGATGTCACGTTAAGTATCACCTCCTTCAACAATGACAATAAAAGTTAACTATTAAACTCATGTTTCAACTTCCCACCATGGGTTCCCTGCAACACAAAACCAGCAAATTAAATCATTGAGATGTGAGGATGCCTAATGAAACAAGAAGCAAATTCCTCATAAAGGGCCCTAACTGTCAAACATCTGCCTGCCCGGCTGCATTTTCAGCACATCAGTTGAGGATGAAACAAAGATGACTGACCCCTAGTCCTTCCAAATAACAAAAGCCCAGTTATTCTGAGGACAGCTAAGCTGAGTGGGACATGGTGCATGTGCAGCCTGCCTGCAGACCTTGGTGACTCATTTATAGTGAATTCCTCCCCTTTCACTCCTGGCTGCTTCCTTTTCTTTAAAGGAAAAGAATTAAATACATAAACTGGGACCAAAACCAGACTGTTTGATGCATGCTGACCCCGCACCATCAAGTCTTGGCTTGGTGGTGTTGGGACCTTGGATTTGCTCCTTCGTTTTCTCATTCCCTTTTTCACTAAATATGTATTCTGTGTCTCATCTGTGCCCTGGGGGTACAGAAGTGAAAAAGACAACATTGCTGCTTTTGTGGTACTTTTACTGTTGTGGGCAAGAGTCAATGCAGAAGTAACCCCCCCCCAGGCAAATATATAGTTTCAAATCGTCATCCGGGTTTAGTGGTGCATGCTTGTAATCCCCAGCAGCTGGGGAGGTTGAGGCAGGAGGACTTCGAGTTCAAAGTCAGCCTCAGCAACTTAGTGAGGCCCTAAGCAACTTAGTAAGACCGTGTCTCTAAATAAAAAATAAAAAGGGCTGGGGATGCAACTCCGTGGTTAAGCACCCCTGGGTTCAATCCCTGGTACCAATAAAATAATAACATTAAAAAGTCAGTTCTACAAGTGAAAATAAAAGGTATAAAATGTGGACCTGCCTTAGTTGATAGAGACTGCCTCTCTAAGGATGTGATATTTGCCTAAGACATGAAGTATCACAAGGAGCCAGCCACATAAATGTTGGGGAGGGGAAAAGAACATTCTGGGCAATAGGGACAACAGGTGCATAAGCTTGAGGCAGAAAAGAGCTTGGAATAGGTGAGGAGGGACTGGAGCACATAAATAAGGGAGAGAGGGTCAGTTGATGAAGTTGCAGAGAGAGGCAGAGGCTGAACAATGAACCAACATTTCTTTCTGGGAAACGATTCATTTGCTTGCCCCTGATCAGTTGTGTCAATCAGATTTTGGCCATAGAAGTATTAGTGGAATGGGAGGTTTCCATGGTCAGGAGGTATTCTTCCTAAGCACAGCGATCTGAAGGACAGATGACAGCCAATGGGATGTATATAATATAGATATACAATCTTCTTTCCCTGTCTCAGTCTTGAAGGTTACAGGAAATGTTTACTAACATTTCCTGAATCAAGCAGAAATCAAGCAACATTGCCCCAATAGAACTTTCTGTGATCATGGAATTTTTAAAAATCTGTTATCCGAAACAATAGCCACTAGTCATGTGTGGCTATTGTTCACATCAGATGTGGCTAGTGCAGCTAAGGAACTGAATCTTCAATTGCATTCAGTTTTAATTACTTGTTTAAGTAGCCATATGTGGCTAATGGCTGTTGCATAGGGTAGGGCAGCTCTAGAATCTTGTCAACACTTAAAGGAGCTTATTTCTTTAAAAAAAAGTACAAATAGCTTAGGTTAGATGAAAATTTGAGTAGGATCTCATTGGGGAAAAAGTTCAAATGATTTGGTACAAGATATGAAGGGAACGGTATAACAAGTAGCCTTTTGGAAGCAGTCTAACTTTTCACAAGTTTACAGCAGGCTCTCACAATTTGATTTGGAATGGCCCTCCACACACACAGCCTTGCTACCCAAAATATGGTCCATGGACCAACAGCATTGCCATCCCATAATTCTATAAATGTCCCACTCCCAACCCACAGAATCAGAGAATTGGTAGTTAGTCTTCAGAGACTGCCTTTCTAAGGAGGTGATATTTCCCTAAGACCCGAAGAATTGCAAGGAGCCAGCCACATAAACGAGAGGAAAAGAACATTCTGGGCAATAGGGACAGCATTGAGTGCAAGCTGGAGGACATGCTGCAATTTGAACCGCATCTCTGGGAATTCAAACACCCATCCAAGTGTGAGGAGAATGGCTGTTTGTGGAAAGATTTTAGAGTTGGGCAGCTCTGGGTTCAGATCCCAACTCGGCCATTTTCCTGGTCAAGTCCTTCAACCTTTGGCCGTCACTTTTCTTACCTCTGCAAGGAGGTAATACTACCTACTTCAAAAGGTTGTTGTGAAGATTAAATGAGTCAATGCATGAAGAGAAACTAGCGTGGGGTCTGGCTTATGTTAGATGATCATTGCTAATTTATTCAACAAATCATTATTGACAGCTATTATGCTCCAAGCTCCCTTCCTGTCCTGTATTTAACACCCCTTCCAAAACAAACCAAAAAAACATTCAGCAAGAGGAATGTTTTGTTGGGGATGGGAAGAAATGTTCCCCTCTAGCACTTTCAATATTCTCACTGCCCCTTGTGAGAGATCTTCATTGAATTCTCAAGGATCAGAGACTCCTACCATTCTCCTCAGCCCTTCTAATAAATAGGGATGTAAGAAGGGAGTGGGTGGAGCATGAAATATGGGGAAATATGGGAATTAGACAAATAAGAGACGGTTGTTCTTGTTTTACCAACAAATAAAAAGCACTAGAGCCGTCTTTAAGCACAAAGTGTTAGCTGCACAGATTCTTTCATTAGTTTCCTTAAAAAGAAGTGGCTGCAGCAGCAATTCTCGCTGGAGGTCCCTCTGGTGGGAGAGGGAATTCAAGGGGTGTTCTTTTCTGCTCCCCAGGCAAAAAGAGTTTCTCACCCAAGCCAGTAGGTGTTAATCTGCTTAAGCCTGCCTGAGTGGACGTGTTAGATTGCTGGCACATGGCCATTTAGAGGTTTTGTTCCCCAGACCACAGGAGCCCATTTTTCCAAGAGTTCCACTAGCTTTTTGTTTGATAACGTCTATTTCCAGCAGCATTTACTCCTTCAACAACAAATTCTATGGAACAAAAATTTATTGAACACCTACTATTTGGCAGACCCTCTGTTGGGGATACAGAGATGAATAAGGAACAGTTGCTGTGCTCCAGGGGCTCGTACAAAAGTAACTTCTGCTGCTGCCTCTCAGGTGATGGCTATTATCATGATGTCTTCCTACTGCTTGGAAAAAAAAAAATCCTTTGGTTTCCTGGACTGCCCCTTATAAATATCCACTGACCTTGCTCTACTCCCCTGAGGTCACAGGGGCTTAAAGGGTTAATTACTTGCTTGTTGTGGCTGGCTCATTGTTCTCTCAAACTATGCCCCCCTCACACCAATTATGTTGCCCAGAGTAAAATCTGTTTAATGTATTATGTTTTACTTTTTGCAGAGACAATATATATTCGTTAGAAAAAAAATAAAGGGAAAATTTTAAAAATCATCCCTAAATCCCCAGAGATAACCTGGTTTAATAAAAATAGTATTTTTAAAATAATAATATTTTAAACATAGGTTTAAAACATAGAGGGCAGACATGCTTAATACAATCATCTGAGATGTGATCATTTGGGGTTTTTTCCTTCTGATCTTCTTGTATTTTCTTATGAGTGATGCCTAACATGTGGTCTTCCAAAGACATTATCTTTTGGAGGAAGAATGTGGAATAGATGCATAAAGCAGGAAGAGGTACCCTCAGCCATACTGCTGAATAAGGACGCTAGTGATTTTAGAGGAAAACATGTTTAGACATTTGCTGTAATTGATTTTAAATTACTGTTCCCATAAGTGTTCTGTCACTAATGTGTGAGGCAGTTTTCTGTTACTATTTAAAAAAATGCTTGAGCTATCGCACTTATGAAAAGAGAAAGTATACTTTTGGGGTTTTAGAGATTTCAGTCCATGATCAGTTGGCCCCATTGCTTTGGGTCTGTGGCAGCACATCTCGCTGCCGGTGGCAGAGCACAACCTGTCACCTTGAGGCCAGGAAGCAAAAGCCCTTGGAGATCCTGGCCACAGAGTCCCCTCCAAAAATCTCCCACTTGCCACCATGCCCACCTCTTGAAGGTTCCACCACCTTCCAGTTGTACCACCCTGGGAATCAAAACTGTAACACACGGGCCTTTGGGGACCACTTAAGATCAAACTATAGCATCCAGTGATAGAATTGACCCAAGAAACTTGTCTTCATCCCTTGAGGTCTAGAATGAAAAATATGAAAATATAAGTTTTATATAAGAATACCTGAATTCATAATGAAGAGAGCTTGAATACCATTTAAAAATCTGCCACATGTCAGGTTTTTTGACAGATCTTGATTAATACAACAGTCCAGCAAGATAGATATTATTACTGCTCCTTTACCAGTGATGAAACAAAGGCCCATAAAGTTGAAGAGTCTTGCCCAAAATCTTTTAGCTAGGACACACAGAATCAGGATGCATAACAGAGACATTGTGATAGAATAGAATAGAAAGTGTGCGGCAGTCTTGGGTCCCACAGGCCACCAAGCACTCTGGGACTTTGATCAAGCTATTTAACATTCTGATGCCTCTTCTGCGTTCCATGTTGACATGAGGAGACAGTCCTAAGAATCAAGATGAAGCCTATTGTGAGGATGCTGTCCAGGGTGTTGTTGAACAGTTGCCTCTTTCTGAGGGTGTCTGAAAGAAAGTCCAATTTGATCTGAATTCCAAGTATAATATTACTTCTGAGAAATTTGTTTACTATCTTATGGCTCCTAACTGGTTAAGCTTCCTTTTAGCATTAGTTCTAGAAAACTCAGAGCCAAGTTTAAGATCCTTACATAGGAAGAGTTTGGATCTTTAGGGTATGTTGGGTTTTGCCTTATTCCTGATTTCATTTTTTACCTTCAATTTTGTTTTTCTTCTTTCATATCCACTTTCATATTATCTTCTTGAATCTTTTTTATTTCTATGTGCTGCCCTTATTTATTTATTTTAGCTTTCTGTTTCCTCGCCCATGAACAGGGGACAATATTTCCCTGAACAATGTCTGAAAAGCCCTGAGCAGGGTGCTCAAAAAATGATATCTCCTTTTCCTATTCTTGGGATGAATCTTTGTCTCTTTTCCTTAAAAGAGAAGGGCATTGGTCTGGGGTTGTGGCTCGGCAGTAGAGTAGAGTGCCCACCTAGCATGTATGAGGGAGGGTTCAATCCTCAGCACCACATAAAAATAAATAAAAGAGAAGGGCATTATTTGCATTCTAAAGTATTCTCCAGTTGACAAAAGGGCTCACTACAAGATTCTTTTAATAATAAAGCAATGTATTTAAAATGAGTTTCCATCTCCACCTTCCTTAAGGGAGTTGGGGGACCAAATTTTTCTCTTTTTATTTCACCTTTAAAAAATGGCTTCCCTTGGCTGGGGATGTGGCTGAAGCGGTAGCGCGCTCGCCTGGCATGCGTGTGGCCCGGGTTCGAACCTCAACACCACATACAAACAAAGATGTTGTGTCCACCGATAATTAAAAAATAAACATTAAAAAATAAAAAAATGGCTTCCCTTAACCAATTCTCCAGCTTTTCATGTGCCAGAAAGGGGATGTTGAATCCTCTTCCCTCCACATATGTTTATTTTCAATATGTTAACATTTTTTTAATTAAAAAAATTTTTTTAGTTGTAGTTGGACACAATACCTTTATTTTATCTCTTCATTTTCATGTGATGCTGAGGATTGAACCCAGTGCCTCATACATGCTAGGAGAGCACTCTACCGCTGAGCCACAACCCCAGTCCCACTATGTTAACATATTTTAAATCAGAAATGAAATTGTCCAATGAGTTTATTATAAGCTCATTATCAATTTCTTAAATTTTCTTTTTTGAAAATTATAAACCTCTTACATTTAAGCATCTTGAGGGCTTTTATTTTTGTCCAGCTCCCCTCCCCACCATAGTGCTAAGGAGCACTTTCAAAGTATCCAATTAAAAGGAAATAAATAAAATTAATGATATGTATGGAATCGGTCACAGTCCAGGTCTCTAATAATCTTCAAAAAGACCTGGGCAGGCAGAGCCCATAATCTACTTAAGTTTGCTGAAAGCAATTTGTTAGATCTTTAACACCTGTTGAGTGTTGAAAAGTTAATTTGCAGAGCCTGCCTGGGCTCCATTGCCTGAGATCTCCTGTGTCCTTCCTCCTTCTTTCCTTTCCCCTTTCTTCCTTTTAAATTTTTTATTAAGAGTCTTTTGGTCACCAGGTTCTGTGCTAAGCACTGAGGATCTCATGGTGGACAAAGCAGACAAGGTCTCTATCCTCAGGAAGCTTACAGTCTGTGGGGGAGGGCAGGCATTAATTATATCGTTTTCTCTAATGGGTATAGAGTTAATTGCAATAGGAGCCATCAAGGCCCTGACCTGGTATGGGTTAGGAGATAGCTCCTCTGGATTAAGATATGAAGAATGAATGGGTATTAAGAGAGAGACAAGGACTAGGGCAACAGAAACAGCATATGCAAAGGTCCTGTAGTTCTAGGAATTGTGGCACTCTGGAGAAAATGAAAGATTCTGTGGCTGGACCAGATAGGAATATTTCAGGTAAAGTCCACGAAGCCAGAGGCTTGAAGAATATTTCAGGTAAGGTCCACGGAGCCAGAGACAACAAGCCTTACAAAGTTTTGGCCTTCAGTTCAAGAGTGATTGGAAGCCACTAAAATATTCTAAGAAAAACTTAGTAACCAATGCATCTTAATTTGTCTCTGCAGGAGCAATGCAGTCATATACCTGGTCTCTAACATACACAGTGACTACGGCTGCTGGGTCCCCAGCTGAAAACTCTCAACAGCTGCCCTGTATGAGGAGCACTCATGTGCCCTCCTCCTCCGTCACACACAGGATACCAGTTTACCCCCACAGAGAGGAGCATGGGTAGGTGACTTCCTGGGATGCAGCGAGACTTTAGATTTAAGGTGGGGTTCACTTAGCAGCTATTTCCCCAAAGGATAGGAAGGTTGCAACTCTTTGTTGGGTTGTCATAGTATGCTCAGTATTGTACTGTGTATAACTGTCACTCATAATCCCACGCAACCAGGTGATGTAAGTAGGTTGGTGTTAGCAACCCCATTTTGCTGAGGAGGAAGCTGAGACTTGGGGGTCAGAGCAAGTGTGTCTGCTCCAAGCCTGCATTCTTCCTCTTTACCCTCTCCAGCAGTCCAGTCTCCCTGACAGGCTCCTGGTGAACTCTGTAGATGTCCATAGCTTTGTACTAGGTCCAAGTCTCTGTGACTCCATTTAGAGGAGGGCTTCCCTACCTGCGGGTGGGAGGTCCCTGGAGAGCGGTAGTTATTTCCCAGGCACAGGGAATCCCTGGAGGTTCCAGCTCTGTACCATAGATAAGTAAATCATTTGTTTTGCCCATATTTTTTTTTTCTTTTCAAATCTGGGCACTGATGTTGGTGTGATGAATAAACTGCAAATCAATTCATTGGTGGGTGTCCCCTGACACAGTAGCCCATTACGCCCTGTCTTTCGTTAAAGACCCTAAGCTTATCAGGCCTAGTGAGTAGATATGAATGAGATGTCACAAAGAGATGCCACCCTGCTGTTCAGGGAGCCTCCCTTGCAGCCACTCACAGGCCAGGTTCTGAGGCACCAGCTGTGGGGCACCAGAGGAGCTGGGGAGGACCTCTCTGGTCCCTTGTCCCAAGAGGCTGAGCCTAAGGCAGCAAGGCAGAAACCCTGAAGGTGGGCACAGGCCTGGAGGCTGGTGTACTTTTCCATACGTCTGGGTGCCCCTGAGGGCCAATGGGGAGCCGTTATTTCCTCAGGGGGGCTTTTAGAGTATTTCCTATACGTTTAGAGTAGACTGTAGTTTTGTTTCAGAGAGTGTTTTGAATCTGCAGGAATGGCAGAATAGACCCTCCAGGGTCACAGGTCAGCATCTTTGCCATGGGGATGTTATAAGGGCTCTTTACCGAGTGTCTTCACACACATGATCCCTAGAAAAACCTTGTGCCTCATTTGCACAAATTTGCAAAACAGGACTGTGAGTAGCCCAAAGTCACACAGCTAAAATATAAGGGACTCTGGCTTAGAACAGGGGTCTCTGATACCCGGTGGGTCCTGCCGTGGCACTTCCTGGAGGAAGAGGAAGGGGCTCACAGAAACACAAATCCCAGCTCCACTTCTTTTCTCTTCTCCCCTGTTTGGTTTCGGGATGTAACACGGCGCTGCTCAGCATGGTAGGAGGAGAGTTTCCATCACAAATTGCGTTTTGCTCAGAGCTGGAGTCCATTCCCTGAGCACTTGTGTCGAGGGCGCTGAGGGAGAAGGGAGAGCTACCTGGGGTTTTAAACTTACCAAAACAAGGCTGCAGGGAGATGATAGGAATCAGAAAAAGAAGAAAAACAGGAAAAAGAACAAAAAGGGGAAAAAATAGATGAGGTTGATTTTTAAAGGTGTCAAACTGATTTGTTCTCCTTGTTCTGACTCACCCTGTTCAATGCGCTTGCCGCATTTTAGGTACACGGGAAGCTATAACTACGGGAGCTATGGCAACCAGCATCCTCACCCAATGCAGAGCCAGTATCCGGCCCTCCCTCACGACTCGGCCATCTCTGGGCCACTCCACTACTCCCCGTATCACAGGAGCTCTGCCCAGGTGAGTGGGTGGTCCTGCTTGGTACCAAGTCCAGTCAACTAACACAACTAGTAAGCACCTTCTGCAGACTCTGTGTCCCCAAGGAGAGCACCATGTTTCATCAGTGTCACTTCTGCTCCTCAGTGGCTGGCCCACGCTGGCTACCTGGCCAGCAATCCCATGCCACTTGCCCTCACTGGTCTGGATCACTTGGCAGTTCTTTGGTCAGCTCCTCTCTCTGACTTCTCTCATGTCAGGATCCCATGGGCCATGCATCTGCTGTCCCCTTCCGGGAGGCCACTCTCACTGCTGGCCTCTGGTCTCCTTTCCCAGCTCCACCGTCATGGAGCCTGTCAGGACTAGCATCTCAGCAGCATCACTCTCACTGGTCTGTCCCTTTTCAGTCCAGTCCACATGTAATTGGAACCAGAAAACTCTTCCCCAAATGGACCCATTTTTGATCATTCTCAGGCCACACATCTCCTTGGGTTTCTCACTAACAAACTGCATTGTGGCCCGGGGCAGGTGTGAACTGGGGTTACATGTGGGTCACCAGAGCCAGGCATTCTGCTCATCTTTCCTCTGTGTTGGCCCCACACACAACTGCTCACAGGTCCATTCAATTCTGCATCTAAATGTCTCTACCTCCGTGCTGCCCTTGCCTCAGCCTCAGCCTTTATCACTTCTAACTGGTGGCCTCTGTATCTCTAAAGCATGCCCTATCTTATGTCTATCCCCTACACTGCAGCTGGAAGAGTCTTGGAAAAAACTGACCGTGACCCTTCTTCTTTGGTACATCATTGCTTTCAGTGTCAGGTTCAATTCTTTAACTTGTTTCCCAAGACTTGTTATCTTTCTGGTCTACCCACCACCCTCTCTACCCTTTGTCCTCACCATGTATTACTCCTCTGGCTGGGTGTCTCTTCTGCTTCTCATTCAAGACAAACATCTACCTCTTTTGTGCCATTTCCTGACAGTACTGGCTTCCTCCTTCCTTCCTGGCACTTCCTTATCAAGTGCTACTCTCTGAGATTTTGCTTTCAGTCATACGTCTTACACTCTGTTGTCACCAACTTTCCTGCCTAACTCTACAGGAGACCCCAGGCTTCTTCAAGGTAAAGATTATATCTATATCCCTAGGTCACAGGAGAAGGCACCATCAAAAAGATCAGCTAACTTTTCCTGCACTCTTAAAAAGGGGCCAGGTTCTGTGCCAAGCACCATGCACATCCTCTAGATAACCCTTGCAGAAGGGAATGTGAGACTCGGGGTAACTGGCCTGTGCATTTGAACCCAGGCAGTGTGACTCCCAACCAGGCTCTCAGGCCCCCCACCCTGTGCTGCCTCTCAGAGATGGGCTGTCCCTAAACATTCACATATGAAAGGTACCATCAGCACGAACAATGGTGTAGTGAGCTGAGTGCATGCACTCTATGCTGCAGGTGTGGGAAGCCATGGCTGATTCAGGGAGTGGCAGAATCAGAGCTGTGCCTAAGAGACCTCTCAGGGACCCCATAGGATGAACCAGAAAGGAAGAAGAGGCAGAGGGCTCAGCTCCAAAGCACTTGCAAGAGCCTAGGAGAGACACAACAGGACCACGGGATAGCAGGATGAGGCTAGGAGGGAGGCCGCAATGACATCAACTGTCAGCACACCCTCTGGCCTCCTGGGGAGAGCAACGAGGAGAATGTAGCCATAACACAGGGGCACTGGGGGCCAACAGGTGTTTGTTTTGATTTCCATGGACAGTACCCAGCGGAGCCCTGGTTTAATCCCCAGACAGGCCAAGAAGTTGATTCCACTAAATGCTTACCTGGGGCATTCATTATAGGTCTCCAGCTACGTCACCCAGAGATGCCAGCTCCTTAGGTACTGCCTCTCCTGGGAGCAGAGTCCGTCCTCCTCTCTGGGATCTGGGGAATGACTAGAACTGCTGCCACAGCCTGGGTCACCCTAGGCACACGCTGGCAGCTCCTTCATTCATTCATCTGTTCAAGTGGTTTGCTGGGGGCAAGCACTGCTGGAGGCAGATCAGGTCTGCTGTGGAAGATAGCGTCCCTGAGCCACAGCTCCGTGCATTATGGTCCCTCCCTCCCTCCCTCCCTCCTTTACCCGCACACCCCTGCCAGGAAATTTCAGGAGCTGGTTTTCTGGATTGATATTTTAAAGCCTTGACATAAAAAGAAGCCAGTGTCTCTGCAAGGGTCATGCAGACCCTGGTGATCAAAGATAGATCTGCAGCATCTGCTCTGGAGGTCGCAATAGTCCCAGAGTAGAACACTATCATATAATAGCCTGTCTTATAGGAGGACCCAAGACCTAAACCAAAGCCCCTGGAGGGGCCTTCTCTATCTAGACTGGGTGTGAGCGGCCCCAGGGTCCTTGTCCAGCTTCTTTGTCACTATGGTTTGTGATGCTCCTGTCCCAACACAGACACATACACACACACACAAACACACACACACACACACACACACACACACACACACACACACACACCCCTTTCTTTCTCTCTCTGTACTTTATGGTTAATGCCTTAGTCTCCATGTGAAGTCATGTGGGGAGAAGATATTTATATCACATTCTACCCAATTTGATGGGCAAGAGACAGTCTTGCCTAAAGAGGAAGCACCCATTGTTTTTCATTGACACTTGTGCGACAAGCACTGCTCTAGGCACTTTCAAATACATGGACTCATTGAATTCCCCTCACAACCTAGGAAGATGGCATTTTTCTTCCATTTTTAAAGATGAGGCAACAGCTGCAGAAGGCCACATACCCCATGTCATGTATCCAGTGAATGGCTAATCAGACTCAAATACAGATTCCCGAGTCTCAGCCCGGACCTGAAGCCAGTGGCATGGAAACTGCTGTGCTTTGGAGGGTAGAATGTAAATTCAGAAAGTTTCAAGCAGCAGCAGATACCTTATTTCCTTCCTTTGATTGATTGGTTCTTTAGTTTAAGATTGAGCACACAGGGTTAAATTTACCGCAGGGCTAATTAGTTTTAGTTGTCCAGAGCCGAGGTCAAGTTGTCCCAATCCTGACTCAGTGAACATCACATTCACACTATCAGACTCACTGGGGGGATGACCAGTCTGAATTGAAGAAAAACCACAATTCAAGAAGCATACTTGGTCATCTGCACCAGAGTGACTGCAGTTAACGTCTGCAAATGAATGCCGCTGGGCCTGCCTGCAAAAACTGATAGGCACATCCCAGAGGAGGGCAGTGATCATAAGTGTTCCTGCATTTACATGCTCACAATAATTTTAAGTCAAATGAATTTTGATGTAGAATACGTATATGCCCTTGTTTACATGACTCATTTGCATAATACTTGTTTTCTTCCTCCAAAGTACAAAAGTAAACCTACCAGCCCTGCTTGAATTCTCATAACCTATGAATCCATGTGTCCAGATGCATGAGATTTTACACTGGAAGGTTGGAATCACTTTAGACCATTTTGCTACTACACAGCACTCATTCTTTTCAAAGTAAGTGAACAAGGGATAGTTGACTACTAATTCCCAAGCTCCCCATTCCCATGTCTGATCAAAAAGAAAATACCAGAGCAGATACACAGCTATAAAATATTTCTGAGCCTCATTCAATACCTGCTTGTGGAATCTTCTGCCCTGTCAGCAGCCATGAATGTGAACAGGGGCCCTAGAGCTCAAATACCATTTCATCAATCAGAAGCTGTATGGCTGGGAATCTGCTTAGAATGAACCAGAAAACTGTTCTTTATTCCCCATCTGAATTGCTTAGACCCAGCCTTGTCAGCCAATCACCACCTCTCACAAGATCTCCAGCTACTCAGCCCAAACCAGCCCAGGGCCAAAATTAGCCCACGGTACTCTTAGCATCTTAGGATAGTATCTTGGGCCAAGGAGGAAAAAAAAAAAAAGTCAACCATAATGAGTATAGAGGCAGGTTCCCTGGGTTCAAATTCCAGCTCTGCCTTTGATTAGCTCTGTGCCTCAATTTTCTCATCTAAACATGGGGATAATGACATTACTATTTCATAGGGTCACCGTAAAGGTCAAGTGAGTTGATAAAGGTTAGAAGAGGGCCTTGCTCACAGTTAACACAATTTGTACATAAAACCAGATATAATGTTATTTCATTTTGTGTGATCATATAATTCTGTCTTCTTCACTGAACAAGCTCTGTGAAGGCAAGGACTGGGTTGGTTCTTCCTCACTATTCCCAAGGCCCTGCCAAGAGCTTGGCCCTCAGTGGGTTTTCAGTTGGGGCTTATTAATGAAATGAATGAATGAGTGGATCTTCATTCTGGGGCTATGTTGCTGCGTGACCTCAGCAGGTCATTTCCCTTCTCTTGATGTCAATTCACTTACCTGTAAAATGAGAAGGGGGACAAGATGGTTAGTGACTATCATTAGTGGGCCATGATCCTATGCAACTCAGAAAGGAAGAACATTAATAATAATGAACACCTTTTAAAAACTTACTACATGGGAACCCTGTGTTTCATATATATTAATTTAATTCATCCTGACCCTAAAAGCTCAGCAGATGTGGGCTGAGATAGATTTTTGGGGAGCTACATCCTCTTCCAGAAGAGGCCAAGAGGAAGCCTTCCCGGGGGCGGACCCTGGCAGTACTTGGGTCCTGTGAGAGCCGCCTTTCACAGGAAAACAGTTTGTGCTCCAGACTCGGCCACCTTTCACCCCTCTCTCAAGTAGCAGTCCATTTGGTAAGGGGCAAGGATAAAGGGCTCATTCTTCCCTCTCCAAGTGTAGGAAAGTCAGCCCCTAGTGTGGGGAGTCATTTCCCAAAATAGACTTCCTAACTCAGTTCCAAAGAGGCCGAGAGTCGATCACGCTGAGATGGACTTATGCAATGGCCCTCTGGTGGAACCTTCAACCACACACACACACACCCATGTGCACACACACACATGTGCCCACAAGCACCCCTCACGTACCTTTCTCAAGGGCCAGTAGCTGGTGATTTCTGTCCATTTTAAAATTGGTAGCAACGGCTTGTGATTTGACCCAGAGAATGGTAACTTCCTGTTATAGGCCCTCAACAAAAAGTGCCTTTATTCCAGGCAGAGCTCTCTGGACCCTGGGGTTTGTGCCCAGCATGCCTAAGGACCTTGTGTGAAACCAGATGTGAAGTATGAAAGGTGAGGAGGGTGCCACTGGCCGGCCAGCCCCTGCCACTCCCAGCACACTAAATAGTGGCTTCATTGGTCCTCTTAATCGCCAGGCCAAGGCAGCGGCACTTCAGCCCTCTTGCCTTTCAATGGTCTCTTCACCACGGGGAAAACGAGTCACTGACTCATTTGCAATTAGCTGACCTAACAGGACAGAATTTTCCAGGCTGGATTCATGGGTAACAGAATTGTATTGTCACACTGGAGATATTTTGAGCCAGTCTCATTTCCAGGCAATTGCTCTTTTGAGTCTATGACACAACCTCTGGGCACAGCTGCATTGAGGGTCCTGGACGAGGCACAAAAACACAACTCTCTTGAGCTCTGTGGGAAGAAGCTCCAGTCCATACCAGTCCATTTTACCTCCACAAGCCAGGAGCAGGAGGATTCCTCAGAAGCAGCCGCCTGGGGTGGGGCCAGAATTCCAAGCCTGGGGTCTGTGGGGAAGGAGGGAGCCTGGTGAAGGAAGAGGGCAGCTCCACAGGCTGGCTTCCGGAAGAGTGTTGTCAGCCGGGTTTAGGGCAGTCGGACTGACATGGGGAAAATGTGCTACCCAGGGTGGGACTGATTTTATATGTCAGCTCCTTCACCAGCTCTGTGTCCCTTTGGGTGTGGGTTCGTTTCTATAATATGGGGTTGGATCACATGATCCCTAAGGTTCTTTCTGATGGTGATGTTCCAAGGTCCGTTCACCAAATAACGGTTTAGCACCTGCTAGGTGCTAGACACCGTGCCAGATGTGGGGAATACAGTATGAACGCAACAAAGCCCCACTGGAGATGAGACAGCTGTTCAGTAGGATGGTGAGGTCCTGGCCTCAGAGAAGGAGGGTGGGGCGTTCGACTTCTGGAGATAAAAATGTCCAGAAAAGTCTCCCGGAGAAGTGACATTTGAGCTGAGATCTGAAAAGGATCCAAAGTCAGGTGTGCCAGGAGCTGGGGTCAGGGCAGTCAAGAAGGGTTCTAGACAGAGGCAACAGATAGGACCAGCTGAGTGTGCCACAAGACCAGGGGGTGGCCTCCATACCAGCAAGAGACCACGGGGCAAGATGATACGACATGTGCACGTGTCCAGCAGGCTCACTGGGGAGAGTACCAGAAAGGGGAAGAAACAGCTGGCATCCTGTTTCCTTGGTCAGTCTCTCTGGGATTTTGAAAAGCCTATCTCACAGGCCTGAGGGCCGCCCATGGCTGCCACACCAATAGCATCCTGCAAAGCACGTGGGTAGGCGCCAGTGTTTCTGATCTGACTTGGGAGTATGAAAGCCTTGGCGTGCTGTCCACAGTCTCCTTGGCAACAGCCTGGTGCCTTCCCAGACACCTCCTACACTCTTTTCCTTCTTTCCTGACTGTTCTCTTCATTGCGAGGGGGCTGTGCCTTGCTGCAAGGCACGCTGGCCTACCTAGGGGAAACACTCGGTGCGGGGTTGGAATCCCTCTTTCCTGATCTCTGGCCAGCTGGGTTTTGGAATGCTTCAGGCCTAGGAGTCTTCCCCTGCTTCCCTCAGAGTGCCCCTGAATGGGGCAGAGAGGTTCCCTTGTCCACCTGGACTACAGTGAGCAGCCACTGTCACAACCCCCTCCTGCTGTCTAGGTTTCAGCCTGTCTGCCTCCCTCACTGGAGGCAGCCTCCCACCTAATCCCTTGGGGCGCCACTTTCCAACTGTCAGGGAAGACAGATGGGGAGCAGAAGAATTCACACATCCACACACTCTCTCTCCTCCTTGCAGTCCTTGCCATCATTGTTGATTGGCTCCTGTCCTTGTTGGGGTGGCCCTCAGCACAGCAAGGAGATCTTTGTGCTGTCTAGCCTGCAAATGGGAGCTTTCAAAGGGAGCCCTTCTCTCCTCCCCTTCCTCCCCTCTGATCCTACTAAAAGGGGCTTATTTGCATAGCTGTCTTGGAAACAGAAAAGAATGTAAAAGAAGCAGCACTTCACAGGCACTTCTCTTCCTAATCCTTTCTAGAGCTGCTTCCCCTCTTCTTGTAGCCTCTAACACCTGTTCTTCTGACCTGCACAAAAGCCCTCCCCCAGCGCCCACCCCCACCCTCCACCGCCTCCATTGGCTTATCCTGACTCCTTCCTCCACAATCACACCAAGCCAAATAATTTACCACTTCCTACTTGTAGATCTTTCAGGACTTCAGTGAATGTGAACCCAAAAGAAAGATGTTCTCTAAATGATAGGCACTAATAATAACCTTTGAAGCTGTTGACTTTCTCTTCAAAAGCCTGCTTTTAGGCTGCAGTTCATAATTGAATTCAACTGTAAAATGCTATTTTTAATTATGTCATGTGTTTTACTTGGCAATATTGTTCTCTGGGTTGATGGAGTAGGACTTGTCACATCTCCAAAACTAATGATAAAACACATCCATCCAGCCATACATCTATGTTTATCTGGACATGCTGTTATCAACACACACACACACACACACACACACACACACACACACACACACACACACCCTGGTATTCCTTATGGGGCTCTTCCTCCTTTGGAGTTTGACTTCCCCAAATCTTGCAGATTAGGAGCGCAAAGCCAATAGTATCACCTGAATGAACACCAGCCACAGACTGGCTCAGAATCTCTTGCAGTTTTCCTACTCATTGCTTCCTCAGACCAAGACTCCATCTTACAGAAGTTCACTGATTCCATCAACTCTCATGAACAGTAGCTCAAGAAATTTAAACTGTGAACATGACTGAAATTGTGTGTATGTGACTTCAAGCTAATTTTAACCTTGTGGAATTTCTTTCCCCCAACAAGTACCCTTTTAATAGCCCCACTTCCCGGATGGAACCTTGTCTGATGAGCAGTACTCCCAGGCTGCATCCTGCCCCTGTCACTCCCCGATGGCCAGAGGTGCCCACAGCCAACACGTGCTACACAAGCCCGTCTGTGCATTCCACGAGGTATGGAAACTCTAGTGACATGTACACACCCCTGACCACGCGCAGGAATTCTGAGTACGAGCACATGCAACACTTTCCTGGCTTTGCTTACATCAACGGAGAGGCCTCCACAGGATGGGCTAAATGACTGCTATCATAGGAATCCATATTTAATATTAATAATTAATAATAATAATAATAAACCCAATACCCACCCTCCAGAAGACTTTATCTCTATACATCATAACTTGCGGGCTGTTCCTAAGCATCCATTATCTTAATGAATGGGAGGATGTTCAATATAGGATGAAGAAACTTTAGTTCAGAAACAGGACTTACTAAACGTCAGTGGGATTGGGTTCCTGTAGCCAAGCCAGACTTGACTTGTTTCTATAGAGCACTATCTTGAGCAGGCCAAGCTGTGCCTTTTCCCTCTGTTCCATGACTCTGCTTTATGCTGGCAACCATTCCTTGTAGGCTACTTATTTTCTTGTTGACAAAAGCTCTTTAGTCTTGAAGGATGGATACTAGAGACAGAATCTGGTCTATGTTCTTGGTCGGGCATATAATGAACCAAGAGTATTCACCTGGTCACCTGTCTGTCACCTTTCTGTACAATGAACAGCCCTTAAACACGTTCTGCACCTCCACTCTTCCGATGGTGTCAGCATTGCTTCCCGGAGCACTAGGGCTAAGTGGAGGTGTCTGGAAACTCTAGGTCCCTGTTACACTCACATCTGCCACGGTACCTGCATTGTCCTGGAATGTAAGCACTGTTGAGGGAAGGAAGAGGCCTGTTCTATATTGCCTTAAGTTGATTGAGGTCTGTAGGGGACCGGTTCTTCTACATACAAGGATTTGTCCTAAGTTTGCACAATGGCTAGTGTCAGCAAAATGCAGGAGAAGGTTTTTTAAGTTCTGTGAGAATGTGCATTTATGGCATCGAGAATCACATTCTGCTTTGCTGTGTTAACTTTGTGAAGCTGGTTGGACCAAACTTTCACTTACCAAGCACCAAGTGTGAAAACAACTTTCATGGTTCCTTCATAAGACTATAATAATTTCCGACACTTTGATAGAGAAAAAAAATTCAAAGCTGTGCCTTTGAGCCTATACTATACTGTGTATGTGTGGAAATAAAAATGTATTGTACTTTTGGAAATTTTTTTTCGTAGGCATTTTTCTGTCAGATTTGTAGCAATTTGTGAGGTTTGTTAGAGATTAACATAGGTTTTCGTTCTGTATTATAAAATGCACCAAGCAATTATGGTGGACCTATTACCCTATGGGTAAGAAATAAATGGAAATATGACATCGGATGTTTTAGCAATTGTTCTGTAAATAAAATCTTTGATCACACCACTCAGTGTGATAATCATGTCTACAGCTAAACTGGAAAGTTTTATCTGTACATTTGTGCAAGATATGAATGGTTTCACACTCAAATAAAAAAGTATTGAAATGACCTGCTTCCTTTTCATTTTGCATTTGAAATGGCTTCGGTGTGTATATATTAATAGCATTCTTTTTATTTTCTCTTTTTAAAATGCATTAGGGTGTAAGTAGGCGCAACAAAACCAAGTGTCATGTGTGATTGGCTTAACCAGTTCCCTATCATCCTGTCATGCAGTAATCATTAAAGCCCGGGTAGGCCACACATCCTGTCCTTTGCCAAGTATAGTAAATATAGTACCTACAGCCTAATTGACCTGTTCTTCATACAGGAATTTGTCCTAACTTTGCATAATGGCTAATGTGAGCAAAAGGCTGCCCTTCAGCTCTTACAGAGAATATTCTTCTTCACTACCAGCATATTGAGAGTTCCCCTGGTACTTAGTTCATTATACTTTAATGATCACTGGGTGTAAAGATATTCCAAGTGCAGTGCTTTAAATGCTAATAAACTTCTAGAACAGAACAGTAACATTACTGAATACTTGATAAGAATTGAATTCTTCTCCATCACTGTAGTTTGATTCTGTGGCTTAGAGAAGTAGAATATAGAAATTTTAAAAGACTGCATTTTACCCAAATGTTAACAATTTAGGAGCTCAGAGAAATTCTGAGCCACAGATTCCCAGAAATGGCAGTAGTAGAGGTCTTAGCTAAAGACCTTGAGAATTTGACAATTTAATTTGCATTTTGAAAGATGTATTTAAAGCCAAGCTCTTACTTGCTATTATATAACATATTTATACCTGAAAATGATTTTAAGATGAAAATTATTTATATATCATACATAGCATCCTCTTAAATATATTTAGCTTCATTGTTCTATGAAAAAAAAGGAATGTTGGGTTTCATTCTCTGATGGTAAATTAGTTTGATCTTTCATCTATAATCCATAACAAGGGAGAGGAAAAATAGATTCTCAGATTTAATAACTAAAATAACATGAGGATGACCAGCCTATTGCTCTCTTGCAATTCAAAGCTAGTGCTCTATAAATGTACAAGGTGTAGTCAAGTATAACTTTTTACTTATTTAGTACAAAAAAATTAAGTAACTACCAAATTCTCTAGCCAGGTATCAGGAGCACATAACAAACAACACCCACTCACAAGCAACAGCCACAAGGTAATTAACTGTACAACAAAAATAATCGTGATTAACAAGAGTCTGAGGCCCAAGGGTAGAGAGGTCACTCCAGGAACTTTCAAGGGAGAGAATGTGTGCCTCCTTGTACAGAACAACCAAGAGCTCAGAGCTGCCAGCACCGAGGAAAAGAAGGCAGCTTGAGATGAGGGCAAACAGTCACTGGGCGTCTTCTCCAGAGCACAAGGTGCCCATCTCCTGGGAACGGAGAGCACTACCCAGGTTCCCAATTGTTCTAAAACCTTCAACTTCACAACTGGGAAGGATCTGATCAGGGAAAGTGAACAGCTGCGTGAGCACATGACTCAAAGCACCTTCTCTCCCTCTGATGGTTCTTAGCCAGTCACCAGAATGGGAATGGGCAAGGTTGGCAGCTGGGAGAGGGGCCAGTCACTTGTCAGAGGAATAACAGAGGAGTTTTGGCAATAAAGGAGCGCTCCCCTCTTAGGACTTTTTCCTGAAAAGAATTCTGCCAGCTTGAAGCTGGCTGAAGTCACGAACAGCAGCCAGGATGGCTCACCCACGTTGCAGGCCTGTGGTGTCCTCGCATCCATCCTGCTGTGTCCTTTGTCAGACCCTGGTATACTCCTGGTCTGGAAAGAAAGGGAGTTTGTGGCTCCTTGGAGACTGCAATCCAGGCACAGTCCAATACAAAAACTTTTGCTGTTGATTTAGCCTAATCTAATGGGGTAAGAGGGATGAAATCTTGTGACATACCATGGCTTCCCCTTCGTGTGATGCTGGAAGGGCTGCCTCCCTGCTCTGGACCTCAACAATATCTCTGACATTCCAAATTACAGTCTGTATGCTGATGGACTGGGGCTGGCAGGGCTGGGTAAGGAGGGCGGAGAGCTAGAGAAAGGAATGGGTTGGACTGGCAGCTGGACAGCGTTTCGGGAAGCAGCCACAGGAGTAGGTGCCTGCTCCAGGAACTGATGCCAAGATGGACTAAGGTTCATGCCCATGAGTGCAGCCCATACACCTGCACCATCACCAGGAAAGCCCCACCCTGCCTGGTGTCTGACCCCACCCTCTCTCCTGCCACTCCGGAGAGTGTTCTTTGGAAAGTTTCCTTTTAGCATTGCCATTAATTTTTGCCTTGAAGTCCTTCAAAATGGTAGAGGTTAAGTCTGTTGAAGGAAAAAGTTTTAGCTCTCTATAGGACAATATTTGTCCCAATTTCTTGCACCTCTTCAAGGTAGTCTTTTGAAATAGAAAACCCTAGGGAGGGAGGTAGTATAAATACACTCCTTATTACAGGGTCAGGGGATATGGGAAAAGGGGTTACTATAAGTCTTCTGGAGCCTAGGAGGAAAACACTCTGAAATTTTGGCAAAAGTGAAGGCTTTGAATTCAGACCTAGGGAAGAACCTTAAGAAACTGTCCCCACTGAACGCTTTAAAATATATATTGGATATACTGTCTTTAAAGGGAGGTCAAATCCTGGTTCTACCAAACATAGGTTGTAGAAGTGTCATTTCTACTCTAAGAAGGATGGGACTAACTGATCCAGAATGTGACCTGGGCATCAGTATTTAAGCTCCCCAGGTGATTTCAAGATGTGGTCAAGGTTGAAAACCACAACCCCTTCCATCTTGAAGCTCTAACATTGAGCACCACTATTGCCTGAACCCGTTCGACAGTTGTTTTTTTTTTACAGGGCTCCAGTCTGTCGCGAGTGGTGAACGGTGCCCTGTGCAGGTAGGGGCGCTCACAGCAGCCTGCACTGTGCAGTTTTCCCTTAGCTGCAAGCCTGGCCCTACCACACAGTTTTGTTGGCCCTCCAGTCACACCAGCTCCCTGCCACTTTGCCGCCTGCCCTTCTAACCTGTAACTTCTCTGCTTCAGTTCCCTGGCAGCCTCCTGAACTCAGCCAGTGTGGATGCAGGCCTTGGGGCAGAACTTTTGTGCCTCATCTGTCTCCTCCCTGATGCTCTTCCCCCATTCTTTCTCCTGCATCTCAGCCCCCCTCCCAACCCTCTCACCCCCATGTTTTGCTGCTGCTGGTGTAGGTGGGGCGGAAGACGTGGGCCAGAGTTGAAGAAAAAGCTGTTGCTAGGAAAGGAGTGTGGGTGACAAGAGCTAGTGGGTGGGAGAAATAGGACTCCCCAGCTTTACGCCTCCCTTTCTCATCATAAATGCCTCAAGAGCTAAAACCAGTCGTTTAAAGAATGAGGTCTGACCGTGACAGCAGGGGAGAGAGAATCAGCCTCAGAAACAGCTGCAGCGCTGCTATTTGGTATTTATAATAGTCTCCGAATAGAAAAGAAGAGCCTGAGAAAAGTTTTAAAAAGTGAACTCTCAAGGAACTGTCAAACTGTGCCCCTAGGAGGGAGGGATGATATCCAAAAATGTCCTGGCCTGGGCTACACCCCTCAGAAACAATAAACTGCAAAATGTCTATTCCAGGATTGAAATGTAGTCAAGGCAGAAGGACAACTGTCAAAAGAGGAGTCTTCGACCCTCTTTTCTCACCTCATACCAAGAGGTTTGTAGCACACTGCTGAAACCAATCTGCCCTAATCCACGCAGTCCTCATTTCTTGGGATCTAAGGTGCATCAGTTGCAATCAATACACCATCTCCACTTCTCACAACCTCTCTGCAGTGTCAGTGGTAAAATCACTCATGTTCAATTGAGTGCCTTGTCCAAGGTCACCCAGTTTAAGGGGCAGAACTGTGATTTGAAAACTACTCCCCAGTCCCTCTGTGCCCTCTCTACTATAGCACATTTTCTTTTTCCTCCTCACTACTTTTGTTCCCACAGCACCCCCACCCCCATTCCCCTGTCCTAAGCGGCTTTGCAGTTTTTAAATCAACCTTGACCGTGGTAAAAGAATCCAATGGAATCCCAGAGAGTTTCAGAAGTTCTGGGAAATTTTTTGCTCACTAAATGAAGGCGGTTTCTAAGCTGGGCATCAGATCATCTTCTGCACCCAAGGTAGCATTCCACCCACTATACATGAACGACAGACTAGTTTCCTCTCTATCGTTTCCCAAGGTATGTACAATCCAATACATTATCAAGGTCCAAGACTTGGTCATTCTATAGAAAAAAGAACAAAGAAAATAATAATGTAAAAAAAAAATACCAGGTCACAGGAGGATTTTTTATTACCAGGTTGAAAAAAGCTCTGCAGGGGAGGAGCAATGAGCCAAGCACTGGCTGGAATGAAGTCATTGGGGTGGGGTGGGGTGGGGTGGGGGAGAAAGAGGAGGCCTGGCTACCTCTTGCTGTTAAGGTCACTACCCTTTGACAGAGGTGGCCTCTGACCTCAACAACCCTACAATTCTGTTTTGACTGACCCTGAAACCCATGAAATTCAGATGTAGGCCCTGCCCAAAAGTTGAGATAAAGCTGACTAATATGGGAAAAGCTCCCGGTATGTGCCCCCAGCTGAAAGGAGTTGGCAGTTCTTTGGCCGTAGATGCAATTTATTCTGTCCTCCTCCTTTCAGGAAAATGCTAATCCTTCATAGGCAACTGGAGGGGAAGTCTAAAATGTGTTGATGATGAATGACAATAATTCTTTGTGCACTGTCACCTCCTCCTAGGGTTGAACCTTAAGAGTTTAATCAAATGTTGGTAAGTAAATTAATGCTTTACTGCAAAAGGTGGTGGGAAGAAGAGTTGTGAGAATGTATTTCCTCTAACGTATGAATCAATAAAGTTACTGCAAAGGCATTGATATGGGGAGGGGGCTGAAGGAGCATTTTAGACTCCTTATCTCACACCACCCCCCTCCCCGACACAAAACCAGTCATTATCTCAAAATTTTATACCATATCAGTTTAAAGATGTTATTTCAAAGGCTTAAATACCAAAACAGTTGGAATTACTTTTTGGTTTTTTTTTTTTTGTTGTTGTTGTTAAAAACAACCGCAGCCACAACACCAACAACTGAAAATTCATGCATTTGGGCTCCCATAGGAATAACAGCCTTGAGTCCTGAATCTTCACAGCATTCCTTGTGAGGAATGTTCAGTTTTTCAATCCAGTTCAGTTAACACTTGAGTGGTCACTCCTTGCCAGGTCTCCTGTGCCAGCTACTTCGACAGCCATCTCTTTTAACTCTTTCAACATCCTGTGGAGGAGATGAAATTATGCTCATTACAGTTGAGAAATTCATGCTCAAAGAGGGCAAGTGCCTTATCCCCAAACACAGAGACAAAGTTAAAATTCAAACAAAGTCTCTCTGCTTTCATATTTTTACATACAAAAAAAAAAAATTGCCAGAAGGGTTTCAAGCCTATTTGACAACCATAGGCTTCTGAGACTCCTCTAGTAGTGAGGTGGGAGTAAATACCAGGTTTTCCAATTCCCAGTCCAGGTTCTTTCAACACATTATTACACTGCCACCCAAAGCGCTGGGTTTTCCCAAGAGATGTTTGGATGAGATTCCAAGTGAGTGAGATGCAAATAGGTCTGACCCACATTCCAACTCTTGGATTAAAAAAAACCAAAAAACTACCAAAGGGCAGAGCCCATTTCATGTGAGAGCCCCACTGTAAACAGTCACTATTAAACAACTATAGGTAAATCTGCCAAGGACTAATGGAACAGGCTCAACGAGAACACTGAAAACATTACTAAGGAATCTCATAAAGGTACTGAAAGGCTGGGATCAAGTGATCATAAATGTTTAAGTGTTAAAAAAATTTTGAAGTCATCTACATCCTATTTAATTTTCTAAATGGGATCCAGAGACAAAATGTGCATAAGGATCTGAAGCCAGCCAGCAACAGACCCTCCCTCCTTTCCTGTCTCCCCATTTTACTTAATTTTATGTCATTTGGCATTGTAGGGTTATGTTTTCAGAAATGTAACACATTATAAACTGAAGCTGGACTGGCTGGTAATAAAGCCATCAATGATTATGAAACATATCTCAGGTTTATCCCACTGACCAAACTGATCTCTAAGAAATCCGTGGCTGGCTTTCAAGTTTAACCAAGTCAGTATCATCTGTCAATAAACATCTTAATTTTGGCCTCCTGACCTGTTCACACAGCATTTTCCCAGTCTGAGAGCTCTCTTAAACTCTCTCCATCATTCTTTATAGCTCAACTCCTCCAAGAAGGCTTCTCTGATTCTCCCCTTCCAATTAAGTTTATCTTGCTTTGATCTGTATAGTAACTATGTACAATTTCCTTATCAGCAAAATCAATTTATTGTATGGTTGTTTCTTACATCCACAAAAGAGGATCAATTATTTCTACTTTTTAATTTTCATGATGTCTAAGACAATGCTGTGCTCCAAAGAGCACTAAGTATTTCTTTTTAAAAAATTATATTAATCAGCTTTGCTGAAAGGTTGACTTCATTCTTTTTTCTTTTTTATGGTGCTGGGGATTAAACACTCAGGGCCTTGCACATGCTAGTCAAGTGCTTTACCACTATATGCCAAGCCTGAGTCTTCATTCTTGGTAGAAAAAGAAAAGAGTAACTTACATTTTGCCAGGTTATTCTAATTTCTCAAAGACTAAGTTACAAGCACATGAGTTTAAAATCTAGTCCAGTGGTTGATCCTTTACCAAAATATTGGTTAAGTGGTTTTCAATCCTGCTAGCTTATTTCAACTGAAGTAGAATCTTTGTGGGTATGCTCAAGCAATAATTTGCATATATCATAGTATTGGTAGTTGATGTGTGCAAACCCTCTTATTAATACATTTTTCTTAAGATTGAACATATCTAATCAATATTTTTTGTTTTAAAATCACAAAATTTTAGAACTAAGAGAAAAATGATACTTGGATCAATTCCTTTGTTTTATAGCTGAGGATACTGAAGGAGTGGCCTCACATAGGTGGTGTTTGCTGAGTGACAGATCATGTCTTTGTCACCATTAGGGTGCTTGAGGAGGCGAAGAAACCTCTACTTGGGGGGGGGGACACACACTTGTAATCCCAGTGGCTCCAGAGGCTGAGGCAGGATGATTGTGAGTTCAAAGCCAGCCTCAGCAACTTACTGAGGCTCTAAGCAACTCAGTGAAACCCTGTCTCTAAATAAAATACAAAAAAGGGCTGAGGATGTGGCTTAGTGGTTAAGCATCTCTGGGTTCAATCTCTGGTATCAAAAAAAAAAATGAAAGGTAAATATTCATATTTTTAGGGAAGAATGCCAGTTATCTCGAGAGTGAGAAGCAGTGCTTTGGAATCTCAGACTTCTAAAGAAAGCTTTATGAAGGATGGACATGGAACGGTATGTGGGTATGACATCAGCCTGGTGATCACAATACAGTTTATGGTGGTCTGGCCATTCTCAGGGTCTTTAGGTTGACATTGTCTCTTCTGATCAGCAGATAACCTTGGCAATGTACCCTATATTACAGATTCCTTAAAATATGATATCTCCCTTTGTTTGATCTAATCTAAAAATACATGTGTTAGTACATTGCGTAGGCAAATTCACAGTGCACCAGGCAATTTTCGTAAGTGAGTGAATGTTCAGTAACTTTAACATTGTGAGTGAATTTACAGTAACTTTAACATTTACAGATTTCTCAAGAATTTGGGAGTGACAGGATTAGGAGAGAAAACTGGTCTGGGGAGAAAAGGAATGAGGAATTTTAGCCCAAGATTTTCAGATTAAAGCTACAGTTTCCTTTTTCTTCCTTTGTCTCCTTTCTACCTATCATTTTTTTTTTGTTTTGTTTTGTTTTTTATACTACCTCACCTTGAATGAATAGAATGCTCTGAACTCCAATTCTGGAGTTGCAATCACTAGACTGATTTGTTTAATTTCTAAATTTCTGCTTTCTTCTAAAGAAAACATACAGAAGGTATTGCAAGTGGAAGTGTGGATTTTAAAAGCTGTTAGCACCAGGTACTCCTTAAAGACCTTGAATTTGGCACATTCCAACTAGTCCATTGTCATGGCAAGAGGAAATGCCACAGCAGGATATATCAAAGTCCAAAATAAATGACTAGTATCTATTTGCAGGCTTTTTCATTGGCACTAACTTGGAAGTCCATAACATTTTATTATCAGAGCCCAGAGCACTTACCCCTTAATGATACCACTTATTAGCAGACTTATTTGCTCATGAGTAAGCTAATAGACACCTTGAACTTCCCCTTTCTCTGTAAGAAGATAGTGCCTGTCCTGTTGACCTTACATTTTCAGTTATTATAAGGGTTAAATCAGATATTCATGTAAATATATTTTGACCATAGTGAGGCACTATTCATCTATGTTATTACTTTCTCTCAGAGCACTGACTTGAAAATAAATGACTTATTGCTTTGATCACGCAGGCTCTAAATCCTAATTCCTTGGTACCACGTCACCTAAAAATCCATATGTACTGGAGTGAGCGCTGGACAAAAGTCTCTGGTCACTGAAGGTCTCACATAACTAATACTTAGGGAGGTACAGTGATGAAGTGGCTAGTCTAGGCTTTGTCCCAGTGTCTGCTTTTCACTATTGACTTTGGACAAACCATTTAATTTTTCAGGGACCAGAGTCTCATCAGTGGTTAAAGGATGACTTGAATTACAATCAAAGATCCTTTCATTATGAAATCAGAATATTAACAATTAAAATTACTAAAATACAATTTCCCAAGCCATTAATTCATGTGATTTCACATTTTTTCCATCTCTTTTTAGAAGTATAGGATTGAAAGCATAAAAACATAGCTTATTTCTAGCAGACAGACACTTCCAAGACATGTGTAAGACCCTTTTTAAAGGAAACATATTTACTGGGATAATTGTTTGTTAATATCCTCTTCAGGAGAACCTTATTCCAAAAATAAATATAAGGTTACCCAAAAAGCACTTAGTACATTACTGGACACAGAGTAGGTATCCAAATATTTGTCACAGCTAAAAGTTTCAGTCCCATTGATGTTAATTAATTCACATGACCCTGGTTTCTTATCTATGAAGTGAGGACAATACCTTCTTCAATGATCCATTGAGATACTGTATATTAAAATGTTTTATAAACTGTTAATTGCAAGTTATTATTATCATCTTAGGATTGTGGCTTACTGTTTCATGACCTAAGAGTGCTTTTTCAAGAGATGGATTAAATCTTTCCTACAATTCATTACAGATGCAGCACTTCTCCTGCTCATAATTTAGATCTGAAATGTCCCTCAAAGTACCATGTGGTAAAGCTTGGTCTCCAGCCCATGGCACTACTGATAGTGAGACCTTTAAAAAGTGAGACCTAGTTGAAGGAAGTTAAGTCATTGGGGAATGGTGTACAGAGGACATTGGGACTCCTGCCCCTTAATCTACTTCTTTGCTTCCTAGTTGCTATGAGTGAGCAGTTTCTTCCACCTCAACTTCCCACCACAGGCCCAAAGGCAGTGGGGGCCAATCAACCATTCATTAAAATTATGAGCCAAAATAAATCTTTTCCCTTATTAGGTTATTTCAGGTATTCTGTAATAGTAATGGAAAGCTGACCAACACACCACGATGCCTGGCTCAACATATATGCTCAATAAATGTTTGCTGCATGAAAAGTATAATCCTCAGAAAAACCTAAAGTCCCAGAGGCTTAGTTTTTTTTGTTAACCTCCAAATTCCCAAAGTCTAGCAGAATACTTAGCACAATATAGAAAAAAAATTATTAGATGAATAAACTGTACTCCATTTCCTTTTCAACACAGCTCAAGAAGGACAGGCTGGAGGGTGGGTGGCATCAAAGACGATTGCTTCGAGTGCAGAACTTGGACACCGCTTGGAGAATTTATCCACTCTCACCAAAAAGCCTGGGAGAAGAGAAACAGCACGGGCTCTAAATTCACAGTTTCCAAAATCTGCAATTTTGGTAAGTGAATTAACCTCAGGCTGTTTCCTCATGATTATAACAGAGTTGTTCAAAGAGTGAGTTGCTAACTAGCACCGAAGCTCCGCGAAGACGGGGACTTTCTTTGGGGCCCACTGTACCCACGCTGCACTGAACAGTGCCTGCCACAGCACAGGTTCTCAATATTTGTGAATGGATTTGTGAGAAACTGAGCGAACACAGGAAGTGTGTGACAGTGCGTGGTTGGCAGCTGGTCAACATTTCGCCGACGCGAGCCTCTTCCGTCGCTACCTCCTCTCCTACTGCCTGGGTACTTTGACATCTACCCTCAGGGAAAGACCCGCATCCAAATCTCGATTTCTCTTAGGCCGAATTGCTCAACCTCTTCGGGTTCCTTTTAGTTCCACAGAAATCTGTGCTGTGAAATCAGAGGCTCCATGGAAGCCACCTAACACGGTGTGGGACTCCGCTGGCACGAGACGCGCGGCGGCATTTACCACAAAGGCAAAAAAACTCGCCGAGTTCCCTTTCATCCCGAGATAAGTGCCTTTCATCCCCCGCGTAACTGACTGCAGGACACGACCGCAAGCCCGGGAGGAAGGAAGGCAGGAATCTCAGAGGCCGAAACCGCTAAACCAGAACACAGGGAATTAACCGGCGCTTGACAGCTCCCCGCAAGGAGTGGCAGTTTCCGCGACCGTCAGTCCGTCCAACCAGCCAAGTCTGGAGCAGGACGGTCGGCGGCGTAGAGAACAAAAACCCAGGCAGGGCAGAAACTCAGACCCTCCCCCTAACGGTCTCGCCGCAGCTGGCCTCAGGCGGTCATCGGACTCCAGTTTCCGGCCCTCGCAGGACCACAGTTCCCAGCATGCCCTTAGGGGGGAAGTCGGTCCTTCTGGATGACTACCAATCCCGGCATGCCATTCGGTACCCCAGTAAATCAGAAGGCAGAGTGGGATGACCTCATTGCATATAGGGAATTGTAGTGCACTTAGCCGCAGGCCCGCAGATGGGCGGGGAAAAGCCGGGTCGTTCTCGTCCGCTGAGAATGATTCATAGAGGAGCGTCTGGAGGGAACAGTTCTGTCCCTGAAAGCCCGCTCAAAAGACTGGGCTCTTCTCTAAGGCTGAGAGACCGAGTAGAGCAAGCAGGGTCTCGGGCCTGACCCCGCCTCAGGCCGCTCGCTGGGCCTCGACCAAGTGCTGGGCCTTGTCGGGGACGGCGGCGAGGCGCCGGTTGCTTGGGGAGCGGTGACGTCGCGGGGTGAAAGTTGAGGGGCGGTGACGTCGGGCCTGCCCGGGCGGAGGCTGGCGGGTTGGAGACTGGAGGGAGGGAGGGAAGGAGGGAAGGAAGGAAGCTGGGAAGGAGCGAGCAAGCGGGGGCGCGAGGCGTTTACCTGGAGGCAGCGGCTTGGGAGCGCAGAGCGGCCGCGGCTCCCCCGCACCTGCGGCCATGGATGAGGAGCGCGCCCTCTACATCGTCCGGGCCGGCGAAGCGGGGGCTATCGAGCGGGTCCTAAGGGATTACAGCGACAAGGTAAAGAGCTCTGGCCCCGGGCGTGCGCTCACGCACCCCCCGGGCCGCCCTCGGGGCTTGCACATAGCATCCCTCCCCACCCCCCTCATTCCGGGGATGCGCGTTGCTTTCCCCCGAAAAGGTTTCCGGCTTGGGCATGCGTGTTTGTGCCCCCAGCCTTTCCCATCCGTGCATCCGCATCCCCCCTACCCCAACTCCAGTGACCACCCCTCTGATTCCTGGTTCGTCAGCCCGTCGCAGGGACCTCTTCTTAAGCGTGCCAGTCACACCCCCAGAATCCATACCTGTTCGTTTTTTTTTGCCCGGTGTGGCACTCTTGGATGCATAAATGTATGCGAGGCTTCCTCACCTGTGTAGCATAAAAATACGCGCTTCTCTGTATAAACCCAGCCCTTGACATGCATAAAACATGTCAGCAACCATAGCAGTTCTTTATATACCTACACCACTGTGCAGTTTTCAAGGTGTTGATATCTCATATATGATCTCATTTGATTCCTCAAAGTGTTTATAGGGTAGATGTTATCATCCTTCCCATTTTATAGATGAGGAAACCGAGGTGCAAAGAACTGAAATCGCCCCCAAGGTCATGGACATATTATGTTGTAAGTGGGTGGAGAATCTAACTCCTAATAATACCTATTATTTGTATCGCATTAACAGCTTTGCTATTCATTATATCCTTTAATCTTGACAGCGATCCTGTGAGGTATTATCAGTGTTGTGCAGTTGAGACTCAAGATGGATTAAGTAACTTGCCCAAGGTCATACTTGGGAGCCAAAATTTCAGCCTAGGTCTTCAAACTGTCCATTTATTGTTCTTTCCACTTTACAACTTTGCAGTGAAATAGTATCTTGTTCTAAATCCCAGTCTCTTCTTTGAATCTGGGACCCGTTAGCTCTCCATTACTTTTCCTTCCAGGAATTTTACATGTTCATTTCAAAAGGTAGCATACCACACCTTTACTAGGTTAGAAGACTATTGTATAGGAATGACTGATTACTCCCTTCGTGAAAGCACACCCAACACCAAGTCATACCCTAGATGTAACGTCTTTCTTCCTTCTCTTAGCCTCAGTGCATGGTTTCCCACTTTGTGTTTGCTCTTTGCCTACTATTGCACTTGCATATGGTCTATATTACTGAGCTGCCAGTATGCCATTTCTGCCCTGTGTGAAAAAGATCCAAAAATAAGGCTTGGTCCTTTTTATGAAAAACTTTTATTTTAATGTTTCTGATAACCCTGTGAGTAGAGGGGTGGTATTCCTACTTTCAAAAATGGTACAATTTAGGATGACAATGTAATCCTAGGTCCACACAGCTAATAAAATATGGAGCAGAGATTTGAGTGGAGGTTGTCCAGGTCCATATTCAGTGCTCTCTCTACAATGCCACTTTCTTTGGAAGGATGCATTGGTTATATTTTATTCATATCTTAGCCCCTTCACTTTCTTTTTTTCATTAATGGAGATTGAACCCAGGGTCCTCTACTGCTGAGCTACATCCTGAACTCTTTTTAATTCTTATTTTGTGACAGGATCTCAGGTAAGTTCCCAGGCTGACCTTAAACTTGGGATCCTCCTGCATCAGCCTCCCAAATAGCTGGGATTACAGACATCAGCCATTGTGCCCAGCAGTCCCTTCACTTTCTGATGTTTTGGTGTCTGATTTAGGAGAAATTCACTTGATATGTAGGAGTTCATGCTTTGTAGATTATATTCTTTTATCTTGATTTGTTACTGCTTTCCAGAAAAGATAGGAGGCAGCTATAGATTGATTTTCAATAGATAGAAATAGAATAGAGAACTTGGCCATTGTGTTGAAACGACTAATGTTTATTTAGCATTTACTGTCTACCAGATACCCAGCAATAAATCGGAACTTTCTTCCATAGAGGAGGGAGGAAGAACAACCTCCAACTGGATCTTATCACGTCATTCAATATTTCTCTTTCCCTTCATGACTAAACTAATTAGACCTCAGATTTGCTTCCTCCAATTTATCTCTTCCTCTCCTTGATCTCTCTCCAGGTTGGTCTCCATTTACCATTCCTGGCCAAGCATTGTCAGAGCTTACGTGCTGGACATCTCCAGCTCCCCCTTTTCACATTGGCAATGTTTTTAAAGTTGTTATTCCCATTGTGTATTATTTAATATGATATTCTTGAAGTGCTTCAGAGGATTCCCAGATACTTGTACTTTTTGGCCAAGCCAACCCTGAGAATGTTCTGACTTGATGTAAAGGGGGTCAGTTAGCTCTTTCAGAAGAAAACTGTCATGTTTATTGCTGATTCTAGTAGGATCAGTATAGTAGGGCTGATTATAGTACAAAGAAAATAGCTGAGCTTCGTATTGCAGTGAGGCTTTGCTCCTCTAAGGAAGAGATTTTGGGAGCAGATGAAATGGAAGGGGAAATATGATAACAGTGGTCAGGCAGTAAGAATAGGGGGGTGGAGTGAAACTGCCCAGCTTATGGTGTTTGGAGACTGAAACTCTGAGATAGAAGCTGGATACCATGTGCTTCAGTTTCTTTGTCTGGAAAATGGATTTGAGAAATGTTTGGAATAAGAGGTGATAATGGAACACTGAGGAATTTAAACAAAAGAGGAATGAATGATGGAAGGAAAGAATGATTAGTTCATTGATTGGAAGAGGAGAGGGGAAATTCTTTGTTACCTTATTTCTCTAATAAAACCAGACTTTTCAAGTGTAGTGGAAGAAAGATGGGATGTGGCATCAGATTAACCTTCTAATTCTGACTTTGTCATTAATTAGCTTCATGACTATAAAGAAATTATTTACTTTTTGGTATTGGAGATTGAACCAATAAGCCAGGATGCCTTATCACTGAGCTACATATCTCCAGCACTTTTAATTTTTTATTTTGATACACAGTATGGCTAAGTTGCTGACATTGGCCATGGACTTACAATCCTCCTTCCAAATCATTGGGATCACTGGTGTGTACTGCTATTATACCTGGTGTGGATTAAGTTATTTTAGGTCTCCTGTGTCTCAGTTGCCTTATCTGTAAAATAGAGATGATAACATAATTTTCTTACTTTATGTGAGGATTAAATTAAGTGAAATATAATACCAAAGACTGAGCACAGTACATCCAGGGGGTGTGCACTCAGGATTGTAAGCATAACAATCAAAGTACTCAAGAGATTATGGAGCCAGAGCATAGGCTCTTGAGCCAGACTGCCTGGATGCTGGTCATCATTTTATAATAGATGTAGTCTGGGACAGGTTATTTAGCTTACTATGCCTTAGTTTCCTCATCTGTCCAATGAGGATAATGATAGTATCTGTATCACAGGGTTGTTGATAGGCTTAAATGAGTTATATGTGTAAAGCATTTTAGAACAGGGCCTGCCATTGAGGAAGTAACCCTTAATTGTTAGCTTTGAACAGCAAAGGCAAAAACCAAACTTGTGGCAGGCACCAAGTTAACAACAATAAGAAATTTAGGGATATATTCCATTTTTTCCCTTTTGCCATGACCCACTTTATAGTGGGTATCATTAGTGTGGCGTATCTTGTACCATGTTTAGCACAGCAGTTACCTATTTGAAATAGGTAACTGCTGTGCTAATTTTCTACTATGTGCTTATTTTCTACTATGTTACAGAGACACTGATTTCTAACTGTTCTTGTTTTATTCACTAGCCCTTGTTATCTTAGGGAAAGGGAAAAATCTCTCTCTCCCAGAAAGAACTTGCTTATTCATCAAGAGCATAATACATGTTGATTCAGAATAGGAAAATTGGTGGTTTTTTTTTTTTTTTAAGTAGGAGCAATTTTTTTTATTATTCTGCTCAGTCTACCTGTTAACATCTATTGAGTACCTGCAATGTATTATGTGTCATTCTAAGAACTTTCACATATCATCATATATTATCTCTTATATTAAAAGTTATAAGGGAGATGGCAGTATTCTGTCTCTTTAAATAGAAAACTGAGGTTCAGAGAGACAGTGCAGCTCTACAGGCTCAAGAGGACATAACTAGAAAGTGACAGACTTAGTCTACACATTCCATATCCAGGACTTTCTTTGTAGGGCCATGTTACCTCTTCCCTGTCCCATGTTTGTTTGTTTGTTCGGGTACCAGGGATTGAACTCAGAGACAGTCAACCCCTGAGCCAATCTGCAGCCCTATTTTGTATTTTATTTAGAGACAGGATGTCACTGAGTTGCTTAGCATCTTTCTGTTGCTGAGGCTGGCTTTGAACTCACAATCCTCCTGCCTCAGCCTCTGAGCTGCTGGGATTACAGGCATGCGCCACTGTGCCCAGCTGTGTTTTTGAACAAAGAAGAAAAAGCCTTTTTTTTTTTTTTTTTTTTCCAGGAGCAGTATACTGCTTCCTTTGGCTACCTTTGAGCCCTAATCACTTCTACTTTAATTATAGAAAAGCTGTTCATTTGGGTATGTATTGCTGTAGTCTAAACTATCCAAGCTTCAGTTCTCCTGTAGGGCATATTCTGATAACAGGTTTAGCAGAGAGATTTGGTTGCTATCATTATCATCATTATCAACAAAAAACAGCAATCAAGGGCCCTGAGGTACACAGTAAATTAGGATTCCTTGAATCACAGGATTTTATTTATTTATTTATTTAGGTATTGGGGGACTAAACCCAGGGTCTCACAAATGCCAAGAATGTGCTCTACCACTGAGATATACCACAAGCTAGAATTATGATATTTTGATTAAAAGGAATCTCAAAGATAATTAGGTTCAAACTCCTCATTTAATTGGTAAAGAAACTGACTTAGAGTCATCAACTATGATGGGAACTGGAAAGCCATCTGGGAATATAGACTATCCTGTAGCAAGCTTCCAACAGAATTTGGACATAGGGCAAATTTATGGCCAAATGAAGAGTAACAGTTAATGAAGGTACTATCAGTAGATGGGTCTCCAAGAGTAGTCCTTATAGAGAGGAAAACTGCACTAGTAGCTATGAAGTCTTCATTTATATGCTCAAAGAATCTGATTCCTAGAGACCTAATATTGGGACATTTCTAGAAATATAGCCTCTATGTTTCATTCGGATATGTAAATGTTCTGGACCATGTAGGGACTTTTTGGTGCTACTTTTAAGGGTAGCTGATTCTTTGAGTTATTCTTGAGTCTTTGCAGAGGAGTATGTTTAATGGGCTGTTCTTTGTTATACCTTGTTCTTATTTCCAGATTTGGTTATGTAATCTATTACTTAGTTTTAGTTCAAGAAGTAGTCTCTGTTCATGAAAGACAGCACAACACACCACCCCAGTTAGGTTTATTCCCTTGTATTTGTACTGTTTAAATATGCCTTTAGAACTTTTTGAAATAATTCCTAGTTCTCTAATAAGTCAATATTTGATCAGACACTGTAACAAGCCATGTAGTAAAAACAGTAGGGCCATTTGATAAACATCTGCCATGTGCAAGGTGCCATACATAAAAATAAGGAAAATCTGGTGGTGGTAAAGTGGAATAAATTGTCCAAGGTCACCCTTTGTGGCAGGCCTGAACTCAAACTCAAGGTTGTCTGATGCCTGAGCTTTGTAGAGCCTACTCATACAGTATAAAACCTAACAGGAGTCCTCATAACAAGTGTTTTGTGTCACAGAGCTGTCTAGCGTGCTTGATCTCTTGAATGAACAGTGGTTTTACTCTTTCATTTATATTTGACTTATTGCTCCTGTTCCTCTGGAAATTAAGTATATAGAGAAGGTGAGGTGGTTGACTATTGGATAACAGTTCTAGAAAGGTGCTTATAGGTAGGAATACTAGCTCCCTTTCCCCTCATTTTAGCTTTAGACAGGGGAGAGAATAGGGTTAGAGATACTGAATATGTTAGGTGTGATCCAAATTGGATAAAAGAAACTAGCCTTATAGAAGCCAACATCTGTTGGATCCAAATAATCTTAGAGGGTTGAGCTTCTGAATTGATTAGTACATTGAGTTCAATTTGTAATGCCTCACATACCAATATATTTTCTAATTAAATTAGCCCTCATGCTGGTTAGACGAAGCTTTTTAAAGCTTTTTTTCCCTTTTTAAAAATGTTGAGGTTTTATGATAGGATTATCCTTGCATTTGAAATGCAACAGAAAAATCAGCCCTTGGGTATTATTCTAAATTACCACCTAAAAAGATTAATTCTACGTAGGAACTATTTAAAAGATACTTTTATAACTTAATGGGTATCTTTCCAAAAGGCAATTTCTTTTTTATTGAAATAAAATCCAAAATAAATAAATCCTATAAATCCCAAAACAGTTTATGAGAACCATAATATATTAACTAGGTACATTTATTTCAGAAAATTTAAAAAATTAATATTTTATGTAGAATGGCAAAAAAATAAGCCTTCTTGGTTTCTAAGTAGGATTATTTGTTTTGAACATTTGTTTTGAACCTTTACTGAGCTTCTGTTTACAACTTAAGCCTGATGTCTGCTGCTTCCTTATCTTTAATATTAGTTTTTAACTAAACCTCAGGTCTATAAATTCCTAAGTATAGTCCTCAGATTTACAACATGTTCTTTCTCCCTTCCATATTTTCTTCCTTGTTTATTCATTCATTCTTCATCCTTTATTTATTTATTTTGTGGTACTGGGAATTAATTGAATCTAGGGGTGCTTTACCACTAAGCCTCATCCGTGACCCTTTTTATTTTTATTTTGAGATAGGGTCTTGCTAAGTTACCCAAACTAGCCTCAAACTGCTTCAGTCCCCCAAATAGCTGGGATTGCAGGAGTGCACCACCACGCCTGATATTTATCCTTTATTTTAAAAATTTCTCTTTTTTATTATAAAAAGAATTTTCCAACGATGAGTCTTTTTAAAATTTGCTATGTAATATTTTATTAGTTTGAAATGATATGTTCAATAGAACATTGTTATACAACATTTTATCGGTCTCTTGTGGTTTTTCAGGTTGACTGTTTTCTTTCACAGTATTAAAAAATATTGCAGTGAATATGCCTACATACAAAATTTTTCTCTCCTGGATGATTTCATTACGATGATTTCTTGGGAGTAGGAGTTCTGGGTCAAAGGGAATAAATATTTTTATGGTTTCTAATATGTGTTGCCAAATCACTTGCCCTTTTAGGGTTTGTAAAGGGTTTGTGTCAGTTTATACTGCCACCGGCAAAACCATGCCTGGATGGTGTCCATTCTGATGCCCATTCTGATGCCCGTTCTCCACATGGCTTTATGTCCTCAGTCTTCAGTCTAGCCTGTGAGCTACTGCCTGAAGTACTCTTCCAGAATTCTGCTTCCCCTAATTCTCTGTTACCTATCTGCTATTTCAGGTGATGAAATTTTTAAATCCATGCCCTAACCAACTGACTTCATCTGTTTTAATTATTTTGCATCCATGTTTGAGGCAGCCTCCTTGAGCTTTCTTCAAATGGTCCATATCTTTTTACCTCTTGGCTTCCCTCTAACCATTTCTTATACTCAGAACTGCTTCTCTGCCAACATTTCTCCATTTCATTTGATTTCAAAGTTGCTTCTTCTACAAAACTGTCAATACAGAAATACTTGTGGTGATCTATCTTTATTACTTAATATGCTTAACTCTTGGTGGGTTGCCAGTATGTATATGTCAATGTGGCCAAGGAGAGAAATACAAAGGAAAGGTAGAGGGATGTTTAGAGTTGTTTTTTGTTTGTTTTATTTAAAGGAGGGCTTAGGATTCATAAGTGCACATATTTATTTATATATATGATGACTGAAACTTGAGAGGAAAATGAGGAATTCTGTACTCTATTTCTTTGATACCCACTTTTCTGTGGTTAAGTCAGTTTGTTCTATCCTCCATTCTCTCCTACTCAGTTCCAAAGTGGAAAATAAGAGCATTGCCAGTTATTTCAGGAGAATCTTAGCATTCTCTTCCCTTTCAGTTATTTTTACTCAATATCATTGGCATCATCATCATTATGACCCTAATATTTACTGGAAATTTACTGTGTGCCAGGCACTGAGATAGTATATTATATGCCTTAGCTCTTTGAACTCTCACACTTAACCAGTGAACCTACCCTCTGTTTCCAGATGAGAAACCTAGTCAGTTTACTTGCTCAGGGTCACAACTTGTAAGTGGTGGAGCCATGATCCATGATTTAAACTCTTATTCTTACAGAATTACTTTTCTAAAATATTGTGTCCTTAAAATTTTCTGAAGATTTATTGCATATGAGAAAGGAAATACAATTTTCTCTGCAACACTGTCAATCTCTGTTCAGTCTACTTTTTCATTCTCATCTTTTTCATCCCCTAACATGTGTCCTGTGTTCTGGCCTCAGAGCTGCTTGTTTCATGAATATATCATAGTGTTTCACACATCTGAGTCTTTGTATTTGTCCCTAGGATGCTCTTCACTTGCCCCCTGGCAAATTCCCATTTATCCTTCCAGAAACAGCTCACATGCTCTATGCTTTGTTCGAGTATTTCAATTTTCCTGGGAAATTAGTAACTTGGTTCTCTGTACTCCTTTGTGTATATTTCTGCTACAGTCTTTCACACTGCTTTATAATTATTTGCTTACATGCCTGTCTCTTCCTTAATAAGTTATTGAGATAGGGGAAAGCAACTTTTTAGAGGGATATTATTTCCTGTATTTTTAAACATAGCCTAAGTTTAAAATCTGTGTATTTAAAATAATATTGTTTCTCTTTTTTCCCTCCTCAGCATAGGGCTACTTTCAAATTTGAATCAACAGATGAAGATAAGAGAAAGGTAAGCCTTGATGTTACTCTGTGTGTGAGTGTGTGTGTGTGCGTGTGTGTTATTCCTGGACATTTTAAGCAGTGGAATTATTTTCAGTTGATTATTAGTACTTAGTTTCTTTGGTTTGTTTTGTAGGAACCCTGCAGGTGAAGAAAGATAGACGCCTAATTTAGTTAACACACAACTTCCTTCTGCTTCATCCCTACAGGACCATTAGACTTGCAAAAATCAGGGGCATGGGAATGTTATGGTAGGGAGCCTTTTGGGGGGATCCTTTCCCTAGATTTCCTCACTGCCAAAGGTTGCCTTTGTTTGGTGGCAGTACTTCAGATTTCCCAAATTTCTTACTAATGTAAAGCTTGGCTGGGATGGGTTAGGTTTTAGTAATGCAGCACCAGAAGCTCAACCACATATCCTTCCCCTTACTGGCAGTTATGTATGTTGTTAGCAATTTTCTGTGTCACTGGCTTCATGGGCATAGGGGAAGATGAAGTCAAGAAACTCTAGGAGTTATTCCAAGAAAGGGTGCATCAGAGATATGACCATGCAGGATATGCCTGCCTTTTGGGATTGCCTGTTGTGTCTTTACTTTGTTGGTTAAAGCATGATGCTGATGAGGATAAACTCACTAATTTTGCTGGGCTCCATCTTTCCTGGTTTCAAAAATACCAGAATCAGATAAAATAGCTTAAATCTTTTTTGTTTTTTTTTATTGAGCCATATCCCTAGCCCTTTTTATTTTTTATTTTGAGACAGGGTTGCTTAGGGCTTGGCTAAGTTGCTGAGGCTGGCTTTGAACTTGTGATTCTCTTGCCTCAGCTTTCTGAGCCACTGGGATAACAGGTGTGCACCACTGTGCCTGGCAAAAAAAAAAAAAAAAAAGGCTTAAGTTTAGTACTTTGCTGATAGACAAATTCAGGGGAATGGAGCAGGTGTCACAGGTCTAGAAGTCTGGACAGGGGATTTGGATATGGGGAGGAAGGCCAGGTGCCAAAAACTTCCCTGTGAGCTGTAGGAACTGGGATATTTGCTTAGTGCTTCCCAGGCTTCTGCGCACATTTTCCATGAGCTCTTCTAGTCACTCTGATTTGCTTGCACCAGGACTGTTGAATACCTGACAGCCTGAGTGTGAGAATAAAGGTCAACAAAGTGTCATGCTTAACACCCTGAACCTCACTGTGGAAGCAAATTTCTGATGCTATTGAGAGAAAACAAGAAGATGGAATTATTTTCAGGTAGAAGACAGTCCTCTCTTTCCCTCACGCCTGACACATGAAGAGTTCTTTAATATGGAGGGCAATCTTGGGGTGTTTTCCTGAAAGACATTTTAGAAATAGAATGTGTCACTCCATGGGCCTGCTGTCTCATGTCAGTGGAAAATTCTGCTGCCTGTAGATATGAGACTCTTATTAGAGGAACAAGGTATTACAGGCATTGTCTCCCGATGGAAAATTATTACATCAATACATATTTATGTTATAAAAACAATCTAGTTCTTCCCTGGTGCCAGATTGATACCACCTTGAAATCATCTTTTCATTCACCTGTATCCCCACATCTAACATGTGTATCTATCTAATTTTATCTCCTAAGATTTCTTCAGTCTATTTTCCCTTAATCCTTACCCTGAGACTGTCATCTGGATTACTACATCAGTTTTCTAACTGTTCTTTCATTTTCCAGTTACTTGCTTTTCCAGCTGATTGTCAATAAGTCTAAAATAGCAATTTGACCATGTCATTCTCAGCCTTAAAACCCTTTAGTTAACTTTTGCCTATAGAATAAAATTCCATCTTCTTAATGTGACATAGTAGATGCTCAGTCATCTGATCTTTGTTTCTGCAGCCTGTATTTTCTCACTTTCTTGTATTTTATGTTTTAGCCATATAAGATATTTGCAGTGACATACACATACATATCTCTTCCATTTTTTCCTTCCTGCTTTTGCATGTGTTGTTTTCAACTTAGAGTGCCCTCTTCTTTGTGTTTACCTCTTTTCCTTTTGACTAACTAGTTAATTCCTCCTCATCTTAGAGGCACCTCCTTCAGCAGTCCTCCTCCAGCATTTAAGTTAGGATAAAGTTCCCCCCTTCAATGTTCCCATAACGGTTTATGTACGTCTCTTATGCTTAATAT
The DNA here is from genome assembly GCF_052094955.1 of Ictidomys tridecemlineatus. Classification (NCBI taxonomy): domain Eukaryota; kingdom Metazoa; phylum Chordata; class Mammalia; order Rodentia; family Sciuridae; genus Ictidomys; species Ictidomys tridecemlineatus. The sequence goes on along the minus strand of NC_135482.1, from coordinate 14,077,581 downwards.
TTATATCTTATCATTATATTTCTGTGCCTTTCATTGTTAGACCATGAGGATACCTGATGATGAATACTGTTATTTACCATTATATCCTTGGCATCTGGAGTACCCATCATATTATAAGCACACAAAAAGTATTGAATGAGTGATCATGGAGTGTAAATTTTAGAGACTAAAGGAGACTTTCTTTTGGATTTGAACAACGTAAATAAGACAAAGAATACCTTTAGAAATGGGGATTTCTCAATTAGAAATGTGCTTTTGGTTAGTTTTAGTCCTGTCCAACCCTTTTATCTACTGAATCAGAATTTAGGGAGTGGTCTGTGGTATGTGTATTTTTATAATCTTCAGAAAATAAATGCTCATACATTTGATGTGAGTGCAAAGTGGCATAGTGTCTGTAGAAGATGAACTGGCAATATCTATCAAAATGACAGATGCCTTTTACCCTTTGACCATAGAGTGTCACTCAGTATTCTGTGTACAGATTGAACCCAAAGTTATTCATTGAAACAGTGTACATAAAAGCAAAAGATTGGAAACAACTAAGCATCCAGCAATTAGAGAATATTTGAAGAAACTGGCAAATTTACATAATGAAATATTATGATATAGTAAAGAGGGGAAAATCCTGTTATGTGCTAATGGAAGAGTTAATGGGGGGAAAAAGAAGGTATTAGAATGTATTGTTCGGGCTGGGGATGTGGCTCAAGCGGTATCACGCTCGCCTGGCATGCGTGCGGCCCGGGTTCGATCCTCAGCACCACATACAAACAAGATGTTGTGTCCTCCGAAAACTAAAAAAATATATAAATATTAAAATTTTCTTTCTCTCTCTCTCTCTCTCTCTCTTTAAAAAAAAAAACAGAATGTATTGTTTGACAAATTCATTCATGATGGGAATTCAGCCTAGGAAGGAGGCTGTGACATGTTTACTTGGGAAAATCTATGCTACACATACAGATTCATAATGCTATAGGAATCTGACTTTCGAATCTTCAGTATTATTTTCACTGGTCAAAATCAGCACATTCAGACAGAGCTTCCCTCACCTTATGTAAATTTTAGTAGAGGGAGAGAAATTTCCCACACAGTTGTTAATAAAGCATGTTGTTTATTTCCTGTAGGATAGTAGAAAAACCTTACATTTTTCCAAGCACTCTTGTTCCTCAGTATTTACGTGGGTTTGTTCCTGCCTACCAAAATCTCCAGGTGCTCAAGTCCTTTATATAAAAGGGTGTTGTATTTGCATATGATGTATGTACATCCTTCCTTAAGCTTTTACTAGTACAATGTAAATGCATGTAAATACTTGTTATATATTACTGTTTAGGGAACAATGAAAAAAAGTCTACATGTTCTGTACAGATGCAATTATTTTCCTAATGTATTTGATCTGGATGTTGGTTGAATCTGCAGGTATAGACATCTTTATTAACTTTTAGATATCTGGAGAGAGTAATTTCTGTAGTAGTGCTAACTTTGGTTATAGTGTGTAGATTTCTGCTTCCTGGGAGATCTGTTATAAACAAGTGTCATTAGGGACTTCACTAGGTAATCTTCATTAATGGAAAAACATGGGCAAACAAATCTGTTTAAGTCTCCAAGGGTTAAAACCATTATTGACTCCTTCATGCCTAAAACTCTTTTTAGATTTTTACATCAAAACTATTGGGCAGTTGGAAAAGATTACACCCAACAGCATTATAAGTTATTAATGCAGAGACTCATAGAGTATTGCCATTTATCTACATTAAACCCAATTGAAAATAAAATTCGGATTACTGCACAATTTATTTTGCTGTCTTAGTCTCCTTTTCTCTTTCCTAAATGTGTTTCTGGAGTCTTTTGCCAGAAACCACTTGGTAACAGCACCATCCCTCTCAAAAGTATGGTGCTGTCTCTGAAAAATATTTAAAAGAAAAAAAAAGTAGTAGTGTGAGGGAACAGTGCTCTTCAGAAAAATAAAACCTGATTATATGAGCTTTTCAGGATATGGTTATAAATGAATGGTCCTTAGACTCAGTTCCTGATTCTTAGTAGTGTTCTGCATTTTAAGAAAGTTTTGCTTCTCAGCAGTAGTACCTGTAAGATGAGAATATTCCTATTTTATGGATAAGAAAACTGAGGTTCACATGATGACAACTTGCTAATGCTCACACCACTAGGAAGTGGCAGAGCCTCAAACAGAAAACAGATTTTTCTCACTGTTCTGTGCTTTCTTTTCACTACTTACCACTGTATAGCTTCCTCTTATTATCATTTGAGGTATATTTCAGAAGATTTAAAATTATGATCCATTACCTTGTTTGATCTTTTATTTCACAGCTTGAGACACTACTTGGGCAACTAGATAGAATGGAAGTTAGCAAAAGAAATTAGAAACTGAGAGTTCTTAAATTTTTCACAAGCAGTAAAGGCAGATACAACTTCTAACGTTTGAGCATATTATGCAAATAGTTTCCAGTGCATGTGGATCATTGTATATTTGGATATAAGCACCTAAGCACCTGTGTTTATTGAAGCATTTGTTTTACATTTTCTACCTAAATTGGTAGACTGTGATTACCTGCTAGCACATAAACAAATGTATCATGCAAATATGTAGGATGGAGGAGGAAAATTATTGAATAATCTGAAAATGCACCTCTTGAGGAAATGAAAGCCCAAGACCTCAAACCAATAAAAAGTACTAATTGCAAAAGTTGAAAAAGATGTCATAAAATAAGTAAAAGCTTGCAGCTCTTTAACCTATAAGATAAGAATGAAGCCTTATCAAATGTGGAAATACTTGTTGTCTGAGATAAATCTTGGTGAATATAGTAAGTTTCCTCTGAAGAGTAAAGTTTAAAATTGCTAGGTTTTGTGCATATTTCATTACTTCACACTCACACAGGTAAGCCCATATTTCTGCTAAGACATGAGGTAATTGACAAATTGATTGTGAGCTCATTGAGGACAAGAATTCTGGATTACTTATCTTTATATCTTCACTCCTACCACTGCACGTGACATAGAATAGTCACATACAGTAGATGCCTACTAAATGATTGTAGGGAACTTGGAGATTGAAGGAGGCCAGAATTCTTGTGATTGTTACAGGTTGTTTGGTTTTGTGTTTTTGATTCTCTTTTAACTATACAGCAGAATCTTAAAGCACACCTTCACAATGTTGCTTACTGAGAAAGTAGGATTCAAAGTATGCATATGTTAGGATCATAACCGTATAAAACTATTGAAAACTATACAGGGGCTGGGGATGTGGCTCAAGCGGTAGCGCGCTTGCCTGGCATGTGTGCGGCCCGGGTTCGATCCTCAGCACCACATACCAACAAAGATGTTGTGTCCACCGAGAACTAAAAAAAAATAAATATTAAAAATTCTCTCTCTCTCCTCTCTCACTCTCTCTCTAAAAAAAAAAAAAAAAAAAAAAACAGATTAAGAAGGTCTTAAGAATCTAATCTAATCTAAACACATTAAAAAAAAAAAGAAAACTATACAAAGAAATGATATGGGGCTGTGGCTCAGTGGCAGAGTACATGCTTTGCACATGTGAGGCACTGGGTTCGATCCTCAGCATCACATAAAAATAAACAAACAAAATAAAGATAAAAAAATAAATGACTACAAGGAAATTCACTAAGTGGCACTACTAGAATGCTGTTACTGTGGGTTATTTTTTTTGTTCCCTTTTCTGTATTTTAAACTTTTTTGTTATAACAGACTATAACAATTTAAGAAGAATAATTTTATAAGAATCTAATATTGCTATATATTATTTTATAATAGTGTTATTTGAGATGTAAGCCAAGAACAATATTTTCTTTTCTTAAAATTATATATTTTCCTCTAAAATTGAACCTTCTTGATTACTGTACATATTTATTTTGAGGTATATAAAAATGCTGTTAGGTTTAGGATATTATTAGTTACAGAGCCAGTTTATGACATGAAATTAATGTATATGAATATAAATGTCCATTTTGCCATTTTTTTCTTTTCATTCTCCACCCCCAGACTTGGATATATTTGGCATATTAGAGATTTCTGTAGTCCATAATTTTTTAAAAAATAATTCCTGTAAGCCAGGTCCTGTGTTGGGCCTAGGTTCCTAAACTGGCTATTTGCCTATAATGTTTGATTTGGCACTTTCTCTTACAGATACATGAGAATTGCCATTGTAGATGATAGAAAATGAATGGGCTGTATTAAATTCTTCTGAGAAAAATGTGCCAATATAGAACCATATATCCTTAACTGTGAATCTGTGCTTGGGAATAGCTTGAGGCATGGATGCTTTTTCTGAAGGTCCTTTATACTTATTTCTGTCATCTGAAATTGCCAAACTCTAATTTTTACTAAAACAAAATAAGCTTTCTCTCTTGCAGATATGGCTTAAATTTTATTTGATGTCTTTACCTAAGGGGGTGTTTTGATACATGATATATGTATAGTTCTTACTTTGAAACCAACAGCTTCAAAGATAATTTATCTTGATTTCTTTAAAGAGTATACTATACCAAAAGAACATCTAAACTTTTTAATTTTTAAAAGTTTCTGTCTAGCTGGAATCTGTCACAAAACTTGACTTAGAGAGGCTGAGTTATATCTTAGGGTAGGATGAATGCCTCGCGGTAGTTCAAATAAAGTAATTTTAAATTTCATTTCAAACTCCACTTCTCATTTTAGATGTTATGCAAGGCATTGAAAGACACTAAACCTAAGGGGAAATGACAGAATAGCTCTTCTGATGTCGTAGGCCATAGGTGTGGCACTCTGTACATGATTTGTAGATCACTTTTTGGGTTTTCTGTCTGGGGCAATAAGAATACTATCTTTAATGTGTACTTTAGAGCCCCAGATGCATTGTGTCATATAAAAATTTTATTAATAAGTTCATCTTCAAGCCATGACAATGTATGGAGTTCTGCATGCCTGCTTTCCAATAATGAAATTATTATTTCATTTTTTTTAGTTATCAGTGGATCTTTATTTATTTATATGCAGTGCTGAGAATTGAACCTAGTGCTTTACACATGCTAGGCAAGCACTCTATCACTGAGCTACATTTCCAGACCTGGCAAAAATTATTTTTAAAAACAATTATTTTAAGTCTTTGGAAATAATCCCAATGGTATAAAGTCAGTTAAATAAACATTTATTCAAGAAAATCTAAAACTGGGCTGGGGATGTGGCTCAAGCAGTAGCGCGCCCGTCTAGCATGCGCACGGGTTCGATCCTCAGCACCACATACAAACAAAGATGTTGTGTCTGCCGAAAACTTAGAAAAGTGAAAGACTGGTATTTGAAATGCCACCTGTCCCCTCATTTTCCTCTTTCAGTTAAAATGGAAACTCTTCTCCAGACTAGAGCAGTGAAGAACATAGAGTTCCCTCTTCCTCCGTTGCTCAGCTGGAGAACTGTCTTCCTGGGAGGGACAATTCTCATTCTATTTCCAGCTACCTGTTTCTGAGACCTCTTAGCTTCCAAATAACCCCTGCTCATGGAGTAGAGGCTGTACCTTAAGTATGACACTGCTGAGAAGAGTAAGGCCACAGTTGTGCTTATCCTGGCTGGTGGGACATGGTTCTACCCCAGGAAAGCAAACCAAGAGACCTGGGGCTACTGCACACCTACCTCAACTGAACTCTCAACTTTTAAAGTAGGTGTGTCACTCAGAAGCATTCCATTGTCTCTACCTCCAGCATCAAAGGCAGGGCTCAGAAATTTTGTTCAGTGGGAGAAGCAGGCTTTGCAACAGAGAGGCATGAATGCTGACAGTTGCACTGACTTGTGTAGTGGAGTGTGGAGAAGTTATGCCTAAGGGTTGTGAAAGGCTGTTGGGGGTAGATTGACAGATTCATTAGAAATACAGGTTAATCTAAAGGCCAACTATTTGTTAGAGAGAAAGGAGGGGAAGGATAGATGGAAGGAACTTTTGTGGTGGAAACAAATTTCAAGTAACTTTAGGAATTATCTATTCAAAAGAGCTCCAATGGATTAGTTCAGTTTGTTGAGTAGTTTTTGTCCCAGGACAGTGTAGAAAATAATAGGTCAGTCAACCAGCAATTAGAACAGCACCTGAGTGTGGTCAAGAAAAGAAAAAGTCGAAGGGATACTTGTCAAAAAACCCTGTCATACCAAAGTTCCTGGGCATATCCAAGGGTGTATCCAATAAGGTGCACCATCAGGGCTTCACACTGAGAGGAGAGATGGGAGAGAATAAACTTCACTGAAATTATTCAGCCAGTCATTAAACAAATAAGCAAATAACTATAGCAAGTCCTAGACCAGGGGAAAAGGAGAGTTGACCAGAAATTGGAGTTGCTATAATATATAAAATGTCATCACCCCCAAATTATGAGATGGAAAGGAACAGAAAAGAATGACCCATAGATGGAAAAAAAGCAGGCAAAAGAAACTGCCTATGAGAGTGACCAGTCGTAGGACTTAAAAACTTCAGCAATAGAAGATGTGATAACAATGCCAGATCAAGTGAAGAAAAACAATACAGAGAAAGGAGAGGATTTTTTTTTTAAGTCAAATAGACATTCTGTAGTTGAAAAAGAAGAGTTAACTACAAAAACAAATAAAAATTCACTAAAGGAACTGAACGGTAAATAGGAACTGGGAAAAGGAAAAATAAAGAGACTTGAAGTTAGCTCAGTAGAGAGTAGGCAAAATGAAAAACAGGAAAAAAGAATAAAGTGAAGACAGCCTGAGAGAAATGTGGGACAGTATTTTTTTCACAGCAGTATATGCACAATATGAGTTCCAGGAGGAGAAAGGGAAAGGAAAAGAAAACATTTGAAGAAATCATGGCTGAAAACTCCCCAAATTTGTTGGAAATCTACTTCAGGAAGTTTGTTGAAAACATAGAGATTCACAGAAGGATACATCAGTTAAAATGCTAGAAGACAAAGACAAGGAGAAAATCTTGAAAACAGCAAGAGAAAAATGACTCATCATTTACAAGGGAACCTCAGTAATACGTGGACCAGAAAAGTGCCCAAAGTAAAAACCTGATCCATGAATCCTGCACCCAGCAAAACTGTTTTAGCAATTCAGGGAGAATAAAGACATTTCTAGATTTCAAAAAGACAAAACAAAACAAAAATGGATTTGTTGCTAGCTGACCCATCTTACCAGAAGTACTAAAACAAGTTCGTGAGATTGAAATCAAGTGACTCCAAAGGCAATTTGAATCCATAGGGGGGAAAAAATATGAGTAAAAGTAATTAAACAAAGTGACTCCAGAAGGAAACTAGAATTCACAAGTACAAATCAATAGAACCAGAAATGATAAAGACAAAGGCTAATACAACAAAAGCTCTTAAGTATATTCTTCTTCCCTTCCCTTAGATTCTGTCATAGAATTATATAAAGTAATAATTATAGCAATATACTATTGTGTTTGCAACATATATGTACATACATATATGTATATATAAAATATGAGTAGCAATAATACTATGAAGAGGAGAAAAGGAAGAGTGCTGTATAGAAACACCATTTCTATATCCCAAAGGAATTAACAGTATAAATCTGGAGCAAATTATGATAAGATGTATATACTAAGCCCTAAGGACATAATTCAGACTCAAACCTTGAAATCTATTAAACATTGTTGAAAGAAATTAAAATCTAAGTGAGAAAGCATACCATGTGCATGGATTGGAAGACTTACTATTGCTAAACTGTTGATATTCTTCACAGTGATCCACAGATTCAGTACAATCCCTTTTGAAATCCCAAGTAGCTTCTTTGTAGAAATCAATAATCCAGTTCTAAATTCATGTGAAATTGCCACAGGCACAGAATATCCAAAACACAGTTGGAAAAAACAAAACAAAAAAAAAAAACCAAAAAACAAAAAAAACAATACCTCAAGTTTTCGGTTCTAAAACATATTATAGAGCAATGTTAAGCAAAACAAAACTGACATGAGGATGAATATATAGCTGTTAACAAATGTGATATGACACCTAGGTAGTCATATGTTGAAGAACACATATGAATCCTTACCTCATACCATATTAAAAAAAAAAAGGTGGATCAAAGATCCAAATATAAGAGGTAAAGTCATAAAACTTTCAGGAAAAAACAAGTAATCTTCATATCCCCAGATTTTTTGACACGAATTTTTATAGATAATACCAAAAGCATGAACAAAAGGAAAAATAGATAAATTGGACTTTCCAAAGCTAAAAAAATCCGTGCCTCAAAGGATGATTTATATATATATATATACATACACACACACACATACATATATATATATATATGTGCATATATCTCCCACAGAATGGAATGAAATATTTGCAAATCATGTATTTGATGAGATTTATATCTAAAGTATATAAAGAACTCAATAAAAAGAAAACAACTTAAAAATGGGCAAAAAATCTGAATAAACATGTTTCCAAAGAAGTTATTCAGATGCTCAAAAGATACTTGACATTAGTTATCAGGGAAAGGCAAATCAAAACTACCATTAAATAGGAGTTCACACACATGACGATGGCTAAAATAAAAGAGTAAGATAGTAAGAAATGATGATAACAAGTGTAAACAAGAGTATGGAAAAAGCAAAATCTTCGTATATTGCTGGTGAGTGTAAAATTGTGTAGCCATCTTAGAAAATAATCTGGCAGTTAAAAGGTTAAACAATTAACATAATTTAACAGTTGTACTCTGGGTATCAATTTGCTACAATAGATTTATTGTAAAAGAAAATGGGACTATATGTCTATACAAAAACTTGTACACAGATGTTCACTACAGCATTATTCATAATAGCCAAAAGGTAGAAACAACCAAAATGTTCATCAGCTGGTAAACAGATAAAATATGTTATATATTCATATAGTGAAATATTATTTGATTATAAAAGGAAATAAAATAACTTATAAGAGGCAGATGGACCTTGAAAACATTATTGTTAGTGAAGGAAGCCAGTTATAAAAAGCCACGTATTTTATGATTCCATTAATGTGAAATATCTAGAATAGCAGATCAGTGATAACAAGTAGATTAGTGATTGCCAGAGGTTAGTGGAAGAGGGGAATCAGGACTTACTGCCGGTTGGTATTGGGTTTCTTTGGGGAGTGATGAGACTCATCTAAAATTAGATGCCAATGATATTTGCATACATGTGAATATGTATAATAAATATAGATGGATATGTACTTCAGTAGGGTGAACTTTTTGGTATGTGAATTATATTTTGATGAAGCTCTTTTAAAAATAAATACTAATAGATAACATACACTATATACTCATCACTATTCCAAGCACTGCATAAATATGAACACATTTAGTTCTCACAGCAAAGCTATAAAGTAGATATTGTTGTTTTGCTTATTTTACTGGTGAGGAAACAGGCACACAGAGAAATAACTTGCCTAAACTAGTGAAGTAGGAGACCTTGATTCAAGTCTTGGCAGTCTGGCTTCATAGCCCATGTGTTTCACCACATTGCCACTCATTAATAATTGGATTGACCCATTGTGTAGCTTATGAATTGATTCTATTCATTTTCTAATTTTAGTCCAAAATTTGAGATTTGATGCAGAGCATAGACAAAGCTTTGACAATGAACTAATTATCAGCATTGACAGGAAACAGAAACATGCTTTCCAGTGTAAGTGACTGAACAGGGTAACTAGTAAAGATGTCTATGTCAGCTCTTCCCACAGACAGTATAGTATTTGACCTGTAGAACTTAGCTGTGTTATAGATGTTGTTTAGATGCCTCAGATTTATTTTTATTTTTTGCCAAGGTTTCTTTTTCTCTAGTTAGCTTTTTTCCTGCCTTAAAAATGTTGATCACACATGCTAAGGAAAATGGAAATTTCACACATTTTCAATTAATGGAAAATTCAGAGTTATGATAGACTGACCAGCCATTACCAGTGTTTCCAACTTTTCCATTTATAGGTGAAAACTTGAGAGATTAACTTACCCAAGTTCACAATAAGTTGGAGAGCTGGGACTCAAACCAGGTCTTAGGTCTCCTTTCTTTCTTTCTTTCAGTGATCATCTTTGCAGGGCTGATCCTCAGGGAGCTCACAGCTCAGCAAGGGAATCAGAATATCTCCAGTACAGCGATTCCTTCTCAGAAATGCTAGCATTAAGGATCATCACACTCTGACTGAATACTTTGAGTAATGAGAAGCTCATAGCAGCCACTCTGCTTTGGATAGCTTCATTTAGAAAGCTGTACTTAACATGAACTTTAAATCTGCTTTGATTAATTCTCCTGGTTTACCTATATTTTTCTCTACTTCTGTTCTTATTGTTCACCATTTGACTTACCTTTATACCTCCTTCCTGCCAATCAGTTTCTCAGTTTTTTCTAACTGAGATTGTCTAACACATTTCTCAAGAAGCCTTTTTTCTGGCTAAATTTCCGTATAGTTTATTCCTCCAACCATTTAATACACAACTTAAATTGCTATGTATTGAAAGATATTTGGCATTCCTTATTCATTTACATGAGTTCACTCTACTATTATGAATTATTTGAGCCACGTTCTTTTATAGCTCATTAACCCAAAATAGATGTCACTTAGTAATTTCTCTTAAGTAATTTGTTTGCACTGAATTTTTAAATTGGGAACATTTTTAGTTGTATGCTTGTATTAGGGCTCTGTACTTAGTATTGGATACTATAAAATCTAAATAGTATAGAATCTGTAGAATATTAAATGGCCTTGCCATTAAAAGAAAAATACATGTTAAAAACTTTCCAGCTGTTTTTTGGCAGTATAGAATATGCCTGGCAGTATTTCTTGATTTATTTCTTCATCTGACTGTCCTTATGATATAATGTGCCTTCTCCTAGCCAGAAAAAAACTTCTAGACTAGAAGTTTTAAAATGTCATCTCATTTTATATTTATAAGCCGTAGTTATTATCCCTAATTTTAGAGATAAGGAAATGACTCTCAAGTGACTTCCAGAAATTTGCCCAAGATCACATAACCACAAGGGGCAGAGCTAGTGTTTGAATGCAGGTGTTTCCTTTATTTCAATTGTACTGTTTCCCATTAAATAAATGTAAGATGCCTATACCTTAATTTTCTCTCAGCAGCTGTCTATATTAAATAATTTCATTAAGCCTATGACATAGATGGACTTCTGTCTTACAGATGAGAAAATCCAGCTTCAGAACAATTAAGTAAATTGCTGTAGATCGAAGTTCAGAAAATAGTAGAAATATGAATTCGAAAGAACCCAAATATTCTTTCTGCTTTTTCTGCTATACAGTTGGCTTTCCATATCTGGATTTTACATCTAGCTTCAGAACAATTAAGTAAATTGCTGTAGATCCAAATTCAGAAAATAGTAGAAATATGAACTCGAAAAAACCCAAATATTCTTTCTGCTTTTTCTGCTATACAGTTGGCTTTCCATATCTGGATTTTACATCTACCACTTCAATCATCTACAGATAAATATATTAGAAGAAAAATTATACTAATTATTTGTGGATTCTTTTCCTTACTATTCTCTAAACCATATATTATAACAACTATGTAGCCCATACATCGCGTCAGGCGTTATAAGTAATCTAGAGATGGTTTATAGTATGTAGAAAGATATGCATAGGTTATATGCAAATACTGTAGCATTTTATGTAAGGAACTTGAGTATCCCTGGATTTGGGTATCTCTGAGGTAGTCTTGGTACCAATCCCCTGCAGATACCAAGGAATGACTGTACTACTAATGGGTTCCTGTACCTTGGAGACCTCTAATATCACAACACTATCGCATTGAGACAACTTAGCTTCCCTTTTGTCCCTGTTCTTAGCTGCCTTGATCTTCTTCATAATAAAATATGTGTGGCTTAAACAACAGAAACTTATTTCTCACTGGCTGGGAATTCTTAGATCAAGGAGCCCTCAAGGGTAGGTATCATTCTAAGGTGGTTTCTCTTAACTTGTATGCATCTGCCTTCTCCATGTACTCACATGACCTCTTCTCTGAATTACATGCAGAGAAAGTAAGTTCTTGGGTGTCTCTTCCTTATAAGGGCACTCATCCCACCAGTTCTGGGCCCCACCCTTATTATGGTCTCTTATAACCCTAATCATCTCCTGAAAGCCCCATCTCCAGATATCATCACAATGGGGGTAGACCTTCAACAGATAGGAGGTGAACAGGACACATTCAGTCCATAGATCAATTTACCATCAGAATCCCTGTCATCTGTACATTCCTAGGCTACTAGAGCAGAGAAGCAGGGAATCAAAGGGAAAGGAACTAGTGCAGAAGAAGTCATTGATTATTGTGGGGTAGATGACAGTGGAGATAAAATAAGAGAACTCCAAAGAAATGTTTATAGGAAAGATCTTAGTACATTGAAAAAGACTACAAAGACCCATGGGAAGGCTGGGGTTGTGGCTCAGCGGTAGAGCGCTTGCCCAGCAGGTGCAAGTCCCAGGGTTCGATCCTCAGCACCACATAAAAATAACTAAACAAAATGGAGATATTGTGCCCAACTACAACTAAAAAAATATTAAAAAAAAAAAAAAGATCCATGGGATCAGGATCTATATAAGCCATCAACTGAGGTAAATGTTGTGATAGTGCTCTTTTCCAAACTTGTTAATATACTACATAGTCAAACTACTTACGCTAAGAACTTTCTAATGACTAAATGGGCTCATATGGTAAATTCTAATATCCAACAAATGAACATACTTCTGTATCTGCCAATGTATTAACTTAAAAGACCAAAGTCTCATAAGCAATGTGGAGAAAAAGACTTTCTGGAAAACAAAGATGCTTAAGTAGTAGGAGAAGCAGAGGTATCTGGTACTGTGTTTTTACATACCCATTTCTGCCACTAGACAAGAAAGGAAGGTCAACTGATTGGTTTTATAAGCTTTCATTTACACCTAAGTTGTTCTCTCATCTGCTAATGAATTCTTGATGATGCAACATGTCTTTCTCAGGATTGCTAATGAGTAAAGAAAGTTGAGCCAAACCCATTTAATTATCGTTACTTGGAACTCTTGTGTTTTTGGCAGGATCACCACAATATAAAACATAGCCAGAAGGATTTTGTTACTGAAAAATGTACATGTATAAGAAAGAAAGTTAGAGAAGAAATATAAGAAGTGAGATAAAACCTCATTCACAGACCTTTTTATTCATTAAATAAAAGGGAATTTTCATTTCCTCCTGTACTATAAGTAGGAAAAATCCTCAAAGTATTTAAATATAATATTAAGCTAAATATATGTGAACCGAGTTGCATAAGTATTTATTTTAAAAAATCTCTTTAGCTTTTTACAAAGAAATTCCAAATTGGACCTCCAAATTCTTTCTCTGACTTTTATGAAAAGCATATTTTAACATTTTGGCAGTAAGTCACTGTATTTGTTAAATACAGTTTTTGCATAGGTCTGTCTTATGGAACTGACAATATCATTGCAAGGATTAATTATAGTAAGCTTATTTCTATTAATTATAGTAAGATCCTTTCCTTCTTCCTTTCTTATTTCCTCTTCCCACCCTTTGCTTATTCACTCACTCTATACCAAGGGCAAAAGTTTAGAACTATCAGATTTAGGTGGCTGACCTTTAGTTCCAGTTAAGAACTAAAATTAGATCCCTGTGGAATATATATCCACTGACATCCATCAGAGGAAAGAGTTTAGGCATAACCTTGAGAGGCCAGGAAGACATCTTCCAAAGGAGTCTGCCTTAACTAGTAAAATTTCTTTGACATTCACTTTTTAATCTTAAAAATTTATGTGGCTTTTATATTGTGATTTGTTTAACGTGTTTGTTTATTCTCAGTTAGAAATCCATTCCCTCTAATAAATCTCTTAGTAAAATAGTGGTTCTAGAAGATATACTGGGATTATCCTGTGACTTTAAGTATCTCTGGCACTGGGCCACATCTCCCAGAGAATGTGCATAGCCTATTTTAAGAGCAGAATGCTATCCAATCACTATAAGAGTACTGGTTGATTAAGGAAGAGTACAGATCAAGCGTGTGCCTACCACTGTAGCCAGGGGCGGGGGGTGGGGGTGGGAACAGAGGAAAAGTCCATGCTTATTAATGAGAAAATGGCAGATTATAAGGATAGGTATTTTACTACCACTACAGTAGGAGAACAGAAACATTAAACAAATGAAAAAAGCAGAACTGTGTTTAAGAACTTAAGTCTGTTTAATTAAGGAGAAGAAAAAAAATCCGTCCTCATTTCTCTTCACAGGCCTAGGTGAACTCTGAATTGCTTTTAATATTAAGAACACCTATTTTTTTGCTTTTTTTTTCTTTATATCATTAGATAGAAAAGAAACTAGAACTGAGTCAAATAGAAATCTATGAGTCTCCTTTGTAGTGTAGCTTTCTGTGCTACTTCAATTAAATCATTATCTCTTTGTCAGTTTTCATGTCTGTAAAATGAGAAAAGTATCCCCTTGTTCTGAGTCTTATTAATGTTATATTTTTAAAAAGAGTTCTGTGGACAAATAAATTAAGGAAATATCAGTTGAAAAAATTAAACAGGTTTCTTTTCTATAGTGCATAAGTTTCCCAAACTTATATGTCAAAAAAACCTACTTTTAAAAGACCTTTTGCATTGCTAATGTTCATTGATATAAGACAGTCACCATAGCCCCTTGTAACTCTTAACATTCTGTTCAGGAAATTGTACTCATGTCTTTTGACTATTTGGCTCTTTTCTGGCCTTGTAGTAACTTATTCTAGGGCTAGATTATTGAGTTGAGTGCCTGTGCTGTGTATGTACACTGCCCTTCTTTCCAGTTTGAACTGGAAAGCTATTGCATTTTCCTGTTTCTTGTAAATAAAGCAAACATTAATCCTTTTCTTTTGCAGTGTTCACTTTCTTTTTCACTGTGTCAATTTTTAATCATTGGCCCATTTTTATTCTAATCTATTAATTATTACCCAACTATCACCAAGAATTCTGAAGTCTCAGGTCATTAAATCCTTTTGACAAGCAGTAATGTCAAAGAGAAAACTGTAAAGTCTGCCCATAAGGCTTATTGTTTCAATCAGGAAAATAAGTAAAGATACTGTTACTGGTTTGGGTCTTATAGGTGTTGTTCTTGGTGGTATAAAATTTTAGCTTTTACTGTGTATTATCATCTCATTCAGGAAACAACATTGTAATGCAGGGAGTTATCCCCATCTTATAGGTAATAAAACTAAAAGTCAGAGATACCAAATACTTGCCTAGATCTTACGGGTAATAGCAAAGTTATATCTGTCTGATAGCAATTTATAATACCTGGTAGCTTCTGAATGTAATATTAGTAATGATATGTGTGTTGTAATTATAATGATAAGTAAAATTTACTGACTGTTTAATTTGGGGAAAACATATACATCATCTTTTTAAATTCCTCAACAACCCTATAAAGTAGATACTATTATACTCATTTTACAAATAAGGAAATTAAAGAAGCCAATCAATTTATTCAAAGTCATACATCTAAAGTAAGTGGCAGCATATATCTAAAAAGAACAAATATAAAGAGTAAAGTCAGTGGCAGCTAGGAATTAAATGCAGAACTTTAATGACTTATGAATATTGGACATAATGTTCTGTAATACACAGTGCTTTCAAGATGTCACACTTGGTATATACATGTATGATTTTCAGCATGTGTGACAGTATCTTTGTACCAAATATATTAGACAAATTCCCATCCCGAAAAGTTGGTAAGAGATAAGTCTCCAAAGTCTCCATAAATATAATTCAAGGTCAGAAGTGTTAAGTTCTATAACAGTAGTAGAGATTAAGTACTCTGGATTTAGAACTGGAGGAGATTACTTCCTGCTGGGGGATGGTGAAAAAGATGGCATTTCTTTTGAAGATAGAAATAACTTAAGAAAGGGGTAGGAAAGATTTCTGAGTAAAGGAAAAACATTTTAAAAAGGCCTAGAAGTTCACACAATTATTAGAGTAAATTGTTGTACCTGGATCAAGGATATTGTGACAAGTAGTTGAATATGAATTTTAGAAAAGTAAGTCACAGGGACTCTGACCTCTTCCTAGTTAATGAGTTTGGATATGTTTTATTTGAGATATCTACTGGGGAACTATCAAAGAGACATGTCTACAAGGCAACTTTTTTTTTTTTTTCCAGCCAGTTTTTAGAATTAAGTCCTCTTATCTCAGAAGTGAATGACATTACCATTAACCAATTATCCAGGCTAGGGACCTGAGAGGTTCCTTGTCTCTTTCTTCTTCATTCTCGGCCAATTATTCAGTCATTTCTACTCCCTTAAAATCTCTTTTTTTTTTCTCCACTTTCCTAATTCTATTACCACTACCTTAGTTTAAACAGCCATTATTTCATTGGGACTACTGCAATAACCTCTTAATTGGTCTCCCTGCTTCTGGTCCTTCCTCCTTTGCTTATTCATTTTCCACATTAATATCAGTGTAATGATTCTCAAAGTACAAATCTAATGTCATTCCCCTACTTAATACACTGCAAGAAGTTCCTCATTTTCTTCAGGATTAAATACAAACTCTTCATTCCTCTTATATAGACATGGACTAACATATCCTTTCTTTAAAAAAAAAAAGCTTCTCTTGACTTTATAGTTCCTCTTTTTAATTTAATTTAATTTTTTTTATATATATTCTCTGGGCTTAACCTCCTGAGTAGCTGGGGTTACAGGCATGTACCACTGTAACCAGCTTT
Source organism: Ictidomys tridecemlineatus (assembly GCF_052094955.1). Taxonomy (NCBI): domain Eukaryota; kingdom Metazoa; phylum Chordata; class Mammalia; order Rodentia; family Sciuridae; genus Ictidomys; species Ictidomys tridecemlineatus. Next base: position 14,060,886 of record NC_135482.1, on the reverse strand, counting down.
TTTTTATTTCTTATTACCATTCTTTTTCTCTGCTTCCTTTATATTTGAAAGGGATCTGTTTCTTTCTTCATTTTCTCACCTCCCAAGTATCTTCAGAAACTTCTTTTATCAAGGTTGTTGTAATCTAGTATTGCCAAATTCTTATGCCTTTTGATCTTTCATCTGCATTTGAAACAATTGATTACTACATTCATAAAATACTTTGTCCTATCTTGTCTTCCGGAACCCCACACTCCTAAATTTTCTGTTGCTGATATCTCTTAATCTCCTTTGTCTATCTTGGCATTTTTTCAGGGCTTCTCTTCTGTCTATATTTTTCTCTAGGCAATCTAATCCATTCTTAAATGAAATGCCCTTACTCATTCTAGAAAGCATGGCCCCAGTGCTTATAGCTCATATACATTCAGTATCATACATGATACTTCTTATAAACATTTCAAATTTTATGTTATCTTGCAGAATTTTCCCCAAACTTGTTCTTCTCCTAGGCTTTTCTTCTTAATAAGCCATAAATTTCCTTCTCACTCATAAACAGCAATTCTTATTGATCTTTCCTCTGAAATTAGAGCAAGTGCCCCTATGTCACTTCCTCTTCACTGATAGCATACTTAAAGCTGTGTTTGCTCCCCTTTAATCCCTTTTTCACATAGCCTGGCTGATTTATTTGTTTGTTTGTTTTGACTTTTTATTATAATTGAGTTACATCTCTTCTTTGCATAAACTCCCATGTTGACTTTTCATAGCAGTTGAAGTAAAGTCTGATTTCCTTACCCTATAAAACTAAAACTCCACATAATCTGGTTCCTGCTTTCTTCTTAATTTCATCTCACAGTAGTCTACGTCTACTCTAACATCATTCACCTTGCTTTCAGAACCTTAAACACACCAGACTCAGCCCATTTTGCTCTTTTCTTTGCACACTTGGCAGCTATCAGAACTTTGCACACTATCAGAACTTGGCTTAAATATCACTCTATCTAAAGTTGATTCTTTCTCCAGTTATTTTCTATTAAACCGTCCTGTTCATTTCTCTTGAAATATTTAGTTAACATTTTAATTATATTCTTTTCATTCATTTATTACCTATTTTCTCTATTAGACTAAACCCCAGATTATGTCTTTGTTTACCACTCTAGCCATCACCTAGCACAGTACCTTGAATACTGAAAAATACTTGTTGGATGGCTGAATGGAAATTGAACCTGTGTGTTTCGGGTATCCTTTTTAGATATTGCTTCCTTAGGCAGCTTTTGCCTGGATTGGTCTGGTTTCCTCACATAAGATTTAATTAAGGTGTCTCAGATTTGTATTATAGTATTTTATGTTTAGTTCAATGTTTCTCAATAAGATAATTTGATTTTGCCCCTCAGGAAATATTTGGCAATTTCTGTAGACATGTTTTTGATTGTCATTACTTGATGGTAGTGGTGGAATGTTACTGACAACTAATGGGAAGAGGCTAAAGGTAGCTATTAAAAGCCCCATAATACACAGAATATCCTCCCCAAACAAATGTTTTCCAATTCAGAGACAGTAATGTTAGGGCTGAGAAACTTCTCACCTAGACTTATCCGTAGCTTGAGTTTTTTTGTAATTCTTCACTTAACTTTAGATTTCTTATAAGTTTACTGTTGTCTCTCCACACTGCCTTGAATTTATAAAATAGACATTTGGATAATTCTTGCTTGATGGATGACTGAATGATAAATGAATATAGAAACCAGCCATGATACATCAGCCTGAGTTGACCTACCTTCTGGTATTAATAGAGAGAGCAGTTGCTTAGTCTTTGAGTAAAATATAATGTTTGTTATTTATGGAATGATAGTATAAGAGCTTCTGTATGGGGCACTGATAAGCTGTCATATTTCAAACTTGCATTCTATTTAGGCTAAAGCTAAGCTTTTTTTTTTGTCAAATGGATCAACAATTTTAACATTAAGAAGGAACAAAATAGAGATGAGTGTGGTGGCACACACCTGTAATCCCAGTGGCTCAGGAGGCTGAAAGATTTCAGCTTTGAAATCAGCAACTTAGTGAGACTTAAGCAACCTAATGAGTCTGTGCCTCAAAATAAAAAAATAAAAAGGGCTGAGAATGTGGCTCAGTGGTTAAGTGCCCTTGGGGAAAAAGAAGGAACAAAATAGAAGTGGTTTTAAGGAATATAGGTGTTTGTTGCCTTTTCAGGTAACAGTTCTGAGGTAGTTATCCAGGTAGGTGGATGGCTCTGTTTCATTAATTTATTCAAGAGAGCTTAGTTTCCTTCCAAATTTGGGGACAAGAAAGTAGAGAAGTCACATCCACTGTCTTAGAGACCCAGACTTGGAATGGTATTGAGCTAGTCCATATATATTCTGTTGGCAAGAGCTTAGTCCTGTGTCTATGAAGAACATCTGGGGAATGTGGTATAGCTAGGCAGCCATGGACATGACACAGTTCTGTTACTACTTACATACGAAGGGAAGAGTAGATTTTGTTGGTGAACAACTTCAGTTTCTACCACAATGCCTAACCAGCTCTTAGATAAGCACATTTATGAAGATTTATATTGTTTATTCATTATTCCAGGAACTAAGTTTTACTATCTTTTCTGTACAGTTTAAGAAAAAAGGATTAAATAAATCATCTAGAACAATGCTTCTTAAGTGATTTATGATGAAGGTGACCACAATTTTTTGTTTGTTCATTTTCCCTAATTTGCAGTAGAGCAGTTATTTTTCCCTTATTTGCAGTAGAGCAGTACTTTTATACTGTAAGTTAATCACTTTAAAAAAAAATCACTTTCTTAGATGTCAGAGTCAAATTTGAAAGATTTCAAAATGCATACTCTGAATATTTTATATGTATCCAAACTTATATACCTATCACAACATGTCTAGTAATAGTTTGTGAACTGGCACTAATCTCACTTGTCTCAAAAGTGTTTTCTGGGGATGGGACTCAGCAGTAGTGTGCTTGCCTAGCATGTGCGAGCCACTGGGTTCGATCCTCAGCATCACATAAAAATAAATAAATAAAATAAAGATATTGTGTCCAACTATATTTTTTAAAAAATGTTTTCTAACAACCTTTTAGATCATTTAAATGTAGTTGACTATGATGTCAGTCTTTTAAGTAAAGTCATTTTTTATGTATAAAATTTGACTTCTAACTTTTAATTATTTTTAAAAATCACCTCTTAAGACAGTTTATAAACCATGGTAGGTCTTTTGAGTGTTCACATATCCTTCAGAGCCTGTTTTGCTTGTTTCATAGCTAAAATCAAAGCTGATTGTAGTTTTACAGATTCATGATGAAAACCTGCCATTATGAAGCTGGAAGAAGTTTGTTTTAATGCATGATACAGAGGAAAAAAGATGCCTAATAAAGTGACATGCTGAAGATTATACTAAGTGAGAGACAGCTATGGTACTATCACTGATTTACATTGGAAATTACATTGTAATCAGATGATCTGGATTGAGTCCTGGCCTCCTTCTTGGTTAAATGTCTTTAGGTACTTAATTATTATTTGTAAGAATTACATAGTGTTCAATAAGCATTTCTTAGATTGAATAAGAATATATAATAAACATATATAAAAGTTACTTATAAACTACAAAGTACATAAACAAAAAATAAAATTGAGAAGCTATGCTTTCTAATGCCAAATCCATTGTTCTTTTTGGACTCTGCTGCATTTCATGCTAAAGACTCATTGAAAACAGGAATTATATTTAATATTGCATCCAGTTAAAATTAGGTTTATGAAAAATCTGTAGTAATGTGGAAAAATGCTTATGTTGAGTTAAAAAATAAATCAGGAAACAAAATTATATGCACATGGGTTAGGGTTATAGCTCAGTGGTAGAGCACTTGCCTGGCATGTGTGAGGCACTGGGTTCAATTCCCAGCACCGTGTATAAATAAATAAATAAGGTCCATTGACAGCTCAAATATTTTTTTAAAAAATTATATGCACAGGGGCTGGGGTTATGGCTCAGTGGTATAGCTCTCGCCTCGCAAGGCCCTGAGTTTGACCCTCAGTACCACATAAAAATAAATAAATAAAATAAAGTTTAAAAAAAAATAGAGTAGTATTTTTTTAAAAATTATATGCATATATAGTATATGTATTACTGAAAACCAACTAGATTGAGAAAGAATAAGGCCTTCTGTCACTCATAAAATATAACAGCTAGAATAATTATGGACATTGTTTCTATTTTCTCTAAGGGTTTTATTAATTTTATATTTATAACATTTATAAAGAACATATGTATTTAAGTAATTTAAGCTCTTCAGGAAAAAAAAAAAAACTTTGTATGAAGGCAGATAACTTCTATTGCCTATGTGTAAAGGCTTTTTTACCCAGTGGGGCAAGTCACCCTACCAATACAATCACAAGAACAGTCTGTGCTATTTTCTTTCCTTCTTATAAAGAAGCATCAAGACAATATTAATAGATCTCTACTAATGTTTGAGATTTGAAGAACTTCTTAATCTAAGTGCTAGTTGCTCTATAAAGATTATGAAGTAATAAAACTTAATAAAAGTCATTATTAAAAATTACTTATGGGGGTATAGGTAGGAAGGACAGTAGAATGAATAGGACATTATTACCCTGTGTGCATATATGACTATGTGACCAGTGTGATTGTACATCATGTACAACCACAAGAATGAAAAGTTACACTTCATTTACGTATGATGTTTCAAAATGCATTCTACTGTCATGTATAATTAATTAGAACAAATAAAAAATAATTATATTAGATGTGGATGATATTACTCTCATTTAACAAAGGGAAAACTGAAGCTCAGAGACATTAATAACATCTAAATTGTATAACTTGCAAAAAACAAAACAGGTATTAAACCCAGGTCTTTCTGATTCAGAAGCCACTGCAGTGCATTTATTTCATAAAAAGAGATGTCATTTCTACTTTCAGAGAGCTTTTAGTAGTTGAAGCAAACTCAGAAGGAAAATCAACAGGACAGATGTGCTAACCCCAAAATGATTGCTGCAAATTGTGGTTTGGATATTGCTTGTAAAGGAAGTATGTTGAGGTCTGAAGTGGTTATGAAAAACTTTATATTGAAAGTGTATTAAATATTTGAAACCTATATAACCAGAGAAGAAAAAGGATTGATGCATGTAGAAGCAAGTGATAAGAAAGCAGACGGGTTCAGTGTGAGTAGTTTGGACAGGTAAGTACCTAGAAGATGGTTTGATAGGAATAGTATGAATGAATAAAGACTGGAAAAAGAGCTCATTAGGGAATATTAAATGCCAAGCTGAGGACTTTGAGAATTTATCTTAGATAACCTGTACTGAACATTCTTTGCATGCTTGGCACTGTCCTAAATGCTGTAAATGTGTGATCTCATTTGATTCTTACAGTTAATGAGGTCCAGAGAAACTAAGTAACTTGCCATGCGTATTAATAAGTAGAAGAGCCAAGATTGAATGTAAGCAGTTTGAACCCAGAACCTCTTCTCTTAATTACCACACTGTTTTTGCTCTAGGGGCCATGGTAGGATGAATACGTTTTAAGCCCAGGACCAACCTTTAACAAATAATGTGCTTCATGTCTCTGGTAGTTTTTAATATTTGAAAAAGGCATTGTGACCAGATGATGACATTCCATTCCCATCCCTGCCACCCTTGTACATCTTCAGCACAGGGTAGTGAAGAAGTTAAGGTGTTTGTGCTAATGGCCTTCAACTTTGCCTATCGTTCTAATATACTTCTAGTCAGTTACCCTCAGCTAACCCTTACCCCTGACATCCAAGTTATGTCAGTCTGTTGCTAACCATAATACAGTAGTTCTCAGTGTGGCTTCTGGATCACTACCAGCAGCAGCGTCAACTGAAAACTTGTTTAAAGTTTCAGTTCTGGAGTCTCACCCTTTACCTATTGAATCAGAACTTCGGGGTAGGTGAAATAATCTGTGTGATGAGCCCTTTAGGTAAGTATGATGCATGGTGAAATTTGAGAATTACCATAGACTACTCTAGGGTCTCAGTTCAGGCACAGACTGCTGAAAATGTTTTTGGCAACCCTAGGTACTGGCACTGGGAAACTGCTTGGGATTTTTTATTTAAGTTTCTAATGTAGGTCTTGTAGCATGACTTTATAGAAATAACCATACCTTACTAAGCTAACAGACATGTAAAAAGAGCTTTTTCTTATTTTTTATTAATTTTATTGGTATATTATAATTATACGTAATAGTGGTTTTATGACACATTTGTACATGCATATAACATAATTTGGTCAATCCCATTCCCTAGTACCTCCCATTTTCCTCTCCTCCTTCCTCCCCCTGGTTCCCTTCTTCTACTCCACTGGTCTTCCTTATATTTTTATGAAGTCTCACCTTGATTTTTTTCTTTTTCTCTAACTTTTCCATATGAGAGAAAACATAATTTTTGACTTTTTGAGTCTGGTTTATTTCACTTGACATAATGCTCTCAACTTCTATCCATTTTCCTGCAAATAACATAATTTCATTTTTCTTTATGGTTATATAAAACTCATCGTATCACATTTTCTTTATTTAGTCAGTTGTTGATGGTTATCTAGGCTGGTTCCATAACATGGCTATTGTGAGTTGCACTGCTGTAAGCATGGGAATGCATAGATTGCTTTTAGCAGGCTGACTCAAATTCTTTTAGATAAATACTGAGGAGTAGTGTAGCTGGGTTATACGGTAGTTCCTTTGAGGAACCTCCTTATTAATTTTCGTAATGGTTGTACTAATTTACAATCCCACCAACAGTGTATTATTAAGTGTTTCTTTCCTCCCCAAATCCTCACTAGCATTTATGGATATTTGTATTCTTGGTGATTTTCATTCTAACAGGGTGAGATGAAGTCATATATATTCATATATATATATATATATATACATATATATATGTATATATATATATATGAAGTCATACATATATATATATGTAAAGCTCTAATAAACGCACACACACACATCATATATATATTATTAGAGCTTTACAGTTATACATAGTAGTTGGGTTCATCCAAACAAAATCGTACGTGTGTAGAATTTGATTTTAGTTCACAGTTCTCCCCATTTCCCCCCAACTAACCCTTTTTCTAACCCTTTGTATCTTTGTTGTGAGTTTTGTTCTGTTTTTCATCCTATATTCTCACCTTGTGGTTTTGATTTACATTTCTCTGATTACTAAAGATATTGAACTTTTTTTAGTGTATTTTTTAGTCATTTGTATTTCTTCTTTTGATAAATGTCTGTTTCATTTGCCTGTTGATTGAATTTTATTTATTTATTTATTTATTCTGGATATTAATTTTATATCAGAAGAGTAGCTGACAAAGATGTTCTCCCCTTCTGTAGGCTCCTGTTCATGCTCTTGTTTCCTTTGCTGTTCTTGAGAATTATTTCTTGAGTTTTAGGAATCCTATTGAGGAAGTAATTGCCTTTGCCTTTATGTTAGATATTAACCCTATGTCTTCTTCTAGCTGTTGGAAAATTTCTAGGCTAATTCCTAGGTCTTTGATCCATTTTGAGTTGACTTTTGTGCAGAGCAAGAGATAGGGATCTAGTTTTATTCTTCTACATACGGATATCCAGTTTGCTAGCACCATTTGTTAAAAAGGCTGCCTTTTTTCCATTGAATGTTTTTGGCGTCTTTATCAAGGATCACATGATTGTATCTTTGTTTTTAGTTGGTTTCCATGACTTTTGTTCTATTCCATTGATCTGTGTGTCCATTTTTATGCCAGTACTATGCTATTTTTGTTACTGTAGTTCTGTAGTATAATTTAAAAATTAGTATTGCGATGCCTCCAGCCTTTTGCTTATAGTTGCTTTGACTATTATGGGTCTTTTATTCTTCCATATGGATTTTGTAACTATTTGTTCTAGTTCTGTGAAGAATATCTTTGGTATTTTCACAGGAATTGATTGACTCTTTAAATTCATTTTGGTAATATGGTCATTTTAACAATATTAAGTCTGCCTATCCATGAACAGGGGTGGTCTTTTCATCTTCTAATATCTTCTTCAATTTCTTTTTTCAGTGTTTTATAATTTTCATTGTAGAGATATTTTCTTGGTTAGATTTATTCTTAGGTGATTCTTCTGTTTGTTCTATGTTGATTTAGTATATTGCTACTAGGCTGAATTAATTAGTTCTGTAGTTTTCTGGTCAGATTTTTTGGATTTTCTAAATACATTATCAAATGATCTGCAAATGGTGATTATTTGACTTTTTTCCTTCTATTTGTATCCCTAAAAGGGATGATAGAGGGGATCATGATAAAGGGGATTGAAACAAGTGGTGCTCTACTACTGAGTTACATCCCCAACCCTTATTTTTAATTTTGAGACAAGGCCTTGCAAAATTGCCTAGACTGGCCTTAAACTTGATGTGGCTAGTGTCATTATTGCATGCTGATTTTAATTTCTGTGGGTATTCCTGCCAGGCATAGTGGTACACATTTGTAATCCTAGCAACTCAGGAGGCTGAGATAGGAGGATCCCAAGTTCAAGGCCAGTCTCAGCAACTTGGCAAGATCCTATCTTAACATCAAAAAGTAAAAAGAATTGGGGATGCAGTTCAGTGGTAAAGTACCCTGGGTTCAATCCCAGTACAAAAGCAAAAAAATAAATAAATAAGTAAAAAAAAATTCCTGCTGTAACATTGACATTAAAACACTAAAAGAAAGTCACTTTAGTTATCAGATATGACAAGATAAAGTTGTCATTTTATGAATTTTTTTTAGCTTGTCAGGTAAGGGTCATTTCCATCTCTGTTTAGAGAAAATATTTTCATTTAAATTAGTATTTCCATAGCTGTATGACCAGTATATACTGAGAAGTTGCACATAGTCTGGGATTCTTGCCAAGATTATGTTTGACCCCAGGTAACCTCTTTTTCAAGGATTTAAGTCTGACAGTAAGTTAATATCTTATATTGGTAATTGTTGTTTTTATAAAATGTAAGGGTGTATAGTAGTATCCAGCAATGAAATGAGTGTACTTGTTTGGTCCACATATAAGGGTAAGAGAAAGCTTACATTGAATTTGGAGGGAATGATCTGTGATTTTTAAATTTGACAATAGTATATTTTCACACAAATAAGATTGAGTATACTTTGGGTTCATCCTAAAAGAATTGTTTTTGAGATGATATTAGCAAAATTTGGATCCACCACTGCTACTTATTACTGTTACTGTTACAATCTGCACCCTACACCAAGGCAACAAAGGAGAATTAAGATTCTATCTTCTCAGAGCTTCCCAAACAATGTCTTAGCACAGGGCTGCCCAGAGGAAGAGAGACTTTTTCCTAGTTTGCCCATCTAGAGGGAACCTTTTTAGCATCTAGTCTGCCTAGGGGGGTCACCTTTTTTTTTACAATTGGTTCAAAACATAATATATGCTAGCTGAACCCTCTTTGGAACCCCATATTTGGAATAACTTTTATCAGTTTTTGTCAGCAAAAGTACTTCTCTGGGTCATTTGATGAGTAAGTATTATTAGATTTTAGCTAAAGAAGAGGGACACTTGGGATAACTGCCATGGAAGAAATATTAAGAAATATTTAGAAGAAAGAGCACAACTAAACATTGGCAGAAATGCTTATCTCCTTCAGTTATTTTACAAAAAAGAGCATGTATTATGGGCAATTGTGAACTAGTTCTTAATCTTTATTTCTGAGGAGGGAATAGCTATGATTCAGACTGCCTTCAAACCTGATGCTGTTTAGTCTGATGTTGAAAATCACATAATGGTTTTTGCATACTCTCTTGTTTTTCAGAAACTGTGTGAAGGCATATTTAAAGTCCTTGTAAAGGACGTCCCAACAACATGTCAAGTGTCCTGCCTGGAAGTACTCCGCATTCTCTCCAGAGACAAAAAGATTTTAGTTCCTGTAACAACCAAGGAAAACATGCAGATATTGCTGAGACTAGCCAAGCTAACTGAGTCGGATGATTCTTTGGAGAAGGTGTCAGAGTTCCCAGTTATTGTGGAATCATTAAAGTGTCTATGTAACATAGTGTTCAACAGTCAGATGGCACAGCAGCTCAGCCTGGAACTTAATCTTGCTGCAAAGCTCTGTAACCTCCTGAGAAAGTGCAAGGACCGAAAATTTATCAATGACATTAAGTGCTTTGACTTGCGCTTGCTCTTTCTCCTGTCACTTTTGCACACTGACATCAGGTCACAATTGCGCTATGAGCTCCAGGGACTACCGCTGCTAACCCAGATCTTGGAAAGTGCCTTTAGCATCAAGTGGACCGATGAGTATGAATCGGCCATAGATCATAATGGACCTCCTCTCTCACCTCAGGAGACAGACTGTGCCATTGAGGCCCTCAAAGCTCTCTTCAATGTGACAGTAGACAGTTGGAAGGTGCATAAAGAGGTAAGGTTGAGAATGGTATTCTTATCTACCTGGAGTTTAATTGTCTGGTATGTTCTTATAGCTGTCTGCAAGGGAAGCATGCTAAATTGGAAAATGGAAAAAGTTACCAGTTCCTCCATGAAACAGTTGTATGAACTGTGATATTTCTTAACCATTACTAAATCTTATTCTTTCCATTTGTGTAATAATACCTGTTGGAAGAATGGGGTGGAGATGAACTACTGTTTTGTAAGATGCCAAATATAGTTTTCTGACTTGTACTATCACTGTCTTTTTCAGAGTCTTTTTCATGAACAAGATAAGATTTAAAGGGAAATAAAACAAGGCAGTTAATAAAGGTATAGGTATTTTTGATGGCTGCCACCTTAAAAGCTCAGATAATATGCCAGTCAATTAAAACTGATCAGTCTTTGATGTCAGCTCAGAAGAAAAAATCCTATGTGTATGTATACCTATTAGCCCATTCTCCTAGGTGTTCCTGTGTAGTGTAAGATAACTGTCAAAAATACAGGACTACAAAGTAGAGATATCCATGCTTATACATAATTCTAGAAAACAAACATAATTACACAAGGGGATGAGAAAGGTTGTTTCAAACCACTTAACTTATTTCTAGATTAAGAGTCTTCTGAGGCTTGGGCCTTCCAGCAAACCAAAATGAGGCAGATTTGGTAGTTTATATTTGAATACCCACAAGAACAATATGCTAACAGTGAAACTGGGCTTAAGGAAATCAACAATTTTAAGTAAAATGGACATAAACTATTCCTTTCTTCTAAAATCCAGACATTTCACATTTTCTCTCTCTTTAACCATAAATGACTAGTGAAATCTGTATTTGCCAGAAAACTACTTTAAAAGGATTATCTCAATGTAGTGCTGTAGCGAGAGTATGCAGGCATGAGTTTTAAAATGCAGATAGGTCTGTATTTTGAAACCAAATATTTGAAGATCAGTCCTAACAGCTGTTTTAGATGACTGTAGCATGGTCAGTGTTTTCCTGAGAGTTGGCAGGAAAAGACGTGGAAAGCCCACATGCTCCATTTATGCTTTGAAACCAAATATTTAGAAGTATTTGAAATGTTATGTCTCTATGCTTATTTGGTACCTCCTATGGTTATTTTTCTTACACTGTTTGTTTTGGTGTTTTTAAGTTCTTCATTTAATTGTAAGAGATACTCCAAGACTGTTGGTTTGCCATTGTTGGAGTCCCTATTATTTTAAGTTATACCTAAAATAGTAGCTCACAGTGTTCAGATTCCTGACAAAAACACTTTATAATTTAGTGGCTGCACATCAGTAGATATGTGGGATGACATGTAATGAAAATTAGTAAATTAAGATTAGCCCTTATTAGTGTGCTTTAGTTATAAGTAACAGAGGGACTGGAAGGAACTTTAGAAAATGTTGAAGTAGCGTATACTTATTCTGTGTTATAGAATGGTTTTTCTCCAAAATAAAAGTATATACTGATAAAGGACCAGTATTCCAAGATTAAGTATCTCAGACCTCCTACTACCTGTTTGAGTCTGGATCAGTTGATACAGCCATTACAAAATGTGCAAAATCAGCATGACTTTTGGCTATTATTGAAGTTTTCAGAAATATAAATAGTATTGAAAATAGGATCTTTGCCAACCATTTAGAAAAGAATGTCTTCATGAGTCTCCAAATTCAGCTCTTAGCAAACATTTATCATTTATCATTGTCCAAATATTTATGGATAATTACTAGACATTACACTGGGCATTATATAATGTATTGGCAGATAACAGGCATTGTTCATGAAACCTCCATTTTGTGGGTGAAATAGGTGATAAATCAGTAAAAAAATTACATAATTAAAATTGTGTTATTTGCTATGAGAGAACAATGCAGTGATTGACAATATATAATATAGTTACAGAAGACTCTGAAAGTCTTTTCTGAGATCTGAAGATTGAGAATGATTCAGCCATCTGAAGAATAGAGGGATGAATGGTTCCTAGAAATTGTGTAGCATGTGAAAAGACCACAGAAACCAAAACAGGAGTTTTTAGGAGGATAGTCACAATTTAGTTCAAAGAAACCTCTAATCAGGGCAGAGAGACTTACTACTAAGAATCTGTTTACTGGGTTTCAAGATCTCCGTAGTTTGTCAGCTGAAGTGTTTTACTTTGAGCAAGCACCCAAACACTAGTTAACACTTTAAAACACCAACTGAAATAAAGGAATATGAAAAACTTATTAATCAAAAGAATCTAACTTTAAAAATAACTAGAGGCTCATTGTAGAGGATCTAGAAAAAAAAACATAGAAGCAAGAAAATACAAACTATCTGAAAACTCACCCCTGAGAAGATAAGCACTGTTTGCATTTTGATGTGTATCTTTCTAACTATTCTCCATTATGTAATATATAAATAGAAATATATATTTCTGTCTATATATTTCTCTCTATATATATATTCACATACACACACAAAATGTAATCATTTTATTATTTTCATCTTTGTTGCACAACCAATGTTCTTGAAGACTAGTTACTAGTTTTCAACTCTGGGGGTGTTAACTCTGTGGAGAGCGCTTACTGGGCATGGGTGAGGCCATGGGTTTGATCCCCAGTAACTCCCCACACACTTACACAGAGTATTAGTTTTCAAAAATGCGTTTCTTGAAGCTGGGAGGTTCCTAGGAGTATCCTCTAGGGGTGGGTGGGTGGTATCCCAAGTTCCCCACTTCCACTTTATAAAACAGCACCTTTGATTGTTGTTGCTATTGTTGTTGCTATTGCTGTTGTTTTAATTTAGGTTTGTAATTAAGATTTCATTTGGAGGATAAAAAAGAGTTCTGCAAAAAGCCCCAAAACTTTGACAACTACTTTGTAACTCCTATTTGTTGAAGATGATAAATCCTTATGAAAGAATACATACAAATACTTGTGTGTATGTAGAATACTTCACCCTGGCATGGTGGCACACGCCTGTAATCCCAGCAGCTCAGGAGGCTGAGACAGGAGGATCGCAAGTTCAAAAGTAAGCCTCAGCAAACGTGAGGTGCTAAGCAACTCAGTGAGACCCTGTCTCTAAAAAAAAAATGCAAAATAGAACTGGGGATGTGGTTCAGTGGTTAAATGCTCCTGAGTTCAATCCCCAGTAAACCCTCCCACCCCCCCACAAAGAATACTATTAAGTATAAATACAAAAATATTTATGAATATTCCTTCATAAGGATTCTCAACCTTTGACAAATCCTGTTTGGAGGCACTTAAATCATAATTAATTGCTATTTTAAATATCAATATAGTAAATTCTCTGGTTATAAAAGTTTTAGTAAATAACCTGAAATTGATGGGCCAGAGCATTTCAAATTTTTCAGGTTTTTTTGATTGATAGCTATTGCCCAACTGACTTCAAAAGAAGGGTGCTGAATATACCTTTCCAAATGCTAGGCATTTATTTTACTTCTGTAGTTTTTTGCCTGTTTCACAATTTCTTAGCCTAACAGTTATAGAAAAATACAGACATTTGGTTTTGGTTTTAACTGTTTTAGCAAGTATTTTTATGACTTCCTTCATTTATAGTTCACAAAAAAACAGAAAATGAAGGACTAGATGTTTCGTGAGGTTTAGCAAATTATTGCCATTTGTGCATTTCAGATTTAGGCCTCAATGTTGAATTCCTGCCTGCCTGTTGATACCATCAGCAGATTAATTTGGAGATTTCCTTTTCATGGGAAATGTAGCTGGCTTTATTTCCTTGTATAGAGACAGAGTCTCCCTCCCTCCCTACCTACTCCTTATCTCCTCTCTTTCTCTCCCTTTCCTAGAGATAGTATATTTGAAAAGGTTGAATGATTCCTTTAGCAGGACATAAAGTTAGCTGTAGAAAAGTTAATTGAAATGGCCTTGTCTTCTTCCTGCTTCAACATTTTCCTAAATCTCTATTGATGGAGGAGAGCATGTTAATCTATGGGTCCTTTATGTAGTGCACATTTCCCTGTCTGGGAAATGTGTACTACATAAAGTATCAATGCAGGGTAATAAGGAAGTACAAGGACCAGTAGACTTGATAGAGCCAGATAACTAAGTGCAAACAAAAATACATGTTTTTAAGGAGTCAAAAGATGCTGTTTGAATGAGATAAAACAGTGAATGCTCACAGAAGTTACTTGAGAATGTCACACTGTAACAGAAGAGGTTAGTTCCCTCATTATTTAGAGACTTTGAAGGAAATGTAGGAAAGGATAGGATATTACTTAAAAATAAAGCTTCAGGCTGTGCAGTTTTTTCTTGTTGAAAAAATTTTTCAACAAACATTAAGTATCCAGTTCGTGCCATCTTTTATGTTAGACACACAGAATGCAAGGTAAAACATCACTGTCTTCAAGGCAGTAAAAACCTAGTAGAGAAATTAGTCATGTAAACACAGGTGGAGCCGGACATGATAGCACACACCTGTAATCCTGGCAGTTCTGTAGGCTGAGGCAGGAGGATCACAAATTGAAGGTCAGCCTCAGCAACTTAGTGAAACCCTCATCTCAAAATAATAGAAAGAGCTGGAGGTATAGCTCAGTGGCAAAGCAATCCTGGGTTCAATTTCCAATTGCTACTTCCCCTGCCCCAAAAAACTCTACACAAGTGGTTGTGTGGTTCTGTCTTGGTACATTTTCTGTTGCTATCACAGAATACCACAGTCTGATAATTTATAAATAATAGAGGTTTATTTTGCTCATGGCTTTGGAGTCTATATGAAGTCCAAGATTCAGGGATCATAACTAGTGAGGTCTTTTTGCTAAGGCATCATATGGTGAAAGAGCATGCATGTGTGTGTGCATGAGAGAACCTGTGAACATATAAGAGTGCTAGGACTCACCAGAATTTATCCTAACCCACTCCCATTATAATAGCATGAATCCATTCATACATGACCTAAACGTTTCTTAAAGATCCTACCCACCCAGTACAGTTAAATGAAAACTAGATTTCAATATGAAGTTTGGAGGGAACATTCAAAATAAAGCAAGCTGTTTGTAATATTATATATTATTATTTTCTATATTTTCTGTATGCTTAAAAACAATAATCACTTCAGCAGTGCACAGCAGCTTCAGGTGCTGTATATTCTGGATCTTTGGGCTTTTTCTCTGGCATTGATTAGAAAGGTTAAAGTTTGAATAAAAAGATAGGAGAAAATGGATATTTTTTTCTAAATAAAATGAAATCTTCCACAGTTTGCAAAGGAGGGGGAAAAAGATTTCATATAATAATGGAATCCGTAACTAAGAAGCAAAGCCTTTGTAAAGAAATTCCAAAGAATTTCATAATTTTTATCTTGCTTTTAATGTTATCTGATTTTAATTTCCACTATTACAACCAAACCTACTTTCTCACTTTTTCTTCCTCTGCTCTTTGTTCTAAGGGATTTTTCCCCTCAACTTTTGGAAGTGATATCATTTTAGAGAAGCAAATGTTGATATCCTAAAGATACAAAAACTAAATCATGAAGCAAGTAAATAACAGTTGTAAAAGCTGTGATTATATACTGTTTTATAAGAGCAATCACATTCAGTCCTTTTGGTATTCTTGGGAGCAGCATTATTAACCCCACTTAAGAGATGAGGACATCAAAGATTGGAACATTGAGGAAAGTCACACAGCAGAGTAACCAACAGTGGGAAGTAGTGACCACAATAACTTTTGTTAAGTAAGATTTCTTAAATAATAGCATTGCTTTAACAGTTATTTATTGAGACATTGACTGATGGAATAGAATAAAAATCTAGAAATAAACCTGCATATCTGTAGTCAACTGGTTTATGATACAGGTGACATGGAAGTACAGTGGGGTTTTTCACAAATAGTATTGGATCATTTGTATGGAAAAAAACAGTTTTGAATCCTTACCTTAAACTGTATACCCCAAAAGAGAAGTTGAGTTATGTAAGAGATCTAAATACACAGGATAAAATAATATGGCTTCTAAAAGTTTACTGCTGTGACTTTATCTCAATAAGTTAAACCTTTCTTTTATTGTGTAGTACTGGAGATTGAACCTAGGGGCATTCTACCACAAAGCTGCATCCCCAGCCCTCTTTACTTTATTATTTTTAAAAATTTGAGACAGGGTCCTGCTAAGTTACTGAGGTTGGCCTTGAACTTGCGATCCTCCTGCCTCAGTCTTCTGAGTTGCTGGGGTTATAGGCATGTACCATCATGCCTAGCCAAACATTTCTTAAATAAGCAAATATTTCCAAATAAAATGGAATACAATATGGATCATATCTAAAGGAAAAAATTGTCCTTCATTAAAATGAGTACCTTAGAAAAAGAAAGGAAAATGGCAGCCCACTAAGTGGGACAAGATATTTGCAGCACATATTTACAATAAAATATTCAGAACTCATTAGAAAGTCTTACAAATCCATAACGATAAATCAGTCAACACAATAGAAAAATAGGCAAAAGATTTATATAGGAACTTTCAAAACAAGCTTTCCAAATGACCAAATAAACATAAGACATACAATAAAAATAGATGTTCAGTTTTATTAGTCATCATGAAAATGCAAATTAAAACAAAAAATAACCTACATATCCATGAGAGTGACTAAAGTTTAAAAAGCTGACAATATTCAGTATCAATGAAATTATAAAGAAACTATTATAAGAATAGGTTAAAACATTGACAGTACCTTATAAAGCTTGATGTATGTGTGTTCCCTGTGACTCAGTATCCCTTTTCCTGGAGTATACACGTGCATTCCAGATGACATGTAAAAAGCATGTTTATTGCAGCACTTGTTAGAATACCCCCCAAACATTCAACAGTTCAAGTGTCATCAAGAGTAGGTTGGAGCTGGGGCTGTAGCTCAGTAGTAGAACTCTTGCCTAGCATGCATGAGGCACTGGGTTCAATCCCCAGCACCACATTAAAAAAAAAAAAAACACTAAGTAAACAAAATAAAGGTATTGTTGTCAATCTACAACTAAAAATATTTTTTTAAAGAGTAGGATAGATAAGTTAATGATAATACATTTATACACTAGAACACGGTATAGCATTGCTTTCTTAACCCATCTGTGGTGGAGGGACAAGATTTTTTTCCCTAGCTGTCAGAATGAAAGTCTTGTATGATCCAGTATTACACACAATGTCCAAATGCTCGAAAAGTTTATAAATGTTCCTGTGATACCTTCTGTATTCATGACTTTGAAGATGAGTGACAAACAGGGTGTGGACCAGTACCACACTTTGTATAGTGCTGCTCCCAAGCAGTGGAAAAGAAAAAACTAACTACATACAACAACATAGGTGAATCTCACAGTCACTGGCAAGAGGGTCTATACTTTATGGGTCCATTCATGTAAAGTTCAGTGACAACACTAACCTGTGATATTAGAAGTTAGGATTACTTTTCAGGAGCAGAAGGCTGTCATTGGAGGGAGTGTGAGGAGAATTTGGGGCTCTTAATCTTGGCCTTGCATGATGTTTTTATTGATGTGTTCATTTTGTGAGAAGTTATCTAGCCACACACTTATAATTGGGGCATTTTTCTGCTTATTCATATTATACAACATTTACATTAAAATCTGTTGATCATGGGCTGGGGCTTGGGCTCAGTGGTAGAGCACTTGCCTCACATGTGTGAGGCACTGAGTTTGATTCTCAGCATCGCATATATACAAATGAATAAAATAAAGGTCCATCAATAACTAAAAAAATATTTATAAAACACCAAAACTGTTGATCACCTATTGAAGCAGTACCCTCATCTTCATGAGGGTAATAGATTAGTGGAGAAAACAAAGATATATGAGTAAGTAAACAAATGTAAAGTCACAAATTATGGTTTCATAAAAAGAAATCATGAAGGAATATACTTAGATCAGTGATCAGAGAAGGGGCTTCTCTAAGAAGATGTTTTAGCTGAGATCTGGAGGATGAAAAACAATCAGCAATGTAAAGAGCAGAGGCAAATAATCCAGTCATTTCAGAAGTTGTTTTGAGTAGAGAATGGAGAGAACTTAGTAAATGTAGGGTAAAAGAGAGCATTGCAGACAGAAAGTATAACTTGGGAATAGATGTTATTAAAAACTAGAAAAGGAGGAGATGCAATGGAAAGTAGGATTTGGGTTTGCAGTTACAAATAACAGAAAGACCACAATAGATACTTTTGCAGGAGGCTTTTCATCATCAGCATGAGAAGAGAAAGAGTGTTATATATAGAACAAAAGGAAGTAGATCCCCCAGTTAATTTTCAAAACCAAGGAAAATGTGACCTTATCAAGAGTTAAGTAATAGTTGAGTTTGGCATGGGTTTTAGTATACCTCATGTAATTTGTGGTAAGTGAAAGTATATTTACATATGAGAGAATTTTCACCCAAGCATTTGGGGATGGATGATGAACCCTGCAGTCTCAGTGCCTCTGGCATTCCACTGGTCCCTCTTTCTCTTTTCCCTCTCTTCCTACCCACACAGTTGTTTATCACTTCACAGTCTCACTCTTTGACTTCTTTCCCCACACCCTCACATATTTTATTGAAAGTTTTAAAGCATTTTTATGCATGACATTTTCTTTAACTTAATCCTAAGAGCCTTATGTTTGTGGAGATGCATGTGGGAAAACCAAGGTTCAGGAAGCTGTATGAATTGTTTTAGGTCATAACGTAGGCTTCTGACTCCACATCCAGTACTTTTTCCATTAATACCTTCATCTCTTGTAAATGTACATGTTTTTAAAATATTATCACCCACATAAGTAATGAAAGTTTACCCTGTATGCTAGATGAGAGACATCTCCCTTACAGGGCGTGTGTGTATGTGTTTGTATATGTATGTATATAGTATATGTATGTGTGTGTGTGTGTGTGTGTGTGTGTGTGTTTGTGTGAGTGAGATATACTTCACTTTACATGGACTTGAAATCAGGTATATGCTAAGAAATTTTTGAAAATTTTAACAGTATTTCAAGTGTTTAGAGCTTTCTGAAGTATGGCATATCCAGGATCTCTAACTTAATTATCTCTAATTTCCTGTGTCATATTAATTTCTTAAGAGATAGGACCTTGATGCAGATGATTGTTTCTTTAATACCATTGCCAACAGGTGTTTTTGGCAAAGTAGGAGGAGATAAACTCAGATCACTTTTTTTTGACTCACTTTCTGGTAGTTTTGTAGGAACTGGGAGATTAAGAGGATAGATCAAAATGAAGTTGATGAACTATTTTTGAAAGTCAAGAGAGCAGACATTTTTTATTAAGGATGTACAACCAACTCAAAATAACTATTCCAATTTAAACTTTGATAATGATTAGTGAATTGGAGCAGTTCACCAGAGAATGAAAGAATCTTGACTTTCAGAAAATGGAAAAATAAAACAAAATGAGTAGAATTGAATCTTCATCAAAGGTAAAACAGAGTGGCTAGATCAGAAACTCACTGGTGTCAGCCATTGCTGGAAGTGGTTGGAGTTGTTGAAATAAGATAGTGACTATTTACTTAGTAGTGCCTTGGGAATTTTTTCTAGAGTATTCTGCTGTCTCCCTGTATAGTGTAAGAAGGTTTGGAGGAACAGGTATTATAGTAATGTACTGGACTTTTTCCTTAAGGCATTCATCTCCCAATTTTGCCTCTCCTTTTCTTTTTTGACCATAGAGTGACTCTCATCAATTCCGTGTCATGGCAGCTGTCCTTCGCCACTGTTTACTAATCGTAGGTCCAACTGAAGACAAAACAGAAGAGTTGCACAGGTGGGTAACCTTTGTATTGATATCTCAGTGAAGGGTATCATTAGATCTTGTTTTTTTAATGCATTTAATTTCATTCATTATAAGCACAAGAAAATGGAAATGTTATAGTAAATCAGGTTACTGGTAGGTCAGAAATTGTAACAACTTCCTGATGAGAAATTTTCATTCTGTCTTCTTTGACTTCATTATGTTAAAATCCAGCAAGAGAAGAGAATTTGACATTTTGTTGTATTCTATCATAAGCCCCAGAACAACCAGTAATAATCATATCATACAGGTTATTGAATACTTTTTTTGTATGGCATTGTTCTGAGTGCTGTTTAAGATTAACTTCTAGGATCATGATGTAGATCAGTGGTAGAGCACTTACCTAGCATGTGTCAGATCCTAGGTTTGGTCCCCAATCACCGCGTATGTGCCCGTGCACACACACAAGATTAATTACTTTTTTTTTTTGAGAGAGAATTTTTTAATATTTATTTTTTAGCTTTTGGTGGACAGAACATCTTTATTTTATTTTTATGTGGTGCTGAGGATCAAACTCAGCGCCCCGCACATGCCAGACGAGTGCACTACTGCTTGAGCCACATCCCCAGCCCAATTAACTACTTTTAATCATCATACCAACCTTATGAGTGAGGAACTACTATCTTCACGTTTCAATAAATGAGGAAACTGAAGCATAGAGAGATCAAGTAATTAATTTCTCCAAGATGGCAGTCCTAATAAGTGAAAGAGCTAGGATTTAACCCTGGCTTTTAATTACAACACTCGAGTAATACTTGTATTAATTTCATTTCAAGAACATTTCTCTTAAAATGACATATATTTAAGCATTGATAATTTTTAAAATAATTTATAAAAATAGGGTCACAATGTCTAGTATTAAAATATATTAAAATAGTTAAAAATTTTGTGGCTTATCTGTTAGAAAATTAATAGGCTGATGTTAAAATTTATTATTCTCTGGGTCTGGTGATATAGCTCAGAGATAAAGTACTTTCCTAGCATGTACAAGGCCTGTGTTCCATCTCTAGCACTGGGAAAAAATACATATATATGCGTGTATTTTCTCTGAGAAAAACTTAAGTCAGAATTAATGCATTTTCTAGTTTTCTTATTTTCTATTCGAGATCAAATTTGTAGCAACAGGACTTCATACTTTATCATAAGACTATTTGTACTTTATAAGAATATGAATGGTATTCATTTTTTAATATATACTTTTTTTTACAAATAGTAATTTAAGTAATAAAGATATATTCAGGTTTTCAAAGAAACAACTTTGGTATTAACTGATTCATGAAGAAATTAACATGGGTTCCTCTTTTGAGCACTTAAAATTTTATTTTCTACTTTTTAAGCACTTAAAGTTCCATTTTTCAAAATATGGCTCAATTAAAAACTGCATAGAAACAACCAGAATACAAATAAAACATACCCTTGTTATTTTTCAGTCAAATTTATATTATTTTAGTTATGTTTGGCAGGTATATTATTTAACATTGAACTGAGTTTGTAGGTATATTATCTTTAGTCTCTGCTCTATGAGCTTTCAAAATATTATTTTCTTCATGATTAAAAAGCATATTCTTGGACTAGGGTTTTTGACTCAGCGGCAGAGTGCTTGCCTTGTACTTATGGGACCCTGGGTTCCATTCTTAGCACCACATAAAAATAAATAATAATTTATTGTAGTTGGAAATAAAGGTATTGTGCCCAACTATAACTAAAAAATAAATATTTGGAAAAAAAAGCATATTATTTTTTCTGCAGCTATAGATCATTCTTTCAACTTTCTTAAAATTGTGCCCTTAAAAATTAATCAGGTTGTTGGGTGTGGTGGCACACATCTGTAATCCCAGTGACTCAGGAGGGTGAGGTAGAGAATCTTAAATTTGAGGTCAGCCTCAGAAACTTATAGAGACCCTAAGTAACTTAAGTGAGACCCTGTCTCAAAATAAAATAAAATAAGGCTGGGAATGTGGCTCAGTGGTAAAAGCATCCCTTGCTTCAATCCCCAGTACCAGAAAAATTAAACAAATAAATAATCAGGTTAACTGCAATAAATCATATCCTAAAAATATTTTTATAAACCATTTTCACCCACTGTAATTTTTTCATACTTCAGAGACACTAGAAATCTAAACTGTAAACACTAATATTAAAAGAAAATTGACATAAACTCAAGTAAATGGACTTTCTTTTTTGGGGGGGGAATCAGATATAAGTTAAGGATGTGAGGGGAAAGAATTTTGATACTAATTGTTATGCTAGTTAAAAATATATTGGTAAGGATTTCTCTGTAGAATGAATTTAATATCTAATAACAGCACAATATTTGTCAAAAGAGAACATAATTTCATAATTTTTTTTAAATCAAATATTGGTTTTTACAGTTCTGGGGATCAAACCCAGGGCCTTGAACATGTTAGGTAAGCACTTCAGCTCTCAGCTACACCCCCAGCCACTAAAATCAAATTTTTTAAAAAGACTACTTCTTTTTCTTTGTGATGTTTCCTTTTTTCTTTAAACATGCCTTTATTTTAAAAGTTGCTTTGATAAAAATCTAGACTTCACTGTAAAATACGAGCCACAGACAAGATTATGAATATTTCTCAAAGGCTTTCCTGGAAAATTGAGGTTGCTGCTGACTTAGCTCTTTGTCTATAATGGTCCTACATGTCCCTTTAATTGGAATTAAAGTGATTAGTATCATTTTGTGCAGTAATGACTTTAGGCTAATCCACTTAAATACAGAGAAAACTGCATCAACCACAAGAGCTATTTTAGGAACTTACTAGAATTATAAATCTATTAAAATCTGCTCTCTGTAGCAACTCTGAAAATAATTTCTTTGTGTGTTTGTATGCACATGCATGCGAAGTATACATATGTAATGCTTAATTTTTTAAAAATAAGGATGTTTCAAAGTCATCTCCCATTCTCCTCCCCCCATTCATTAGTTATTTTTCTAAGTGTGTGTGTGTGTGTGTGTGTGTGTGTGTGTGTAAAATTCTTTGTTTCAAAGAAAAATGTAATGTATGAGTAATCCTAGATAGACTCGTTTATGGTTGTGCATTATCAAACCTGGAGGATTATGATGATGATTAAATGAGAAGTTCATAAAGCACCCTGTCCCCAGTGCTGAATAAGCTCTTAGTAAACAGGAGCTGCTGCCGCCACATTACCTTTTTTACTGTTATTAAAGTAAGATTATTGGCTCTTAGATCTAATACTCAGTTCTAATTTTTTTAAAGTTGTTTCTTTGAAAAATGATAAAAATAAAATAGTTTTTGGATCTTGACCTTTTATTTAGAACATATTTGTATGTTTATCCTGTGATCGTAAAGAAACTCATTTTCCATTATTTTGGGTATTTTTCTGAAGTCAGATATGTTCAGTGACACAGCATGTCCAAAGCCTATGAAGGTGATGCAGAAGAGTGACTGAAAAGCCCGGCAACTTTTTCTGGCAGGTTTTCTGGCTGGGTTTTTGTTGTTGTTTTGTTTTGTTTTTGTTTTTGTTTTTGTTTTTAGATTAATCAAAAGGACATGAGCATAGAGATAAAATGAGAGCTCACAAAAACAGCAGACCTTGACCTTCATTTCCACTAATCAACATTTTAGTTAGTTTTTCTGTTTGTTCCATTTCATTCCCTTTTGTCTATGCTTATGGTAACAAGAACGTTGGTGATATTATCCACCTTTTTTATACATAAAAAGACATCCTAATTCTGTTTCATCTCTACTGTTTGTCTGAAAATATTTTCAACACTCCTGTCCATAATCAATAAGCTTATGCATAAACTTAGCCCCCAAAAGTTGCGTGGGATGTGGATTTGTTTTATTTTGGAGACAAGAGGGAAGCAGGGAATGTCCTATACATTGATAAGGAGAGAGGACCAGATCTGATTTAACTTATTTAATTTATTTTGGGCTTTCATTTTAGTTTCTTTTAGTCACTTGAGTACATCTACAAAGCTTTTTGGTGTTTTTTTTTCCTTGTTCTTTGTTTAAATTAATTCATTTTGTCTCACATACCAATGGGACAGTTAAGCTCCTGACTTTTTTTTTTTTTTTTTAAAGAGAGAGGGAGAGGGAGAGAGAGAGAGAGAGAGAATTTTTTTTTTTAATATTTATTTTTTAGTCATCGGCGGACACAACATCTTCCTTTTGTATGTGGTGCTGAGGATCGAACCCCGGCCGCACGCATGACAGGCGAGCGCGCTATGGCTTGAGCCACATCCCCAGCCCCTCCTGACTTCTTATTGCAATGCTAAACATTATGTCTTACACATGACACACTTTCCCCCTCCAATTTTTAATATTGTGTTTTGCACTTATAAAATTTGCCATCTTTAACAATGATTAAGCATATAGTTCAGCAATGTTAAATACAGTGTTGTGCAACCATCACCACCATTCACTTCTACAACTCTTTTCATCTTGTAAAACTGAAACTGTACCCATTAAACAGTAACTTCTCATTCCTCCCTCTCCTTAGCCCCTAGTAACCATTTTACTTTGGTCTTTGTGGCTTTGGCTGCTCAAGTGTAAACTCATACAAGATTTGTCTTTTGGTGACTGACTTTTTTCACTTAGAATAATGCCCTCAAGGTTCATTAATGTTGTAACAAAAGGCTGCATTTTCTTTCTTTTTAAGGCTGGATAACATTATAGATATATACCACATTGTAGGTATATATGCTTGGGTTGCTTTTACATTTTAGCTGTTGTTACTAATGCTGCTATGAACATGGGTATACACATATTCCTTCAAGATCCTGTGTTCATTTCTTTTTATGTGTGCTGAACTCAGAGCTTTGTGCATGCTAGGTAGCATTGAGCTACATCCCCAGTCTGTGTGAATTTCTTTTGTGTGGTTTATACCTAGAAGTGGAATTGCTAGATTGTATGGTAATTAAGACTATTTTTAATTTAGGGAGTTT
The DNA here is from genome assembly GCF_052094955.1 of Ictidomys tridecemlineatus. Taxonomy (NCBI): domain Eukaryota; kingdom Metazoa; phylum Chordata; class Mammalia; order Rodentia; family Sciuridae; genus Ictidomys; species Ictidomys tridecemlineatus. The sequence goes on along the minus strand of NC_135482.1, from coordinate 14,035,810 downwards.
TGTTTGTTTTTCGTTTCTTTCTTTTCTTTTTTTTTTTTTTTTAATGTGGTGTTAGGGATCAAACTCAGGGCCTTATGCATGCTAGTGAGTGTTCTACTGCTGAACTATATCTCCAAAGCCTGTGTTTAGTTTTTTGAGGAACCAACATACTAGTTTTTCACAGATGCTATCCCATTTTGCAATCTCTCAACAGTGTGCAAGGATTCCAGTTTCTCCACATCCTTGCCAACAATTTTATTTATTTTGGTTTGTTACAGTAGCTAAACTAATGGGTGTGAGGTGTTATCTCATTATGGTTTTGATTTTCATTTTCCAAATGATTGGTGATGTTGAGCATCTTTTTATGTGCTTATTAGCCATTTATGTCTCTTATTTGGAGAAATGTCTATTCAAAAACTTTGCCCATTTTTGAATTTTTTGTGGTACAGGGGATTTATACCAGGTTTGCTCTACCACTGAGTTGTACTCCCAGCCCCTTTTTATTTTTGAGATAGGTTTCATAAAATTGCTCAGGCAGGCATTGAACTTGTGATCCTCCTGCCTCAGTCCTGAGTTGCTGGGATTAAAGGTGTGCCCCACTGAGCCTGGTTTAAATCACATTGTTCATTTTATTATGAGTTTAGGAGTTCTCTGTATATTGTCTTATATATAATATGCAAACATTTTCTCTCATTGGGTCTATTGCCTTGTTACTCTGTTGTTATTGTCTTTTTGTGGTACTGGGAATTGAACCCAGGGTGCTCTGCCACTGAGTTACACTTCCCTCCTTCCCCTGTTTCCCCCGCCCCCTCTAGTTTTGACACAAGGTCTCACCACTTAAGCTGCTGAGGCTAGTTTTGGAACTTGTGATCCTCCTGCTGCAGGCTCCCCAGTATCGGGAATAATAGGCATGTGCCACTGTTCCTTTTGTTGCCTGTGTATTTGGTGTCATGTCTAAGAAATTATTGCCTAATCCAGTAGGTGAGAGTCCAGCTTCATTATTTTTTGTTTGTTTTTTGTTTTGTTTTGTTTTGTTGGTTGTCATTGGACTTTATTTTATTTATTTATTTGTGGTGCTAATAATTGAACCCAGTGCCTCACACATCTAGGAGAGCGCTCTACCACTGAGCTACTACAGTCCCAGCTTCATTCTTTTGCATGTGGATATCTAGTTTTCCTAGCCACCATTTGTTGAAAAGACGGTGCTTTCCCTGTTGAATGGTCTTGGCACCATTGACAAAAATCATTTGACTATATATGTAAGGGTTTATTTCTGGGATCTGCTCTGTTCCATTGGTCTGTCTGCCTTTGGGCCAGTACCACATTGTTCTAATTACTATAGCTTTGTTTTGTTGTTGTTGTTGTTGTTTGTTTGTTTTTTAAAGTTAGTTTTTATAATTTTGTTTAATTTTTTTATGTGGTGCGGAGGATCAAACCCACTACCTAACATGTGCTAGGCAAGTGCTCTACCCATCCCTAGCTTTGTTAAGTTTTAAATCAGCTTTTTTCTTTTCCTTTTTCTTTTTTTCCTTCAAATCAGTTTTGGCTATTTGGAGACCCTTAGATTCCATATAAATTTAAAGATGAGTTTTCTATTTCTGCAAAGAAATATCATTTGGATATTGATAAGGATTGTATGCAATTTGATACTTCGGAGTATTGACATCTTAATGGTATTGTCTTCTAATCATCATGAATGATACACTTTTAATAAATTTTTTAATGGAATAATTTTATTTCTGTTTGTATTTATTAATTGAGCACTTAACATTGTTAGGCACCATTTTGAGATTTAGGGCAACAAAGATGAATTCAGTGCAGTGTCTGTTCTCTAGTGATCACTGATTATTTACTTATTTGTAAGTAAATAAGTACATTTTTTTGGTGAGTGTTGTTTCAGATATGAACAAGCTTATATAGGTGTTTAGAAAAAAGGGAGTTTACTTTTTCTGGAGAGATCAAGGAGAAAGGGGGGTTTTATTCTGTTTTGTTGTTTTTATTAAAGTTCTCAGCTCTTTAACCAGATTTTCTGTAGATAACAGTTATCTAAAGAGCTCCACAATGCATGCCCTGTAGGAACATAGTCACTAAGTGAGGAAATAAGATATAAATATTATGAAAAGTGGAATAACAATTCAGGACAACAATAGAAATATATTACAAGGTAGTTTTTGAGTAGTTTCCCAGTGAATTTTATTCAAATAATAATTGCTAACTAAAGTAATGGACAAGCCCACTGTGGTCCGGAATTCTTCATTCCAGAGGAAATCTTCCTCACTCATACTCTTCCTATTCTCCATCTTCTTCCACACTTCTGTTGATTACTTTTTATTCTATCTAGAAGCTGCTTGTAAGGGGTTTACTTTTCCCCCCCTCCTGTCCCTAAACATTGGTTCATCATTTCAACCTCTTTCTTTTCCCTCATTACCATGTCCTGCCAGTCTCAACATACCCATTCTAGATCTGACAGACCACCTCCATTACAGTTGCATACTCAAGCTAATGAGCCCTATGGGTAAATTTTATGTAATCTGACAGATCAAAGCAAATGTCTGCTTAAAATCTTCTTATGGCTTCTTTCTGTCTTAAGGAATAAAAGAAGCCCTTTTAAGGGGGTGGGGAAATCACTGTGCATTTATTTTTGATCTGCAGCCTCATCTGGGAAATCTCTTCTTCCTGGTCAGTCCTCTTGCATCCTCTATTCATGATTCCATCAAATCTTTGATGTGAAATTTCAGCTCTTACCTCAAGATACTATGCATATGTTTACAAATGGGGAGCACCTGATACATGATTCAGGTTGGGTACCAATGTCAGTGTATTTATTAAATGTTAGTAAAACTTCTTTTCACCTTTTTAGATAAAAATTAAAAAATAGAATCTGCACTCCAATGGATCATTTTATGTGCCAATATGGTTGCATATGCCCCACACCACTTTGCAGTTTAGACCTATTATTTCCATGGATTTACCCTATATTCATTCTTTATCTACCATAACCAGGCTTCTTCATCTACTACTTGCCAGCACAACTCTGATTTAAGGTCATCAATAAACTATCTTACCATAGGAAGAGGAGGGCAGAGTAGTTTGAATACAGAGTCATCTTCTGCCTACTTGCTGGCCTGCCTTCCAGCCTTTCTTCCTTCTTTTCCATTCTTCCTTGAGGAGAAGGAAGAGGATCACAAAAGACCCTGAATAACCAAAGCAGCTTTGAGCAAGAACAATGTGAGAGGCATCTGATTTCATAATATATTGCAAAGCTACAATAATCAAAACACTTTTTTGCATAAAAACAGACATACAGATCAGTGAAACAGAATAGAAAGCCTGGAAATAAATCCACACATATACAGTCAACTGTACTTTAGCTGGGATGCCAAGAATACACTAGACCCTTACCTCACACCATACACATTCAAAATTGATTAATTACTTAAATGTAACATCTGAAACAATAACTCTTAGAAGAATATTTAGGGGAAAAGCCTAGGACCTAAATAGGCATTTCTCCAAAGAAGAGAGATAAATGGCCAATAGATAAATGAAAAGTGTTCAGCATCACTAATCTTTAGAAAAGTGTAAATCAAAAGCACAGTAAGCACCTCACATGTGTTGTAATGGCTATTATAAAAAAAATAACAAGGGTTATTGAGGATGTGTAGAATGGGGAATTTTTGTAAGCTGTTAGGAACAATGTAAACTACTATTGTGGTGTAGACATTATAGAAAACAGAGAGGTTCCTCAATAAATTAGAAATAGAATAGAATTACCATTTTTGATCTAGCAATCCCACTTTTGGGTATATAGCTAAAGAAAATAAGATCACTATCTCGAAGAGACATCTGTACTCCCATGTTCATTATCACCATTCACAATAGCCAGGATATAGAAACAAATATCTATCAGCAGATGATTGAACAAAGAAATTGGGGCATGTACATATAATAGAATATTATTCAGCCTTAAAAAAAATCCTATCATTTACAACAACATAGGTGGCTATAGAAGTCAGTATAATAAATTAAATCAGACACAAAAGGACAAACACTTCATGATCCCATGTTTATGAGGAATCTAAAATAGTGACACTTATAGCAAATAAGACAGTAGTGGGGGTGTGGGTGTGAGTTGGGGGAGGTATCTTCCAAAGAACACAGAATTTAGTTGTAAGTTCTGGAGATCTACTGTACACATAGAGCCCGTAGTTAACAATACTGTTTTGTATAATTAAAATTTGCTGAGGGGGTAGATCTTATGTGCTTTTACCACAAAAGAAAGAATTATTTTAAAAAAACTTCTTTTTAATAAAGTAGAAGGGAAGTCATTTGGAGATCTTAAGATTTGTTTTAATAGACTTTCCAACCTTGACAAAAAGATATGAACCACAAATATAAAGAGCATTTGACCAGAAAGATTTATTAATATCTGTAGACATACATGGGCTATTAGCATGCTCATCATTGTTATTTGGTGTTAAATTTTGTTAGTTCAGCGATTGATAGAGGACTAGATTTTAGATTGTCTTCCCTTTGCCACAAAGCTTTAATTGGGCTTTACGGAGCTCTTAAATAGACCTTTTTGAATCTGCATATCAGGAGGGGGCTGGGAGCCAGAGCCAGAGGATGTCATGTCCCAGTGATTAATGATCTCTAGGAAGCTGAAAAGGAGAGAGTAATATACACAGTATTTCTACCCCCTGGAGTAGGAATGCAAACACCATTGTGCAAATCTGTGCATAGTCACTGACTTCCTGGTAGCTGGAGAATTTCATACACTCTTCTACCACAAATAAAACTGTCAGAGAAGTGACAGAGCTCAAAAAGCTTGCCTTCCTTACTTAAAAAGAATAGCTCAAACACAGTGAGCCAGAAAATTAATTTTGTAGTTGTTTGGGAACCCAGTTGTTTAATAAGAAATGAGAATATGGGAACTTTTCTTGAAAAGCCTAAAACCTCCAAATATTTGTTGATTCCAGCCCTACATGTGGTTTCTTAAATTTACTGAATTCCTGGAAACTGTTTAAATTTAAACAGATTTAAAGGGGAAACATTTTTTGTAATGAAATGCCCTATCTTAAACTTTTCAGTCTGGTCTTTGATAGATTTAGAGAATCATACTGTTGATGGAGTCCAGAGATTATTGTCTTATATTTAGGGGGGAAAAAAATTCTAACATTTCACAATGGTTTGTATAGTTTTAGAAAGTCACTCTTAGGTAGTCTTTATTTTTTTCCCCTAGGCTTTTTTTTTCCCCCAGTGAATTTATTGTATTTAATAGCAATTTCCAGATGCTTATTAAATCAGAAATGAACCATTTTAAACTATAAATAAGGTACTACAGAAGCTTGCAAAAAATTTTTAAAAGAAGGTTTGTGGGGAAAGCATTATATTTCAACTACCTTTGATTATTTACAAATAACCAAAATTAGACTTTGTGTAATAGAAATAGGGGTAGATTTTAGTGAGAACACCCAAATAACTTGTATTTTATCAAGAACTGTTTATTTATAGACTGGATAAATTATTTTTTTGCTCATATTTCATATTTTAATGCTCTGTACATTATTCCTCATTATTCTGCATTGATTGTTTAATTTTCAAACAGATTTCTTACCAATTTTTATTTTTCTATAACATAAAGAGAACTGGCAGTATGTAGGATCACTGATCTTTGAGGAATTAAGAATACTAACTTCCAGTAAAAAAAAATAAATAAATAAATAAAGAGAAAGGAAGTATTTATTCTTGGAGGAATAGAACCACAATTCATGGCAAAGGAAATAAAAACCTTGGTGTTTTTATTTTCCTATTTTTTTAATAGTGTCACTATAATTTAAATTTTAGACTACGATGATCTAAATTAAGAAAGTATCAGATGGTTTAAGCCCTGAACTTGGTTTCCAAGTGGTTAGACTTTTAAATTGCATTTGCAAGAGTTTATTTTTAGTCACGATGTGGTTATTTTTAGATCTGCTTCTCTGTCACTAGGAAATGTAATGCCTGTCTTTCCATTGTTGTTTATCAGGAAGTTCTGAGGCTCAGGCATTTAAGATCCAGTTAGCATATAATACTACCTCTTCTTTTAGATGAAAATATGAAATAATACCTGAAGGGAAATATGCTCATTGAGAACATGTCTAAGTTTTAAACGGTTAGTGTCATTTCTCTTGTACACTGAGTAACAGAACAAGGTTTTCAGGGAATGCCAAAAATACAAGGTTTGAGTTCCCCCTACTGGTGCATTTCAAGCTCAAGTATTCCTTAATGTATAATCAAAAGGCCTAGGAGATGGAGATTAGAAATGAGGCTATTTCTAATCTTATCATATCTGATGAAAGAGAAAAGAAACACCATTTTCCTTTTTTCTGTAAATGTCTTACACAAAATGGGATGACTTAAAAATTGTATTTGTACATCTAGAAAGAACAAAATTTAGTACTACAGTGTTGACAGCCTATTGTGATAAGCTGCTTATATGCATTTCTTCTTGAATGCTTTATGGTGTAAGCTAAGGAATAATAAAACACCAGTGGAAGCGGATGTGGTGGCACACACCTGTAATCCCAACAGCTCAGGAGGCTGAGGCAGGAGGTTCTTGAGTTCCAAAGCCAGCCTCAACAACTTAGTGAGGTGCTAAAGCAACTCAGTGAGACCCTGTTTCTAAATAAAATGTATAAAAGAACTGGGGGTGTGGCTCAGCGGTTAAGCACACCTGAGTTCAATTCCTGGTACCAAAAAATAAATTAATTAAATTAAAAAGAAATAAAACACCAGTAGATGCACAAAAGGATATAAAACTGCCCCCTCCCCAAGAAAATGCAAAGCTAGCATTGTTGTCATGATAAAATTAAAGGGCTGACATTAAAGCTCACTTAATCCTATTGTAGCATTTCAGAAAGTGACCTGACATCATTTGATTTTTGTCTATCCATTTTACATCTGTTCTTCCTAATTTTGTCAAATGTAGTATTTGAGACAGTTTTTATTTTCTTTTAGTAAGGTCCAAGTAATATTAATGGCTTATTTTGAAAAAGAAAAATTTTAACTGATTCTAAAAGTCACTTCTGAACTTATTATTATTATGTTTGCATTATAAATGAGTGTTCAATCAAGTTAAAATATTGTATTTTTAAATTACTTTTCAGCAATGCAGTCAACCTTTTAAGCAATGTTCCCGTCTCTTGTTTGGATGTTCTCATTTGTCCATTAACCCATGAAGAAACAGCCCAAGAGGCAACGACTTTAGATGAACTGCCCAGTGATAAAACAGCTGAGAAAGAAACAGTTTTGAAAAACAATACCATGGAATACAATGGTATGAATATGGAAGCCATTCATGTTTTACTCAATTTTATGGAGAAGAGAATAGACAAGGTAAGGCTGATAGAGTGGAAGACTTTGAGAAGATGCTTCTAAAGTATGTAAATGTGCCCTACATACAAACAGACCACAGAGCATGATTTTTAAATCTAAGCTTTTTTTATATAGCTGACATATTGCTTAATTCTACTTTAGAAAGCATTTTATTGTAATATAGGATGAATTACTGAAAAGTAATGAATTTATTTGCTTAATGCTGAATATTTGTTTTTGCAACATGTTTACCAAATTTGTAACTATTGCCTGAAAATACAGGTAAAAATAATTACTCCTTCATGTAGGTACTTTGAAAGTCTCAAAAGTAAAAATCATCCCATCAAAAAACTTGATGATATTTTCTGTAATGCCTTTAAAAGACATTTTTTGAAAAATTTTTTTCCAATCTTCTACGTGTGAACTGTTTATTTTCTCTGATCTGCCACTCAGTTTATCAAGTAATTATGTTAAAAGGCAGCAGGGGAGCATAGGTAGGTCACCATAACCTTTGTTTCATTTAAGCACATACCTTGAGCTGAGGGAACCCTAGAAAATATAGGAAAATCAAGGAAGGATAAAACCAGTCAATAAACATGAAAATAACTGGGGAAAAAAAATGGAAATATTGTTAGGAAAAAACTAATGTATCCTGCTCCCCACCACCAAAGAAAGTGATTCATATGCTCATGTTACATGGAGGAAAGGAATACTTTCAGAAACTAAACTAATAGAGCATGTATGGTTTTCTTTGTAGGGAAGCAGCTATAGAGAGGGTCTAACTCCAGTTCTCAGCTTATTAACAGAATGTTCCCGAGCCCATCGAAACATCAGAAAATTTCTCAAAGATCAGGTAACTGCTTAATGCATAATACATCTTAAAGTTAATCTTACTGTATATGTTTTTCTTTTTTTTTTTTTAACACAAAACTAATGAATTCTCACATAATGATTTTCAGAAAATCAGAAAAGTTGGTTTTCATCTTTGGAATCTTCCAATCAGGAAATAAGTGATCTTGCTGGGGATATAGCTTAGTGGTAGAGTACTTGCCTAGTATGTGCAGAACCATGGGTTTGAGCCCCAGTACTGCCAAAAAAGTTAAAAACAAGTGATCTTGTATAATTTTTTGAGTCATTCATTCATTCATTTATCCAACAAATGTTTATTGAGATTTATGTGTTGTTTTATAAGCATTGTTCTGAGTAATGGACAACAGATGAAATCTGTCTAACCCTAACCTTTGTAGAGTTTACCTTACTGTGGGGGATAAAAAGTAGATAAATATATAATGTACTAACAGGAAATGATAAGTGTTCTGCAGAAAGTTTTATAGCAGGGGAAGAAAAAGGGAATATTTAAGGGGAGAAGGGAGAGCCTTTGTGAGTAGATAACTTTTGAGCAGAAAGTTGAATAAGTAAGAAAAATGTCTCTGAGAATGTCTGGAAAAGGAATCTACTAGAGAGAACAAGTTCCAAGTCCCTGAGATAAGAGGATGCTTTGGGGGGTTGGGGTTGTAGCTCAGTGGTTGAGCGCTTGCCTCGCATGCATGAGGCACTGGGTTCGATTCTTAGCACCACATACATACAAACATATGTAAAATAAAGATATTGTGTCCATCTACAACTAAAAAAATATTTTAAAAGGAAAAAAAGAGGATACTTTGGTATGCTTAAGGAAAAACAAGGCAGCCTGTTTGATTAAGCAAAAATACACAAAGGAGAGAGTGGTATAAGTAAGAGGTAAACAAGTGCCAGATAACACAGGTTATAAGGACTTTTGATTCTAAGTGAGATAAGATAACATGAGTATTTTGAGAGGAGAAGTGAAGTGATCTCATTTATATTTTAAGATTGCTCTGGCTAGGGTAGACTGTAGAGTAGACCTTATTGGAACCAGGAGACCAGCCCAGAAGAGAACTGATGATGACAGGTTGGCATGGGGTGAAAGCAGTGAGTCCATATGTTGGGATATGTTTTGAAAGTAGAACTCGTATAATGTGCTGATAGATCAGGATATGTATTGAGAAAGAAAGAAAAAATAATCAAAGATGACTTTTAAACTTTTTGATTATAGTTTAAATTCTAAGTCTTTGCTTCTAACAATAACTAAAACTGACCTCTAAAATCCCAGTTTCCAGCACCTCCTCTTGGTGCTTCAATTCAGCTTTCTATTAACCCCAAGAGGACTGGCAGTCTATCATTCGTTTTACTCCATCACTTACCTCTTATATTTTTTTTCTTACCCAGGCTGGATCTCACCTATAGTTCTTTACTACAATCTCTGTTTTCCATACATTTTTAAAATTATTTTTTAGTTGTAGTTAGATACAATACCTTTATTTTATTTGTTTTTATGTGGTGCTGAGAATCGAACCCAGGGCCTTGCACGTGCTAGGCAAGCCACTGAGCCACAACCTTAGCCCCTTTCCATACATCTTTAACTAGTATTTCTCATTTCTCTTCAAGTCATACTTACCTGCAAAAATCCAACAAACAGGTTAAATGCAGTCTTCTATTTACTCTGGCCTTCCACTGAGCACTTAAATAGGGTAAAGCAATGTAACCATATGGATTAGTCTGGCCCTAAGTGGCTCACCAGAACATTCCAGGATAATTATTTTATAACTCCTTTTCTTAAATCTTGACCATCTATTCTCTCCACACTCTCATTTGTTGACCATACTTTTTGTTTCCATAAGAAATTGACAAAACTTCATTTTTCACCACTGCATCTACTGTCTGTCGTATTTTTAGCATTAATACTTTGTCTCTTCCTCTCTCAGTCTTTGAATTATCCCCACTACTGTCTGTGGCCAGCATCTGTTCTGGATCCATTTCCCTTTTACCTGATGAGCTTTGTTCTATACTTATTCTTTTTCTCTCTCCTTATATTCAACTTTTTTTTTTAAATATACTGGATTATTTCTGCCAGCATCCAAACGCATCTTCCCTCTTAAAACAACAACAACAAAAAACTTTATATTAATCCTGCTTCTCTGTGTCTTCCCATTTCTCTGCTTGTCTTTATGCAGTGTTCCTAAAGAGTTTCTATATACCTCATTTATATTCTTTGTAGTTAACCTTTGACTCTCTCCTGGACCCTCTTTAATTAAGCTTTCATGCTTTCTACTCCAATACAAAGGTGTTTATCAAAGTCAGCAACCCAATATTGCCAAACTAATAGTTCTCAAGTTTTTTCTTTTTATTATCCAATAGCATTTGGTCTAAGTATTCCCTCTTCCTTGTAATTCTTTCTTTATGTGGTTTCTAGATACAGTAGAGAACCTCTTCTTTGATGCTTCTCATTCCAACTGTAAATGTTTGAGTGCCCCAAGGCAATACTTAGCCTTGTCTCATCTCTACTTTCCTGGTGATCTTATTCAGGAGTTTTTTTTTTTTTTTTTTTTAATTGGTTGTTCACAACATTACAAAGCTCTTGACATATCATATTTCATACATTAGATTGAAGTGGGTTATGAACTCCCAATTTTACCCCAAATGCAGATTGCAGAATCACGTCAGTTACACATCCACAATTTTACATAATGCCCAATTAGTAATTGTTGTATTCTGCTACCTTTCCTATCCCCTACTATCCCCCCTCCCCTCCCCTCCCATCTTCTCTCTCTACCCCATCTACTGTAATTCATTACTCTCCTTGTTTATTTTACCATTCCCCTCACAACCTCTTATATGAAATTTTGTATAGCATTGAGGGTCTCCCTTCATTTCCATGCAATTTCCCTTTTCTCTCCCTTTCCCTCCCATCTCATGTCTCTGTTTAATGTTAGTCTTTTCTTCCTGCTCTTCCTCCCTGCTCTGTTCATAGTTGCTCTCATTATATCAAAGAAGATATTTGGTATTTGTTTTTTAGGGATTGACTAGCTTCACTAAGCATAATCTGCTCTAGTGCCATCCATTTCCCTGCAAATTCCATGATTTTGTCATTTTTATTGCTGCATAGTACTCCATTGTGTATAGATGCCACATTTTTTTATCCATTCATCTATTGAAGGGCATCTGGGCTGGTTCCATAGTCTAGCTATTGTGAATTGTGCTGCTGTGAACATCGATATGGCAGCATCCCTGTAGCATGCTCTTTTAAGGTCTTCAGGGAATAGTCCGAGAAGGGCAATAGCAGGGTCAAATGGTGGTTCCATTCCCAGCTTTCCCAGGAATCTCCAAAAATTTTTGTGCACCATGATCAAGTAGGATTCATCCCTGGGATGCAAGGATGGTTCAATATACGGAAATCAATAAATGTTATTCAGGAGTTTTGATTGGGAGTGTGCTGATGACTCCCAAGTTTTTCTCTCTGTCATCTTTTCCTAAGCCCCAGACTTACATATTGAACTGAACTGCCCACTCATCTCCTCCCATTGAATATGTAGCAGTTAACTTAACTTTAACATGTCCCAAACCTTATATGATTTCCTATGTCCCTAACCTAGTCTTCCCCTTTGTTCCACATTTCAATATATGGTGCTACCAATCACCTCATTATTCATTTATTCATAGAATTTCCCCTAATAAATGAACCAGGTTTGTTTTGTCTGTCTGTATTTATGATAAGATTTAGTAAGTACTAATACATAGTGCTGATGAAGAGAAATTAGAAAGTTGGGACTGTATGTTTAAGGAATTCACATTCCATTGAAAGAAAAGAAAGCTATAAACAATAAATAATCATCTAAGCAAGATAAAATAATCATTTGTGGTAGTTTCTAAGTTTTATTATTTTAAGACATTCTACCTTGACTAAGAGGGCTTGGTGAAGAATAATAAATGAAAATGCTGTATTTTCTCTATTTTATGCTTTTACAAAGATAATCTTGAGATCATCATTCAGGCAAACTGTTTAGATTTTGTTGTCTCTAACTTGAACAACCCAAACCAGCTTCTGTATAGGAAGTCTTGAGCCATGTATAATGTAGATACAAAAGCTCATGTGGCCTACTTCTGTCCTCAAGAAACACTACAATATAGGAAAGCAGGTGAAATATAACAGGTAAAAAGATAAAGATACAAAGTATATTAATCTGTTTTTCATTACTATAACAAAATATCTAAGGCAGACAACTATATAAAGAAAATTGCTTTACTATTTTGGCTCATGGTTCTGCAGGTTCAAGGTTGAGGGACTATATCTGTCAATGGCCTTCTTGCTAGCAGAATAAGGAGATGTAGGACATCACTTGGAGAAGATAGAGCACTATCTTTGTTTGTCTCTTCTCATATCTCTCCCCCACATCTTCTTGTAAAGCCACCAATATTCAGTTGTGGAGGCTCTACTCTCATGATCTTGTCTAATCCTAATCACTTCTCAAAGGTGCCAACTCTAATCACCATAATGGGATTAAGTTTCCACCCTCTTAATGACTCATGAAAACTTGGAGGATATACTCAAACCATATCAAGACCATTGCATTCTACCCCTGTATCTCAATGTTCGATGCAAAATACAACTTTTCCTTCCGCAATAGTCCCAGAGTTTTAACTTATTCTAGCATTAATTCAAAAGAACAGAGTTTTATCTAAGACTCAAAGTGAGCTCATTTTCTAGCTGTAAGCCTAGAATATCAAAATAAGTTATCTCCTTCCAGCATACAATGGTGGGAGGCCATTGTATACAATGGGATATACCTTCCCATTCCAAAAGGAAAGAATAGGCCAATATAAAGGGTGAATTGCCCCAAAACAAGACCAGAAACCAGCAGGGCAGACCCAAGGGGTTGGTCCCCAATACCTGAACATTCCCACCCCTACAACTTTGCTGGTCACAGCCTTATAGGACTGCATACTAATGTGGGTCCTGGATGGGTATGACATGTTGCTAGTCACTCTTGTCTGTCTAGGATCCTTACCTTGGTTTTACTCCCACATATCTACTATATCTACTATGCATCACTCCATTAGGTGCTCCTTGAAAGGGCTCTGACCCTGTAGCATATTTCTGCTTGGCTTCCCTGGCCTTCCTTTGAAATCTCAGCGAAAGCCACCTTGATTCTGTAATTCTTCATGTCTGCAGAGCCAGTACTATTTAGAAGCCAAAAAAAGCTGTGCCTGGCCTGGGACAGGATAGGTGGCCTAGAAGATTTGTGAAATGCCCTCAAAGCCTTTTTCAGTTGTCCTGATAGTTAACATTCCTCCTGCTAAACTTTTTACCAAACATTCCCTTTGCCTGGTCCTCCTTGGCTATACCTTTACACTCTTTTTCTTTGCTCCTTCCTTTGCCAGAGTGTGAATTCTCTAAATCTTTCTATTCTGTTTCCTTTTGCTCCCAGCTCTTGCCGTGAATCTGACTAAAAACAGCCAGTAATTCCCATGTCACAGCCTGAATGCTTTGTTGTTTTGAAATTTCTAGTCCATCATTATTAATTTCAGCTTTCCCTAAGTCTTGGGGCATGGATGCAATACAAATTCTTTGCAGTGGTGTAACAATAATGACCCTATTTCCAGTTTCTATTCAGATCCTCATTTTCACCCAAAACTAGTTCCATAGTCATCTGAGCCCTTATTAGAATAGAATCTCCCATAACTATATGCTTAGAGCATGCTAGGCATTTGTTTTTCATTCCAGCTGTCTTAACTACTGAGCTACATCCCCAGCCCTTTTTATGTTTTATTTTGAGACAGGGTCTCACTAAGTTGCTTAGGGTCTCCTAAAATTGCTGAGGCTGGTGATGCCCCTGCCTCAGCCTCCTGAGCCACTGGGATTACAGGGCATGTGCCACCATGCCCAGCTTGAGGCTTTTTTAAAAAACTGCTCCTCCAAACTCTTCCATTCTCTACTCATCTCCCAATTCTAAAGCTGCCTCCACATTTTCAGGTATAGTTATAGTAGCAGTGCCACTTTGGTACCAATTTTCTATATTAGTCTGTTTTTCATTACTGTAATGAAATACCTGAGGCAGGCTAACATTATGAAGAAAACTGGTTTATTTAGCACTAGAGATTTAAGGACAAACTGCTGGCATTGGTTCAACTCTGATGAGAGCCACAAGGTACTGTGGCAGACGCATATGCAGGAAGCATAAATCACATTTTAAAACAGAAAGCCAAAGAATAAATAAGTCAAGTTTGTTCTTAATAACAGCTTGCTCTCACAAGAGCTTCAGAGTCCCACAGAACTTACCTTAATCCTTTCTAAGTGCAGTTCCCCAGTGGCCTAAGGACCTCCCTGTAGGCCCTACCACGTAGAGATATCACCATTCTCTCAGCACTACCATACTAGGGACTAAGATGGAGCTTGGGGTTTGCATTCAAATCATGCCCAAACCAATAGCACAAAGCATATACAGAATCAGCTTGCTTCTGAGGAGGGTGCCTACTGACTTTGATGATCAAGAAAGCAAAATTTAAAAGTACCAAATGATTGGATGTGGTAGCTCAATAGCAGAGCTACACACCAAGACCAAGAGAAAAAAAATATATATAATAGCTGATTACCCTTGATAATAGTATAAATGAAACTCTAGTTATTATGGCCAGTCATTACTGAATACCTAATTAAATCTAACTCACATATACCCAAAGAAAATTGGTTTTGATTATTCCATATATGGACAGTTAGAAAACAGATGGTAGAAATCACTTATTCAGGTTGAATTAGTCTTGAGAGGCTTATAGAAGAGGTGTGTACTTAGTAGATTTGAAAGAAAAACTAGACACAATTTATCAAAGTAAAACTTGTTGGAGGGTAATAGTACTAAGGGAGAAATACATATGTAGTTGGAGAGTGGTAGAAAACAACAGCAACAATAAAATTACATTTAAAAAAAGGAACCAAAATAAATAGCTAACAACTTTTACATGGTAATATAGATTTTCCAGTGTGGGACTATGGACACATGCTATATTTGTTACATCTCATTCTTCTAGAAATGAGAGGTAAATATGGAGTACAGTTGGCATAATCAAATAATAATTTTGTTGCGTAATTACTTTGTGCCTTGTATTGTGCTCTACCCTCCCAGATATATTGAAATATGAATTTTATAACATTTGGGTAAAGTATTCAATTTTCTGAGATTTAGTTTCATTTTTTATTTATAGCCTTATCTCCAATGTTTCCAGTACTTTGTAATACATGGTAGGCCCTCAGCTATAGAAAAAGAGAGAGGCAAGGAAGAAGGTTAGTTGACTGAATAAAATAAAATATTCACAAAAGGTCTGGCATATAGTAGGTGCATAGTAAATTATTACTTGACTTTGTGTTTACCCTCATTTCCTAGCACAAGTCCTCACTATATAGCAGCCACCTGCTACAGTTTGGGTACGGTTTGTCCTCCAAGGGTTCATGTGTTAGAAACTTGATTCCCACAGTGGTGATGTTGGGAGTTGAGCAGTTCTTCAGTCTTTGGAGGAGCTGCCCTCCTGAGGGATTAAGATAACCTTTGTGAGACCCTTGAGATTTTCTGAGAGCAAGTTCTTAAAGAGTGAGCCCACCCCTGAATTGCAGCTTCCTGTTTTAAGATGTGATTTTTTTCCCTCCCACACATGCCCCTGCCATTGTGATATTGTTCTCCACCTTACCAAAGCTGTCTTTGATGGATATAGCCACACAGTCTTGGAATTTGAACCTTCAGTACTATGAACTAAATAAACCTCTTTTTTTTTCATGAAATTAACCCAACTCAGGTATTTCCTTATACTAATAAAACAGTCTAATATATCACTTAATAGAAGTTACTGGAATTAATTCATTTTCCCTTCATTTAATAAATATTTATTGAGAACCATAATATTCCAGGCATAGAAAGAGAGCAATAAGCCAGAGAAAGAAATCCCTGCCCTGTAAGTTCTGTAGAAGGGGGCAGACAGTAAACCAAAAGCATATACTGTGCCAGATGGTGGTCAATGCTGTGAGCAAAATTAGAGTAGAGGCAGGGGTAGAGTGGCAAAGGAGAGAATGCTAGAGGTTAGCGAAGGGGTGGTCACAGAATTCTTTTATAAGTGATATTTGAACAGAGACCTTGAAGGAAGTTAAGCAAGAAAGCCATGTAAGTTTGTAGAAAAATCGTTTCTGGGCTGAAAGAACAGTAAATGCAAGGACCTGAGGTAAGAAAATACTTGGCATGTTTAAGAAATTCCATGGAAGTCTGTATAGCTGAAGTAGTATAAGCCAGGAGAATAGTAAAAACAAAGTCAAAGAAATAGCAGGAAATGATTGTATGTCACCTCATAAGGGAGTTATGGGGACCTTACCTTCTACTATGAGAGAGATGGGAAGTCATGGAAACTGGAACACTCTGAGGAGTGACATGACCTGACTTTCAAAAGATGATCCTAGCTGCTGTGTATAGAATCGTAGAAGTAGCAGGATAGAAGCAGGGACCACTTAGAGGCTATGATATTCGTCCAGGTGAGAAGTATTGGTAGCTTGGACTTACTTGGTAGTGAAAAGTGGTTGGATTATGGGTATGTTTCAGAAATAGAGCCAACATAATTTGCTAGTAGATGGATATGGGGAATGAAAAAGGAGTGAAGGATATTTCCAAGGTTTTCGTACTTAGCAATTGGAAGAATGAATTTTAATTAACAGTTAATGAGACGGAAAACTGTATGAGGAGCTTTGGTGGGAGCATCAAGAGTCCCATTTAGGACATGCTAAATTTGAAGAGTCTATAAAAATCTGGAGGTCATAGCAGAGTGGAATTAGTGTTTACCAAGGGCTTGGGGATAGTATGGATTTTACACAATATAACATCTACCCATGATTGACTGTGACATATTACATGAGGTCAATATTCCTGTCATGTGTGGAATTTTCCATTTGTGGCTTCTCTTAATGCTCAACAAGTTTTGGATTTGGGAGCACGTCAGATTCTCTGGTTAGGGATTTTATATCTATTCAATGGATATAATAAAATTTCAGTTACATAAAATGACTAAATTCTAGAAACCTGTTGTACAATATTGTACAGATAGTTAACAATACTGGATTATATGCACACAAATTTGCCACCAGTGTTTTAAAAAAAAAAAGAAATGCAGAATTATAGGTCCCACCAAGATTTACTGAATCAGAATCTGCATTTTAACAACATCCATAGGTATTTGGAATGTACATTACAGACTGAAATGCACTAGCATAAAGGTTAGAGTGTCTTCATGACACTGATTTGCTCTGTAATCAGTCTGTAAAGAAGGTGGTCGCAGCATATTAAATATTGTATTATGTTGAATATTCTCTGTCATTGTAGATGTAATCTTAAAAATGAAAGTTAATTTTAATATAATTTGTCCTTACATTTACCTATTACTTTCCATAGCACTTTGTAAAATCCTATAATACATTTCTATTCAGTGATTTTAAAAAACCTTGAAGTCTGAAAGAAATCAACATGCCAACATAAATTCAAGAGTCATGAGGAGGTAGAGATTGTATAAAACTATTAAATTGGATGAGACCACCAACAGTGTGAGCGAATATAACAAAGAAGAGTTACTCAAGAACTCAACACTTGAATATTCCAAGATTTACAAGACAAGAAGAGATAAGAGAATTGACAGAAAAGGGCTCAGACAAAGTAGCTTCTCTCATAGGACAGCCAGAGAGAAGTATTTGGGTGGATGTTTGGATGAGTGAGCAAACAAAGGAACAGACAAAGTAGGCAAGTGACACTAACCCTTTGAGGATAGATCTATAAAATAGGGATGAGGGTCCTGTTGTTACTTCTTTTCAGAGTTACTGCAAGGATTATAAATAATGTACGTAGACCTCTATTACCACAACTAACACATAGAAAGTGCCCAGAATATCTCTCACCAAAAATGCTTGAAATTAGGTTGATTTTGAAATATTTGCATATAAACATAATGAGATATTTTGGCAGTGGGACCCAAGTCCAAACAGGAAATTCATTTATGTTTGTTATGTACCTTATATACATAGTCTGAAGGATTATTTATTTATTTTGTTACATTTGTTTTTTGCTTTTGATATGAGGGATTGAACCCAGGAGTGCTCTACCACTGGGCTACATCCCCATCCCTTTTTAAAAGTTTTTTTATTTTGAGACAGGGTCTCACTAAGTTGCCCTGGCTGGCCTCAAACTTGCAATCCCACTGCCTCAGCCTCCCAAATAGCTAGGATTACAGGTGTGCCCTATCACACCCAGCCTGAAGGTAATTTTATACTATGTTTTGTCTACCCATGATTGACTGTGATCTGTCACATGAAGTCAATTTTCCTCTCATGTGTGGAATTTTCCATTTGTGGCATCCTCTTAGTGCTCAACAAGTTTTGGATTTAGAAGTACTTCAGATTTTCTTATTAGGGAAGCTTAACCCATAATAGCCAGTTTTTTATTATAAACATCAAGAAAGCATAAGTGTGGTTTTTTATTGAATGCTTCAGACTTAAAATAATGAAGAAATCAATATGACTCTGGATATTAAGGAAGTTTCTGTGGACAAAGGAGAAACTTGAATCAGACGTTGAAATGGATTTTGATAGGGGCAAGAAACAGCATTCCAGGTGTTGAGATGAGTAAAAGTTTGGAAATGCCTTTAGGAGACCCTGGTGATATAGCAGAGATGATGCTGTTCAAATGAAGCCTCATTACAGGCATCAAATTATTTGAAGTTTGTTTTATTTTTGTTGTTTAATTTTATTTAGAAGCTAACATATATTTGTTTATTTTTTCACTCTTATAAAATTAAGCCCAGTAAATATTGCAAGACCGACCAATTGCAAGACCAACCATCCTCAAAGACTCAGGTACCCTCAATTGATGATGGTTTTTTCATTTGTGCCATCAGGTTTTACCACCATTGAGGGATGTGACAAATCGACCTGAAGTTGGCTCAACTGTGAGAAATAAGCTGGTGCGCCTCATGACACATGTTGACCTTGGAGTCAAGCAAATTGCTGCTGAATTCCTTTTTGTCCTTTGCAAAGAGAGAGGTAGGTTAAACTCTCTTTGCCTCCTGCTTTTTATCTTTTGGAGGGAACTTGAGGAATTTTCCTGTTGGTAGTAGCCATCTTTTTCCACCCTGACCAGAGCTTACTATCTAACATATTAGAGGGGCCGAGAAGATAATATAAATAAACAACTTAAAAACATTTTATAAACTGGGTATGGTAGCACACACCTGTAATCCCAGTTACTTGAGATGCTGAGACAGGAGAATAACAAGTTAGTGAGACCCTCTCTCAAAATAAAAAGGGCTTGGATGTAGCTCAGTAATAAAGTGAATCTGGGTTTAATCCCCAGTACCAAAAAAACAAAAAATTAAAAAGCATTTTATATGCTTCTGAATTCATTAAGACACACAAAGACAGATACATTGCCAAGCACATACGTTTATACTTTCTGTATCTTTATTGCAAACTTCTTAATCTTGATGGGGCAGGACCTGGAGCCATTATGAAAAGTCTGTATAATAATTCAGGTGCTACATCATGTTCAACCACAGAATGGGATCCTAGTTAGAATAAGTTATACTCTATGTATGCATAATATGTCAAAATATACTCTATAGTCCTGATATCTAAAAAGAACAATTAAAAAAAAGAGGTTTAGGGAGGAGAAAATTGGAGTTCCCAGAAAATTTCAGCTAATTTCAATATTCTGTATTAATTTGGGTTCTTTAAGTAAAGGATCTCAGATATTCACATGTATTTCTTTCTTCTAGTTTATAAATATCCTAATATAAAATCCCATATAAGCATATTTTTTATTCCATTTTTTTGAAAGACTCAAGTTTTATGAGATAGATAATTTGAAGATGAAAAAGTTTACTTCTCAGGGCTAGGGTTGTGGCTCAGTGGTAGAGCGCTTGCCTGGCACACGTGAGACACTGGGTTCGATCCTCAGCACCACATAAAAATAAAATAAAGGTATCGTGTCCACCTACAACTAAAAAATATATATTAAAAAAAAAGTGCACTTCTCTAAAACTCTTAAGTCAACTATATTTCTCAACTTTATTTCTTAACATTGATCTGAATACTTAAGTTCCTGTTCAGATAGTGTACTAGCAACATGATTTGATCGTTATCATAATGGTAATAAGCATAGCTCTTATGAAGTAGAGGTATCATGTGCCTGACATTCTATGCATAAGTCATGTTATTTTCAAAAGAACCCTCTAAGGTTAATATTATTTCAGTTTCTTCTGCTCTTTTGAACAATTTTCTTCCTTGATGGCTTTGAAAAAAGATTGAATTATCATCTTGGAACAAAGTGGTTATCATAATGTCTTGTGTATAGTTGTCTATAAGTATTGACTAAATTGAATCAATTTTTCTGAGATCAAAAATCTGTTTTTTAAGTATGTGTATGTACATAAATCTAAAGTACTTGTATATGTACCTGTTAATTGAAAAAGGTTTGTCAAAGTCAGACCTGGTGGTGCATGCCTATAATCAATATGATTGAGGAGCCTGAGGCAGGGAACATAAGTTTGAAGCCAGCCTGGGCAAAATAGTGAGACCCTGTCTCAAAATAAAAAAGGGCTGGGGAATGTAGCTCAGGGGTAGAGTGTCCCTGGGTCCAATCCCCAGTGCCACAATAAGAATAAATAATAAGGTTTGTCAAGATATTATAATGAATATGATGTGATAATATTTTATTATTGATATTGTTACCTCTGCATAGTAAGATTACTGGTGGGTTTTTTCTTTTTTAGTTCTCTGTATTATAATTTTTCTACAAGGAACATGTATCCCTTATATACTTTATAAAAAAAAATTTTTAAAGGCTAAAATGAAGTGTGTTTCTCCTACAGTTATTATGTCTAAATATTGCATTAGATAAATGCATAACTAAATATATATATATATAACTAACTATAATCACCTTACTGATGAGTTAGTGTTGTAGCACATGTGGTATATTCATTTATTATAAATTTTTCTTCCATTTGAAATGGTTGGCTTTATTCCCTTATAGACCCAGTATTTTGTAGTTGTGACTTTGAGCCCAAAAGCAAATCCACATTAGCACAGGTGTATAGATGTATTATTTTGGAATAAAAATCCAGTCATTCAAAAATATTTTTTGAGCTAAACCATGGGATTTTTGAGATACATAAGATAAACGGGTCTCTGCCCTAAGGAGTCACAGACTCAAATGCCTATAGCAGCTAGGCTAGTGATAAAAGTAAACCAGTTGGGAGCTGGGGCTGTAGCTCAGTGGCAGAGCGCTTGCCTCTCATGTGTGAGACATTGGGTGCAAACCTCAGCACCACTTAAAAATAAAATAAAGGCATTCTGTCCATCTGTCCATCTACAATTACAAAAAAAAAAATTTAAAAAGAAAAAAGTTAGCCAGGTAGACTAGATATAAGATGATGAATAAAAACTGATATTTTCCAGCAACTCACTATTGGAGAGACAGTGGGGACACTAAGGGGTTGGAAAAGGGATGTTGCAGTTCAACTTCAACTTACTGTTACCATGAACAATCAAATGTGTTACCAGATCTTCAAAGTTTTTCAAGAGAAACTAGAACACTGGATAGTTACATAAAATCTGTTTCTAAATGTCAGCTAATTCAAATGTAAAACTTTGGGCCAAAAAAAAGGAGTCTACCTTCAATTTAAGTCATCAGATTTTTGGAAGTTGGGTTTGGAGAGACTATCAAAATGAAATAGATTTCAAATAATTTGTCAGAGTAACTGAGCTTTCCTCTTTAGGATAGGCATAGCTCAGTTTGAAAGTGAAGGAAGGTACTTTGATCAATGCTCAAAGCTCAGACGGCAAGGTAGAGACTGTAAGCATAAGCAAATTGGGTTAGGAACACAGAGAATAGAAGTAAAGAAGGAAATTAAAATAAGATGAGATACAGCATGCAAAATCTTATGGAAGATTAGGCACAAAAGGAACATTCCAGGTGTCTTAAATACTCATCTGTGCCAAGCAAAGTGGCATCTCCAGCTGATAGTCGCCAAAAGGCTAACTTTGTGCTTGTGCCACCAATTTGTTCTCTTTACCCTGCCATAACTAAACTTTTAGGATCACTCTGCAAATTGGGTTCTTTCTACAGGGAACCTAAAGATAGATTTTTTTGTAGTTTAATCAAAAGAAAATAATTTGTGAAAATAGTCTCCTACTTTGGTTCTCCCCCCGCCCCTTTAATGTATTTGCTCAAAGATTAGACTTGAACTCCCTCAGCATGTAGCCCTCCACACTTACAAATTTACTTTAATCTCCACTTAAGTCTCAGAGGAATAGGTGTCTAGCTTGGAGCTAAACATTCTCTCTTCCTGTTGATCTTTTCTCTTCCTGTCTTTGCAGAAGCTTTGCTTCATCAGTTTTTACTCTTTATTTTTTTTTCTTTATTCTCCCCATGTGCTTTCCTCAAACTATATACATACATATCATTGTCCTTCAGATTTTGGCGTCTTGTAAGACTTATCTGTTTTTCTTTTCAGTTTCCTTACTCAGTCTTCAACTTGGTAAAAGCCAGCAATTTCTAAGGTCTTCTTTATATCTGTCTATAACTCTTCAACAGTTGACAATGCTGACAACTTGTATCGTTTCTGTGCTACCACACACTTCTAGATTATCTATTGACCCCCACCCCCATTTCTTTTCTTTTCTTTTTTTTTTTTTCAGTCTCTCTTACTGATTTCTGTCTTTTCCATATTTAATTCCCAGTGCTCTTTACAGTCATCTTCTGGCCTCATTCTCACTTTATTTTGCTCCCTGAGTAATCTCATTCTCTCCCTTGGCTTTTGCTTCAGCCTTTTTGCTGAGTAGCTTCCCAAATCTCTATCTCCAGCCCCAACCTTTTTCCTGAACCTGTCATATTTATCTACCTGCTCATTGACAACTGCACTTGAGTTTCTCACAGGTGACTTCAACTAATGTCTAAAGTTGAGTTCATTATCTCCATTACCATTCTCCCCAACATTTTCTTTATCCTTTGGTCACTTTTTCTGTGAAAGTCACATTTTCTATTTAATCGCTAAAGGCAAAAGGCCAGGATTACCCCAAATTTCTTTTTTACCTGCAGATTAATAATCACATCATATATATTTTACCTCCTAAATACCTCTTTTATTTATTCCCCTTCTTTCTGTTCTCACACCACTACCTTGGTACAGGCCCTTAAAATTATTTTCTTAAACTATTTAAGTAAGTCTGTTTCTAGTCAGGTTTTCTTCATTTTATCTTTTACATAGCTAACAGAGGGACTGATATAATCAACAGATATAATCTTGTCATTCCCTCATGTAAAACTTTAAATGATTTCCTGTCACCGGCATAGCAAAATCCAAATCATGGTTTACCTGTATAGTGTATTTTACAGCTGTTTCTGCTTAATCATACTAAATGCTTTATTTATTCATGGGATGCCTTCCCATTTTTGTTATCAAGGGGTGAACTTTATCATGGGGTGTCCTTGAAGATCAGCTTGAGCCTCATCTCTTAAGACTTCTTTGACCATCACAAGCAAAGTAAATCATTCTTTCCTTTATGGTAGTTTTATTTATTTATGTTTTTAAAACTTTTGACATTTGCCATGTTGTCACTCTTTATTGGTTGAGCTTGAATTCTAGACATTAAGTCTCTTTAAGTTAGAGATCATATTGTACTCATCTCTGGATCCCACCATGCTTAACAAAGAACCTTACAGAAAGTGAATGCCCCATAAATGTTTAATCAAAGAGAAGTATTTGTGCTCTCTATAAATCCAATCTAGAACGTATGCCATCCTGTGTATTTCTCCATATAAAAAAATAATAATTTCATTATACTGTAGTAAGTTCCCTAAGAGAGAAATGTGCCAGGTAACATGGTAGCCTGACTGAGGGAATGATTAGGGAGTGTGAAAGTCAGAGAATGTCTTTGCAAAAGAATACAAAGAAATGGAAAATAACTAGTAGATTCGGGGAGGTGGGGGACTAGTTCAAGATGTGAGAAGTCCACAGTATACAAGATGAATTTGGAAAAGAGGCAAAGGCCACCAAATGAAGAGCCCTGTAGACCCTGTTTTGGTATTTGAGTTTAGCCCGTAATGGAAGGAATCATGCTTTACAAAGATGTCTTGGGCAGTTATGTGTAATAAGGAATAGAGAAATGCAACTCTGGAATAAAGACACTAGCCAGAGAAAACTACTAGTATGGATATCTAAAAGTTGCAGTATTTGACCAGAAAGAAAAAGATCTATACAGAGAAAGGAGAATGGTATCTGGGGAGATTGGTTTTGCCACTCTTTTCTTCTTGACTACCTGTGTAGCTCTCACTGTGCTGCCCTGGTTGCTCGCCTGTGTTCGTAGAATACCCTCTAGCATCCTGGTAAAAGAGTAGTGAAATGCTACTTTCTGCCTAAATGCTGAATTATTTCATTTCGGTAACATTTTTATATAACTATATGGATAATTATTATGACAAAGAATAAATTGTGTGTGTGTGTGTAAGAGAGTACATTTAGGACCATCAGAAATCTTTTCTTTGTCTTAGCAGCTTACCTTAATATCCAAGGTCAGTCATTTTTCCTTTTCTACTTTCCCAATATCAAATAGGATATTATATAGTTTATTCAAAAATAGACTAAAAAATAATGTCAAACACTCCATCAGTGCTTCTCATTGAGAATTTTGCATCTCCCTCTCTCTCACCCCCACTTTCAAATATTTTATCTCTTTAACAAAAGTTCATTTGCCTTTAAAACTATTGGCTGCGGCCTTAACTGTTTTGAAGGCAAAGTGTGTCCTAAATCATCTTTGTAACCCACACTGCCTATCACAGAGTTGGCACATGTTTGCTCCAGTGAAAGAACAATAAATATTTTCACTAAAATGTCAGGCATTTTTACTATTAACTGGCTTTCAGAAGGATTTTCTGTATAAAAAAAGCAGTCATTTGGAATTATATTTACTTTTGTTTAGTCTATTTGGACTTTCATCATGTTTGTGTTCTTAAAGTATTTTAATCTTTAGCTAAATGCTATGTGTCATTTTAAATTGCTGTTAGTTTTTAAGTATATTCATTTAAACCATTTATTCGTGTTGCCACAATTTAGACTTTAATGATTTCAGTGAATATTATTTTTATGGAAGCATTAAATATCCTTATTTATTTAAATAATAATAAGCCTGGAGAAAAAAATCGTAAGACTGTGGCTGGAGTGTAGCTCAGTGATAGAGCATGTGTTTAACATACACACAGCCTTGGGATTAGCACAAAAAAAAAAAATGAAAATAAGCCTTATCAGCAATGCTTGCAGTGAGAGCATCAGTGCTATGTTGGTTTAAATCTGTGATCTACATCATCAATGGCTTTGTATCTGAACATGCATTAAGTTCATGTCTGACCTCCAAGAATATTAAAAATACCTATATACACTGAATTTTGATTTCTTCCCCTAGTTTAATGATTCACTAATTTATCTAAATCACTTTATCTTGGGGACCCACTGTCACAAGATGGGGCATATCAGATTTATTCAGAGGGCTTTCAGGTTACATGATGCGTTTTAAATTCTGATGTAATCCTATCCAGCATCCACTGAGAGTCATTGGGTGTTTTTTTGTTTTGAGTTTTTTTTTGGTGGGGGAGGGTGTTCCTGAAATAATTCTTTTACCCAGTATTACTAGAGAAATAGAATGAATTTAACCAGATGCTTTGCTAAATCCCTTGTAGGTATTAACTTGTGGAGTAGATGGTTATTATTTCACTCCTACAGATTTGAAAAGTGGGGTGGTTGCAGGATCTCTTACCCAAAGTCAACTAAGTGGTAGAGTCCTAATTGGAACCTTGTCTGTCTAGCTCTGGACCTATCTTCTCATTGGGCTTCTTGTGTTTACATATTGTTGCTTTTTTTTTTTTTTTTTAGAGTAGTATATTAGATTAACTTATTTACTAATATCCTTAATTTTCTTATTTCTTACACCTTTTACCTCCTAGTCTTACAAAGAATACATTACATACCATATTGGTAAAATCCAAATTTGACCTTTATTATTTCTAGTTTCTTATGATTTTTCTTAAACTGAATTTTAGAAATGTAAGATTTAAGATCAGAAACTTTATTATTGCAACATGATCCTTACCAGTGACCCAGCAGTCACAGAGGCCCCACTTCTGCCAAAAGTGTGTTTGGATCAGCTGTTAAGTTTCTTTTTCTGAAAAAAAAAAAGCTCTTAGTCCTCAAAACATATAAAACAATTTGTTGAAAATTCGGCATAACCACTTCCACACACCTTCCTCCCTACATTGGGTGTGAGTGGTTGATGATGATGGTAAGCACCCATAAACTCCTGTCTAAAACCCTGTTCTGTTTTGCAGTGGATAGCCTGCTGAAATATACTGGCTATGGGAATGCTGCAGGACTGTTGGCGGCCAGGGGCCTCTTGGCTGGAGGAAGAGGAGATAATTGGTACTCAGAGGACGAGGATACAGACACTGAAGAATACAAAAATGCAAAACCAAAGTATAGTATCAAGTTTCTTTTCACCTAACTATTGCTGTGCCTATCAGTTGGTTATTTGCCTTTCACTTCCTTTGTCTTTCATTTTCCAATGTTTCTTTTCTCTTGTGGATTTGGAAGCTTTCCTTTTAATGGTGTTTTTTGAGGCAGTTTTATAGCAAGTGCCTTAGAGAATGACTTTAAGTGATTGAGGAAGGATAATATTGCAAGAAATGTTCAGTTGCATGATGTTTTCAACATGTTCATTATCTTCTCTCAAGTACTAAGAGAGCTGGTGATTTTAGAAGTCTATCATCTACTAAAAACATTACTGCTTACTGTTTTCCTTCTTTTCCATAAGAGATTTTATATGTTCTAACCAAGACCAAATTTAACTTGGTTATTTGATATTTCGGTCTTTCTCGGAACTCTAAATGTTAAGTTTCATACATTATGATCAACTCCCTTACATAAAAACTCTTACAAGTCAAAAAAATAATGCAACAAAGGAAGAAGTCTGGCTCCACATTGAATTCTAATCAAACATACTCTTATGGATCATGTTTTAACAAGTTTAGTCAGTGCACCAAAAAGGCAAATCTGAAACTATGAAGTCAGAGTCAGTGCTTACAAATTAAAATCACTAATTCTCTGCCCCGCCAAACTCCAAGACAAACCACCTATCATTCCTTCTGCTCTCTCCCCATCCTTTTCATTCCCCGTCAATCTCCATCTCAAGTAAATTTCTTAGTTTCTATTCATTAGTAATTATCTGAGCAGTTTTTGCTGGATTCCATTACAAAACATTAAAAAGATATTCCCTTCCTTTTTGGCATTATCAGTAATGTTGAGGTGCTCTGTTTTCTATTGATAGTCTTCTGTAGTATGAAGTGATCAAGAATAGACAATCATAATCTGAAAATTTGGTTTTAGGGGAGTTTTGGTTTGGGGTTTTTTTTGTTTTTTTAAATGTACAAATTATGCCCTGTTGACATAAAAGTAACATAGTTTCAGAAGAGGAAAGAAATGACAGGTCCCCAATAAGATAAATGGCCTATTTCTTGGCAAAATAGGTCTGAGTAGGTAGTGTTGCTTTCAGCATTCCTAGTGTTATCTATTAGACTCTTTAGGATCTTATAGAATGTGTCTTAGGGAAAAAAAAGCTTTTTGGACAGGGGAAGCTAGCAGTGACTGTAAATAGTAAGTTCTTAAGACTACCACTATTTAGATGTTATAGATTGGGCATTTCTGTCAAGTATTACAAATTCAAATAGAGAAATCATATTCTTTCTTTCTCTAAGTCATCATGCTAAGTTAGTCTTATTAGCTCTTGGTTTTCCCATTCCATTAATTGTTTTTCCATATTAATTTATATCTCTTCATTTGACATGTAAAAATACCCTACTTGAAAAGTCTCACTTTCCTGACCCCCACTGCCACTTTTTTTTCTTCGATGGGGGTTTCTCACTATGAGAACAAACTCAAACCCATGAGTCCCAGCAATCCTTTGGCCTCAGCCTCCTGAGTATCTGAGATTATAGGTGTATGCCACCACATCCATCTAAACATCTCATTTTAAAATGAAGGTGGAGATTACGTTAGGCATTCATTGATTCCCAGGGAATATGGACAGTCAATTAAGGCAGAAAACGCAAGAGGTACTCATGGATGGCTCAATATTTTTGCATCTCAGTGTATATTATCCATTTTATTTGGTGAATGTCTTTTATAATGCTAATGATCATACGCTTAGCAAGTACCAGAATGCTACTGTAATAAGAAGGAGCTCAGAGAGCATACAGGAACACTGGGGTCTCTCCTAAGAGTATAAGAAATAGAATTGTTACATAGAGGATTTCATTAGAGCACCTTTTGTCTAAATCAGTAACTGTGGTGTCTGATATTGTTAATGTTTTGGCTGTGTCACAAGAAGACTCTATACTTGAGCTTTACATCTTAACTGAAATCATTTTTAGCCTTTGAACTTGGCTTATGCGGTCACAGGAGTAGTGTAATAGTATGATCAGAATGATCATCATTGTCAAATATTGTGTCTCTTAAATATTGATTATTACAAATATAAATGTTTTCCAAGTGGCATCACATCTTCTCCCTTCAGATAGATTTGCATCTGTTTTTCTCTTAAATCATTCTTCTTTAAGATGAAAAGTGTGGTGGGACCTTTAATGTGTTAATTCTTCAAATGGTCCTTGTAAAAGCGGTGGCAAACAGAGTACTTTGTAAGCAAGATGACTTTTGTACTCTAGGGAGTGGTCTACAGAGCTCAAAGAACTTGTTACGAAAACTTTTACTAATCTAGTCAAGCTTAAAAAGTCAGCATCTGAAAGGATTACTTATTCTCCTACCCTCTGATTACCCTTCACCAGTCAGAGTTCCCAAGATCTAGTTTGCTTTTCTTATGATGCATTTATTCACAACAGTTGCTAGTATTGGCAGAAGCAGAGAAATTATTCTTCAGTTGGCCCTTGTCTTGTGGTCAAAAATGTAAGTGGATTCTGATTAATGCACCAAGGTAACCTGTAATCCTTTATTGGAATCTGAAGCCCAGAATTGCATGGAGCTTACATTCAGGCTATGGGAGACAGTTAATATCACAGCAATTCTTTTTGTGTCAAAATAAATGTATTTAATGGACTGGAAATGACTTTCTGCAATTTGCACATTTAGACAAAATATACTCATAGAATTAAATTATGAGCCACGTAGGTTTTTGGTGTATGTCTAGCCAGGTTTGTTAACACTTTCCAGTGAAGTTTGATCCTTTATCAAAGGGCAACCAAATGTCCAAATTCTAACTTTTATACCTATTTCTTCTATGTCTCTGCACATGGAGACCCCTTAGCTGTATAGAAAAAATAAAAGCATGACATAACATTACCTTCTGGCTGACATGGTTTTACATCATTCTAAACATTAATTGAATGTGTGTTTAATGACATTTGGCTCATTTTAGAACAGTGGCTTTCAGACTAGGTACACAGGTGTCTGAGGTGTAAAGAGATGTCTTTATGGAAGACATAAAGGCAAGAGGGTACATATCTCTGAGGTATAAAAGAGATGTGTTTATTGAAGGAAAAGTGGGCAGACTCTTTAGGATACCTCAGATATTCAAACTCCACATTAGATCATACTTATATCCAAAGCTTAAAATCTTTTTATTGAGCAAATTCAGGGGACTTCTTAACTATATTTATCACAGCTGTAGCTATGGCAGTAGCTATACAGATGGTTTCTTAAGCATAAGGCAAGATACTTTATTTTCCTTTTAATTGTCAAAATTTTGTTATGCTGCTTAAGTCAAGTTCTAATATAGTTGTCTCATTATATTTGGGCTATATAAATAATTTCTTTGTTTTTAGTTTTCTTGAAGTAAGTAAATCAAAAACCATGATTTTTCTCTTTGTCCAGTTTGGGTTGTGATGGTATAATTGATATATAATGGGATTTAATTAGCATCTCTAGGAACTGGGATTTATTATTACTGCAAGCATTCATGAAGCACATCTAAATTCAGATCACTGGAAGACCAGAGTTGAAAATGAAATTATTACTATTTCTGCCATGCACACCAGTTCTAAAAGTTTACCAGCCTTTGTGATTATTACAATAATATCAATTTTGTAATTTCAAATTTGAGCTGTTTTCTTTTGTATTATAATTTGGGTTAATGACCATCATTAACCAGATGTGTTAGCTGAACTACAATGCTGAACTTTGCTCCAGTTTTCATTTTATGTAGATTTACAACCATCAGTTTTCTGCCCTTTATGGCAAGGATAGAACTCTTAATCAAATAGCCTAATAGGAAACATTTTTAAAGTACTATAATTTTTTTAAAAAAATTTAAGTTGTAGATGGACACGATACCTTTATTTTATTTATTTGTATTGGTACTGAGGATCAAAACCAATACCTCACTTGCACTAGGCTGACGCTTTATCCTGAGCCGCAACCCCAGCCCCACAAAGTACTATAATTTAAAAAGACATTTTGGAGCTTTTCTTTCTTGCATACATGCATATTGATATTCATGTAAATGTATTCAGTATTTATGTTTGTGTGGCTGATACATGGTAAACATTTAATAAATATCTGATAATAAATATCTGACACCCATATTACCTAGTTCTTTCCATTGCTAATCTAATGCAAAGACTTGGATTAGGATGTGGTTTCATAATTTATCCTACTTCTTTATTGTGGAATTACTGTGAACATTTATACACTAGTGCTCAAATTACTTGAGACATTTTGAAGAACTGGTTTATCTTCACAGTATCTTATATGTGAATTTAATTATATCAGACTCCACAAGAGCCCTAGTTGTCGTGTGTCGGGGTTTTTAGCTCCCCCCCCCCACTCCTGACCAGCAGGGAAAGCACACCCTGAACAGGACTGGCAGCCTGCACCCAGCCCTCCCTTGCTGGAGGACAATCAGAGGCACCAGGGAGATGGATCTCATATATTGAGGAAGTACATACAGCTTATATATTGCACAGAAGCCAATCAGAATAAAAGTCAGAGGGGTGGAGCAAGTTCACGTGTACACTCATCCCATAGTCCGTAAGGGAAGACACGAGCTGTCCACGAGGGCAGCGGAAGAGTCCTGGACCTATCCTGGAGGTGGTCCACTTTTTCTGTCACCACCCACAGCACTGCCTCCTGGCTGATCACCAGGAGCCTTCCCAGCCACATGTGCGGCCCCAAGACCGGGAAGCGGGCAGCCATGCCCTATAGTTGTGTAGTTTCTTTAGTGAATAAAGATTATACATATGTCTCCATAATGATAACTAAATAGAATAAATCACTTCCTGGATCATCTGAGGTCTTTGTTTCTTATTTCTCAGAAAGTGCCTCAACTATGCAAATAATAATAGCTGGTATTTATTGAGTGTTTAACTTGTGCCAAGCACTGTTCTAAGAACTTGACAAATATTATCTCATCTTCACAACTCTTTGAGATAGAGTTATTCCCATTTTACAGGTGAGCTCAATGAAGTCAAGTAACTTGCCCAAGGCAGAGAGTCCATACATGTCCGTTAGCCTGACTCCAGAGCTTGTTGTGTTTGAGGGATTCTGCTGTTTTTTGAGGTAGCCAGAGTATATTTTACTGTTCTCTTTACTTTGCCTTTTTATTTTGGGGTAAAGTACACATGACATAAGATTTTCTAACCATCACCACTGTCCATCTCCAGAACTTTTTCATCTTCCCCAGTGAAGTTCTGTACCCATTCTCCCACCTTCTAGCCTCTGGTAACCACCATCTCTCTCTGTCTCTCTGAAATCTAGAAACCTAATGTACATGGAATCATATTTGTCCTTCTGTGACTAGCTAACTTAGAATAATATCTTTAGGATTCACTCATATTGTAATGTGTGTCAAATTTTCCTTTCATTTTAAGACTGAATAGTATTCTATTCTCTGTGTATACCACATTGTGTTTATCCATTCATCCATCAGCAGACACTTGGGTTGCTTTCAACTTTTGACTGTGGTGAATAATGCTGCTAAACATGAGTGTACCAGTATCCATTCAGGTCCCTGCTTTCACTTCTTTTGGATCAGTACCCAAAAGAGGAATGGCTGGATCACATGGTAGTTGTATGCTTAATTTCTTAAGAAACAGCCATACCATTTTACATTCCCTCCAAGAGTTCAGGGCTTCTCTTTTTTCTGCTTCCTCACAGTATTTGCTGTTTTCTGGAGGGAAGTAAGTTTGTGTTCTCAGTAATAACCATCCTAGTAGGTGTGAAGTCAGAACTGTGGTTTAACTGCTACTAAATTCTGCCTCCAAGTCCTTCAAAGGGAGATGAGTTTTACCTTCACTATAGCTTCCCTATACTTTGATGTAATCAGAACAGAAAACAAGAGAAAGTGAATGGGTCTTTATACACCCTGATATCCCTGAAAACACAAAGTTCTATTTGATTCATTTAAATTCTGTAAATGTACACATACATCTATCAGATAGTTCTGGCTGTATGTTCATCATAGTCAGAAGTTAGTCACCCCTTATTTCCAGCACTGCTACCAAACTAAAATTTTGTCACTCTCCAGGGTCTTCTTAACAACCTTCTAATTTATAACTATACAAAAACCTAAAACCTAATTGGTCTTAGGTTTTTGTATAGTTTCGTTTGGTACTAGGTATAAAACCCAGGGGCTCTCTACCACTGTGCTAAATCCCTGGACCTTCTTATTTTATTTTTAAGTTTTGAGACAGGATCTTACTATATTGCTGAGGCTGGCCTCTTACTTGTGGTCCTGTTGCTTCAGCCTTCCCAGTGTGCACCACTGCTGGCTTGTTTTTTGATTGCAGTGCTAGGAATTGAACCCAAGGCTTCACACATATCTAGGCAAGCGCTCTACCACTTGAGCTACACTCCAGCTCCCGGTCTTGTTGATTCTATCTGTGACATTGTTTTCAACACAGTAGTCCTTTGTGGTCCTTAGAAAATGTGTGTCAGACTGTACCTACTGTGACTAAGAACCAAAGTTCTGGCTGTAGTCTGCTTATACTTGTGCTTTCTCTTGCTGTGCCCTCACCACTTTGAGCTCTTCACTATTTGTTAAACACCCCACACATGCTCCTGCCCAAGGCCGCTGCCTTGAGGATCCTTCTTCCTGGAATGTCACTGGATTGCCTTCCCTCCTTCAAGTCTGTGCTCAGGTATCAGCTTCTTATTCAGGGTAGTAGTGCTCCTGCCTTGACCTCGCCACCCCATGCTTCTGTTGCTCCTTCTCTCACAGCACTTATCACCTCCTGCCATAAGCTTCCTTATTCTTTAGATCTATTGTTTCCTCCATTAGAAGATAAACTCCATAGGGGATTTTGTTTGCATCTGTTTTTGTTCCTCAGAATAATGCCTGGCAAACAGTAGCAAATTTTTGTTGAATTAATTCATTTTTCTGAGTTATTTTTTTTTCTTGGTCAGCCCCTCCTCAGCATTAGGATTCTGTGACAATCCAGTTTCCTACCTTCATCAAGCCCCTCATCTAGTTAAGGAGTGGTAGCCAGGGAATGGAATTCAAGAAAAACAAGAAATGGTTAAATGTTTGTTGTGTTGTTATTCTGAGGGGGAATAGACTGTGGAGTGTCCTGGATGGGCATTTTTAGTATCATTCTCATACACTGTCTCCTTTCCGACCCCACCTATTCCCTTCTTCCCTGGTCTGGGCTTACAAAATGCCACTTACCAAAAGCTCTGATCTGTTTCCTAAAAGTTGTAAATTATCGGCACCTAGGCTGGATTTAGCTTATATAAACATGTTTTGTTTGGCTTACTCATGTAGTGTTGATTATGTGGTTTTTGTTTTTGCTTTTTATTTTACTTATTGCTTCTTAGGATAATTTATTTATTTGCCAACATTTAGAATTCAGATGTTTCGTATGAAAATGTGGATTTCAAGCTTTGTTGGAAAAAATGGCAGTTCTGATAGGGCCTGCACTCTCAAGTCACAGCCAGCTGCTGGAATTGAGTAGCTGCAGTCCCCTTCATCCCAGCCACAGCTTCCTTTATCTTGACAGCCTCCTCTTTCACTTTCATCTTACCTGCCTTGTCCCTATAGGGATTTGACTTTAAAGCTGCTTCTTTTACTAGAATGCTCTGAGTAAAATTAAGCCACACTTTAGAAATTGAAGTTAACTTTCATGTAGCTAAGGGGATTTTTCCCCCAATGCTGGGAATGGAACCCAGGGCCTCAAGTTTGCTAGGCAAAGTGCTTTATCACTGAGGCTCAACACAATCCCTTTGAGGGAACATTTAATGGCTTTTTTATTGTTAAATGACCTAGTACTATTGCTGTTGACCAAAAATGGAAACAATTTGAAGAAAGAGTGAAAGACTTGAAATATATTTCAACTTTTACACATGTATTCATCTGCTCATACCTTTTTAGTTTGTCTTAATCCTTTTATCTCTAGGCCCATAGCTGCTATCAGTTCATCCAGTGGTTTAATATAATAATTTTAAAAATGCATGATGAAGTGTCCAAAGATAGGAGTTTAGATGCTTCCTGTCATCTGATTGGGAGACATTAATAATCATAGGATTGGAATGCTAGGAGGATGGAGAGGGGAGTAAAGACAAGGTGGGAGAAATTATGATAAATATAAACTCAATAAAATGTCCGCCATAATTAGTGTCCTTAAAGCATTAATTGTCTGTGTCCAAGACTCAGTCTTAGGATAAAATAAAAGTAACCCCAGGATTAGTAGAGAAACCTGCAAAGTTAAATTCCAGACTGCTATGGGAAGTTGTTAAGGTGCCAGTGTTCAACTGAAATAATCTATTTTATGAAACCACGCATCATGGTTGTCACGGTGACCTTTGTATGTTTTTTCTTCCTTTTCTTGGTGGGGAAACTACCAGAGACTCTGGCTTGAAGGAGGGAGGGACAGGAGGATAGACAGAACCATCTGCCTTCAGCTACAAGACAGTGGTGTTTCCCTATAATAGAGTGGCTACGGCTTTGTTTATATTCTTCTATCAAGGGGATATATTGTCTTTTTAAAGGAAAAAGTGAAACTTGGATCCCTGGAGTGACTTTGGAGGGCTTGGAATGTTTTACTGCATAGATAGAGGATGCGATTTTACTCTGTAAGAATGAATTTAAGCTCTGATACAATGTGTTTAAGCTGCAATTACAAAGGATTTCAGAGCAAGCCATGAAGTCGTTTTAGCAGTTGGGAGACTTAAAGTCAGCTTATAGAAAACAGTCATCATTTCCACTAAACTAAGAAACCAACAAAAGAATCAGCATGTTCTCATCCAAGAATTCATATCTGACTGTGTGTTATGGTGCCCACAATACCACAGGGCTCACCAGTGCATCCCTCAGATAAGTTTTTCCTGATTCTTTGTGCTGATATCATATTTGAAACAGTAAATAGTCAACAAATTTGATTTTTCAAATCATACCTCCATTAAATTTTGAGAAGTCTTTTCTCAAGTGGCAAAAGAGCACAATCTCCATAGTTAATACATTTACCTTCCCTTGTACTTTATTCCAAGACCTGGTTTTCTTCATCTGCTTGGGATGATCTGTATATGTAATAAGTACATTTATTTATTTATAAGACAAGGAAGTTTTGTTTTATTTTTCTAATGTATTAGGTAGCAAGGGAGAAAGCAGTGAAAACAGATGACTTCTTGTCATTTGCCTAAGGAAATAATGGATGGGGGTGGTATTGTATTTTCAGTGTAGCACTTGGATATATCGCCATAG
This sequence comes from Ictidomys tridecemlineatus, assembly GCF_052094955.1. Lineage (NCBI taxonomy): Eukaryota > Metazoa > Chordata > Mammalia > Rodentia > Sciuridae > Ictidomys > Ictidomys tridecemlineatus. Next base: position 13,999,857 of record NC_135482.1, on the reverse strand, counting down.
TTCTCGAAAATCTTGCCTGAGTTTTTGGGAAATAGCATTTTTGTTGATGGCTTTTAACTGGAGGCCTTTTCCTCTTTTATGGGCACCCGAAAAAAGAACTAGTAGCACACCATGAGAGTATACACTGACAATGTAGCCCAGTGGTTCCTAACCTCATTGTGTATCGGAATTACCTAGAAAACTTTGATATACACACATGCACACACAGATTAAGGTGAAGCTCAAACTTGTTCTTTGAAATTCCCAAGTGATTCTAATGTATATCTGGCAAAGCTAAGAATTAGTAACTAGCCGAGGGGATTTCAGGTTTCCCCAAAGCCCCAGCATTCCTAAAAGAGCCCTGGGGGTACCTTAAAAGGAAGCAAGCAGGTGGAGGACAAACTAGGGGCCCTAGGCCTCACTCTCCTCCGCTGCCCCATTCCCCCTTTTGCCTGAACAATTCTGGTTTTTTCCTATATTAAATATTGAGGTTCTAAAAGGAACATGTTTTTTAACCACAGCTCTAGACATATATGTCCTATGTAAGAACGGCAACACAGATTTTAACTCTGGTTTTCAAAAATGGTGAGCACTGAGTTTTCCAACAAAATTCGTGTATTATGTAGCATCTGAGGAATGTAGAAAAAGAAAGGTAATCCAAGGTAATAGATAACAAGTGTCCAGTGAGCTAGGCTTACTTCAAGTGAGGAAGGGAGGTGACTTGTCCAAGCAGAAATCTCAAACAGGGGCTTTATGCTGGCTACCACAGGATCCAGTTGATTACAATGTCTTTGTTTTGGCCACATGATATCTTTTAAAATTTAGACAGGCACTGTTCTCGAGTTTACCCCAGTCTACGACATTCCACATGGTTTATACTTGACTTGCTCATTCGTTTGCTTATTATGAAGGCTCTGAAAACTTTGGTGTTTCTAGACCGTAGAAAATAATTTGTTTATCAGTTTGCTACTTGCAGTGATATTTCATTTGATCAACTTTGGAGGTTGAGGTAGGAAGGATCACAAGTTCAAAACCAGCTTGATGGGGTTGGGGTTGTGGCTTAGCGGTAGAGCACTCGCCTAGCATATGCAAGGCACTGGGTTCAATCCTCAGCACCACATTAAATAAATAAACAAACAAGCAAATAAATAAATGGTATTTAAAAAAAAAAAAAAACAGCCTCAGCAATGTAGTAAGACCCTGTATCAAAATAAAAATTAGAAGGACTGAGGATGTAGCTCAGTGGTGAAGTATCCCTGGGTTCAGTCCCCGGTCAGAACAACAGCAATTGTCTGCACTTGGCTGTATTATAAGATCTTGTAACCTCTTGTCTGCTTCTTTAGAAAAATGTTTTAAGTTACAGATCTTTAGCACCCCTTGGAAGTCTATCTTTTATTTCCCCACCTCAGGAAAAAAATAAAAAGAAAGAAGAAGTATGGCTTTTATTTAAGAGAATAATTTATTTGGTATTAAAATGTCATACAAAGTTTTTGCCAAGTATTTATTATAAGAACTGTATTAAATCTGTTTCTAGAAAGCCAAGATGGTACTTTTACTTTGTCTCTTGGTTGGCTAGATTTTATTCCTTTTTTTTTTTAATCTAGGTCAGATCAAATCTAATTAAAATTGTTCTTCTGCTTTATCTTTTATTATTTAAACACTCATTGCCCTCTGTGGTCTCACTAATGGACTAATTTCCTGAGATTATAAATTGGCATGCTTTCATTTCCAGATTGCAGCCTCTCTGTCATCATTTTTCCAGTTTTTTTTTTTGACGTTTGTTTTATGCTGTATCACAAATGGATTTCCTCATTTCACCTTCTATGAAGTCATATGTACCCTTATAATTAATGAATAAACTGTGCATCCAAGGATATTTATCCAACGGCACCAATCAAATTTTATATTTTTCAAAAGCAACCATGCCTTTAAAATAAGAGTTGGCAAGTCAAGTTTGGTTGTTCTTTTTTTTTTTTTTTTAAACAATGACTATAGCCCATTTCCCAATTAGTTGAAGTCAGTTTTTTTTTTAATTACTACAGCAATTCTGTACCATAAAGTTACTACCAAAATTATTGCCAATTTTTTTGGCTATTATACTCTTTCTTATTATAACTTAAAACTTGGACCAGAAAAGTATAGAAAGAGCATAGTTTTAAAACATACAGCATAACTTTTTTTTCTTTTTGTAGCATTAATCTTATCACTGGTCATTTAGAGGAACCAATGCCAAACCCCATAGATGAAATGACAGAAGAACAAAAAGAATATGAAGCCATGAAACTTGTCAACATGCTTGATAAACTTTCCAGGTATTGTATTCCCATCCATTTTTTGCTTGGTTTCTAAAAATGTTCTATTTCTTTGTCTCTCTCACTGAGAGTTACCATAGAACAGCAACTCTGGAAATCCATGCTGATTGAAACAGGGTGGCCCATGCAGCAGTAGTTCAGACACCTCTTGGCTACCATGGTTTTTCTACATGTGCCGCTTCTGGATGTGCATTTCTTAAAACATAAGCTAAGATAGTAACTATTAGATCACTGTAATATTTAACCAACTAACCTCCCTGTCTTCAAAAAGATGCTATGAGTTAGGTTCAATGATTTTGCTGCTTCTTGTATTTTTGTTTCAGCCTGTTTTTGTTTTTGTTCCAAATCATTATGCGCTTTTCTTTCCCTTTCATTTTTGATGTGTGAATTTGCAATTCTGCTTTTTTGGGTTGCTGCTAAAACCAAGAATTCTGAAATATAATGCATCCAATAGGAAAAAGTGAAAAGAAATAGCTCAAATGAAGGATTTTCTGAAAGCAGGCACTTGTATTAATTAGAGGTTCTAAAAACAATCTGCCCTTCCCCTCTTGCTTCATGTCTCCTTGCCTTCCAAAAAATAACCAGTTTTGAAAATAATTAAACCACATATATACTAATCAGCAACGAGTCATCTTGGAGGAGTTATTTGGAAAAAAAAAAATCCTTTCATACTTGGCTGAATTGCTCTAATTTTCCAGTCATACATTGAGTCACTGTCTCCTTAAGCCATCTTGAGTGAGTGCTTCTGTGTGTTGGTGGCATCTACCATTTTCAGGTGAATTTCTTCTGGTCATCTCCACTTTCATAGTAGCTATGTGCAGGGGGCGGGGGGTGTGAAAAAAAGAGCTAGTATCCCTCAATCAAGAGAAAAAGCAAGTTGAATGTGAAGCCAAACTGGGAAAAGGAAAGGTCTAACAAAGAAACAAACATAGGTGAAGGGTAGAGCAGGAGGCTTAGAGTAGAAATAGGCAAGAACAAGAGACTGATGTAGGAAGGATGACAAGTATGGGTATTTTGACACTGCACTCTGAGCTTTTAAATGATGCAATAATGTGGTAGAAGTTGTTTAGAAATAAGTAACTTCATTATCTACAAAGTGTAACTACAACTCAAGGACTGTCAGCTTACTGCTTTTAAATATCTATCCATTCCTAAGAAGGTTAAAGCTTACAGGTAACTGTGCTCACAACCTTCAAAAGACATTTTTAACTGTTTGCAATTATATTCTCATACCTTTGTATGGAATAGACATTTTCTTTTCCTGAAGGAATTAATAGTCACAGAGAAGATATTGATAGGGCAAACCTATTTAAGGCAGAATAAGAAGTTCTAAATGAATATATAAAAATAAGATACAGTAGCTGAGGATGTAGCTCAGGGGTAGAGCACATGCTTGGCATGTACAAGGCCCTGGGTTTAATCCCCAGCACCATTTTTTTAAAATTTATTTATACAAAAATAAGATATGAATGCCCTTGGCTGCTTCCAGAAGAGTCTGATGTAAGTAATGAAACTTGGGTAGAAGTAGAAGTTAGGAGGAGACCCAACATAGCCCATGTAGTGGAAGCTAGAAGGGGAATTGTTAACAGAGACCTAAGTGGAGTATTATTAGTGTTTTAGGACAGTGAAGCAGTTAAATATTTCATATTCTGACCAACAATATGAATTTTTAGAAGTTAGCATAGGTGCTCTTCAACTGGCCCATCTACCTTGAATGAATAAAATCCAAGCTAGGAAAAGTAGACGATGGGGGAAAAACTGCCTAGGATAATGCAATATAATCTGGAAACTTGGCTTATCAGTAGATACACTACCAATTTCATAAGGCATCCTAATTACAGGCACAGAAAACAAAGGTGCTAAGTCCTTCTTTTAATCTCAGTGGAATCACATATTCTAGAAGCTACCAATAAGTAAATACACCAACATTAAGTCTGAAGTACTCAACATCCATCTAATTTAAACTATGCCTTAAAGAAGATGCACACTCACCAGCAGGCACCCAGGGATGCCCAACTCAATTTGAAGATGGTACTGATTTTTGCATGAAAAAGCAAAGCAAATATGTTTTGTGTAGGCTTTGATGGTACTATTTTTGCCATTAAAGTTGAAGCAAACAGCAACCTTGAATAGTCCTAAATCATGTACACTTTTTGCATGATATGTAGTGGGTTTTTACATTGTCTGCCTTTGTGTGCTTTCTAACATTTGCTCCTACTAATAATAGTGAATGACAAAACTCTATGAAGATAAGTAGTGGGCATTCCAAAGCAGGAATGCAAAGAATGTAACCATTCTTTATGCGTCTTACACGTTTGTTGTGCTGTATTCTTCATTAGTCTTAAGTTTCTTCTCTCTTTTCACCTTTTTTTTTTTTTTTTTTTTTTTAGGTTTAAAAAAAGTCATTAAGCCAAACTAGACTAAATTCAGTACAATTCAGGGAACATTTACTAAACAGATACTCTGTGCTACACTGTGCTAGGACCTAGCCAAGGGAGATGCAGAGGTAAATGGGACAGTCTCTGTCTTTAGAAAACTCACATCTTAACAGAGTGTGATCTATTCTAGAATACAAAGTAGAAGAAAATAATGACAAAATGAGGTCTGTGTTAAACTTAAGCACCCAGGAAAAGGAGCAGTTCATTCTGTTTGGATGATTTAGGTTGTGTTTCACAAGGAAGGTAGTAGCATTTGTGCTGATAATTGAAGTTTAAGAGAGATTTAATGGAAAAATGACTATTCATTGCAGGTAAAGAAAAATTTAATCTCATTAGTAAGATAAGTCTTTGGTATTTGTATTTTTATCTTTCTTCCAAAGAGCTCAGGTTATTTTATCATGATTTGATTAATACAGAATATTACCAGATTTAACATTGGGGAAAGCAAGGACCAAAGAATTGACCAAAATATTTCCAAGCTATTGACTGATGATGATCCATTTCCTTTTGACGGTTTACAAAAACACTTTCACATACATCTTTCTAGCTTCATGATAAAGTGAGCCTAGGAACTTCATTTTCCAGAACTCAAGATCTTTGCTCTGTCCACTGTGTTACTGTGTCTGTCTGTTACAGGAAGTGTTTGCCAGAATACTTCCTAATCACTCTCTCAGCATTGTACTATTGGTTAGTTCCCTCAGCTGTCACTCTAGGAAGTTCTGCATTCAACCAAGCCTTTATTGTGCTAAAAGTGTACTTCGCCTTTGTCTAATTAACTTCCTTTCTCAAAATGAAATCATTTTCTCCTGCACCTGAATTGAAAGGCATGTGAGTAAAGGATAGGGTTGGAGGTGACGTGGCCAAGGAATGGACACTACACACTTCCTTTTTTCCATCCATAGGAGAGCAGATGTGAAGGACCTGCACCAGGATGGTGGTTAGCAACAATGGCCCGTGCCAAAGCACTTACCAAAGGTTGGTCATGCCAAGTACTGTTACTGAGCCTGGTGTAGGGTAGATGTTATTCACTATTAAAAAGTGTAAAACCACCAATGTAAAGCCTAAAACTACATTTTAATTTTTCCCCCATGCTGGACTTAGCCACTGTCTCAAGGAGCTCACCACCTGCTAAGCTTTATCTCAGCTAGACTTCCAAAGACAGTGGAGAGATTAGTGCTCATATATTTTCTTTTCATTAAATGCCAAATGATTTAGTAGTATTTTAAGTGATTTTGTATTTCTTTAGTATAAGGATTATCTCTGTAACAGATGTTTATATAAACCCTTGTATAGGAATTGGCAGTATACCTGGAGGTCTTCAGAGTTGGAGAATCACCTGAACCCTATTATTTCCTTCATATCTAGCTATAATATAGTGCCTTGAACCTTTGGTTTCTCCAGTACATGATGATGAAATGATGAAACAGGTGGTCCCCAAATATGAAGGTCAGGTTTCTTGCTCTATAAAATAGCCTACATGGTTTAAGACTTTGAAGCTCATTTTGTCAGTTCCATTTCTTATCCAGACTTGATAAAAGTCAAGGCAGAAAGAGAATTCTACAAAGCACTGTAGACCATGACTAGGCAGTTTAAATATTTAGTGCATAATTTCTTTACCATGGAATGATAATTAAAATGTTTATCAAATATAAGAATTAAAGCCTACAGGTAGCATATGCCTGTAATCCCAGCAGCTTGGGAGGCTGATGCAGGAGGATCACATGTTCAAGGCCAGCCTCAGCAACTTGGCAAGACCCTGTCTCAAATTAAAAAATAAAAAGAACTGGGGATGTAGCTCAATGGTAAAAGCCCTACTAGAGATGAGAATGTTGATTGTGTGAAAACAAGCCCAGTGTGCCTGAGAGCATTGCATCTGCTTGGATGCACCAGGCTCCTCACATGTGATGATGCCTGCTCCAGAAAAGGGCAGAGAACATCCATTAAGTTTAAATTAACCAAGGGAATGATATTCCAAGTAACAGTTTTGTTTTGAATTTTTAAATCCTTAATTGATGCCAGAATTGATTAATCCTCCACTCCACCCTCCCTCTATCACTGTTTAACAAGGTACATTGCCTGTTTGCTTTTATGTTCTACCATTAAAATCTGTTTTAAAACTTATATGTATATAAATAAATTATTGTCCTATCATTTCTTCTTTTTCCCATCCACTCACTTAGCCAAAAATTTGTAGTTTTTCAAAAAATTTTATTATTTTGCCAGCCATAATGATATTTGGATGTGGCTTTCTTAATAAATGCAAGTGCCAAATATTTAAAAATTCCTTTATTTCAAAGGTCATTTTTAAAACTACTAAGGCTGAGAGTAATTTAGGACTGAAATTTAACAGCTATGTAGTTTTTCCTTAAAAAGTATTTTATTCTTCTTAACTAAATATCAACAACTATGATTACATCTATCTTGTAATGAGTTAGTCAAGAAAATGTTTTTTAGATACATTTCAGAAACATGATCCAATTCTTAAAGCACTGTAAAAACTGTTGTAGGTATTAATATATAAAGATTTAATTGGTTCCATCAGAATATCCTTCAAATCTGCACTCTCCAGTACGGTAACCATTAGCCTTACATGACTGTTGAGCACTTGAAATGTGGTTAGTCCAAATTGGGATGACCTCTAAATGTAAAATACTCACTGAGTTTCAAAGACTTAATAATAATAAAAAAACAAAGAATGTTAAATATCTTACTAATTGTTTAATATGGATTACCTATCAAAATGATATTTTTTATCTACTGAGTTAAGTAAAATACATTAAACAGCAAATTTTAACTATTTTTTTTCAATGTGGCTACTAGAATATCAATATTACATATATAGCTTACATTGTCTTGCATTTTATTTTTATTAGCATTGCTCTCCATCATTAAAATGTACTGTAAGGTTGCTTGGAAATTCAATTACTGGGACTTGGATCCAGTTAAATTAATAATATACAGGGGCAAGGGAGGATTAATTTGAGAAACTCGGTAGTTCTATCATTAGGTTATAGAGGACCTTTCCAGTGGTAAGATACCCGAGTAGGGGGCCATAATCCCTGTGGTATGAGGTAGCCTCCATATTCCCTCTAGGTAGTCAGTGTCGATCTGTAACAGGAATGACTGCTTGGAGTTCTTGGTTAAAGCACTAGCTGAAATGGCTTTTGACCCTTAGAAAAGGGTAAAATAAGAAGAGTCTCTACTGGCTGTTTATAAGTTAAGGTTTTTTTTAACTTTTAAGCATTCCTAATTGGGAAGAGCATAAAAAGGACTTCTTTTTTTCCCAACAGTGTCAGTTAGCATGCTGACTGCTTCATGTTTATTTTGTCAATTTGGACTATAGGGTAGAAAAGTTCTGAGTAGATCACCAAGAAATAATAAAGAACACCATCACCTAAGGATAAAACTGAATTTTATTCTTCTAGCACTGTTCCTAAAATCTTTCTCTGTATTTTCTTAACCATGCTGTTTAATATGAGGTGGGCAGCAAATTTTTAGAAGCTTTGCATGTAATCTTCTAACAGAAATGAGAGCAATAATAAAACACTAATATTTACATAGTGCTTAACTGTAAAAAGTGCTTCCATATATATTATCTCCATTGATCATTAAAATAGAGTATTTTATTAAGAGGTATTTTATTAAGAAGTAAATGTATCCAAGATTAAATAAATGAACCCAGATCAGGTATCTAGTTAAGGACGCCTACCAGGACTTGGTTCTCGGTCTTCAGACTCCAGATATTATACTGTTTTGCAAACTTACCAACAGCTCTCAAAAGATTGTCAGTCTGATTATTTTTAAATAAAACTTCTAAATTTTAAACAAATGTGGAGCACAAAAGACCAATAGTAAGCACAAATGTCTACCTTGGAAGAATATTAAGATGTGGAAAACACAAGCATCATGCAAGCTGCTTTTCATCCCATAGCTGAGCTCTTATCAAAGATTAGATTATGTGCCCAAGAAATACTTTATATTATATGAGGGAAACCATAACATTTCTGATTCTGTTAATACAAGGTTTGGTTTTTTTATTATTTTAAAGAGAAAAACTAATAATGAGTATTCTAACATTCTTACATGTTATTACACTAATAAAATCTAACTTTTAGACATCCCAATTACCTTTACAAAGTCAATTGACATGGTGATATGAGCAGTATACCATATCTAGTTGTCTTGGGAATAATATTTTACTTTCCCAGCAGTACCTAATCTCAAAGCATGATGGTGAGAGATAAGGAGAGACACTCAGAATCATTTATGAAAGATGCAGCCTGAAGACCTCATATTTGCTATAGAAGAGCCACCATACCCTCCTTCCTACTGTGTTAAAAACTTAGTGAAAGATCATAGAACTGGTCAGCACTCAGAAGCCACTAGATGAAAGAGGGTCAGGGTCCAAGCCCAAAGGATACTTTCACAGTATCCAATTGAGCATGATAATCAGTCTCAAAGGTTATATAATTCCTGTGAGAAAAAGGGGTTAAAAACACCTATACTAAGTCACAGCTTATTGAAAATCCATTGCACTGCAGTGGATTATAAGCAGTGTCCTAGACTTGGAATTATAACTAAGACTATTAGAGCTGCTTTCTCCAGACCTCACATGCTCCATTCTAGCAGACATTCTTAGAAGAGCTCTGTGTTAATGAAAATGCTTATTTATATACTAGTTTTTCATCCCATCTTTCAAATGTGAAAAGGAATTAAATATGAAATGCCTAATTTAAAATGTCAGGGTCCTTTTTTCCAAGCCAACCTTACATTAAGAGCAGGAATCCCTGAGCCAAATAAATGGTTCCCAATTATCTTGTCTTGGGTTTTGTTATATATTGTTCAGAAGTCAACAAAACAAGTATGTAACAGAACCTGCCTAAATAGCAGCCACCCTCATTAAAAACGGAGAATTAATCAGGGGTGATTGAAGGAAGCAATGCCTCATAGATTCCCCCTACACACACACTTTTCTTCTTTTCTAATCATAGAACAAAATATGTTACATAAAAGGATCGGAACGATTATTCAGTACTCAATTAGAGGGAGGTGAATAGGTCTCTAACATGCTGTTTTATCAAAAGAGCAGACTGGTGTTTGCATGACTGTTGTTTCATTACAGACCCTGTCATTAATTCCATGTGTCAATACTGCCCTGTAGTACACAGAGCAGACAAGAAAGAAGAGCCCTTGAAAACAAGGGAATGATTTTTGAGTCGTTATCAAGCTAAGTGGCAAGCGGGAAGCTGAAACTCGTATAGGTAAATTCGAAGGGACTCTTGGGAGATCTGCAAGTGGGAAACAAGAATGCATTTTACCAACTGCTTAATTATGTCCTGTTTTTCAGCAAGTACACTTGAATTGAATGCTTTGTTTGTATTGCACAAAAACGTGCCGAGGGCAAGAGTATTCTCTTGCTTCCAGGTCAAGTAAGGTGTTCTATACACACACACATCTGACCTATTCTGTAATGTGCAATTGGGTATGTTAGTATCTGAGCCCCAATTCTGCACTCTCATTTCTGGGGGAAAGAGTCACATAGGAACCAGAGCCCTAAAAAGTGGGACCTTCTCTAAGGTCCTGAGAAGTCATGAAAGCCCAGGCATTCCAGAGTGCCATACCTACAGGAAAATGGTGGCTCAGGAAACTGTTAACATATATCTGGGGAAAAAAAACAGCCAGAGAATTTTAAGTATGTGTAAATCCCATCATCTCCCACCCCTAGATCATTAAGACATTTTTTTTGGTTTCCATTAGCAGTTCCAAGGGTTAGGCTGGGGCAAAATAGGGTTTCCTTTTTTGGACGTGCTTTACCTGTGTCCTCATGCCTGGCCAAGCCCTTATAGATTATGGTTCCTTATCGTTTAGTAAGATCAAATTTCTAAATGATGTTTCGTTCCAGTTGAACATTCTTGGAGGCTTATCTCTTCCCTGGCCAGATGCCTGATCAGATGAGAAGCCCGCCATGATACTGTCACAGTGCCTAGAATGGGCTCTTTATCCAGTAGACATCACTGTACTTTTTGATGATAACGAGGGCAGTCTTAACTTATGTTAAGGCCTGTGTATAGCATTGAAGGTAAGTATGAAGGAGTTGTTGCTATGTGAATATCTTAATCCTGATACACATTTCAATATACAGTATCTCCATTTTATAATGATAAAACGGAGATACTGTATATGTATTTATACTGTGTGTGTGTATATATATAGATATATCTATATATATCTATATATATACCTGACACCTAGCCATCCTTTTTAGATAGGACTTTCAGGACCAGTAACTCTTCATGAAATGGCCTGTTTATTGAGGGCCATGATGGAATTTGGATCCTTCTGTGTAACACATGCCATTGCTTTGATTTGCCTATATAATCATTTTAACCATCTGCTGGTAGATTGCAGAAAGGGTTTGTGGTCTTGGTGTATGCCAGTGACAGGTAGGTAGGATGTTGTGTTTCATTCTTAGGTCTAGACTCTCTTGACTAGAAACAAAGGCTTAGAGTAATGACTTGGAGTGTCTTTAAATTTAGCAGTTTTTCAAATAGATCAAAATTACTTAGTAACCTTATCTTAGACTCTTGAACTTAGTATATAATTTTGGGGATCATCTTGTCCAACCCCTCATTTTATAGATAGGGAGACTCAAGCCTGGAAAGGCAAATGACATGCCCAAGGACACAGAAAAAAGTTAGTAAAAGATCTGAGACTAGAATCTAGAGATCTCTTGACCCATACACAAGAAGCCGAGTCTAACCCAGTTTATTGTTGGTAATTCTAGGCTGTATAGAAACGGGGTCTGACTTCTGGGCCGTCAGAATATCTGATGACCTTGACTCATCAAGGAAATAATTACAGTTAAAATAATATCAGAATGATTTCTGACAAATGGTTCTCTACTATTCTCCCTTTATGTCATGACCCATGTACTGTAGTCTCTCAGTAAACATTTACTGAGCACCTACTATGTCCTGTTTTTATACTAGGTACTGGCAGATTATAGCCAGATAAGACATGGACTCTGCCCTCAAGTTGCCCACAGTCTAGTGAGAACAAGAAATCCCTGGAAAGCATAATTCAGAATTTCCTATGGAATATGAACACCTCTCCAAACTCTGTTACTCTTGATGAAAGTGAATCTTTTACCTACAAATTTAGCTTACCTCTTGTTCATGGTTTAGTTATTAGGAGTCCTATAAGACACATGCCTTTTCTTTTTATGAAAATGCAAGATGATATCAAGTGCAACAAAAGTGTAGATCATAGACCTTATTGAAGCTCTACTCTCTGCAAGGCACTGTGCTAGACACGTAGGGATATGGGAAATGAATAATTAGAGCAAATATATTTTTAATATATTAGAACAGTATTGTTTCATAGCTTTCAAACTTTATAATGACAGTTATTTTTCAAAAATACCTTCATACTCAAATCCAGACTTGTCAGCCTAAGATTCAGGTCTCCATTCAGATCCTCTTTCATACCCCATATCTCTTGTGAGCTTTCTTTTTCCTTTTCCTCTGCTAAACCTGCCTGCTTGGCAATCCCTGCACACAACTAACTCTTGCTTCTGTGCCTCGCCTGACTAATCCTTCTGCTTTGGGGATGCTTTTCTTCCCATGAATCCATGTCCATCGCTGCCATTATAGCCTGACCCTGAGTCCACCTCCTGCAAGGAGCCTGTAGTCAGTGTCTCTGTCTCCTTCTATGTCCCTCAGACATGCATAGCCTATATGACTGGTGGAGGAACATTTCTGTGGTATGCATTAAAGCTTCCCATTCTTTGTCCACATCTTTCTGATTAGATACACCAGAAAATAAATGAAAAGCAGTCTAATATAAACATGTTTTTGCCAAGCCTTTTAGGAGTGATTCTATAACAAAGATTTCATTTTGGTGTTTGTGGGCTATAGTTATAGACTAGAAAGATCAGAAAATTAGGATAGGAGATTGAGAAACTTGGGTTCATGGAACAGTCTCATGTCTATAAATGATCATTTCCTACTCCTACTCAGGACAAAAAAAAATTCCTTTAAGCAAAGTACAAATACAATGAGGGTGGATCCATGACTGTCACACTCAGGGAAAGCAGGGCTCTGCTTGTCAACCATCTTAAGCTTATTGATCTGCTGTTCTGTAATTCTTTGAATATTGTTTAATGTGTGTGTGTTTTATCTTCTGAACTGACTAAAAGCTTCTTGAGGACAGGGACCATGTCTTTTTTTTCTGGTTGTTTGTTTTTTGTTTTTTTTTTTTTTTGTTTTGTTTTGTTTTTCTGTTTTTGCTTTTGCATATTCTTCCCCAACTTATTCCTGACTGGCATAGGGAAAACCTGGAAGCATATAGGAACAGGAATGCAACTTGTGAGTTCCAACTACATCTATCCATTACACTTCCATACTTGATACTATAATAGTCTTTGCCCTCATGACAACTTAAGGAGGTGGGTATTCCTATCCTAATTCTACAGATATGGAAATTGAAGTTCAGAAAGTTCAAGGTCTTATGGTTAGTGAGTGTTGGATCCAGAATTAGAACTCAGATCCCTCTCCAAAACCTGTATGTATTTTTTATTACATCACAATCATGGTAAATGTTTGAGAACTCCTTAATTTACATTATTATTGCTATCGTTACTGCCACTATTATTACTAATATTATAATTATTCCTTACATCATTACTAGGAAGTAGGTAGTGCTAGTATTATCATGACCCCCCCATTTCACAGATGGGGAAACAGACCCAGAGACATGCCCGAGATCACACAGCTGGTAAGTGGAAGAATCAGGACTTTATACAGACCTCCTGACTCCACGACCTGTTGTTCTTTCCACAAGGTCGAGTTGCTGCCTTAACTCATTTGCATGAATACATGATGATGTGGCAGTGCTCACTAATGCCTTCCTGCAGAAAGGCCAGTACACCTGAGTCATGCAAAAGAGAAAAGAAAAATAACTCATACCTTCTGAGGAGCTTCCATTTCCATGGAGGGCTGATACAAAACACCAAAAATATAAACACTTAAATAGTTCACAAGTGAGAACTAGAATACAGGGCACTTTGTTCTATGAATGAATTCCCATAACTTGGCAAAAAAACTATGTGATATTTTTCCATCGTAAAGTAGGATTAGGAAATAGGGATGAAGCTTACAGACATGATTTGAAATGTTCCCCCTGGGTTTAGATGAGAAAGTGCTAAAGACGCTTATACAAGTTGGTAGCTGTCCTCAGAATCTTCCTGTTATCAAAGAGGTGCAGTAGTATTCGTCCAAGGGATGATGATATGTCTACCCAGCATATCATCCTTGGTAGATGATATCCTGTCCTTGGTAGAATCCCTCTAGTCCCATCTGCCAGGCCTACTTCTATCTCTCCCTACCCTGCTGCCCCTACCCCCACCTCCCTGCCCTCAGTTCACCAAGCCCTATAGGCCTTTGAACTTCCTCATTCTTCAGTCTCCATTCCTGGCAAGTTGTCCCCCTTCTCCTTTTGCCTCAGTTGTTTGTATGTAGTGTACAGTACCACAGTTCTTCAGCACAGTCACTCAGAACTAGGAAGATATATACTGTAAATTATAACTATATAATTTTTGCATGCTAGAGACAAGTTTTAAAGTAAACAGATGGTTTCTAACTCTCCACCAGACATTTCTACCTGGTTGTCAAACGGGCAACTCAAGCTCTTTGCATACTGAAAGATAGCAGTGTCCCCCACCAAATCTGCTCTGTTTCCCTTCTTCTGCTCCAGTAGATAATATCACATCCACTTGGCCATCCACCCCACAGCTAAGGGACTCTACTCCTTGCCTTCACCAACCCTTTCCCCTCTGTGGGTCATTAGATCTCCCTCAGCAGTGTTGCCTTCTGTTCCCACAACCTCAGCCATACCCCAGCTCTGTCTCCTCTCCCACACAGCTGTTAGAGTAACCTCCTAAGGACTTGTCTCTCTGCCACCTCTTCCAGTGTGGTCTCCCACACTGCTGCCAGAGGAAGCAAAACTGATCGGATACTCTTTACAGGATGAAGTCTAAGCTCCTTACCTGGGCATTTAAGACATTTGACTATTGGGTGGCAGATGACCTTTGCATCTGCCCCTCCTGCTGCCCCTTCACTGAGCCCCTTCACTCTCCAAACACCAGGCCCTTTTCCAGCTTTGTTAGAGTACAGTGATAGAAAAGATGAACTGGCACAATCAGAAGAGGTCTACAAAAGCACCACAAGGTGATGGGACCACATGTGGTGCTTTTGTAGACCTCTTGTAGGCTCCTGACATGGTCTCCTTGTCCTGAAACGTGTACCCTTTGCCTAGCACAGGACCCCTTGGTGGCACCTTTCCCCACCTCCCCCAGGCATTTGGTTGGTGCTTCATCTCAGGAGCTGCCACAGTTCTTTGTTCATAATTCTCTCATAGCATCTCCCCCATTACGTTCCAAGTTATTTTCCATATATTTATTTTACTTGCTCATCAAAGGCAGCAGCTGTCCCCAGTCTTCCTTTTCTTCCCCAGTATGTGACATAGTTCCTGTCGCATAGTTATTGAACAGATGCTGAACAAATGCACTCAGGGTGTGCTCCGCCAGAGCAGTTAGGCACTTAGTCAGATGTGTTGTGCTGCAAAGAGCACTGGACTGGGATCCAGAAACCCATGTCCCAGGTCCAACTCTGCCACTAGATAAGTGACCTTGGGTAAGTCACTCAGTCTCCTCTATTAAAGAAAGGGGTTGGACTAAATGATCTCTGTGGCCCCTTCCAACTTTAAGCTCTGTGATTTTCACTCCATTTCTTGGATCAGGAAACACTGCCTACTTTATAATATTCGGAAGCTTCACTGTAGCCAGCCAGCGGGCCACCACATTTCCCAGATTTTTTCAGACTCTCAGAAATAGTCTTTCATGCAGGCCAGAGCTTCTCCAGGAGGCTGCTCTTGGCCTTACCGGCAATCACTGAGCTTTCTCACCCCTCCCCAGGTTTTGGGTGCCATCACTCAGTCGTGTGGCTACCCTTTCCCAGGAGGGAGCCCCTCTTTGTGCTGGCCTAAGGGAGGCAGGGGGAGAGGAAGTGTTCCCCTTCACTGCATGTCCCACCAGTATCACAGCTGCTGCCATCATGTTTTGGGGAAGCAATGCCCATTTCTGTGAGAAACAAGTTTTAAGCAGCTCACGGCCCTTTTAAGTATACTGCTGACCTTTTGAGGATGGGAGGAGGACTGGAGTTAGCAACTCCACAGTACATTTGCCATAATCTCTGTGTAATAAATAAGAGTCTATGAAAAGATGAAATAAATCTTTCCTGATGCTTTTTGATTGGTTTAATCAATAATTAATCATCTTCAGATGAGGCTGTAGCTTGTGGAGTAGATATAATTGGATTAGCTGAAAAGAGGCAGTTGGGAAGCTTTGAAGAGATTAAAATGGCTGTCAGTCCCATAATTAAACTGCCACAAACAAAAGCAATGGTGTTTTAAACAAGAAGAAGGGAAAGAACAAGCAACAGACAGAAAAGGGAAGAAAAATGGGGAAGAAAATCAGGGAAGGCCAACTGATTTGAAATGAATCAACAAGTATTTATGTATCACTAAAGACTGAAGGCAAAATCTAATCTGACAGATTGATTCCATTGAATGAAATGCATACATACCAAATCAGCCATTTAATTATAGGCCTGGGGCAGGTGAAGTTTCACAGCTTTAGCTTCACTAAAACAAAACAAATCCACAAAAGGGGGAGGAAAAGTTACTTATTGAAAACAGAAGAGACCTGCTCCTTGTCCTGAGCCCATTTAGACCTTGACTTTTCATACTTTTAATTGGCTTAGTAGGTTTGGCCTGTGTGAATGAAGTCTTTTATCTCTTTTTCTTTCCATGCCCCTTTCATCTTTCCTATTACAAACACACAGAGAGAGCTTGAGAGAAAATACTTTGGTTTTTAAAGACTTTTCTTTTAAAAGGATGTGGATTTGGGTGGGGGGAGGGGCGTGTGTGTGATGCTGGTGAATACTTTTTTTTCTCTCTTTTATCTCTTTTTCCAGAGAGGAGTTGCTTAAACCAATGGGACTAAAACCTGATGGGACAATAACGCCTTTGGAGGAAGCACTCAACCAGTACTCTGTCCTGGAAGAGACCAGCTCCGACACAGACTGAAAGCATCACCTGCTCAGCTCCCAGTATTGCTTTTATCAGCATCTTTTCTCTGTAGCTCCAGGGGAATCTTTTCTCTAAAACATTTATGCCCTTGCTTTGGCTAGAAACACATTAACTGGTTTACTCATTGAGAATCCAGCATATTTAAGAGGTGATCCTGTGTTTTTTGCGATATCGAGGCATTCATACAGAGCTGCAGTGAGGCAGAGTCACAGGGACTAGAAGCAGAAAAACAGTAATTCCATTTCATCAGATGGAACGAAGAACTTCATTCTGTAAAGCAGCCCTGGCCGAATCTGGCCATTCTGTTTTCCAAGATTCTTGACTGAAGATTTAGCCAGGTCCTTCCTCTCACTTGGGTGAGCGGCCCCTTCTGAGTCTCTCGAGCAGCCAGAGGCACATGAGAGCAGAATGAGCTAGTAAATAAGGACTGAGGCAAGTGACTCCTTAGGTCAATACTGACTAAATGGAAGCCAAGCAGCTGCTCTGTAAACCTAGCCCCACTCTTCAATTTTATATACATGTAGAAGCACACACACAAACACACACACACACAGGCCCCAGACTTACAAACTGACTACACCAGAAGTTTGTATGTCTTAGCTAAAATTTCAGAATACACTTCTCCCTGACAGGAGTTATGAATGATGGTTTAGTTCCCAGGCAGCTACAGATGCCTATTTATTCCCTAATGTACCTGAACACTAGTACTGCAGAACTGAACCAGGGTATGTACTGTGGCGGGGGAAGCGTGCGTTCTGAGGTCTGACTCGGAATGCCAGGAACATACACACCCTCCATCCCAATGAGAGAGTGAGGACTCCCTGAGTAGTGGGAACTATTTTGTGGCCTCTTCTAGTAGGAGAGTCAAAGGCACCCATTTGTACATAAAGGTCATTCATACATCATGTTTTAAATTGGGGTCAGTGTATATGCTTGTGTGTGTGTATTCTATCTTTCTACTATACGTGATCGGCTTAATGGTAACTTTATTTATTTAAAAAAAAAAGGAAAGAAACACAAATAGTTACCATTAAACTGATTAAGGCTGTTTATTTTTACTGTTAGAATTGGTCATATGAAGATGTAGAGACGCCGTCATGCCATAGACAGTGGGCCTAGCTAATCAGTGGCTAAAGTTGGAAAGGGGTTGGTTTCCTTTGATATGTATGTATGTATGTGTGTGGATGCACATGCATATATACATATGTATACACACACATAGATAATGTGCTTAACCACTGCCTTTTAAAACTTTAAATTAAATAAAACATTGGGGTTGATTGAATTTAGCCATCTGTGTGTGTTTCTTTATGGCTACATGGGCTAAGCAACACTATTTCATAGTTAATCCTTTTTAAAAATGCTTTTCCAACCATTATCTTAACTTCTCATCATAATAGTCTTTGTAAGGACAGGTAAAGTATTTGGGGTATTAGCAAAAATGTCATTTATCCAGAAGTTAACTTCTCTGGCAAAAAAAAAAAAGTCAGGAATTGAGTCTTAAAAGGCCTTGGAGCTGCCAGACAGATGTCACAGATTTCTTGCAACTACTTCTAGAGGAGATCCTCAAGATTTCACTCTTAGCCTTTTTACTAAAATTTGCATATATCTCTTAACATATTGAGATATCTGCCCCTACACACACTCAAAAAAAGAGGCAAACAAAGAGGCTGCTAGACTGAAGTCAGGCAGACTGAAAGCAGAAAAGACCACCAAAAACACTGTGTTAAGATGGGAAGAAACTAGTCAAGGTGAAGCAAATCAAGACTCTCAATTTGCCATGGGATATTGCCAGCAAATAAATGTTTAATAGTATGGCCCATAAACTCATTCTCTGCCCATGAGTTTCTTTAAAGGAATAAATTAGCCAAAATATTTTATAAAAGGAATTTCATCCAAAATAATTGAGGGAGAGATTATGAATGACCTACATTTTAACAACAATAAATAAAATAAAACTTGACAATTCTTAATTTTAGATTAATGAAAAGGGGTTTTTAAAAACTTGATATTTTTGTTATTCTACAAATGTATTTTTTATAATTTCTAAAATCACTTTGGGATGAGTGTCAGCCTGGGGAAGGGCCATCCATCTTGACAGCTCTGCAGAGTGAGCAAGTGAACAGTCTGTTAAGAATCTGTGATTTCCTTTCAGTTTGCATTTCTCATTGCTGGATGTTAAACTTGGATTTTAAAGAGGGAGAATTTTCAGGGGAGAGGATGGAAGTGACCTCACCTTGCACACGGAAAAGAGCTGACACCAGTGGGTGCTGATGGCACGCGAGCTCTCCTGCAGCTTTGCTGTGGCATCCCTAGAGCCTCACAGCAAGCAAGAGTCCAACTGTGGCCACCTGACCCCCAGCACCCTCCTTCCCTGGCACCACTGCACCTGTAGTACACCATTCCTCCCCAGGCTTTGAAGGTGGGGAACAGAGTGGGATGGAGAAGGTGTCTCAGGCCATTTTAAGCAATAGCTGTCTCAGCAGAACTTGAAACATTTTTAAAAATGTTTTAAGCAGGGAGGGGCCTTGGAATGGAAATGTGAGTGGGAAGCTTGCTCAGTTAGGTGAGTACTTGATTTCAAATGAAGACCTGGAAAACTTTAGGGTAAGACAGAGGCCAGGGATGCAGGCCCCTCTACCCACACCCCTCCTGACCTCAGAAGTGGGGTGCTAGAGTATGTTGTGAATAAAGCATTTGAGCTGCTGCTTTGGAAGAACAATTGCCAAATTATTGAAGCCCTTTTGCATGTGTGGTGATCCTGGGTGGTGGGCAGGGCAGATGTTACCCCTTCCTTGGGAATGAGGACATAGGCTTTGCGAGGGACTGAACACCAAGTAGCAGGTCAGTCTTGCCACCTCCCAGACAGGTGTCACTTGCATTCACTTACTTTTTTTCCCTGATCGTAAAAATAATGTCTGTTTTTTGTAGAAAGCTTGGAAAATGCAGAAAGCAATAAAATTAATTTTCCCAAAATGCCACCACCCAGAGAGAATCACTGTTAACATTTCAGTGTATTTCCTTCCTGTATTTTTTCTATGCATATATAATTTATTTTACTACAAGATTGGGATCATGCTATACTTACAGATTTGTATCCTGCTTTCTTTAACATATTGTGAGCATTTTCCCATGTCAATAAATATTCTTCAAAAGTTAATGGCTATATGATATTCCATCATATGAACTGTGGCAAAGTGATTGCCTACCCAGTAGTTTTCCTAAAAAAACATCAAGGCCTAGAGCCCCTGCCCCCAGCCACCAAAAATAAGTTATCTGCTGTCTTCCCACGAGGCAGCGTGAGCCTCGGCAGCACTGCAGAGTCACAGGATCCGGGGATGGCTGGGAGAAGCAGACGATCCACCCCATACCCCCAGGCCTGCAGAAGCCTCAGCAGCACACATGACTGATTATCAAGGTAGCTCCACAGCTTTCAAGAAGAGCCATTTTAAAGGTAGCAAGAGAGCCGGACAACTTAGAAATGTCTGCGTGTTATTTAAAAAAAAAAAAATGATCTTGTTCGGTATGCAGTCCAATTGTTGACATTATAGTTCTTGGAGAAACTTAATTCCAGAAGCAGAGTGAGCGACCAAGGTTCAGGAGCCATGTGTTTTTCTTACAAGAAAAATAAGATGGTGCCTGTCACCATATTGAGTGCGACAAAAGGAACAGTGTGAAAAAGGAACAGATCATGAGAAGTGGGGAGAGACTTATAACAATTGAGAAGCCTCTGGAGGAAAGGCAGAGGTTTCTAGAGAGCACGCTGGAGGGGACAGTACACCACGCCAAGCCCTGCTCCATGAGCCATCAGAGCAGCCCTGGCAGCTGAGGAGTCAGGAGATAGGCAGACGGCACCCACGTCACAGGGCAGGTGCCGAACACACTCCCCTCTACATCTGTGGTGGTGATGTGGCATCCTCAGGAGAACTGAAACATGCCAGTCACTGTGTTCTGTGGTCTAGTTCTCTGACCACCCTCTGCCTAAGAAAAGAACAAAAATATTCTCTGAGACTTCTAGAGTCCAATTTGCGTGTTAATGTGACACAGTGACCATCCTAAGCAGTAGTCTCTAGGTGTATCCACATCTCAAAGACCTCTACCTTTTCTGCATTGAACAAAATCACAGCTGAAACATATTGAGCAATACTGTGATGGACAGTGTGCTGAGCACTTCACATGCACAATCTAATTTATAATTTATAACAATATTATGAGGTAAGCTCTATTTGTAAAAATTCTACTTTTCAGATGAGAAAACTAGAAAAACTATTTGCTTTTAATTTGCTATATGTAGAAATTTCAACTCAAGCCAGACACCAGAGTGCACAAATTGTTTTTGTAATCAGAAGAAAATGCATAGTCCTTTTATTTATTTAAAAGAAGAAAATGTCAGAAGATTTAAACAAGAAAATCAATTAAGAAAATGACTGATAACACATTTCTTCATTTCCTTATGCAGAGGTTTCCATGCTGGAGTTAGTCTCAAAGAGCAGCCCATATTCACCAGCACACTGATCCACATCAGTTTGTTCAGTAAGCATTGATCAGGCATTACCTGTGTGCCAGGTACTGTTCAAGGTGCTTGACCAAACATGGCCAAAGTCCCCATCCCCAGAGTGCCCACAGCATGAGACGTCCATGACTAAAATCTGAAGGAAGAGTCGCAGGATGTCAGGGGGATTGTGGAGTGAATAACAGGAAGTTTCACAGGTGACATTTGAGCCTGAGCATGAGCTTACCATGGGCAAAACTGCTCCTATTGGAAGAACGAGCTCAAACAAGCTCCTAGACAAAAGGTACATGATGCGTCCAGACTCAAGGAGCAGAGTATGACACGTGAGCAGCAGTACTTCAGGAAAGGGACATGGGAAGATCACTGTGGCCACAGGATAGAGAACAGATTGGAGAAAGGACAGATAGAAAAGAGACCAGGCAGAAAGCCAATGCCTCAATATCTGAAGAGTGAACTGGGTCCAGACTAGAGCACTGGCAGTAGATGTGGACAAAGAGGTGGATTCAAGAAACACTTAGAAGCTTGAGTTAACACAATTTGCTCTTAGAGAAAGGCAAGAAAATTCACTTAAACTCAACTGAGGAATAAGAATGATTTGGGGAAAAAATACATCTAAAACTCTAGCTCATAATCTATTGACTAACTTTGGGAGCAGAAAAGTAAAGCTAAAAGTTTCTTCAAAGACTGCAAATTTATATGGTTCCTGTGTTAGCTTTCTGATTCTGTAATAAAATGCCTGAGATAATCAACTTAGAAAAGGTTATTTTAGAAGTTTCAGTCCATGGTCAGTTGGCCCAGTTGCTTTGGGGCCTGTAGCAAGACAGCACAATATGGTGGAGATTGTGTGACAGAAGAAGCCCCCTGTTTGTACACCTCGTGGCCAGCAACAAAAGTAATGAAAAGAAGGAGCTGAGATCCCACAATCCCCTTCAAAGGCACACTCTCAATGACAGGAAGAACTCTCCGTAAGCCCCATTTCTTAAAAGTATATATCACTTAGTGCCAAGCTGCATACTAAACTTTTAACACAAGGACTTCAGAGAATGTTCCAGAAACTACAGCAATTGCCAAGCATCTACTGAATAAACAGTGCCTTGAACATGCACATACTCTGTGTATGCGATTAGTAAAATCAAAGTTCATTTATGAACATTACTGAATTCATAGTATCCTTTTGCCCATCTGTATTTTCTCAGCCAAAACATGATAAAAAGTTATCATGTGGAAAAGAGATCCTGGAAAATCTAGACCTCAAAAAGTAAAATAATTCTCCGTTTGTGTATGATGTGTTCTACATGTTCTACTGTCATATGTAACTAATTAGAACAAATTAAAATAATGATTCTCATATTTGAAAAGACATAGAAGCCTTGGTAACAAGTTATTAGGGACTAAAATTGGACTAGCTTAGTACTGAAAGAACATGGAGGTCTCCTAAGAAAGGAGATGAACCACAATTCTATAAAAGAGGAGATATGTGGCAAGGTTTCAGTCTCAGCCAAGACATAGATCTCATCACACTACAGTGGGGGAATAAAGAGATTTATAAAATTCACATTCAGGAAGTCCCCATGGCAAATTGAAATTTACTATAGGGGAAGTGTTTTATCTTGGGGAATCAGCAAACTCTCAGGGCATTTTCCCTGGAAAGCCAATCAAACATCTGCAACAACAACTGTAATAAACCCTGCAGAGCCCCCCAAAATGGCTTAGGAATCAGATACCAGCACCTCTGAGAATTAGATGGGTGGGGCTTAAAACAGGCAAGTCCCCCCACCTGTCCATCACATACACCTGTCCTGTTCTCTACCTACCCACCCCAAGGATAAGCCAGGAGTTTCCCTGAGAAGAGGTTAATTCAAAGGACTCTGGCCCTGAGGACTCGGGCACAGAAGATGGGGAGAGGTTCCTCACTGAAACATGTAAGAGACCTGTGTGGGACTCTGCATGGGACCTCTGGCCTCCTTCTCGACTTGCTTCCTGTCAGGTGCAAGAGCACTGGCAGCCAGGACTCTTCTGACTGGGAAACCTGACCCAAAAGAAGAAGCCTAAGGAGATTGGATATTAGGGATCCCTGAATGAAATGGCCAGAAGATGGAAAGAAATATTACTTGCATTATGGCATTTACTAAGGCCATCGATGGGGAAGGACCTTTTAACCATCAGGCTCAGAGTAACAAAGCTGGAAATGGCAGCATGGAAATGTCATGCCCATTGTTTTAAGTTACTGTGTCACACTGTCAGGAGCTGATCTACAGTCATTCTGTAAAAATCTGTGCCCATCAAATCATATTGCTGTATCATGTGTACATACAAGTATTAACAAGGAATCCCACCACCATGTAAAATTATAATACACCAATAAAAAATATGGAAGAGAGAGAGAGACAGCCAATCACTCTCTCCCAGCTGCCTGGCAGGTGAGAGGGAAGGAAGAGACGAGAAGGGATGGGAAGTCAAGCCATCATCAACCAGTTCATTTTCTTGATCCCAATTCTCAGGAATAATAATGAAATGTATTGAGCAGGAACTCCATGACAGATCATGAACTAAGGGCTTTCCATGATTAACCTCACAACTACCTATGGCATGGCTACCTATTCCTCATTCACTGATGGGAACTGGAAGCTGAGCAGGTCGGGTCACCTACCTAGTTAGCAAGAGATCTGTGATGGGCAGATCCTAAGACGTGCCCTCTGCCATCCAAGGGAACATTGGCAGCCTGATCTAATATGCCTCTTCCTTGTGCATCTCCAACTAGGGAGGCTTTCTAAGCACCCCTTGATACATTTCCTTTCTAGTTTTGAATCTAAATGTCTTGTAAAAAACTGTGCAGCCATCCAGGAAGCCCAGATATATCCTAAGGTTCCTCTTCCTGGGCCAGATTCCATTTCATCAAACATTTTCATGGAAAGACTACAGAATGCCTCCCAGAATCACTTCCCACCGACTGCTCACAGCAAAGCTGGGTGGTGAGTTCTTCTCCTATCATCTTTATTTCACAGACAGGAACCCTGTGGCTCAGGTACATGGACAGAGCCAGGCAGAACTTGAGTCCAGCCCTCGGGGTTACATGTCCAGTCCATGAACCACCTAGACTGCTGGTTCTTGGGAGTAGATAATCCAGCTTCATTCCAATTGCATTAGAAAACTTGGTCCTTTGACCCCAACCCTCAAGTCCTCCTTCCTTTCTCAGGGACAGATCCCGGTTCAGATTGCCAGAGGAGAGAGGCTGGGGGGTGTGGGCTGCCAAGGACATCTTTTGACCATTTACTGTGAACCTGGAGTGACTCATTCTGCTACTTCTAGTCTCACACCATAATCTAGCAACCAACTATGGATATCTTACCTTTTTTAAAATCCATGAGAGTGTGTCCACCTTCCCACCCTCCACGCACACCTCTGCCCCCTGCCCCCATACACACCACCTCCCTGATACACACCAGGAAGCCTTCAACAGCTCCCTCTTTGGGGTCTTCAGCAAACTTAAGAGGAGTTTTCTCTCCAGCAGGGCTGGGAGAAAACTAGTCTGAAGCCCGCCATGCTTGGCCTGATAAACTTGTTTTACTTTGCCCTTCATTGTAAGGAGAGGAGAGAGCTGGAGGCAGAGGGCAGGAAGGATTGGTGATTACCAGCCTCCCCCGACCCCCACCCCGACTTTCTTGGTGTCAATTAGCATAATTTAAAAGGCCATCGGGTGACACTGATACCTTGGAGACTGCTTCTGGGCTTGAACTACTCTATCCTTTGGGGCTGATTAGGGCCAAGCGACCCATATTTAAAAAGCATTTACAATAAAATGATGCACTTTCCTTTGTGCCATCGGCTTCACTGATGAAAAGCAAAAATGTTTTAAAATTGTCCCTTTTTGTCAGCAGTAATGGCCGTGCTATATTTCAGCTCCGTCCCCCTTGTGGGTGTAGAAAAGGAAGGGCAATAAAGGGCACAGCTGTAGACACTTTATGGCCTGCTTGGGGGGCTGCGTGGGGGCGAGGGGAGTGGAGGCAAGAAACAGATTGCCTGTGTGTCAACAAATGCAGCTGGGGAAAGAGAAAGCTTCTAAAGACCTCCGTGACTTAAAGTCCAAGATAAATGATGTTCCTATTTGGAAAGAAAAAACATGGAGGTGAAATTCAATAAAGGCTGGCTGAAAAGAGCAGGGTTCCAAAGGCCTTTCTCTGCAGCTAGGCAGCTCCCAAGAGAAATGAGCAAAAGTGGCCACAGGCGAGGGGGGCACAGCCTGGAGAGACAACAAAGGCCCATCCCAGCCAGCGCACCAAAGCGGACGGACGCCAGGCCCAGGGGAGCCTCGCCAAGTCAGGGGAGGGACGGTCTGGTTGAGAGAAGTCCCCCAAGACAATTAGACTTGAGGTCTGTCTGGTTGGGCCTTGCTTGTGCAGAAAAGGCAGAAAAGCATATGACCCTTTGGGGGGGGCAGTAGGCAGGGTCACTTTAGGATAGAAAATACCACTGCACTGGGGTCAGGAGACCCAGGACAGGCCACAGCTCTGTCAGTGACAAGCTGCATGGGATGAGCAGGCCCTGGCAGCCCTGCAGACGTCGACAGTTTGTGAAACCCTTCCCTTCTGTATCCTCTTTGAATTTTACCAACAACCCGGGAGGCAAGTTTGGATGCATGGCCCCCAATTTACACATAAGGTGCAGGGTTGAGGGCTCAGCTGGTGGTAGAGTGCTTGCCTGTCCCTCCATGTCTAGTTCCTCAACCCGGGGCCTGGCACCAGACACCTGGCTCCCGATCCCAAAGGCCGCAGCCTCTCCAAGGTCCCCCTGTACCCCAGGCACAGCTCCGTGTGCTGGTTCAGCTCCGCGTGCTGGTTCAGCTCCTCACTGGGCCTTCCGTGACCCCGTAGGGACTTGTCCTTCCCTGGCGTAGACATGCCCAACCCTCTGTGCCTTGAATGAACCCAACTCCCACACTTGCCACGAGGAAGCGTTTTCTTTTAAATTGAAAATATGAGACAAACAAGCTAAGTAAGAAAAAGAAGGAGAACAAGGAAAAGAAGGAAACTTGAAGAGATAGAAAGGAATGTGCGCAGAAGGAATAATCCAGGGCCATAACTCGAGTCCGTGGTGAAGAACAGCGGTTGGCTTCTCATTGAAGGACAGGAGGGGACTTATCACGACCCACCCACGGAGTGTAAATGTCATCAGCCTCCAAGTGGGAAAAGGGGAAGTGAGGAGAAAAGAGCCGAAGGGAAGGCAGACGGCAAACCCCACCCTGTGGAGTAAAGCACAAGACCCTGCTGCCACTCTGCCTCCAGGAGCACAGCTCTGCCCTGCTCCCGTGTCCTCCCAACATCTGGAGGAGCAAGTACTTGCTCCACGAAAGGAGACCAGAGAACGTTGAAGCCCGAAGGCACCGTGGAGACCATCGAGGTTCACTCCTCTTGCTTCAAGATGGGGCACTGAGGGGAAGCCCAGAGGCACCTGCTATTTTGTAGCCAAGGCAGAGCTTAAATCTAGATTCTCTGACTCTTCAGTCCCATGTTCTTTCCTCCATGCCACCGTCCTCAGCAAGAGCCCTCTCTGTAGCTGTCACAGGGTAGAAGCATCACCCTGTGCTTTGCCAAGGGACTCTCCCAGCCTCAGGAGTTCATCCCAGAACTCACACTCACTGGCCTGGAGGAGCTCAGGGAGGAGAGTGGCCTTGGAGACCCTGGAGGCCGAACTGAGACCAGTGGCGGCAACATCTGAGGACAGAGCTGTGGGCCACCAACCTACTGACCAACAATAATCAGGGTTAATAGCTTGCTGTTTCTTGCTAGTCTATTTTTTTCCCTTCACATTTACATATTTTATATTTGTGACCCCATTGAACACATTTTGTGTATGTGTTCACCATTTCATTATTGTTACTGTATGGTCTGAAACACTTGGCTTTTAATAAATTGCACAGTGCATCTGTGCTCCATGTGGCTCACTGTCGTAACATAAGCACATCCACACTGTTGGATAGTTAACTGGCCTCTTTCAGTTGTTTCCTTACTACAATGGTATCCGTGAAGAGCTCTGTAAGGCACCCTGGTTTCTCTGGCTCCCTGTTTAGTGTAGTGTTTCTCTGGTTCCCTGTTGGTGTTCCCTGTAGTCTAGAAGTGGATCCCTGCTTAGCAAGGAATAAACATGCTTAAGGCTTTGGTTACATCCAGCCAAACTGCTCTCCAGTAAGCAACCCTATAGTTTCTGTTAAGGGACCCCTTAGTCCATTTAAATTCTATGTGGCTATTTGCATTGGGAGCTTTAAAAGTTTTGTTTTGCCTAAGAATATTAATCCTTTTATTCTATAGCCACTTTCCCCATTCCATGTCACTGTCTGGCACATCATTCAAGCCATTCATTCATTCACGAAATATCAAACAGGACTAAAGATGTAACATAGTGGTAGAGTGATTGTCTAGCATGCATGAGGCTCTGAAAATTTTGCTCAGCACTGCAAAAAAAAAAAAAAAAGGAAGAAAGAGAAATGGCATTATTATTGTCTCAGTTTTACAGCTGAAAAACTAAATACACAAGGTTATACCATGGAGAGTGGAAGAACTGAAATTCAAATCCAGGTCCACTGACTCCAAAGCCCACTGGCTTTCCTCCATCATTCAACATTGGCCCCACATGGGGGCTGCTGGGTTGGCCTATGGCATTAATTGCTCAGAGAGATATTCAGGGCCTTTCATCAATTCCTTTCCCCATATCCCGGTATCTGCTTTACTCTGATCTCTCATTATTGCTGCTGTAAACCCCACTCTCCTCTTCCCTTCACCAATTATTACAAGAATACATTTTGAGCACCTGTTTTATGCAAGGCCTGTGATACAATGCTACACAACAGACATGGTGGTGCCTGACTCTGTGGAGCTTATCATCTAGTTGCTGAGAGGAATCAGTAAGTAGGGCAACAATTATTAGCATATCATATCAAATTGGAAAAGTGCTTGTCTTGTTTTGCTTTCTATTGCTACAACAAAACCCCTGAGAGTAGATAATTTATAAAGAAGAGACTCATTTTGATTTACAGTTTTGGAGGTTAGATGGTCCAAATTCTGGCTCCTTCTTTCTTCCTTCCTATTTTTCTTGGGGGCTACTTGCTGACTCCGTTCATGTTGAAAAAGCAGAAGAGAGGGCATGTACCACTCTGTGAGGAGAGGGGGCACCAGGCTTGCGCTCTTGCATTCCAGAGAACTAGCCCAGTCTCCAGAGGAAGACTTAAAGCCCTGGTGAGGGCAGAGCTTCGTGACCTCATTCCTCTCAAAGGCCCCACTTCCCAACACCTTTACCTTGGCTATGAAATTTCAACATGGGTTTCTGTGGAGACAAACCACAGCCAATCCATAACAGAGCTGGAGAGAGGATTGAGTGAGAGGGAAGGAGACGCACTGGGAAGGCCGTCCACAGAGGAAGCGCTGAAGCTGTGTCGCAGTCCTGCCATCCAGGCCCAGTGCTGACTTTCTCCACAGAAATCAGGCCTTGCTCCAGTTTGGATCTGGAATGTCCTAAAAGATCATGTGTTAAAGGCTCGGTCCCAGCCCATGACGCTGTCAGGAGGTGGGTCCCAGCCAGAGTCTTCAGGTCATGGGGGCGTGCCCTCCAAAGGGACAGGGGACCCTAGTCTCTTCCTCTTTTTGTCCTCTGCTGACTGGCCCTGAGGTGAGCAGCTTTGCTCCACCAAGCGCTCTGCCTTACCGCAGGTCTGACAGCGCCAGAGCCAGTCAACCACGGTCTGAACCCTCTTCCCTGTGAGCCAAGACGACACTTTTTTCTTTATGAGTTAGTGGTCTTGGGTGCTTCTTATAATGAAGGAAAGCTTCCTAGCACAGAGCCATAAGATCCCTTCCAGTCCTGACACTTGAAAATCCTAGGACAGGGGCTGAGGTTGTAGCTCAGTGGTGGAGCACTTGCCTAACATGTGGGAGGCCCTGGGTTCGATCCCCAGTACCACATAAAACTAAATAAACAAAATAAAGGCATTGTATCCATCTACCTATATATATATATATATATAATAAAATAAAGTCCTAGGACATCCCTAACTGCTCCCCTTCCCTCCCTCTAGCTCTGAAATTTTTTTCTAGCTCTGTGTTTTGAATTTGTTCTCCAGACAATGACCTGCAAACAGTTTTGATGGCATATGCCATCAATAATGGCACAGAGCTGCATATACATGGTTTTTAAAAACTCCTCAACGTATTCACATAAACCATAGTATAAATATACAGTCTAAGCCTCTTCTAATATAATGGTCACTATCCACATGGGGCTATTCAAATTTTATTGAATTTCCTTTTTTTTTTTTTTTTTGGCATTAGGATTGAACCCAGGGGTGCTTAATCATTGAGCCACAACCCCAGCCTTTTTAAAATTTTTTATTTTGAGACAGGGTTTCTCCAAGTTGCTTGAGGGCCTTGCTAAATTGCTGAGGCTGGCCTCAAATTTGTGACTCTCCTGTCTCAGCGCCCCCGCCCCTCCAGTCGCTGGGATTACAGGTGTACACCTGGCTAAATTTAAATTACTTTAAATAAAATTTATAATTCATTTCCTCCATTGCACTGAGGAACATTTTGCCACCACAAAAAGTTCTGTTATACAGTACTGTTCTAAACTTCATACCAAAATAGATATGTTTAAAGGATGAGAAAAAAGAAGAAATTCCAACACTTTCCTCCCACCCTGGGGTGGATGCAGCCACTCTGTTCTCTAGAGATCCCTGCTTTAGATGTTTGATGCCATGAAATTAAAAAGAAAAATCACGCTGAAAGTAACATTAAAGGGGTTTTCCAAGATGACCCTGGGTTATCCTCTCCCTTGGGTGTGCTCAGAGACTGGAGATGCTCAGCAAGATGTCATCAGACTCTTGTTTCATGGACATTTTTTACTAAGTGTATATGCTCTTTATTGTCTAGAGGTCCCGTAGTCCTGTCACAGAGTTCCCATTTTCAGCTCCAGCAGAAGTTTCCCCACAAAAGAATTTTTCTGCTTTGTAATAAAACCACATTTGTTACGGTGTGGATATGAGGTGTCTCCCAAAAGCTTCTGTGTTAATGTAGGCGGTGAACTGATTAGATTATGAGAGCTGTGGTCTAATCTGGGCATTAGTCCATTTGGTGAGTTGATAATTTGAATTCATAATTTGAATGGACTAACTGGGTGGTCACTGTAGGCAGGTGGCATGTGGCTAGAGGAAGTATGTCACTGAGGGCATGCCTGGGGGTTTATACATTTTGTCCCTTGTCCCTGGCTCTCCTCCTCCTCCTCCTCGTCCTCGTCCTCCTCCTCCTCCTCCTCGTCCTCCTCCTCCTCCTCCTCCTCCTCCTCCTCCTCGTCCTCCTCCTCCTCCTCCTCCTCGTCCTCCTCCTCCTCCTCCTCCTCCTCCTTCTTCTTCTTCTTCTTCTTCTTCTCTCTCTCTCTCTCTCTCCTTCCTGGTCACCATGAATTGAGCAGCTCCCTCTGCCGCTCCCTTGTGCCATGATGTTCCACCTCAGCCCAGGCCCAAAGCAATGGAGTCGGCTGACCATAGACTGAACCTCTGAAATCATGAGCTCAAAACAAACATTTCCCCCTCTCAGCTGTCCTGCTCAGGTATTTTGGTTGCAGCTGCAGAAAGCTGACTAACACAACACCATTTGCTTATATAAGTGCCATGTTCCCTGCCTTCTTTCAAACACTGATTTTAGAGCTATGTTTTCTGAATTGTACTTCCTAAGACTCCAAATAAAGTCCTTTTTCTTTGTGCAACTTCTGAATTGAACTGAGAGATAAGCATGAAGTAAGTTAAGCTTATGCAAGCGCATGCACAGACAGACACACACACACGCACACACACACAGAGCCACACTCTACCTTCTTGACAAATATGCCTGAAGTTATATACTGTAATTAGGATTATCCCCATCTTCATGTCTTTCTATCCCCATTGTCACCCCCATATGTTTTGGATCTGCAATGTCCCCTGAAGCCTCCTGTATTAAAGACTCAGTTCCCACTGCAGCAATAGTCAGAGGAGGGACACAGGAAATGGTCAGCTCATGGGGCTCTAACCTCATCAGCAGACTCACCCACTGACCACTACGGATCCATAATTTGAATGGATTATTTCTTGGTCCTGTCACGGCCCTAGGGCTCAGCCTCTGCTTCCCTGCCGTCTTGATGTGAGCAGCTTCCCTCTGCCGTGCACGCCCTCTCATCAGGATGTTCTGCCTTATCACTGCAGTCAGCTGACCATGGACTGAAGCCTCCGAAACTGTGAGCCACACAGATCTTTCCTCTTCCAGGTTGACTTTTCCAGGTATTTTGTCACAGCAACAGACAGCTGATAACATGTCCTCCATAACTAATATCCTACACACACTTACCTCACCAACCTTCCCAGAACTCCTAGTGTGCCTTTTATACCTGCCAAAGCTCCTCTGGAATAAAGACTCCCCTCTTCTCCGTTGGGTGAACTCAGATTTCAAACTTCAGCTCAAAGTTGCCTCCTTCAAGAGGCTGAGAGCCCCTAGGCGAAAAAAGTCAGGGATTTTCTCCTTCCATTATGCTTAACGTAAACAACACTTCTTATAAAGTCCCTACCATGAATGAATGTACGTAAAAAGCTTACCAGGGCCAAGTACATCAAAAGCTCTGCGTAGGTGTCAGCTACAATGCTGAGGATGCAGCCGCTCCAGACATCAGAGAGATGACCAACTCGCAGTGCCTGAGCTGCTGCAATCCTAGGAACAGGAACTTCCTAATAGAGCACATGGCTCAGGAGCCCTCCAAAGTGGCGGCGTACAATGGTGGGTTAAATAAATAGAAATACATATTCCAAGAAGCTGCTAAGACTCTGACCTCTGGGTTCCACTCTTCAGATGTATCTGCACAGCCGATTTACACAAAGCTAGAATCAAGCCATGTTTCTGACCCAGAGTCTTGGCCACCCATCTTGTTCGAGACACACAGCTCAGAAGTGGCAGAGTGAAGACTTGGGTTCAAATATGACTCAGAAACTTCCAAAGGGAAGTTTTTCCTGGACCCTAAGAGACCGCATTTTCCTTTCACAATTCTCACAGCTTGTAATTACACCATCAAGTCATCCATGTTCTTATCCACAGCCCTTGATGGCCTCTTAACATCAGTTGTACCATCTTTACCTTTGTCAAGAGCTTACTCTAACAGTGCTAAAGACATAAAACCATGGTGATCTAATTTTCATAGCAATCTTCAGACATACATACGATTACTGCTCCTAATTTACACAAGAGAAAACTGAGGCTTGTTCAGGCTCATGAAGCTCAAGTTCAGGGAGCCTGGGAGGGCCTCTGTGAGTTGTTAACTCTCCCTTCAATGTTCTATGTCCATTTTATATGCAGACCTTTGCATATGCCTTGTCCTGTGCCTGACTCTTTTCTGTCATCCACTTGCTAATCTCTGCTGTACTGAATGCAGCTCAGTTTAAGTTTCAGGTTCTCTAAGAAAGCATTTTGTCATTCTTTTTTTGCCTGACAAGGCTAGGTTAGGTGCTGTCTATACCTTCCCTGCCCGCCCCCCACCCCCACCCCCACCCCGTGGCATCTTGTGCTTCTCTTTATCTGAGAAGTCTCAATCAGGCTAGGTTGTGACAGTAGCCTCACTAGACTGTCTCAACCACCTGATTTAAAAAAAATTTTTTTTAAAGAGCAGGAGATGAGCAATAACCTCATTGTTGCATTGAGATTATGGGGTTGTTTGTTTCTGCAGCATAGCATAGCCTATACTGACTGATATATTCCTAAGATTCCTTGAGTGGAAGTCAAGAGAGAGAATAATAAATCTTTCTCTTTCAGAAAAGATATGAGACATACAAACTGCTGACAGTCACTTGAAGAACGTTGATCTGAGAACAATGAAGAGAGGCAAGGATAGAGAGGTTGTGGTGACAATCAGAGATCCCTGATTCTGGTTGTCTATGAGACCCAGCTGGATCCCTGTTTCCTACACAGTATGTGAATCCATAAAGCTCTGAGCTGCCTCTCAGGAAACAGTATAAAACTTATTAAACCACCAAGAAGCCAAACTCGGAAGGTCAATGGTCACATTTTCTCTCATATGTAGATGCTAGAGAGGAAAAAGGGAAAGATGTGATGGAAGGTATGTCTCATGAAAATCGAAAGGAGATCAGAATAGAGGGAAAGGACCAGGGAAAGCGGGGAGGGAAGGGAAAGGTGAATCACTGGGAATGACATTGACCAAATTATACTGTCATGTTGAGTGCATGAATAAGTACGTAACAACAAATCCCGTCATTATGTACAACCATAGTGCACCAATAAAAATATGGAAAACTTACTAAATAGACCAAAAAAAAAAAAAAAACTTATCAAACCACCATATGGCTGAGATTTAGAAAAGACCTAAAACATAAAGAATCAGAGCTCAAAGCCCAAACCCTAATGTTTTGACATATGGGGGGACTGGGGCAGGGTCTGCTAAGTCACTAAGAACCCCAGGGACAGGTGCCTAGCTATCCTGACCCCCAGGAGCCTACACCACGGGTCTGAGAGGTTTGAGTCGAGAAACTAACCGGTTAAGGTGTGGCTTCTGAAATCCTACTGTGGATCTCCTATTAGACGAGGGTCTCCAGAGAGTAAGTTTTGTGAGCAAAGAGGAAACCCGTTTTTCAGTTGACAAAGAAAGTGGGGAAAAAGGAGGCTGAAACGTGGCCTCAGTGCAGTAAGAAGCCAGCCTCCCCCCACCCCCCACATCCCAGGGAGGGAAGGACAAAGAGGCAAAGGCGCTGTCAGGAGCCCTACGCAAAGGAGCCCTGGGGAGAGGTGAGCCTGCAGGACCCAAGAGGGACTGGTGGGTGTGAGCCCTGGAACAGCCTCCCTGAGCCTCCCTGACTCCTTGAAAAACTCGAATGTGCTGAGAAAGAGGCTGAGAACGTATTGAGAAACGCCTGCTCAGAGGGCCACAGGGAAAGACAATCTCCTCCAATCCCAGGCTTTCTGGACTCTTCCTGTAGTGCTTCCCTGAGGACTGTCCCCAGCCACTCGCACTCTGAATCTTCTGAGTAACGTCTGTGTCTGCCTTGGCTCCAGGTGAAGTGGCACAGACAGGTGTCACCACAAGAGGGTGAGAGGATTCTACCCCAAAGTGAAGCCTTGAGAAGTGAAGTTTCTTTCTGACCTTCTCCTGTCCTGTCTCCTCTCCACTTTCTCGTCCTAGGGAAGCCTTAGAAACTAGATTTTCTCTTCCTCACTGAGGGTGATAGAAACCAGAACTCTTCCCCAAAGCCAGCCATAAAGTCTAAAAATAGTCCTGGAATCTTTCCCCGTCTTTCTGTCTTGGAGCTGGCCATAAAGAAATTCTGTGACTTGTCTTGTCTGATAGATCATAAGACCCTCATTTCAGAAGGAGTTTGTCCCAGACCAGGAAAGAATGTTGCAGAGAGGCCAAGAGGAGCCTCAACAGATGGTGGTTTCTCCAGTGGCTCGATTTTGTTTAGGTCACACCCTTTTTGTCCAATATATTTCTACGCGTCCAAGCTCCCTCAACCCAAGTGTAAAAACAGAGAGCTCACCCTGGGCCTTTGGGGTCTTTTCCCTGAAGGTTCCCATGTCGTGTAAAACTATAATCAAATAAATTGGCTATGTTTTTCCCTGGTGAAAACACATCTCTTGTTCCTGGTGATGGTCATGATCCAGTATAACTGGCAGGAAAGGAATCACCTTCCTTTCTGCCCCTGTGCCCTTAACCGGGTAGGTGTGACATTTATCCTTGCGTGTATCCGCAGGGGGTTCATTGCCAATGCTGTGTATTATCTCACTTCGTGAGTACCACAGTTTATTTACCCCTCCCACCCGGACATTTGAATTATTTCCTGATGGTGGCTATTACAAAGAATGCTCCTGTGAACATTCCTGTGCATGTCTCCTGATGCTCCTGGGTTCACTTTGGTAGGGTATGTGCCTGTGAGCAGGTTTATTTATTTCCTACTGAGAAGATAATGGCACTTTGGGGTGAATACATCCATCCACACTTTCTATGGCAGCGTGTGCCCCGAGTTCTCGTTCCCATCCCCTCCCACGGCCTCCTCTGTTCTCCAGGGGCCTCCAGTTTGGGTCTGGGTCACTCAGATCTCATCTCAGATGAAGAAAGCAGAGACCTTGGTGGCAGCCCCTGGGCCCCGTCCCTAGGTTCCTGGTGGCTCCTATTGTGCTCACAGGGCAGCAAGCCCCGCGGCTCAGTCTCCCACTGCATCAGGCCCTTCCTGAGGGCTGACAGTCAACAGCAAGCCCAGGCTCTCTCTGAGGATGGGAGCCAGACGGACATGCCGTCTCATTCCTCTTGAAAGGATGGACACTACCTGTCTCACCGGCCCAATTAGTGTGGACCCTGGAAACCGAGTCAGGTCGTGGGGTGCCTGAATTCCTCTCTTTGCTGGGCTATGAATTAGTCCCATGCTTGGTCACAATCATTAGCTTCTCTCTAGACCACTCTTCCCTCTGGGAAAAAGAGAGAAGTAAAACCTGCCTACCTCCTGGGTGGGAGCTCTCCTGGCATCCCCAAGTGACAGATAAGAGGGCCATTAGAAAAGAATGCAAATGCAAGTTCGTACTATACTTTGTGTTACTTCTTGATTTTGCTAATCCAAGTAATAGGCAAAAACACTTTTTTTTTTCTTCCTATAGATCTATCTATTTTTAAAAATCTATGGTGGACATTTTACTTCTAGTTTTCTCAAAAGCCTAGAATCTCCATGGCTTTGAGCAAGGAAGAGAGCCATTCCTGCAAAGAGCAGAGGGTCAAGTGTTATGCTACAAGGGTTGTTCATGTCACCACTCACAAGTGACAGCCTGTGTTCCCCTGTGGTGTCCCATACAGAGAGCTCTTGAATGGTGGGGACCCCCCCCCCAGGGGTTCTCCAGCAGAGGCTACCAACATCTCAGGATGTGACGGGAAGAGAAAGAGAAGTACATTTGACCCAAGTGCCAGGATCAGAGCCACTTTGATACATCTGAAGTGGACTTTATTACCTTCATTTTCCAATGGAGGAAATTGAGTCTCGGTGCAACACATTTTCCCATTTTCCTCAGAAACCTACCTAGTAGGCTGAAGTCTGCCTGCAAATCTGTCTGCCTTGTTCCAGGAGCCGAGGAACTCCTACTCTGTAGCTCTGTTTCAAAACTACCCTTTTCTTTACTGTGGGAGGTTAAGACTCCAGCCTGCCAAAGCAGAGGACTCCATTCTGTCCAAGTGGGAAATTTCACAAACTCCTCCATCAACAGCAAATGGGAGAATTTTCCTATAAATGCTTTGGGCATCTACAGAGTGGATGGAGCAAGATCATGTTTCTCCATTAGGGTTCTGCCATGTAGGTTTCAGTTCACGTCAAATGAGGGGAGAACAGCAGTTTAGGAAGTTCCTGGTGGCTTCTAAGGCTTGACTTCATTTCTCATCCTTGGAGACCACGAGATGCTGAGATGCCCCTACATCCATAAAGGGACCAACCGACCTTCCTTTCTCTCTCTCTCTCTCTCTCTCTCAATCTCTCTCTCTCTCTCTCTCTCTCTCTCTCTCTCTCTCTCTCTCTCTCTCTCTCTCTCTCTCTCTCGCCTTCTTTGTTTCACAGTGACCTTTTTTGATAAGTAGGGAGAACAGATTTTTGCTTCTTGCAATCACACAAACTCTGGTTAAGACAGAAACATATTGATCCAGATCTTTCATCTCTCATTTTCTCAAACCTTTCTGGAAGCTTCCATAATGACATTCACAAAGTCTCAGACACCAAACGTGTCTAAACGGCGGTCCAGTTGAAGAGCTCCCTTGTTCTTCCAGCTTGTCTTCCTGTAATAACCGCTGCACGTCCATGTCCCACTTTCTCCCAGATGCTTTGCAGGAAGCCCAGCCTCATGGGAGGACTCAGGCTTCAGCATTGGAGCAGAGTTTGAATCCCTGTTGTTCAAACCTGATGGAGCAGCATTTCCCCGACTATCGAGTGGGCATGAGATCTCCACTGCATGGATTTTTAAGGATTTTAGAAGATACAGTCTATAAAACAACCAACGCAGACAAAGCATAACTAACTGGAAAGTACTGCTTTGATTTTCACCTTGGATTTGCAGGGACAACCTTGATGGCAGTAGTCTCTGCTGATGCACGTGAAAGCCGTGGAATTATCCTGGACATTGTGATATTTTGGTATTTAAAAGGCATCTTCCAAACTGAAATCTCATGTTCTAGTGTGGTTTGGAATCTGTGGTCTTTGCACTTGAGACCTGGGCCCCAGAGAGGTGGGCATGGCAGGGCCCAGCGAGGTCATCATTTTATCACTCCTGGGCTGAAGAATCCTGCTTTAGGGTGACAACTTGGAGCAGGCAGCATGGTCCCTGCTGTCTCACAGAGCTGCCATTCAGGCCCCACGCTTGATCCTGCCAAGCTCCCGGAGCTCTGGATTCCTATCACTGGCTTCCAGTGCCAGCCGTGTGAAAAGAGGCCACTTTACATTTAGTACAAAGCCTTAGTCGTCTCACTCATGGTGCCTGGAACATACTAAGCTCCAGACACACAGCTACAAAGTAGCAGCCGGGCACTAACTCCCTGGCCTGCCTCCTCCCCACCGGCCCTCACAGACCAAGACAAACATGCTGCGGCTTGTCTCTCCCAGCCCTTGTCTCCCCAGATGTCGAGCAATGTTGTTCTGGGGGACAGCGTGAGAAAAGCCCTATTCTCCTGGCTTCTCCTCACCTGCCAAGAAGCCCCGGGCCTGCAGGTGCCTGGCGGAGGCCAGCGAGCTCCCAGAAAGTGCCAGCCCATTCATGCTGCTGAGAAGTGGCCTCCTCCTGCCAAGTCCCAACCTTGGCAGCTCCGTCACAGGGCCTGGTTCCCATCAGCAGCACCTGTCGGCCAGGCCTCAAACCCAACTCCCCATCCCCTGCTGCTTCACACAAATGCAGGTGACCCCATGACCAGGGCCTCGCTTGGAGCCTATAGTTCTTCTCTTGACAGGGTCCTGCTTGTTTTAAAGACTGGGTTTCAGAGAGGTCTTCGGAAGAGGAAGCAAGGGAAGTTGAGAGCCTGATGTTCCCACTCCATGTGCTCCTTATGGATGGAGGGATTCAGGTGGAGCAGGAGGGGACCGTCAGGAGTAGC
Source organism: Ictidomys tridecemlineatus (assembly GCF_052094955.1). Classification (NCBI taxonomy): domain Eukaryota; kingdom Metazoa; phylum Chordata; class Mammalia; order Rodentia; family Sciuridae; genus Ictidomys; species Ictidomys tridecemlineatus. The sequence continues at coordinate 13,961,350 of NC_135482.1, read as the reverse complement.
ATCTGGTCCCAGGCATCTCCAGCCTGGCTGCAGTTAGAACCACCCAGAGAACTTTTAAAACTGAGATTCTGGTTTCACTGGGGAGTGGGAGGGAGAACCCTCTGTGGAGCCCAAGTTGAAAATCCCTGATCTGGATCAACTAGTTATATGGACAGGAAGAACCGGGGCAGAGAGAAGGGGCTTTGGGGATTGTTGACCTTATTTAAACCAGCTGTTTTACAGTTGGAGAACCGAGGCCCAGAGAGGTTAAGCAGATCACCATGGCTCCATAACCGTATGATACCTTTTAGTAATTTGGGCAGTGTTATGGTGTCCCCCAGAACCTCACGTTTGAGACAACGCCAGAAGGTCTGGAGCAGAAATGATTGGGTCACAACCATAACTCAAAAGTGAATGAATCCCCTGATAGGGATGAGCTGAGTGGTAACTAACTGAAGTGGTGGGGTGTGGCTGGAGGAGGTGGGCATGGGCAGGTGGCTTTGGGGTATATATTTATACCTGGCAAGTAGAGACTCTCCTGCTTCCCTCCACCACACTCTTCCACCATGTTGTTCTGCCTCACCCTGAGCCCTGAGGCATGGAGCCGGCCTTCTATGGACTAAAACCTCTGAAACCGTGAGCCCTCGAATAAACTTTTCCTCCACCCCGACTGTTCTGGTCAGATCTTTCAGTTGCAGCCCCCAAAGAGCTGACTAAAACAGACAGTTTGTTAATGGTCTCAAAACGGTTCTACCTCTATCATCTCTTTTTTTTGTGGCCTTAAAGATCTGCTGTAAACCCACCGAGGTTCCCCACTGCTCAAAAACTAGTCTAATGGAATAGTCTAATTCCTTAACACGGCACCCGCGTGTTAAGGAATTAGATAATAAGCTGGCCCCCACATACTTTTCCAGAAATTTCACCCACACACCCAGGCAAGAAGTCCCTAGTTCTGGTCCCTTCCAGAAAAAAAGAAAAAAGAAAAAAGAAAAAATTTGCCACCAGGATGCATGTTTCCAGGCCTGAAGGTGGCCGTGCAGCAGCTGTTCACTGAGGCGGGTGGCTGGAGCTTGCACAGTCAGGGTGGGTGCTTGGCCCTCTTTGTGCGGGCTGGACTCCACGGTGAGAACCGAGGAGCAGGCTGCAGGCTGGGAGCTGGCCCCTCCGTGCTCTGTAGAATCCAAGAATTCTAAATTCACACCTTGCCTTTTAGATTGTCACAAAGGCACACTTGTCAGAGTGGCAGACTAGAACATATTAAACCACTGGGTTTATAAATTTCAAATACTTTGGCCTGGTATGTGGACCTCCATCTCCACCCTGACCTTGACCTTGTATGTTTCAGGGACATTCAGCTTTTCATTCATGGCTCTTGTAAGTGGACGCTTCATGGCCCTGGACCTGTGAGAAGGTCCCCCTGGTCTTCCTGAGGGAAATGGAAGGAACTGCCCTCAAGGTTGACCCCTGTGAGACTCAGCAAGGGAGGGACAGCAGTGTGGAGTCCCCATGCCTTGGGTTTCATCCTCCTTCCTTTCATCCTAACCCTTTGATAAAATTATTTTTCAATTCCAGGGCTGTAGATTTTTCCTTCAATTGAATTTCTGTCATAGATATAAACTAGGAATGGGACTGCGGGGTCTTAGGGTATCTCTACTTATTTGCCTAAGTAACTCCAGATTGTTCTTTGGAACAGATGCTCCAAATGCTCTGCCATTGTATCAGCTGAGCATGAGGGTCCCCTGTTCCTATGCTTCTGCCAAGAAGTGAATCACAATTCAGCTTTTCAATTTTTGACAGATCACTGTAGAAAAGTTATATCTTCTTGTTGTTCTAATTAGCAAATTTTTAAAAATAACTCACGGTTTGGGGCATTTCATTCTATGCCTGTTAATGTCCATCGCCTCTGGATCCTCCCATAGGATGACCATGCAGCCCACCTTTCTCTAGGGTTCTGTGCAAGGATAGGTGGGGACAGACCCCACACACCAGTTTGCTAATATCTAGATTTGATAGAGGAGAGACCCATGACGACACTGGGCTTGCCATTCCTGCTACTTCTCCCCTCCTTGGGTCTTCCTCTCCCCGCTCTTCCCCTGTAGCTCTGGTTCTCCCTTTGCCCCGGGCAAAGCTGGTCCCACTGTAGCACCTAGGGACTTGGACTCCCTCCTCCACCTTCCCTCCCTTGGGTGTCTGCTCAGTGCCATTTCAGCCCCATTTCTAAAGTTGCTTTAACCATCTTCTCCCCTTAATTTTTCTTCTTAGTACCTCCCACCCCGTGGCACCCCCAAGGCTCATGGTGTGTATTTTCTGGGTTGTTTATTTCTTACCTCTTTCTTGGGTGCCACAAGAGCAAGGATTGTCTGTTTCCTGTATCTCAAGTGCTTGGAAGAGAGCCAAGGGCAAAGTAAATGCTCGTTGGATACCTAGACATGCTGTCAAACACCCAAATGGGCACATGTGGATATTATCAGTCTGCTAAGGGATGTTTTTAGATCTTTAAGAAAAAAAAAATGAGTTAATGGGGCTAGGGATATAGCTCAGTGGTAAAGTGCTTGCCTCTCATGAGCCAGGCCCTGGGTTGGATCCCCAACACCACAAAGTGTGTGGGGTATTTATACAAAGAGAGGCACTATGAAATGATAAAATGCACAACTAGGTGATAAACTTTTGACAGAGTGGAATTCCAGTAGGGATCCAATTCATTTCTCAAGGGTCTTTGGTGCTGTACCCAAACTGCTCACTGTATTCCAGATCTGGCTTTGGAAAAAAATGGAAAATTTCTCCTATATTCAAGATTATTCCCTAGAGCTCATATACTAAAATTATTCTGGTTGTCATGTATTGTTTTTGCTATCTTTAGTTTCAAATGAGGTACTGGGGATTGAACCCAGGGCATTCTACCACTGAGCTATATCCTCAGACCTCTTTAAATTTTATTTTGAGACAGGGTCTTGCTAAATTGCTGAGGCTGGCCTCAAACTTGTCATCCTCCTGCCTCAACCTCCCAAGCTGCTGGGATTACAGGTATGCCCCCACTGTGCCTGGTAATCGTTTTCTTATTTACAAAAATACATTCCTCCGTAGGTAAGGCTCCATTCTTTAGGCTTAAAATCTTAATCCAATATAGTGACAGATAATTTAAAAAGCATCTGGTTACAGTTGCATACAAGCACTTTCTAAAAAACATAACTTCACTAGCTTTCTCTGAAATTAAAAAAAAAAAAGGAAACAATGCAGCTAGAATTCATCCACGTCGTTCTTTAAAAAAAAAAAAAAAATCGGTTGGAGTGCCAGTTGTGTAGGCTCTGTCCTTTGTTGACCAAAAAAAAAAAAAAAAAAGTTTTAACTCCACAGTGGAAAAACTAACATTGTCACTAGGATATGAAGAAACCATGGTGAAGAACTAAGGACAGCGAGGCCAGGCAGAATGGCTAGCGGCATCTGCTCCGAGGGCCTTTATCAGCAGCCTTGTATGTTCTATTCAGGACTCTCAGAATGATTGTTGGCATGATGTAGACAAATTGACGCAAATTAGTTTAGCACGGGCTAGGCAAAGTTTGAGCTTGTTGAGCAACACGCGGGCCACATAGCAACAGCTCCCAACACTGCGCAAAAAAGTGTTGGATGCAAAGTACTAAGTACCCTAGAGCCCCATCTTCCAGATCGGAGGCAGAGCTTGCTAATCACTGGTGGAGGCTGGGGGAGGCCATGGGGGAAGGCGGGCAAGCTGGCCATAGAGGACAGAGCCCCCACACTGGCCCTGAAGGCCAGCGATGGTTGAGAAACATGTCTCCTTAAAGCGCCGCCTGCTCTGCCTCAGATCGACCTCCTGTGATTTCATGGCCACAAATCCTCAAAGGACTGGCCCCAAAGATTAAGGGGATTCCGCCACTTTGCTCTTTACTTTGGGTTCAAATATCTGAAGACAATTCTTTGGGGGCTGGTGTCACACAGACCACCTAGAGGGACCTTCTAATTGTATTTACAGTAATTTAATTACAGCAGCGAGGGCTTCAGAAGGCAGGATTTGCCCAGAGCCACACTGTGGGTGCCGCTGGCAGTTTTAATCTGTTAAATCAACAGAGAAATGGTAAAAAAAAATAAAGCCTCTCCAGAGTCTGGAAACCACTTCACCACCGACTCTTTCTTCTTTTTTCTTGGGGAAGGCTGGGTGGGTGAAGAAGACGTTTTCCCGGGGTCAACAGCTTTCTCACTTTTACTCATATTATTTCATACTTTATGCCTGCAGTCTATCTTCCTGATCACTCCCACCTACACTCACTCGCAGAGATCAGAAATTGCACTACAGCTGTGTGTGTGAGTGTGTGTGTGTGTGTGTGTGTGTGTGAGTGTGTGTGTGTGTGTGTGAGTGTGTGTGTGTGTGTGAGTGTGTGTGTGTGTGTGTGTGTGTGTGTGTGTGTGTGGTTGAGATCTCTCTGGATACCTACTGAAGACCTGGTCGTCTGTTCCCCTCTGGGAAGGAGACCTGAGACTTACTTTTAACTTCATGTCTTATTTTTCCCCCCTCCCCAATATGTTTTTGCACAAAAACATTTAAGATATTTTTTCCAACATATTCCTAGGGCAATGTTCCCTGTAAATATTAAATCACAAAAGTCAGTGATCTGTATACAATTCGATCGCCAGCTTGTCACCCGGCTTTGGTGGGTGCCCTGGCCTCCCAGGGGCCTCAGCTTCCCATCTGTAAGATGGGAGGGAAGGGAGCGGCGGCCCCTGAGGCTCCGGCCCCTGAGTCTAAACACAGCACGTGCTGCTACTGCCACCTAGCGGCCCAACGCGGGCTGTGCGCGCCCCGCTTTGCTTGGGCTTTTGGAAACCCTCAAGGTGCGGGCGGGAGCTGTTCGAAGACCCCGTGGGATCTGCGGGCGCCTTCTGAGCAAGAGAGAGTGTGAAAATCCAAACAAACCCTCAGACATTCAAAGAGTGGTCACGGGCGGGGATTGTTCTCCCCCACTCTTTACCCATCCCTGCCCCTTCCTGGCTCTTCGTTTTTGCGTCTCCTCCAGGGTTCCACACGTGTACACCAAAGGATGTAAATTAAAGCCCAAAGCCTATGCCCTTGTACAACAGATTAGGGAAAGTTTGTGCCCAGGGACAGCGTGGCCAGCCCAACAGTTGTCAGGAAACCACGACATGCTGCCACCTGTTGGTGATGCGTTGAATCATTTTAAATTTTAAGCAAAATTCAAATTTAGCATTTCAACTTTAACTACACCCTAAGGAATTGACGCACCTTTTTACAGTAGAAAGTCATTACAGTGCCAAGGTCAAGAAATCTTTTCTCTGAAGGTGATAATAATTAGTAGATTAGGAGTCGTAACAATAATAAGTAACACTTAAGGAGCAGTCCGCACACTGAATCCTCACAGCCTCAGGGTTCTTGGATTATCCTCAATTTGCAGATGAGAAGACTGATAGTCAGTGAAGGGGTGACTAGCTCAGGTTCACCTGGGTGAAAAGTAACAGATGGAGCTCACCTCCTTGTTGGTAACAGGGATACTCCAAGGTCAGGGTATTCTGCAATGTTCATTTTCATGCTCTGGATTTGAAAAATGCTCAGCATCATTGCAGACTAATCCTAGCACTAAAAGGAAATCAATGCTGATATTTTGTGTATATCTATCCAGTGTTTGTAATGCTTATATTACGTCTGTAGTTTTACTTTTAAGCATAATTATAATGTCAGTCAAAACGAAAAGAAATTTCTTTTTTCAAATTCATTCATTTATCCAATTAAGTTTAGCAAATGCTTAATCTGTGCCTGGAAGAGATACAACGGATGGAAAGAGTTGACGAAGCTAACCGTCGAAGAAATCTACAAATAATCACAGATTACTGCTTCAAAGGAAGAACAGATCCAGGTCACAAGAGAAGCCTGGTCTTTATCCGGGCACCACAGAAGCTTCTCTGGGGAAGTGGTGTTCTCCCAATGGACTCTCCAAGCAATTCTTGGCTTTGAGGAGGGAGAAGCGCCCCCTCTTCAACCTTTCCTTTACATACGAATGCTTTGTCTCCCGGTCAAGATGATACACTTTCTGGCTGGACATTCTAGCTCTATACTACAGAGTAGAAATAATGTCACAACTGAGTTGTCGAGGGCTCAGTTGACACTGATGATGCCATGTTACCTTTTTCTTTGTTCTGAGGAAATCTCCACCACAGGCACCGTGTCCCATCAGCTAGCCCTTCCCTAAGCCGGTGACAGAGTAGGAATGTTAGTCTTCTCTTATTGTAGGCACCCCAGTGTTTACAAGGGACCTCCCCTCTCTTGGTCTCAGAGGAGCACTGCACCTTCATCCTCACCATTAAGGTGTGGGGGTGTCTGGCCCCCATTGCTGGTGCCTGCCCTCTTGGGGGAAAGCTGGGTCCAAGTTGATTCCTGAGTGACAGGGAGAGCACCTCTCAGCGGCGGCACTGCTGGTTCTCGATCCTCCCTGCATCCTAAAATCACCCCATCTTTGGTTCTCACCCACAGAGATTCTGCCTCCATTGGTCCCGGCAGTGCCTGGGTTCTGGGGTTCAGGTGCAGAGCGGGCTGACAAGGACGCGCCATGCTTGGTATTTCTGTAGCATTTAAAACTGTGACTCAGTTCCTCTCCCTTGGTGTGGCCCTGTTCTGACTCCGTGGGATCCTCGGCATGCCCCCATCCCTCCCTTTGTGCCTTGCTGGACCTCGTTCTCAGACTCCCAACCACAGGTGTCCCCTGCTGTCTTCACCTTCTGTATTTTACGTTTCCAGAGACTCAGCAGCCTCTCCCTAGGCCTAGTCTCTGGCCCCAAACTCAGACTCACACTTACTTCCTGTTGGACGTTGGCACCTGGGCATCTGGCAAGACCTGCAGAACTGTCGCATCTTCCTGTCCAGGCTTCGAGGTGCCCAGTTTTCCGAGCCTGCCACAGCCCTTAGAGGCAGCTGCACACCTGGACTCATGGCCCCCTCACAACTAAAAGCCAGCGATGGCCGCTGCCTCCTCGTCCCCTGGTGAGGATCCCTGTGGTGAGGTTGGGGCTACCCGGAAAAACCAGGACAATCCCCCTATTTTCAGGTCGGCTGGAACCTTCCTCCCTCTCGCCAGGCAGCTGAGCCTGGGCCCGGGGTCTGGGGACGCTGATGTGGCGAGCTCAGGCCATTATCTCTCCTTCCTGATTTCTCACCTACTTGGTCTCCTTCTTTGGCTCCTCTTCACTTGCTCTGTCTTTCGGTGGGCTGTTGCTGAGGGCCATTGCCAAGTAGGAATGACGCATCGAAATTTCCTTGCCAGCGTACCCCATGTTAAGTGGAAATCTGCTGTGACATTGCATGTGTGTTTGAGAAAGGTGACCCTGCTCAAGGACCAGGGTGGATCCAGGTTTAAGGTGTATCCTGCAGGTTTTAGGAAGTATCCCGGTTTAAGATAATCTGGGTTTAGGGAAGTTCCAGGTTTAAGGTTATTGCTGCTGGGAATAGGGCGTTCCTGCTGCCTGAGTTCCCATTGAGTTGTGAAATTCAGAAAGTATTTTGGGACGTGAATTGGGCGGCAGAACTCGGATTTTCCCAGAACGTGTTTGTAGACGGCCGGTGTGACTTCGGGAATAAAGAATTGCTGTTTGAATCTACAAAGCTGAGCGGCTCGTGATTTTGTGCCCAGCCAAGACTGCGGCAGCCCATCTTGTCCCAGGGGGAAAGAGGTGACTGTTTTCAATGGAGCAATGGCAGGGGTGGCCCCACGGACCCGGCCCTTTCTAGACCACTGAGTTTGAGGAAGGAAAAGGACATGGGACAATTGCAAGCAAGTGTCCCCTGTAGGGATCAGTGATACCCACCCTTAATGACAGATGGAAGCGGTTCTGACCACAGGCCTCAAAGCTTTTCCCGTGAAACAAAAGTACCGACCAAAAGTTTGTCTTATATCAAAGACCTGCAAGTCCATAAGGGAGACGTGTCCATGGGTCTACCTATTAGCCAACAAGCGACCAACCAAGAGCACGCCTGAGAACTGGAGAAAGCGTATTTATGAACTTGGGGTGGATGAGCGGGAACGATTCAATCAGGATGGTAATGGGGTATCCAGTCGTCCATGAAACAGCGCAGACAAGCTTGCTGAACCCACTCCTCTTTCTGTGAATGTCATGGAACAGCATGTGCTCTTTTTTTAATGAAGCTCTGTCTATTTATTTATTTTATATTTTTGGTTGTAGATGTTTGGTTATCTTTGTTTATTAATTTATCTTCATGTGGTGCTGAGGATTGAACCCAGTGCCCCACACAGGACAGGCAAGCGCTCTACCACTGAGCGGCAACCCCAGCCCCAGATATGCTCTGAATGAAACCAAAAGGAACCAGTTTCTCCACCGTGCTTCCGGTGGCCAGGTGTACGGGGCTTTCTCCCCACCAGTAAGCAAGCAACTAATTCTGCAGAGGACAGTGCAGTTGGGTGTCCTGTAATCCAATCGCGTCTGACACTGTCTACCTGCAGCCAGGGTGTCCGACCTGCAGGCTGAGGGCTGAGTCCCAGGGCTGCTGCTGACTTCAGATGCCAACCACAGGCCCCCATTGTTTTCTGTGCCTGTGACTCACCAGCTGCCGACTGAGCGTCCCCTGACCCTCTTCCTGGGTTCAGCTAATTTGCTGGAGCAGCTCTGAGAACAGATTTACAAGTGTATTACGGAGCCTATTTTAAAGGCTACCCCCCCAAAATAGCTGAAGACTGCATGGGGTGAGGTCTGGAAGGGTCCAGAGCGCAGGAGCTTGGGTCCCCATGGAGTTGGGCGCTCTGTGCTCCCTGCGGAGATGAGTCATTGTTTACCTACCTGCCTCCACCCTTCCGCTGTCCAGGGCCTCCAAGCCTTTTTTTTTTTCCTGATGGTGACCTCATGCACAGGCCTGACTGAAGCAAGACCCCATGGAAAAATGCCATTAGACAAGAAGGGTATGACCTAATGCTCACAGACCGCGTAGGCTAACCCAGCAGAGCCCATTTTAGCTTTCTCTTATCTGGGTATCATGGCACACGCCTGAAATCCCCGAGACAGGAGAATGGAAAGTTCAAGGCCAGCCTCAGCAACTGATAGAGGCCCTAAGCAACTTAGCGAGATCCTGTCTCGAGATATAAATAAATAAATAATAAATGTGGATTCCTCGTGGCCTCTCTCTGCAGTATTGCCCCCCTCCCTGGTGTGGGGCAACACCCCTTCTGCAATGGGGTTCTTTTGATCTCCTAACAGACAAGTTAGACGGGAGAATTCCTTTTTGACCAGCTACAAGTCAGCAGCTGGGGAGTTTCTACATGTCTCAGGGAGAGAAATTCTGGTTCCCACGACCTGTCCTGAGGAGACAGTGGTGAGCCAGGACCCACAGACCAACACCAGGACATACAACATTTTATGGGCCAAAACTCTGGTTATCATGACTCTTAAATTTCCTTTCCGTCTGTGGGTTCTCTCTCCATTTTTTTTCCCTTGCAGTTTATTTGTTGACTAAATGGGGACTTTTTCCTGGAACGTCCCACAGTCTGTGATCGTTGATTGCATTTCCACCCCGCAGTTTTCTGGAAGTTTGACCAGATTCCATTTTGATAAAGAGCAGGAATCCTCCCCCGTAGCTGGAGGTGTGCCCTTCCATCAGGAGGCACCTGGTACTTGTGTCTAGTGTTTTGCCATCACAAATGGCATCGGGATGCGCATCTTTTCTTGTCCTGTCAGCCTCCATTGATGGATTTAGACGATGATCCATGTCCATCCTCGTCTATGGATAGTAAATCCTCTATGTCGTTAATGGTTCACAGACTGATGATGATGATGTTCTAATTTTCTCAGTCATTCTTTCTTAGCTGGGGGCCGGGAGCTTTCTCTCATCAACTATTTTAGTTATTCTGCGCGGAAGTTCATGTGAGAAGGAAATCAAATGCTTGATCCTTTCCCTTATTTACTGATTTTCAGAAAGATTAGTTGATTTGCTAGCAATGTCCAAAAAGGACATTATAATGGGCTTTGGATACCATTATAAACTCATGAATTTATTAATATTTGATGTGTTTCACGCCACTGCAGTTGTCATTCTTCTTGGCCCTCAAATTATTCCATTTTTGGCCTGGGAGAGCCTTTTTACAGAGTCCTTCTCCCAGGCCGCTCGTTAGTGAATCTTTATTCTCCTCCTTTCTTCAACAGTCACGTACTGAAGCGTACACTTCTCTACCTACTTCTTTCATGTAGTGGTACGTTCTAGAAGCCATGGTAATATGCCAAGAGCGGTGTACTCCTTTACACAGGCACATGATTCTCTTGTGGGAATAATCCTTTCCTGTGACTGTATCTAGTTTTTAGCATGATTCTCTTCTGTGAACCTGTTTCTGGTTTTTTGCTATCACAAATAGCATTGAAATGAATGACCTTGTGTGTATATCATTTCATAATTTTTTCAGATTCCTTTTTTTTATCTGTTCTTTTTAGTTATTCGTGACAGTAGAATGTATTTTGACATATTCTACATACATGGAGTATAACTTACCATTCTTGTGGTTGTACATGATGTGGAGCTACACTGGTTGTGTGTTTATATATGAACACAGGAAAGTTATGTCTGATTCATTCTAATATCTTCTCCTTTCCCCTATTCCCCCCATCCAACCTGGTGAAACTCCACTACTTCCTCCCCTCTGCCTATTGTGAGTCAGCATCTGCTTATCAGAGAGAATTTCAAATTGGGTTTTATGAAATTGGCTTATTTCACTTCAGGTAGTCTCCATTTCCATCCATTTACTGGCAAATGCCATCATTTCATTCTTCTTTATGGCTGAGTAATATTCCATTGTGTACATTGTCTTTATCCATTCATTTATTGAAGGGCACCTTCAATAAATTGAGGTGAATTGAGCTGCTGTGAACATTGATGTGGCCACATCACTACAGTATACTGAGCTTAAGTCTTTTGGGGTATATGCCAAGTAGTGGGATAACTGGGTCAAATGGTGGTTCCATTCCAAGTTTTCGGAGGAATATCTATACTGCTTTCCAGAGTGGTTGCACCAATTTGCAGTCCCACCAGCAGTGTATGAGTGTACCCATTTCCCCACATCCTCACCAACATTTATTGTTGCTTGTATTCTTGATAACTGCCATTCTGACTGGAGTGAACTGAAATCTCAGTGTAGTTTTAATTCGCATTTCTCTAATTGGTAGAAATGTTGAACTTTTTTTTCATGTATTTGTTGACTGATCATATTTCTTCTGTGAAGTGTCTGTTCAGTTCCTTTGCCCATTATTGACTGGGCTACATGCTTTTGTTAAGCTTTTTCAGTTCTTTATATGTCCTAGAGATTAATGTTCTATCTGAGGTGCAGGTGACAAATATTTTCTCCCATGCTGTAGGCTCTCTCTTCATGTTCTTGATTATTTCCTTTTCTGTGAAGAAGCTTTTCAGTTTGATACAGTCCCATTTATTGATTCTTTTTGGGGGGAGATACCAGGAATTGAACTCAAGAGCACTCGACCACTGGGCCACCCCAGCCCTATTTTGTATTTTATTTAGAGACAATCTGTAAGGATGGTCTTAGCCTAAGCAACTCCATTTAAAAACTCCATCTTAAAATAAACCTGCTGTCTCATCAGGCAAGCCACAGGGCCCTCCAGTACGTCATCAGGCATAGCCTGATGAAACAAGTCACCTTCCCTAACCCTGATAAGAGTCAGGGTGAAGTCACGTGTCGTTTGCCTTAACCCTGATAGGAGCCAGAAGGGTAATATCAGGGTGGAAACCACCAGACCATATGTCCTCTCTAAGATGTAAGATGTCACCAAGAAACCCAGTAACAGCTAATAGGGACTGAAAGGGCGAGCAGCAGCTCCCAAAGTTTAGTATAAATAATGGGACAAATGGACACTCAGCCAGCCAACACTGACGCCCACACGCCAGAGAGCCTCATGAGGACCTGGACTGACATCCCAGCTCTTCCCGCCTGCCTGACCTCTGCATCGTCCTCACCACTCTCAAACTCTACAGCACGGTCTTGACCCTGGTGAGAGCCACGACTTCTCCTTAGGACTGTCTCCTCTGCCAGCCGCCAACCCACACCAGGAGAAGCCTCCGTCGGTTCCTGACCTGCTCTCTGCGTCTGAGTGCGTGGGCATCTGCTGGACTTGAGGCCTCAGACTTGAGACTTTAAATCTAGCACCTAAACTCAGCATGCAGAGGGGATGTCCGTAACAGGTCTGTCGGGATGAAGTGTGTTTGCAGTGCTCAGAGTTAACTTAGAATTGTTTGCTTTGAATTGATCATGTCTCCTGAAGTGCCTGGTATTAAGGATTGTCATTTCTTGATTAAGAACCTACAGAGTGAAATTGTGTTGAATGATTTGAGTGAATAAAGCATTGAAAAGGGCATTAGCCTGTAGACATTCTTTATTTCTCCCCTCAACTACATATGTCGCACCTTTGCCCACTGCAACACTGTCTCACTAAGTTGCTTAGCTCTTCGCTTTTGCTGAGGCTGGCATTGAACTTGGAATCCTCCTGCCTCAGCCTCCTGAGACACTGGGATTATAGACATGTGCCACCATGCCAGATTTATTGATTCTTGATTACTTCTTTGCAATTTAGGAGTTCTGTTGAAGAATTGGGTTCCTAAGCTGACATGATGGAGATTCTTTTTTTTTTTTTTTAACTTTTTCTTCTAGTAGGCCTCGGGTCTCTGGTCTAATGCCTAGGTCCTCGATCCTTTTGAGTTGAGTTTTGTGCAGTGTGAGAGATAGGGGTTTAATTTCATTTTATTACATATGGATTTCCCAGCACTATTGGTTGAAGAGGCTATCTTTCCGCAAATGTATGTTTATGGCACCTTTGTCTAGCATGAGATCACTGTATTTATGTGGGTTTGTCTCTGTCTTCTATTCTGTACCACTGGTCTCCATGTCTGTTTTGGTGCCAGTACCATGCAGTTTATGTTACTACAGCTCTGTAGCAAAATTTAAGCTCTGGTATTGGGATGCCTCCTTCTTTGCTTTTCTTGATGAGGAATTGCTTTTGCTATTCTGGGCCTCTTATTTTTCCAAATTAATTTGATAGTCATGAAATTTTTCCATTCTATGAAGAACATCATCAGAGCCTTAATAGGAATTGCATTAAATCTACATAGTGCTTTTGGTAGTAAGGCCATACTGACAATCTTAATTCTGCCTGTCCAAGAACATGGGAGATCCTTCCATCTTCCAAGGGCTTCTCCAGTTTCTTTCTTTAGTGTTCTGTAGTCTTTCACCTCTTTTGTTAGATTGATCCCCAAATATTTTATTTTCTTTGAGGCTATTGTGAATGAGATATTTTTTCTAATTTCTCTTTCAGTTGATTCATCATTGAAGTATAAATGCAATTGATTTGTGGGTGTTAATTTTATATTCTGCTACTGAATTCACTTATGAGTTCTATAAATTTTCTTTTTTTCTTTCTTAGTTGTTGATAGACCTTTATTTTATTTATTTATATGTGGTGCTGAGAATCGAACCCAGTGCCTCACACATGCCAGGCAAGTAGGCTACTGCTGATCCCCAGCCCCAGCCTGAGTTCTAGAAGTTCTCGGGTAGAGTTTTTTTGGATCAGTAAACAGGGATAGTTTGAGTTCTTCTTTTCCTATTTGTATCCCTTTAATTTCTTTCTTTTGTGTAGTTGCTCTGGCAGAGTTTCCAGGACTGTGTTGAATAGAGGTGGTGAAAGAGGACGTCTCTGTCTTGTTCCAATTTTTAGAAAAACTCAATTTTTCTTCATTTAGAATGATATTGGCCTTGGGTTTAGCATATATAGCTTTTATAATATTGAGGTACAATCTCTACTATTCCTGGTTTTTCTAATGTTTTGAACATGAATGGATGCTGTATTTTGCCAAATGCTTTTTTTGCATTTGAGATAATCATGTGATTCTTGTCTTTAAATCTATTGATGTGATGAATTATATTTTATTGATTTCCGCATGTTGAACCAACCTTGCATCCCTGGGATGAACCCCACTTGATCATGGTGCAGTATCTTTTTAATATGTTTTTGTATGAAATTTGCCAGTATTTTATTAAGAATCTTTGCATCTAGGTTCATCAGAGATATTGGTCTGAAATTTTCTTTGCTTGATGGCTCTTTGTCTGGTTTTGCTATTAGGGTGATACTGGCTTTGGGAGGGTTCCTTTCTTTTCTATTTTTTTGGAATAATTTGAGGAGGATTGATGTTAGTTCTTCTTGAAGGTCTGGTAGAACTCAACTGAGAATCCATCTGGGCCTGGGCTTTTCTTTCTTGGTATGCTTTTGATGGTGTCTTCAATTTCATTGCTTGAAGTTGATCTATTTTCTATGTCCTCCTGATTCAATTTGAGTAGGTCATATGTCTCTAGAAATGAGCTGATGTATTCAAGATTTTCCATTTTATTAGAGAATAAATTTTCAAAATAGGTTCCAATTATCATCTGTATTTCAGTAGTGTCCATTGTGATATTTCCTTTTTTATCATGAATTTTGGTAATTTGAGTTTTGTATCTCTCAATGTTAGCTTGGCTAAGGGTTCATCAATTTTATTGTTTTTTTTTTCCAAAGAACCAACTTTTTGTTTTGTTGATTTTTTGGATTGTTTCTTTTGTTTCAATTTCATTGATTTCAGCTCTGATTTTAATTATTCCCTGTCTTCTACTTCTTTTTCTATTGATTTGATTTTCTTTTTTTCTAAGACTCTGATATATAATGTTAGGTTATTTATTTGTTGACTTTCTATTCATTTAACCAATAAACTCAATGCAATGAACATTCCTCTTAGCACTGCCTTCATGGTGTCCCAGAGATTTTGATATGTGTTATTGCTGATTCTCCCTTACACCCAAGTGGCTTTTTATTTCATTCCTGATTCCCACTCATCATTCAATAGTGTATTATTTAGTCTCCAGGTGTTGGAGTAGTTTCTTTTGTTTTTTTAGATGGACACAATACCTCTGTTTTATTTACTTACTTTTTAGTTGTAAGTGGACACAATATCTATTTCATTTTTATGTGGTGCTGAGGATTGAACCCAGTGCCTCACACATATTAGGAGAGAACTTTACCGCTGAGCCACAACACCAGCCCCTATTTACTTATTTTTATAAATGTGTTTTTGTTAATCTAATTTGTTATACATGACAGCAGAATGCATTTCAATTCATAGAGCATAATTTTTCATGTCTCTGGTTGTAGAGTCAACCATACATGTCTTCATACATGTACTTAGGGTAATGATGTCCATCTCATTCCACTGAATTTCCTACTCCCTGGAGTAGTTTCTATTTTTAGTTCCATCATTGATTTCCAATATCATTCCATTAAGATCTGATAAGATGCAAGGTATTATCTCAATTTTTTTTTGTATTTGTTAAGAGTTGCTTTGTGGTTTGTTTTAGAGAAGGATCCGTGTGGTGCTGAGAAGAAAGTGTATTAAGTCATTGATGGAGGGAACATTCTATTTATGTCTGTTATATCTAAATTATTAATTGTATTTAGTTCTATAAATTTTTATTTTGATTTTGTTTGGAGGATCTATCCAGGCACGTTAAAGTTACCCAGTATAATTGTGTTGTGGTCTATTTGCTTCTTGAAATTGAGAAGGTTTGTATGTAGATGGTCCATTGTTTGGGGCATAAATATTTAGGATTATTATGTCTTGTTGAGGTATAATTCCCTTAAGTAGTATGAAATGTCCTTTTTTGTTCTGATTAACTTTGGCTTGAATGCTACTATATCTGATGTGAGGCTAGAAGCCCTTGCTTGTTTACAAGATCCACGTGAATGATATGTTTTTTTTTTTTTTCTCAGCCTTTTACCTTCAGTTTGTGGATGTTTTTGCCTATGAGGTGAGTCTCTTGGAGACAGCATATTGTTGGGTCTTGTTTTTTTTTCACCCAATTTGCCAGTCTATGTCTTTTGATGAGTGTAGGATACTTACATTCAATATTATTTTTTTAATATTTACTTTTTAGTTGTAGTTGAACACAGTACCTTTATTTTATCCATTTATTTTTATGTGGTGTTGAGGATTGAACGCAGGGTCTTGCATATCCAAGGCGAGCGCTCTATTGCTGAGCCACAACCCCAGCCCTCAATATTATTATTGGGATATAATTTTTTTTTTTAAAGAGAGAGTGAGAGGAGAGGGAGAGAGAGAGGGAGAGAGAGAGAGAGAATTTTTAATATTTATTTCTTAGTTCTCGGCGGACACAACATCTTTGTTGTTATGTGGTGCTGAGGATCGAACCCGGGCCGCTCGCATGCCAGGCGAGCGCGCTACCGCTTGAGCCACATCCCCAGCCCCGGGATATAATTTTTATAACCTGACATTTTGATTTATTTGTGGTTTTTAATTTGAATTTGTTTCTCCATTGATTCACAGGAGAATTTTAGTGTAATTCCTTTTAATTCCTCCTCAAAACTTGATCCATGAAAAGTAACTGGCTTCAAACATGATTGAAATGAGAAAAAAAGTCTATGTACAATCAAGTCACAATTAAACAGAGAAAAGTGAAAAAAGAAAAAAAGAGAGAAACATCTCAATGAAAAGTTAAATAATCTTTTCTGTTAGAGTTCAAAAGATTCTCAGCTTCTCTTCTCAGCAGTTGTAGGTGGGGTCATCTGGAGCATGATGCTCCACCATCTGGATGGCTGGAGTGAGAGAATTAATCCTGTAGGTGGAATTTCTGGAGGTAGTGTTTAGCCTTAGGTGGGCTCCAGACTCTTTGTTGAATGCCAGTTGCTCTGGAGATTTTAAATCAGAACCTCCAGTGCCCAGTAATTGGTGGTCTACACTGGAAGACTGTACCCCAGGGATCTCCCCTGGGTTCCACTTTCGTGGTGGTGGAGCCAATTCTTAGCCCCCTATGTCACCTGTGGACTCCACATTTCCTTGTCTTGAGTTCAGTCCCCAAACTCAATCTCTCCCACCCCAACCCTTCTGAATTCCCAGCTAGACTTGTCTCTCCCAGCTGGTCCTACAAGCAGCAGCTGGATTGGAGGAAAAGGGGAGAGCTGGGTGGTTTTCTTCGGGTCCCTTAGCATACTCTGTGTTGTGCAGTGAGTGTTTACTGGGCCTGTATATCAGGCCAAATTCTGGTTTGCCAAGAATCAGCTCCCTCAGCTGCTGGCCCCCAGGCCACAGCTGCAAAATGTTTCCTTCCTTTGTCCTCTGCATGCTGCCTGGAGAGATGGTGGCTTCTCTCCCATACAAGGACATTGTGCAGTGTGCCTTTGAGTTTAGTCAGGCAATGTCCTTGATCTCTAAATGCTTCATACCCAGACACACCTCAGGTCTCCTAAGAATGCAGGTTCCTTTAATTCCCTTATTCCTCCACTTTGCTCTTGGAGGGACTACTGTGGCTGGTGCTTCTGGCCCGGCTGTGGCGGCAGCTGTACTGCTGGGGATTTCTTTCTTATTATATCCAACTTCCAGAGTCCCAGATCTGCTTTGAATGTCCAGTTTTAAATTTCAATAAAGTCCTCTCCCCTTTTTTTGTTCACCCACTTTATTGAGAAGCTGCCTGTCTGCTTTCTTGGTTTTGCACCATAAAGTAGCCAGGAAAGTGGCCTCCTATATATTCTGCCATCTTGAAACCCTCTCATTTCATATTTTTGCCAGTGAAATACCTAGGACAAATTCCTGGAAATCTGGATAGCTATTACTCTCTACAGGTGTTTCAGTGAGACTTTTTTTTTTTTTTTTTTTTTTTTTTTTTTGGAGCTGTGATCAAAAAACCCGACAAGAAAACAGAGGGGTAAAAAGTTTATTTGGGGTTCACATTTTCAGAGGTCTCATAGACAGCAGACTCCAGCATCTTGGCCTGAGGTGAGGCAAAACAGCTTGGCAGAAGGGCATGGAGGAGGGAAGCAGCTCAGCACCTGGCATCAGGAAGCAGAGAGAGCCCTGCTCACCAGGAACAAGATATGGACCCAAAGGCATGCCCCCAAGGATCTACCTCCTCCAGCCACACTCTCCCTGCCTGTAGTTACCACCCAGTCAATCCATGCCTCAGTCTCCTGAGCTGCTGGGATGACAGGTGTGCACCTCCATTCTCAGCTCAGCGCATGTCCTTCTCCTGTTTCTGAGCTGTGTCCTCTGCCTGTCTTCAAGCTGATCAGTGAGTATAAATTGAATCTCAGGAATCCTTTCAGCAATGGAACACTTAATGTGATTAATGTGAGATTAATACTGGTTAGCTAGGGGTTTATCTAATTATTTGTTTTTGTTTTTTTGCCTGAAGAGGATTTTAGAAACAGATTTATTGGTTGTGCTCTTAAAATTTCCCCCCATAGGGCAGGGGATGTAGCTTAGTGGAGAGAACTTAATTAGCATGTGCGAGGCTCTGGATTTCACCCCAGCACTGCTAAAACAAGGGCAGAATATTTCTCCAACGTGTTTTCTGCTTTTATATTTATTAATTCCCTTTATTTTCCTTTCGTTGTTTGGTTATCCCTTTAACTGTATCCGATGCTTAATTTATTATACTTGTTTCTTTATTATCTATATAAGTATTTAGCACTAGAATTTTGATCTGTGCACTACTTTATATGCTATGTGTCTGATATGTAATGTTTTCATTATTATACATTCCAGAAATAATTAAATGGCCATTAGTAATTGCCCTTTTTGATCCAACACTGTTAAAGAGTTGAAATATTTTCAGGAAGAAGGATTTTTTTGTTTGATGATTTCATTAATTTCTAGTTTTATTACATTGTGATCAGAGAATGTTGTATTAATTCTGTTTTTGGAATTTACGAAAAATTCCTTTGTTGTCTAGGTATGGCCAATTCTTGTGAGATTTCACAGAAGCTTGATAGGAAGATGCATTTTCTATGGTCAGGCACACAGGTCAGGCTTTATCTAATATGTTGCTTGGGTATTTTATGGCCTCACTTTTTTTGCTCACTTTGAGTATTGAGTTAAATTATCCTCTTGTTGATGTGTTTCTATTTCTTTTTTCTTTGATAATTTTTACTTAATGAAAGTTGCTATTATTTAATGTATATTTGTAATTGTTACATTGTTATGGTTTGGAAAGAGGTGTCCTTCCAAAGTTTCTGTGTTATAGCTGGGTGCAGTGGTGCCTGCCTGTAATCCCAGCAATTTGGGAGGCTGAGATAGAAGGATTGCAAGTTTGAGGCCAGCCTCAGCAATTTAGGAAGGCCCTCAGCAACTTAGTAAAACTCTGTCTCAATATATAAAACAAAAAACAAAAAGTTCCTGTGTTGGCACAGGAGGTTAAATGATCAGATTATGAGAGCTGTAATCTAATCAGTGAATTAATTCACTTGATAGATTAATAATATGAATGGACTAACAGGGGGAGTAAACGTAGGCAGTGGGGCATGGCTGGAGGAGGTGGGTCACTAGGGGCTGCCCTGGGAGGGTTCATCTTCCCCAGGGCCACTCCCCTTTTTCTCTCTGCTTCCTGGATGCTATGAAGTGAGTTTTCTTCTGCTACAACCTTATGTCACGATGTTCTGCCTCACCACTGGTCTAGGACAACGGAGTTAGCTGACCATGGACTGAGCCTCTGAAATCAGGAGCCAAAATAAAGCTTCCCTCTTCTAAGTTATTCTCTTTTTTTTTTTTTTTTTTGTACCAGGGATTGAACTCAGGGGCACTCAACCACTGAACCACATCCCCAGACCTATTTTGTATTTTACTTAGAGACAAGGTCTCACGAGTTGCTTAGTGCCTTGTTTTTGCTGAGGCTGGCTTTGAACTCATGATTCTCCTGCCTCAGCCTCCTGAGCTGCTGGGAGTGGGCCACCCTGACTGGCTCTAAATGGTTTTTATTGGGTATGTCTGTCACAGCAGCAAAATGTCAACACATACAAGTTCAAGGTTGTTCTAATGATATGAGTTGAACTTGTTTTTTATGTTTAATGTTTTAAAACTGATTTCTAGTTTGTCTAATGTGATCAAAGGTCTTTTTTTTTGTATCTGTCTAGTATACATTTGCTAAACCTTTTTCATCTTCTAGTTTACAATCTTTCTGAATCACTTTGTTTAAAGGGTGTCTTTCATGTACAGCATAGAAAGTGTTTGGTTTTATGAAAAGAAAATATTTGTCTTTTATAAGTTGAAGGATATGTGCCACAATACGGGTGAAACCTAAAAACATCATGCTAAGTGAAAGAAGCCAGACACAAATGGTCCTATATTATATGAAATTTCTAGAAGAGCAAACCCATATAGACAGGAATCAGGTTGTTGGTTCACTGGGGTTGAAAGTGCACAGGGAAAATGGGGCATGACTATTAGTGGGTATGAGGTTTCTTTTCTTTCTTTTTTTTTTTTTTTTGGTGGTGCTGGGGATTGAATCCAAGACCTTGTGCATGGGAGGCAAGCACTCTACCAACTGAGCTCTATCCCCAGCCCTGGTTTTTTTTTTTTGGGGGGGGGTGATGAAAACATTCTAAAATTAGTGGGTATTATCTCACTACTGTGAGTATATACACTCTGTGAATGTACAAAAAAAAATCACTGAATTGTACACTTCAGATGGGTAAATTTTTGAACCTGTGCTGCTGGCACTGCTGTCATCATTTAGATTGCGCTTAATTCCTTGGCACCTAGTTCTCTCAGCCCACCATTGCATCTGAGGCAGGCTCGGATCTTGCCAGGAAGATGTCTGATGGATTTTCTATGGCAAGTGTTCTACCTCAACACTCCCCTGCTGGAGCCTCTGCTGTGAGCAATAGAAAACCTGGCCAACTTCCTCAAGGCTGGATAAGATTCCAAACCATGGAACAATCCAACTGTTTCGCCTTCAGTGCCATCTGGATTCCCGCCCAATGCAACCCACTGTGCCTCTTGCAACTGTGCTTCTTGCTGCACTAGCAGGGCAGCTTCCCTCTGTGCCTCCTGCTGGACTACCTCTGGGACCCATAGCACCCATTTCCTCTTTCTGGACCAGCATTACCCCACCTGATGGTCCCTAATCAGCTCCAACATAAATAGGCCCTGACCACCTATGCATTTTCCAGAGTTTCCCAGACCATATGGTGCTGTGACACAGATCCAGCTATAACTGGTCTTTTAGGTCCCTGGACATCTGTATTTCTGAACCATGGGCATCTGGAATAAGAGGGCAGAATCTTAGTCTTAATATTCCATATGTACCACCAGGGCAATATCCTGTTCATCCTCTTCCCAAGCACCAGGGCAGCACTACCTATCTCAATGAAGTTCTGTCCCATCTGGAGCCTGAAGACAATGGTCACCATGTACTGCCATGTACAAGATCATATCCCGTATCAAGTCTCCATCTCACAATTCTTCTCATGTTCCCTTGAGAATCTTCCACCTGGTGGTCCCATTCTTACCATTAACAATGAAAAGGTGTCAATTTGCTTTTCAAAGTGTGGCATATATACTTCTGAATGCACACAGAAAATTTGGTGGTTTGGGGCTGGGGAGTGTAATTCAGCTGTAGAATGCTTACCTAGCATGTGCAAGGGTCTGGGTTCATATCTTAGCACCCCTCCCCCCAAATTGCCAGTTTTCTCCTTCTTCCTCTTTGGTTTTAGTATTTAGAGGGCATTCATGAAAGAATAAGTCTTGCACCTTTCAGAATAGATGTGTGCCTCTTGAACAGCATGTATATTTGGAACAATCAGATAAAAAATGCAATCATTCAAATGTGATTTTTATTTGCATTTCATAGAAAGCTAATGGGAGTATTTTAGTTTAGTTATATACTTTACAAATTTTTATCCTTGGTAGATTCTGTTTATGAAACCACTTAATTTCTAAGGTGATATGGATTACGGTTAGAATCTGCAACTTAATTGGCAAGCTATTTCAAGGGTTTTTTTTTTTTTTTTTTTTTTTTGGATACTGGGTATTGAACTCAGAGTAGCTTTACCATTGAGCCACATCCTTTTGAGACAGGCTCTTGCTAAGTTGTAGAGGTTGACCTCAAACTTGTAATCCTCCTGATTTAGGTTCCTGAGTTGCTGGGATTACAGATGTGCACCCATTTCAATATTTTTATAATTACTGTTTCCCTAATAAACATACTTGAAAAATTAGTTGCCATAATTTAAGCAAATGATTACTTTATAGGATAAATAAATGTGATCTACTTGAAGTTATATTTTGTGTACATTTTAAAAACTGCCATTTAATGTTAACTGTTCATTAGTGTTAAATTCTTGAGTTTTAAAGAAAACTTTTCTTTTTGAGTTCTACCTTATTTTTAGCCATATGGATCACAAAGCTCTAAAACCTACTATTTGTGGTAACATTAAAATAAAAACCCAGGCCAGAACATATATAAATCATGGCTGTCCTACATTGGAATATGTTGCTCACTTTGCCTTTTAGGGGCAATATCTCATGGAATAGTCATGGTTACTTCATGTCAACAAATCAGCATCTGCTCTTCAGTAAAAGCATCAACAGTGCCTTCATCCAGGAAAATATCTAGAGGAAAACCTCTCATAGCATTGTACCCTTAAATTGTTTCAGTAATAAATCCACTTTAAAAAAATCAGTTGCTTACAAGTTAACTTGACTTCCAATGCATGTTTATAAAGTTTTTTTGGTAGTTTTTCTTGAAATTGTGATTTAATAAACTTTTAATGACAAATTTAATGTCTATAATTGTCTTTGAATTGTAAGCTAAACTGCTTAAAACGTGACTTGAGACATATATTTGTATAATGAACAGCAGGCAATCTGTTTGAGATGTTAGGTTTTATCACTCTGTTGTATTTGTAAACAAAGACAAATGTTGCTTTAAAAAGAGTATAATTGGAATAGGTCATGGATGTGATACTTCATATTTTTTAAAAACAAACTTTATTGTTATTATATTATACTCTAAAACTTTTAAAAATTATTTTATAAATTTATTTAATAAATTATTAAGTTCTTTCTTCCTTTTCTTCTTCTCTCTACTTTCTCCTTTCCTTTTCTTGGTTAAATATTCAGTCCAAGGCCATTAAGAGGATCAATATGGGGCTGGGGTTGTGGTTCAGCAGTAGAGTGCCTGCCTAGCATGTGCGGGGCCCTGGATTCAAATCTCAGCACCACATAAAAATAAATGAATAAAGGCATTGTGTCCAGCTACACACACACACACACACACACACACACACACACACACACACACATATATATATATATAAATAAAGAGGATCAATAAGCTAGGCCTCCATGGCCATTCTGAAATCCTTACTGCTCTCACCCGACATGGACAACCTCCTCAATCCCCTCTCTTTGTCCCGCCAATATAAGCCTTCCCTGGTGGTTCCTCTGCTACTCCTATGGTGCCCAGGCCTAGGGTAATGGAGGGTATCCACATGGTGGGGGGTTGTGGTGGGCAATAGGGTGATTACTCAGATAAATAAAGATAATAGTATAACCAGGAATGTCATGGTCAGAGAGGAGCTATGCTAATGGAAAGGGAGAAAGCAAAAATGAACCCTGTGATGCTGATACGGAATTAAGAGATACTGGTGTGAACTCATGGTTGTCAATATGTAGCCATATAGATTTAAGTGTGGGGTGTGTGTGTGTGTGTGTGTGTGTGTGTGTGTGTGTGTGTGAAACCTAACAGCAAAGAGCCCATCCAGCACCAGATCTTTTGTTTCTTAATATCATTCTCTACTAAAAGGACTTCTATGAAATGGATGATTCAAGGTTAGGGAAGGAGCACCCAAAATAAAGCTAGAACATCTTCTTGTGCCAGAAAGTTAGAAACTGCTCAGAGTTATGGGTCCATGTTAAAAATAAATAGAAGTTAACTTAAAGGGACTCTCACTAGTCAAATCTGGGTCAATCTGAGCCTCAAAATAATGGCCTACTGAATCAAATAGAAATCCACGAGTCCACATTTATTTAAATATGTAAATGAATTAAATGAAAGTTGGATATTTACAAAGTCTTACAGTACCTCTGCACTAAATACAAAGAAAAAAGAGTAACATTTCAGTGGAGCAGCTACCACTTTAAACAAGTTTTCAAAGAGAACATCATGGGACAGATCTTGGCCAAATAGTAAGGTAAAGTGAGAATCACACAGCATCACTTCTGCCAAACTCCTGCTGTTCTGGTTATCTCTTGCCACTTAGCAAATCACTCCAAATTTATGGTGGGGGGGAACCCCATCCAATGTGCTCACAGATTCTGAGCCAGGATTTGTATGAGCTGCAGCAGAGGAGTTGTCTATTCCGCCTGGGGCCTCAGTGCTTCCCTCTGGGAGCCATTGAAAGCTGGGAATCAAATTATCTGAACCCTTCATTACTCAGTTTGTTGCTTGGGCAAGGATGATTTAAAAGTTGAGCTTAGTTGGGGCCATTAACCAGAGCTTTGGCCTCTCCGTGTGACTCAGGCCTTTCTGAGCAGGGTACCTGAGTTTTGAGAAGGAGCACCCATGAGGGAGTCTGGATGAGTGTTTCAAGAGACCAGTGGAGAATCTAGCCTTGGAAGACATACAGCTTCACTTCTGCCTCATTCTGCTCGTACAAGAGTTACTAAGGCCCTAACCAGACTGGAGGGGAAGAATTCTATTTCTCAATGGGAGAGTAGAAAAGTCACATTGCAGATGATCCTATAGGATGGGAGAAAGGCTGGTTGAATATGTAAATCTTTACTATACCTGTGTGGGTTTTGTTTGTTTCTTTTATGAGATGGGGTGTTACTAAGCAACCCAGATGGCCTCAAATTCCTGGGCTCAGCAATCATCCTACCTCAGCTCCCAAGGAGCTGAACTGACCATGCAATGCATTGTGCTTGACTTCCTTATTGTTTAAGTCAGCTTTCTGGTTGCTGTGACCAAAAGATCTGACAAGAACATTTTAGAGGAGGAAAAGTTTATTTAGCATTCACAGTTTCAGAGATTTCAGTCCACAGACAGCCAACTCCATTGCTCTTGACAAGAATGAGGCAGAACATCATGGCCAAAGGGTATGAAGGAAGAAAGGAGCTCAGGACATGGCAACCAGGAAGCAGAGAGAGCTGCTCATCAGGGACAAAATATGTACTCCAAAGGTACGTCCCTAGTGACCTATCTCCTCCAGCCACAACTTACCTCCCACAGCTACCACCAAACTAATCTATTCAAGTGGATTGTTGCACTGACTGGATTAGGTTCTCATAATCCAATCTAATCTTTCTTGCATTGTTTCATACATGAGCTTTTGGGGAACACCTCATATTTAAGCCATAGCATTTTTTAGGTATTGCTTTATTGTCTTGTGGTACTGAATATTTCTGTGAGAAGACACTGTTTCTGAGGAGAACCTGAATCTACCTCATACCCTCTTTTAAGTGGCTCAGTGTTGGCTACCCAAGTAATTCCTTGTCTCCCCCTCAACAGCTTTCATGGACATAATTTACATACTATAATATCTACCTACTTTAGGTGTACAATGCAGAGTTTTAGTAAATTTATATATTTGTGCAACCACTGCTAAAATTCAACACATTTTCATCATCCCATCAAGTATGGTTCAGTGGCAAAAAGGAACAAATTCTGACAGATACTACAAAATACATGAATTTCAGCAACATCCTGCTGTGTGCATAGGGGAAATGAGCAAATTGAGACTCAAAGGAACATGCCATTCATAAATATGGAATTAAGTAACTTTTATTGATAAAAAAAATAGCAGAATGCAAGCAGGTAAGCCACAAATACAAAGATATAGTGGATTTTGAGCCATTTGTGCCCATTGTGCTTGGCTTCCTATTCCCTCCTGCAGTCCAGGCAACCACTGACCTGATTTATAGCTCTGAAATCTGCTTTTTCTGGTCATTTCACATATATGAAATAATACAGTATGTAGTCTTTTGTAACTGACTTCCTTCACATGTGGGAGAAATTTATCTAGCAGTACTGAAGAATGTTCACGCACACAATCAGTACTAAATGCCCTGGTCAGTACAACATGCTCTGGCAGAGGCACTTGTAGAAGATATTGATAAAGAATTATGAAGAACAGAACATAGAGTAAGCCTGATAATTATGAAATTCAGGGAATCAGAATAGGTTGGGTAGATAATCATGACAAAAGATGTCAGAATAAGCCCAATGTTACTCCTGCCACAAGGTGAAAAACTACTTGTTTATTAAATGTAGGATGATGTATAACAACTAGAGCTTTAGTTCCAGATAAACAAGAGCTCAAAATCCACTATATCTTTGTTGCTATTTGTGGCTTACCTGCTTGTATTCTGCTATTTTTTTTTGATCAGTAAAAATTACTTAATTCCATATTTATGAATGGTATGTTCTTTTGAGTCTCAATTGCTCATTTCCCCTACATACACAGCAGAATGTTGCTGAAATTCATGTATTTTGTAGTATCTGTCAGTATTTGTTCCTTTTTGCCACTGAACCATACTTATGGATATACAGTTGATTCTTGTTATCCCTGGTAGTTATGTCTAAAAGGTTGCTGTGAATACAGCATTATCAAATACTGAATCACTGCCTTGGTAAAATTTCCTATAAAATATCAGATTTTCATCAACCATTTAAACCTATTTTAAATATATAAATGCTTAAAGTAGCCAACAGCACTAAAATTTATGCTTGAACAAAACTCATCTAACACAGATATTTTCCCTATAGGCACAACACAACCATCTTGTGCTCAGGAACAGAAGACAGCACATTAGTGATATGCTTGGATGTCACTTTAAAGAATAAAATCCCCCCCCCAAAAAAAGCACAAACAAGCAGAAAACAGCACTAACTAGAAAACTGTGAAAAGGACAGTTATTTATAGTATGAAAGCTGAAATAAGAAGGCAGAGTGCTGCTACCTTATTTGATGTTGAAAAGTTTTTTTTTTCCCCCATTCTGTACATGCACATATCAAATGAATGGGAAAGCAGCATTAACTTGGGGGTTACAAATAAATTTTACCAAGTAGGCAGATATGGAATTCATAAATAATGAGAATTTACTATATTTTATCTATTTTCCCGTTGATGGACATTTTGTTTCTACTTGTTGGCTGTTATGCATAAGGTTGCTATGAACATTTGCATACAAGTCTTTGTGGAAATACCTAGAGTGGAAATGCAGTCATATAATAAGCGTAGATTTTCCTTTTTAAGAAGCTGGTAAACTTTTGTTTTCTGCAGTGATTGTTCACACTTCTACCAGCAGTATCTTAGGGTTTGTTTCTCCATAACCTTACCAACAATTATTTGCTTTTTATTATTGTCATTCTGGTAGGTATGGAGTGGCAGCTGTGGTTTTGGTTTACATCCTCTTGAGGAATAATGATTGAGCACCTTTTCATGTGTGTGTCATTCATATATCTTTTATTTTTAAATTGAGTTGTTTTTTTTTATTACTGGGTGAATTCTTTATATATTCTGGATTTAAGTCCTTTAGCAGGTATATGATTTGCATATTTGTAGTTTATTTTCTTAATTGTGTTTTATGAGATATAAAAGTTTTAAATATTGGTTAAATACAGTTTATTAGTTTTTTTTTCTTTTCTGGATTGGATTTTGTTGGTGTATCTAAGAATACTTTGCCTGACACACATCATAAAAATTTTGTTTTCCTCCAGAAGTTATGTTCTTTTAAAGTCCTGTGATTTTAGTAGTATATTGGGCCAACAGTTATGGGGCAAAATTTCCCTTAGATTGTGATGTATCAATCAACATTTTTTTTCAGGAAAAATGCATTTCATAATTTTGCTTATACTTATCTGCATGTTCTCGTTTTTGCTTTTCTTCCTTAGGAACATCAATTAAATATTTTGCCTATCCTCTATTATCCCCATTATTCTTTTTATATCTTTTGCTGTTTCCTCTTTCTTTTCCCACTTCCCCTGCTTTTGATCATCTCTAGTCTTCCTCGTGCTTTTATAATTTGGTCTTTATTTTCTGAAAGATAATTCTTTAAAAGATTTTTCTTTAATATTGTGTAAGTTTTTTACTACAATATCTTATACAATCAATTCATAGAGAGAAAAATTTATTTTGGTTGATAGTTTTAGAGGTTTCAGTCCACAATCAGTTGCTTGGGGGTCTATGGAGCAGCACATCGTGGTGGAAGTGTGTAGTACAGCAAAACCATTCAAGTCCTGGAGGGGAAACCAAAGAGAAAAAGACGAAATTGTTCGAACTTTGTCACTCTTATAATCTATTCTTCCAAGAAGCAATGGCAGAGGGACTAGTGATGTGTTTTGGGAGTGTTAACTAGCTCAGAGATTCTGAAAAATTAATTATTTGCTTGATAAGTAAAAATATGCCCTGAAGACAAGAAAGGAAAGTGGGTCAAGCAGTCAGATACAAATTTTAGCTTGACAATTTCAGATCCAGGGAGAGATTAATATTGATAACTTTGAGAAAGGATTGGTTGCTATTTCCCTTATATTCAATGTGACTATAAAGGGGACTTCAAAAGGCACTCTAAAACAGGTTATTCCCTTGTAGAACTCATTTGCTTTGTAAACCATTTGATTTTCAGTATTTCAAGTTAGGAGAAATCCACCTGTCCTAGTTATAGAGGATTTAAGATGTTCAATATCCATAGGTGCTTCTTCACCGTAAGAGGGACCATGCCTCTCAGAATGTATATAGCACTGTCTAAACCATGGGGTGGGCAATTGTTCCCACAGACAGGCCAAATGAGAGGCTCTCTTGCTTATATTTTACAAAAATCCCCGACAAACCAAATTATGTCCTGGGGACCACATAAAAAAAAAAAAATTTACTCAGTAAGTCTCCCTTCTCATGGTGAACATACTTTTCTTTTTTTTTTTTTTTTTTTTTTTTTTACATTTCAACCCGGCTATTGCAGATAACAGATTCCATGTTTCAGCTTTGGGCTCCACTCTCTATTAAAGCTCCATTTAGCCCATCTTCACCAATCCCAACTTAACTTTAGGCTTATAGAGGGAGAATTCTGCCACTATTTTGGATGCTTTCCCCCAAGGTGAAGTGGATTTTTACTGCCAATCCCCTCCTTGGTTCTAGTATCTTTACTGGATGTTGGGAAACAGTAATTATTTCTACCAGTTTATAAGTATCCAGCTCAAGTCCTTATAAATGTAGGCTTGATAATTTTAAAAATTGCCCCTCCTTTTTGCTGCCCCAGATGCTTTCTCCAGTTCATATTCATAGCTATCTTTTTTTGTATTCATTCTCATTTTTTGACTACATATTTTTAATTTATTCATATTATCCTTTGATAATCTGTTAATGCTTGATGCACATATGTCTTGTCTTTCTCAAAAGTTTAAATTCCGTAAGTTTAAAAAATAGATCCTTTATCTTCTGGTGCTAGACACATGGGTAGTGTATGAGAAATGCCTGATGTTTTGGTTGTTCTCCTGGTTATAAGAAATGAAGGTTACAATTCCCTTAAGTAATGAAGGAGAGAACTGGAAATAATCCAGACAAGGTCAAACAGTCCATAGGAAGAGCAGGGCTTGTAACAGAATTAGGTGATAGCATATTTCGTATTCCTCTATACTAGATGGTAGAACCAGGTATAGGAAATCAGACCTAAACTGGGGTACTCAAATTACTCATTAAAGGTATTTGAGAGCAGAAAGTAGCCAACAGTGATCAAGTGTGGTGAGCAAGCACACAAAAAAACATAAGAGCAAATTGAGTATCTTTGAACTGTGGTCATCCTACTGAAACTAGTGCTGCCTATTAGGGAGTATAGTAGTTTCTCTATTCTATAGACTTCATATTTGTGACTTTACCTCACCAACATTCATGATTTTGTCTATCTTTAGACATGATTACAGAGTTGTCTTATTTTTGTTTTGACCATCATAATCACGGAGTAGCCTGTCTCATGTAGATGTTCTCTGAGATATTTCTGTTCAACAGGAGATCATCCGAGGCCTAATTGTCAGGCAAGTTCCTAACAACTTTGCTGATAGCACTAAGCCATTGACTGGATGTTAAGTATTGCCCTTTTTTCCCCTCAGAATATAGTGGTTAAAAACTTGGGCTTGACAGAACTGGGTTTGATTCCACTCTACTCTTGAATATATGTGGAACCTGGGCAAAAATAATTTCTGTTTCTCAGTTTCCTTGATGAATATAGGGAACAGTGCTTGCCTTGTTGTTGACAGAGATAATACAAGCCAAGAGCTTGTGTCAAATCTTAATTGTTGTTATATCACAGGAAAAATTAAGAACAATATTAGGGCAAGAAAAGGAAAACCAAAGAATAATGTAACTGGTTCAGGAGAGCTAAAATGCAGTAAAAGTGAGGAAAACATTAATATTTACACTGGATCACAAACTACATAAAGCTGACAATTGTCCAGCTCATTTCCCAGTGTCAGGATAATGCATTATACTCATGAAAACATGGTGAAACATGGAAAAATGTGTAAACTTTACACCAAGTGAGTTGTCATTTGATTTTTATTTTTTTGTTTTTTAGTTGTAGACGGACACAGATACTTTTATTTATTTTTATGTGATGCTGAGGATCAAACCCAGTATCTCACACATGCTAGGCAAGTGCTCTACCACTGAGCTACAACCCCAGCCTGTGATTTGTCACTTGAGTCCACACAGACATACTGGGAACAA
This sequence comes from Ictidomys tridecemlineatus, assembly GCF_052094955.1. Lineage (NCBI taxonomy): Eukaryota > Metazoa > Chordata > Mammalia > Rodentia > Sciuridae > Ictidomys > Ictidomys tridecemlineatus. Next base: position 13,930,822 of record NC_135482.1, on the reverse strand, counting down.
CAAAAACTATTATTTGTGCATATAACAGGAGGTAGGTTAGAATGTTGGGTAGGGTGGATTGGATCTCTTTCAACTTCAATGTGCTATTGGTATATAATTTCTTTTTTTGCTTTCACATTTCTTATTTCTGGCTTGCTTCTTTCTGGCCCTTTTTGAATCACCTCATCTTGTTAAGCAATGTCACATCTAATTTCTCCAGTTGCTCAATAAGGCAATGTATCTCTGTGTGTAACCAACTAGGGGAATACTCAGCCAATTAAGAGACTGAATAGAATGACACATACTGTAATAATTTATTTTGTTAAAACATAAGTTTTTGTCAGAAAGCACTAGAGACCCATTATTTTAAGACATTACAAAACTCTTCAGAACAATAGACAAAGTTTCATTTTAATAATCCAAGAAAGAGATTTCACAGCATAGGAATCATTAAGTGGAGTTCAGCATATTAAACGAAGGACTTGACTTCCTTCCTTGAGTCTCCTTCTGTTGCATCAAGGTATCTCAAATCAAGATAGAATCCTTTTATGGAAGCCATTCCATCAAAATTCCATTATTTTCATTTTAAACCCAGGAGTGGATGGGCACTAAGTGGTGCTATTCACTTTTAAAGGTGAGAAAATAGGTAATAAGAAATGAGTAGGCTCTGACTTGCAAGAAATAGATGACTACCTTCATTCGCAGTTTCAGAATGTTCTGGTGAACTCTCAAAAGAGCTCCCCTACCTCTTGGTTGGTTTATAAAATAGATTCAACTACAGCTTTGAATAACTATTAAAAATTAAAAATCTCTCAGAAGTGCCTAGTTTTATATGTCATTTTTACTTTAATAAATTCTATAATAGAAAGAAGTACAAGAAGAAACAAAGTGTAATTATGCATTTCATGATTTTGCCTAGAGTCCCAACCTGAAAGGTCACATGTAAAGATATATTAGAGACTTCTGTGACAAGAAAATAGAGGAAGTATCCATAACTTCACATGCTGGGTAAACACAACAACCCACAGATACTGCTAACCATCTAACCATATTTAAAGAGCAGGATTTAAAATCTCCTTTGAGTTCTGTAAAACTACAGTGTCAACTTGTTAACTTCAGCACAGTCAACTAGATGGATTTAATTCATTGTTTTGATGAATTTAAAAAGTAGGCTGATGCCATATACTATATTTAGTCCATTTTAAAAAAGGACTAGATCAAAGTTAGCTTCTTTCAGGATGATTTCTTGGTTAGTGTGCCTATTTTTCCCCTGAGCCTTGTTAATAGTTATTACTCAGTTGCACCACCCTGATTATTTTGTATTTCAAAAAATATTGTGAACATTTGTTCCATGTTTATATTCTTTCTTGTATATATATTTTTTTCATGTGTATTTTTTGACTTGCTAATTAGATCATAAAAGGAAAACTCGCACATTTGTGTAAGATGTCAGTTTATAAAGCCCTTTCATACCTGCCACCTCTTCTGATCTCAAAGCAGGCATGATGGATTTATGGCCATCTTCATGGGATAGATGTTGACCAAAGAAACACAGCACTTATCTTCTTTGGTCCTCAAAACAACCTGGGGAGGCTACCCGCAGCCTCCTTTGGAAGCCCAGCCGCACATGACAGATGGCTCAGCTGCAGGCAGGGCTGGCCACGTGGGAGTGCACAGACCATATCCTCTGGCAGCTGCTCCGCAGGCTGAGCCTTCGCCCCGGGCTCTCATTTCCAACTCACCCTCTCCCAGCGTCTGGCAAGCGCCCGGCCTTGCACTAAGTGAGCGCTGGGCGGCGAGGACGAACGGGGCAGGTCGGTACTCCCAGGCACTTCGAGGGCAGGAAAGAGTAAAAGAAACCTCGAAACACACACAAGCCAGGTCTCTCCTCACCCCATCGCTGGGTCACAAAGGCGAGCCTCGACGTGGACGGCTGAGTAGGCCCAGCTAGTCACTCCCCCGAGGGCAGCAGCTTAAGAAAAAAGGCTGAGGCCCCCGGGCGAAGAAGAACCGGAGAAACTGGCGACCGTCTTGCCTTCCCTGGGGCGAAGGTTCTAAATTCCCACGACCGTTACTCGGTGGCGCAACGGAGACTTCTGGGGGCCGCCAGGGTTGGAGCTCGGGCCGGAAGGCCGTGGTCCGCGCGTCCCCGGGTTTCGCGCCCCTCGCCCGACCTGATTGGACGGTGGGGGAAAGGGGGCGGAGAGACCCCAGGATGAGGCGCGCGCAGTCCTGCGGGGGTTCCCGCGGAGGCACCCGGGGGCGAAGGGCGGGAGCACCACCGTGGCACCGCGCCTGCGCACGTCGAGAAGTGACTGGCTGGGGGCTGCTGGGAGGGCGGCAGTTCGAGAAACGGGTGGGCGCGGGAGGGGGCCGCGGGTGCGCGTGCGCGCGTGCGCGTCGGAGCCGGAGCCGCGGGAGGAGGCGGGAGCTGAGGAGGCTGCGGAGGGGGCGGGTCGCGTCGGGCGCCACGTCCGCAGCCAGAGGCCGCCGCCGCCGCCGACCGAGGCTTCAGGCTCCGCAGCTTGAGGGGAGCCTCGGGAGCCCGCAGCTGCCCAGGGCTGTGTCCGGCGCCGCTACCGCCCAGGCCACCTCAGCCCTCCCCGCTGCTTCCCGCTCCCTCCGCCCGGCCCCAGCCCCAGGCGCCGGCCCCGACCCCGGCGGTAAGTCGGCTGTGGGGCGGGGGGCGCCGCCCGGCTTCCTGCCCTCCTCGCTCTCCCTTCTTCCGTGAGCTCCCCTACACCTCCTCCTGCCTCCGGGCCGGGCCTCCCCGAGCCGGGCCTTTCGGGGTGACTGAGGGGGAAGGGGGAGGGGCGGGACGAAGTTGGGGGCTGGTGGAGGTTCCCTGGCGGGGTTACTCGGCTTTTGTATTTCTGACTCCGGGGCCGCGGTTGGAGGCTGGGGACTGCCCCGACTTCGTAACGTCCTGGGTGTCAGGGTGGGGGCGGGGGCGACCGCAGCCTGGAGAGGGACGCGGCTGAGGGTCTTGTGTGCTGTGCGCCCTCGCCCCGCTTCCTCCCGACCTGTTGATAAACGACCCTCTTGGGTTCAAGTTCATAGGGCTTGGCTTCTTGTACTTGGACCTTCCCAGTGCTCTTCCCAGGTAGGAGGCTCCACTCCCCCGCCTAGCCTCGCCTAACCTGAACCTCCAAGAGTGGGAATGGAGAGGGGCGCTGGCGGCGCCGAGGAGGACCTGGGGTGCTCTGGAGCACCCATCAGTGCTGTCCCTGTTGACCCCAGTCAAGTGTCTCTGCCATGCACGCCCAGCTTAAGATTAGTCCCCAGGCTCACACTTCCAGTCACAGCTTCACTCCTAAACCCGTTTTACACAGAAATTCAGGAACCCTACTGGAGCGGGGGTCTTCTGGGGGTACAGAGTGAAGGCAAGGAAGGAGGTGCTGAGTTTAGCCCTAGCCAGGGCGCCTCCAGGGTCATTTTCTGCCTCTCCTGCCACGTCACTCTCTCTGCTAAAGAAAAAAAAAATTGCTAAGTGCCTAGAGGGATCAATGGGAGAAGGGACTGCCGGGAAGTGTTAGAAACACCTAGAGAAGAGGTTGGTTCTTTTTTGATTTATTGAATCCTTGTGAACGCTGTGCCAATTCCAAATGAAAATACTTTAGGTACTGTGATTATTTATATATATTCTTGTTTAACCTTTAAAACTTGCACTGGTATGGGCGCTCTTAAAGACTGCCCAGGAATACTGATAATCAGACCAACATGTACGTGGGTGTGTTCCCATGCCTGCTTTTTAAAAAGAAAGGGAGAAGTAACTTTAATAAATCTGTATGCATCCTGTTTTGCTTTTTCCAGTTTTCGTTGCTTAGGTCATTGTTATAACAAAAATACCAGAAACCGAGGAAAAATGTTTCCATTGACAGCATCATTAGAAAAGTTTAATACTTTAGGCAAATACATATGCAGGTGTGTGTGTGTGTGTGTGTGTGTGTGTGTGTTTTAACTCAGGAAAATCTACTTTCTTTGTTTCATGTATTCAGTATTTGCTCTTTTCCTGCTTCCTGAGGAATGTGCCTGGTTTATATATAAACACCTTAAGAGTAGAGCCTTTGTATTCTTGTTCAGCGACTAAGTGTTCCACACAGTTAGGGTTGCAAATATCTGTTGAATTGATGAATATAATTTGGAGTAGATGATGATGTGTTGGTTGTCTTGTTTGACAAGAGCATTGCAGTTCTATTTAATGATTCATTTAAGGACAACACTTAATGGACAGTGCTGTTTTGACACTGTCAGTTGTTACATGTCACTGTGTGTACACTTGTAAAGTTTTATTGACATTACTTTTTCTTTTTTGCTAGACTGAATGCATTTCTTGTGGTCTTATTTATTGTTGATTAAGGGGTAGGGACACCTCTGTAAGCATAATGTTCAGAATAGTTGGTTACCTAAATAAGTTTAAAAACTACTAAACTGTTTAGTGTACATGACTTGGTATATGTGTATGAGTCTCCTTGCATTTATTTGGCAGAGAAACTAAAACATGGGAGTGAGGATATGGCAGAGTTCCTCTCTATATACATACATGTAGAAGAACTTAGCTAATTTGTTTACAGTCTTTTTTTTATATATAGGAAAATCAGCACTTATTGTTTAATAACATTTGAAAGTGACTTCTAAGGTAAACTGTTGTGCACTGTATTTTTGTGTTTGAATGTTACAAAAAAGGTTAGTGTGATTTAACTTCCTTGGCATGTTAGAGAGGTGGTACTCACAGACAAATTTGTATACTGTTTTCATTATGAACAAAAATTTTAAATTTACAAGATGTTTCTGAAACCCACAAAACATTGATTCATCTATTTTCCTTTTAAAAAACTAAAAGAAGCTTTCCAAGGGGCATTTGTTTACTTATTTCTATTATTGGAATAAATTACCCTCTAGGGAATAGTGCTGTTATTAATCTTTGCTTAATATTTTTGCCAGCTGTTGTATCTATGATACTGTTGTATGGGACAAGAATTATCCATTCTTCCTGCTTAAAGTAACTGCTAATGAATTTGCTGTCAGAGGTCTTTCACATTTCAGTTTCTTAAAAATCCACTTATAATCAGTTTTAATTGGTAGTGTAATAGTTTGTCATGTGTTAGAACAAAAAGATGGAATTGATTTATGTCCTTAGAATCAGTTACATCTTTATCCAGATCTAAAGGCTGTTAATCTGTCATTATACCTTCTTTAGGAAAGTATATTTTTTTTAAATAGAAACTTGGGTGCATTATGGGCTTCTAGAGAGCAGATAATTTTGTTTCTTGAATGAATGGTTCACTAAACTAGTAAGTGCCGGGCAGGGCATGTATTTCATTTTGATTGTAAACTTTGGCTCAGTAATTTTTGTATTTTTAATCAAATTGAAGCTTTAAATGTGTAACAGGATACTTGCCACATAGGAGGAGGGCTCAAATACATGTTGAATTAATGATTCAGTAAGTTTAGGGCAGGGTTTATATAGAATTTAATGATTTTGTTGATTGTATCATTTAAGGGTAACATTTTTTTGGGGGGGAGTGGGTATTGGGAATTGAACTCAGGGGCACTTGACCACTGAGCCACATCCCCAGCCCTATTTTGTATTTTATTTAGAGACAGGGTCTTACTGACTTGTTTAGCGCCTCACTTTTACTGATGCTGTCTTTGAACTCTGGATCCTCCTGCCTCAGCCTCCTCAGCCTCTGGGATTACAGGCCTGGGCCATCGCACTAGCAAGGGTAACATTTTGAAATCATCATTTTTATACTTTTACTGTTAGTTGGTGCTTAATCCACATGTATACTTTTAAATTTTATTAGCAGATTCTTTTTTTTTAAGGGTTAGGGGTATGTTTGTGTTCACAATTCCCAATATAAGAAAACAGGTTTCTTGTAATGGTGATAATAAACAGAAGGGTAATATGTAAGACCCTTTTACCCATGAGTTTTACTTTCTCCAGTTTACCTGTGTTATCTGTGGCTAACCATGGTCCAAAAATATTAAATGGAAAATTCCAGAAATAAAACATTCATAAATTTTAAAATTGCACATTGTTCTGAGTAGTATGATGAGATCATGCATTGTCCCACTCCGTCCTGCCTGGGACATGAATCATCTCTTTGTTCACTGTATCCATGCCGTATGTGCTACCACCTTTTAAGCACTTAATAGACTTTTGGGTTATCCCATTAATTATCATAATGCTTATATTCAAGTAATATTTTATTTTATTTAATAATGGCTCAAAGCACAACAGTAGTAATGCTGGCAATTCATATATGCTAAATAGAAGCTGGAAAGTGTTTCCTTTAAGTGAACAGGTGAAAGTACAATGAGATATTTTAATAGATGGCATATTAACATAATTTTATTATTTTACTTATTTATTATGTATTAAGGTATTTATAACACATTATTTTACTATTGTTAATCTATTACTGTTCCTAGAATATAAATTAAGCTTTATCATAGAAATGTATGTATAAATAGGAGAAAAATGTATTATATATAGGGTTTGTTATTATCTGTGGCTTCAGATATCCATTGGGGTGTTACAACATATCCCAAATGGATAAAGGGGCACAACTTTATAAAAAATATTTTTTCTTTGTAGAAAGTGGTGCTGTCCATAAAGAGTTAATAGCTCTAAAAGTTTGGCACATATATGTGGGTAGAGGTTAGGCATAGTTTATATATGAAAAGTACAAATGATATTATAGATTAAGGATTTTAGCAAATACCTTTATAAGAATTCTGTTTTATCATACAATATGAAATGCAGAGGGAAAATCCCAAATAGCTGTGTCTTTTAGGCAATTTTTAGTACCCTAGAAGTTCAGGAGGAATTTTAATGCCACATACTTGCTACTAAGACCAGTGAAGGATCAGATGGGGTGGCACATCCCTGTCATCTAGTGACTTGGGAGACTGAGGCTGGAGGTTCACAAGTTTTGGGCCAGTCTCTTGGTGAGACCTTGTCTCAGAGGATGGGGTAGGGTAGTTCAGTGGTAGAGTGACTCTGGATTCAATCCTTGGCACTCCCTCCCCTCACCCCTCACCCCCTCCCCTCACCCCTCACCCCCTCATTCCCCAAAAAAGATCTGTGATGTACAAGAAACTCAGACATTAAAATAAAAACAAAAACCAGGCTATGTGACCTCTTAGGACTTCAAAGTTCCTCTAAATATCAAGTCTCTCTGTTGTCTAGTTAGACCTATGCTTGGCTTGGCAAGGCTCCTGATATATTTTTATTGTTTATTGATAATCCTATTGGTACATCTTGGTAATAAATTTAATGGTCTTAAATTATTTTTCAGTTGTAGATGGACACAATACCTTTATTTTTATTCATTTATTTTTAAGTGGTGCTGAGGATCGAACCTCACACATGCCCTGCAAGTGCTCTACCACTGAGCTACAACCCCAGCCCTTGCTAATAATTTTAAATGTAGCTGTGAATGTTTGTTTAATAGTATCTAATTTTCTGCATTTTAGATTAGAAATACTCCTAATCCAAGGGCAGACTGAACACATTGTGGGAGTAGAAATTCTGTTGGGCTGGCAGGGGAGTGCTGGCAAATCTGAAAGTGTGCTTTAAAGCAGCCCTGGGCAATAATGAAATTATTTGAAAGCCTGTTTATCTTAAGAAAAAGAAAATTCCCAAGTACTTTTAATTTTACTTTTTACTGTGTATTAAAAAAACCAAAAACAAACAGAATAACCAGGAGCTAGGGCTGTAGCTCAGTGGCAGAGCACTTGCCTAGCATGTGTGAGGCCCTGGGTTCGATCCTCAGCGCTGCATTAAAAATAATAATAATAATAATAATAAAGTAAGTGCATGCTGTCCATCTACAACTACAAAAAATGTGTTTGTTTTTTTTTTAAACTGAAATTACCGTGGAGTAAAATGCATGTATCATGTTTTTCCTGTGGAGTAAAATGCATGTATCATGTTTCTTGGAGCCCCTAGCTTTACCTACTTATAAAAACATAAATTTGAAAAGCACAACCCTAGCTTAAACTAGGGTTGGGCCCTAAGTTGATAGGCATATTTTCTTGTGATGCTTAAAATTAATGTGGATATAAGTGGTTTGTTTTTATCCAACTTATTCCATAAGTACTTTGTAGCAGCTTACAGCAAAAAAAAATACTAACAAAATGGTAAAAATATGAATAAGTTTGCAAACCAGAGAAAATAGCAACCAGAGAGGGGTGCCAGGAGATTATGGAGGAATAGGGGAGCAGAAGACAGGATACAGCTAGACCACAGGAGCCTACTTAGTAGAGCTTGGATTTTAGCTGTAAGCTTCCTAAAAATCAAAGGGAGAAGGGAGATGACATATCTTTGTGTCTATTAAGTAAGAAAATACACAGATTTCAAAGAAAACATGTTGAATATTTAGGTGAAATGAGGAATTTTCTGAATAATTAGTTCTAAGGAAGTTCTTATGTAGAGTTCCATGTCAGAGCTATCAAGTGATAATAGTGGGTAATATCCTTAACAATATTGGACTGTTAATATAGTAATAGCTTGGATAAGGCTATTTGTCAGAGTTTTCTTTTTTTTAATATTTATTTTTTTAATTGTAGTTGGACACAATACCTTTATTTTATTTATTTATTTTTATGTGGTGCTGAGGATCGAACCCAGGGCCTTGCACATGCTAGGCAAGCGCTCTACCGCTGAGCCACAACCTAAGCCATGTCAGGGTTTTCTTAACAAGAGCATAATTGAACAAAACACAGTAGTGTCATTTTCTTAAAGAATCACATGATTTAAGAATATTATTTTTTAGATGACTAACTTCATCTGTAGATGAAAACCTAAAATAACTAGAACTAGATGAACTTTAAAGTATTATTTATGAACATTGTTGATTTCTGAGACTTAAAAATATTTTTTCTTTAATTACAAAAATGATACTTATTGATATAAAACATTAAAAATCAAAACAAAGATGCTAACTACATACATATCTATGTATGTGTACATATAGAAATAGTGGCTGGGCAGGTGGCCCAGTGGTTGAGAGCCCCTGAGTTCAAGTCCTGGTACGCCCCCCCCACCACCAAAAAAAAGGTAATGTGTGCAGTATTTATATATATATAAATGCTATATATGCATGCTAAGTATATAAATACTACATAAACACCATAGATGTATGTAAATCTATATGTTATAAATACTATATATATGTTTACTACATGGTACTAATAAACTGTAAATACTTTGTAGGCGTTTTCCTATTCTTTAATTGCAGTCTTTGTTAACAGCTTGGTGTGCTTCTTTCCTGTCTTTTCATATAGATTTTTAAAATAATTTGATCATATGAAATATACCTTTTATGCTAGCTTCTAAATATAATATTAGCATTTTCCTGTAATATACACTCTTCATAAATTATTTTTGTCTGCAATGTATATGTCTTTAGGAAGCTTAAAATTCCTCTCTTGCCTTCCACAAAGCTGTACTCATTTGACTGTGCATTTGCAGGTTCATTTGGGTTGTTTTTGCTGGCTTCTCTTTGAAAAACATGATTAGTTTAAGGTTATCAGTCTACTTCTTATCACTCTTTTCCTCATTCATGTCATCCACACACCACAGCTTCAGCTATCACTTCAAACCACTCTAAGAACCTCAGCTCTAACTTAGACTTCTTAAGTCTCTGGTCCCTTAAATCCATTTGCCTGTTGAACATCTGCTATGGATGCCTTGAAAGCATATCTTCTGTCTTCATCACCATCTATGTCTATGTAGTTGCTTACACAAGAAATTTAACATCCTAGATTCTTCATCTTTTTAATTTTTTTTAGTTGTAGAGGAGCACAATTCTTTTATCTTATTTATTTTTATGTGGTGCTGAGGATTGAACCCATTGCCTCACACATGCTAGGCAAATGCTCTACCACCGAGCTACAGCCCCAAGTTATATTCTGCTTCACACAATAAAACTTAAAAGTATTTAAGGCTCTGGAGTTGAAGTAGTGAACAAAACCAAGCCCTTGTTCTCACAGAACTAACCTTCTAATTGGGAGAGACACAAAGAGGATACATTTATTGACAAAGCTATGAAGAATGTAGAGCAGGGTTACTCAAAATGATAGAGTAGAAGAGATGCTTGGTTATTATAAGGTGGTCAGGGAAAGTCTTATAGGAGATATTTTCACAAGGACCTGAAGGAAGGAAGGAAGCAAGCCATGTATAGATTGGAGAAAAAGTCTAAATAAGGAACTCTTGTCTTACTGGAGCAGAACGAGCAAGAGGTAGAATGGTAGGAGATATCAGAGTAGAAATGGGGGTTAGATGTCTGGCCTCAAAAGCCAAGGTTTAAATACTCTGGATTTTATTTTGAGCAATCTAGGAAGCAGGGGGGTTTAAGAGTAATGCATAGCTGAATTAAAGGGGGAACAAAGCTTGGAGACCAGTTCAGAGATTTTGTAATATCATAAAAGATTAAGATGGTTTAGACTAAAATGGTGTTAGGAAGAGATGGTGGGAAGTGGTTATATTCTGGATTTATTTACATAACATAATTAGTTGATTTTCAGGTGAGAATATAAAAAAAAGATGAAGGGTGACTTCTAGATTTTTTTGTCCAAGTGTTTGTTTAGACAGGAAAAACAGTTGAGACTGTACTAGTACAGTAGCCACTTACTATGTTTAATTTCTCTGTCCTTCCATCTGTTCTTGCTTTATCTAGCTGCTGCTTTTATATATATAAATTTTTAGTTGTAGATGGACACAATACCTTTATTTTATTTGTTTTATTTTTATGTGGTGCCAGGGATCAATCCCAGTGCCTCACACATGTTAGGCAAGCGCTCTACCACTAAGTCACAGCCCTGGCCCTTTAGTTAGCTTCTTAAAGCATACATGTGACAGTTAACTTTATTCAAGTCTCTTCCTTGCCTACCCACAGAAATTTGAAGGCAGTTCGTATTGTTTAGACTACGTTGCATATATTTTATGCTGTCATAGTATAAAGTAGCTCTAATTTTTAAATGGTAGTCTTTTTCATTTTTTAGTTATAAGATAGGTAAAGTTTAGAAAAAGAATTTTATAAGGATTTTGTGTCAGTAAGAAAAGGTAAGACAGTTAGTAGGGATTTATGACTAGGGATCAGAAAGGTGCTTTTGAAATGTAGTTACTATTCTAATCCTATTTTAAAACTCCAGTTAAAATATATGAGTGCATATAATTTTCCCCATATTTGTATATAGGGTATTGTAACTTCTGTTGATCAGATAAGCGATTAATCAAGTGATCTTGTGGATTTGTGTGTGTGTGTGTGTGTGTGTGTGTATTATAATATACTGGGATTACAATGGTGAACAAGTTAAAGATGTTCGTCCTTTTGAAATTGTGTGTGTGTGTGTGTGTATTATAATATACTGGGATTACAATGGTGAACAAGTTAAAGATGTTCGTCCTTTTGAAATTAACAGCCCAGCAGGGAAGAAAGTGATCTAACATAGTAATGTTTCACAGGAAGAACACACATATTCTGCCAGAAATTTCTGCATGTTTAGAATTTGTTAAATAGCATTTTTCATCTTGTTAGGGCTAGAATATCTTCATTTTTTATTTTAAATGTCTTAAAAATCAAGAATCTAATGATCTAATTTTCCCCATGCCATATAGTTTATGATCAAGCTGGGATTCAAACTTAGAATTTCTGAAACCAGAGTTGTAACCACTATGTGTATAATTTTTAATGATTTTACTATGATGATAAATCAAAGAAAATACAAATATGAATAGAAATATATGTAACTTTATAGTTTGAGGGTTTTTTAAAATTAAGGTAAATTAGTCATGAACCTCTTCTAGTAATGCAACAGCTGATATTCTTGGCTTTTTAAGAAAAAGATCACATGCTTTCTTTTTTTAATCTTAAAATCATATGGGGGTGATTTTAAACTTAAAGTACATATGTACTGAATTAAAAAACAGACCAGGATAAGATTAGATGGTATTGCTAAGTGGCCTGAGTCAGGATTTTCACTACAGCAAAACACACACACACACACACACACATACACATACACACACACACACACACACACGACATTTGCTGTTGGATTTTAGGGTGCTGTGAAGCTCCCTCTTACATAGGATTTAGATTTTAAAGGCATAGCAAGATGAATTGCATGAAATTATAATTACCTTTGAAAATCCTGTACTTCTCAACAACCTCAGCTTGGACCACACCAAGCCACCAACATTTTTTGCCCAGATTATTGAAATAGTCTTCTAATAGGTTGTTCTCCTATTGTTTGTTATTTCCACAGCAGCCAGTATGATCTTTTAAGAATATAAATCAGAACATCTTGTTCCTCTGATCAATCCCTTCTACTGGCTTCTCATTTCCCTCAGTTTAAAAGCCAATCTGCATCAATCCCTGCTGGGGCCTGTGTGATCCTTAGGAGCTCTTTGACTTCCTCTCCTACGCTTTTTGGATGCTGTCCTTGCCATACTTTCCTCTTGCTGTTTTTTCTACCTTGACTCTTCACCTAAATATCTGATATCTTTACCTCCTTCATAGTTTACCCTATTTAAAAGATCACTTTTCTTCCCCATCCTACCCTTTTTTTCTCTTTAGCATTTAACACTGTTTGACAAGCACTATAGTGTTGATATATTATCTTCCTCAACTGGAGTGACTTTTCATGATGGCAGGTATTTGGTCTTTATTGATCACTGCTATACCTCGTGCTAAAACATTGCTTAGCCCAGTTCAATCACTATTTTTAAAATTAATTAATATATTAATACTAAAGTACATTGTTTGATGTCCTTTTAAAATATCTGTTGTATATGCACAGACAGAGTGATTTAGGCTGTAAAGATGTAGAGCTGAGAAGTCAGTAGACACTGGAATCACAGAACCAGAGTTTTTTGTTTTTGTGTATATGTGTGTATGTGTCTAAGACAGTATGTCATAAAAAACACTTTTAGACCAATCTTGACTGTCTTGGTCTTTACTTAGACATATGAATTTAAAAGCAAGTATCTTAAGATAATAAAGGAGAATGGGAAAATAAATTTTAATCATGTTTTTTTCATCCCAACATAGTTTGTTTTTGTTTCCTAGGTTCTCTTAACTACTTTTAAATAATTATGTTTTTAAAATTGTATTTTTTTCATAAAAGATTTTGAATTGTTACTTTTTTTTAAAATCAGTGCTCTGAGAACAAGAACAAAAAAGTCATCAAAATCTTTTACTGATTCAGATTGAGGGTGTCATCTGTATAAAAGATATATGCTTCTTTTTTTCCCCAACCCCCACCTTCCAACTCTTTTTTATTGGTAATTTTCACAAGTTGAAGCCTCATATTACCAACTCTAGGAAAGCTGATACTGTGACTGCCACTCTTCAGTTAGTGTTTCAGATAAGATATATTTTGTTCACTGGTGTCATTTAAGGTATTTCTTAAATACTGCAATTTGAAATAGAAAAGAGACAAAATGAAGTAGTCTTGTGATGAGCATTTATCTAAATAAAGTCTTAATTTAGCATGAGAATAGTAGTAGTCTGATCTTAAAATGAAATGTTTGTATGGTTTTTCTAGGAGCTATGAATCAAGCAGATAAAAATCAAGAAATCCCATCATACCTTAGTGATGAACCACCAGAAGGCAAGTATACAGTTACAACATGAAAGACGGAAAGAATATACGAGTGAATGAAAATTTGATTGATTTTATTAAATTTATAGAATTATAGCTTGTTTACCTGCTCAGTAAATGTTTTAAAAGTAATAGAAGATAAACACTTGTACTTTTTAATTAAGAAGCACAGGTATTGGTGAGTGGAGACACAATTTAACTTTTTTTTCTTGAGACACAATTTAATTTTATCATGTAAGGCTTATTTTCCTGTCACATTTTAAAGACCATTTCACAAGGAAGAACATCTTTTCATAAACTGTTTATTTTTGATGTCCTGTATACAAAAAAGATCAGCTTAATTTAAGAAGCATTTGAGATTTGTTGTTAAACTCCGGTTATCCATTGTATTATAACTGGTAGCTCTCTCTTCCTATATTAATAAATACATGGTTATAGGGTCTTTTAATGTCTTTCTGAATCATAATTCTCTTATAGTTTGAAAATTATGACATCATGAAACATTTTTCTATTTCTTTACTTCCAAAAGCCTTGGAAATAATAACTACCCCCTGGATTGTCCTCATTCCATACAGAAAATGACTACAGGCTTTTTTTTTTTTTTTGAGAATTTTTAATATTTATTTTTTAGTTTTGGCGGACACAGCATTTTTGTTTGTATGTGGTGCTGAGGATCGAACCTGGGCCGCACGCATGCCAGGCGAGTGCACTACCACCAGAGCCACATTCCCAGCCCGGCATTTTTAATTTATAGTTTTGGCATAGAATGTTATTAAACTTAATATAAATAATGATCTTGGAGGATTGCATATTAATTGCTAGGGCTGGAAGTCCTGACTCTAGGTGTTATATTTTCCTCCCAGTTATGTTATCCACTTTTCAAAAATTTTTTTCATATATTCGTAGATAAAAACGAAATTGCTAGGAAAATAACACAATGAAAAGCTTGCTCTTAAGTCTAAAAGAAGATGGAAGAACTAGCTAATTTGGTTTAATTTAGTTTAGTTTGCTTGGTGGAAGAATATCCTGGAAAATTATTAGCTCTTTTCCATGCTTTATTTTTTAGGACTAGAACGATTTAGTTTTGAAAAGTTAGGTCTCAAGAGAAAATTAAAAGGACTTTATGGAAAGAATTCAGGAAAAGGATAAAGGCATCCAAGAGGATGACAAGAGAACAGAGCCTCAGGAATATATTTTAATGTCAGCTGTTTAACAAGGGTAACTGCAAAGCAGATAATTTGTGTGGTGGCAATTAAGAGTACAGAGTAATTGAAGAGAATAACAATATTTAGCTTATTTAGTAAGAAAAAATTATTTGTCTTCATTAAATTTGGCCAAGTAAGATAATTTTGTTAATGAGGTATTTGGCATGATTCAGTCATCTATGTTATCCTTAAATCAGGGTATTGCCTCTCTTCCTAATGTATTTGACTTTAATTAAAAAAGAATTATCAATTATGTAATCTTTTCCATCATAATTTTATAATTAACATATTAAAATGCTCATCTATATCATAAGCATTTTATTTCAGCCATTCAAAAATTGTATAAATTATGCTTACTATTTGTTTCTCCTTTTGTGGTGCTAGGGATTGAGTTCAGGACCTTGTACATGTTAGGCAAGTGCTAGGTCACTGAGCTACATCCCCAACTCCTTAATAAACACATTTTTTTTTTAATTTAGCCATTGTTATATCCATACCTAAACACTATTTTGATTAATGACTGAGATTTTCCCAACTTATGGTACAATGTTGTCCTGTGTACCCAAGAATTCATCTTTATTTGTGCGAGATTATACTTTTTCAGTAGGTAAAATCTGAATTACAAACTTCCTATGAAGTTTAGAAAAACACCATTGATGATGTGGCATTGTTGCTTAAATTATTAGGTGACAAAGGAGAAAAGACCTGTGTTCATTAGAAGCTGGTATGATGAAGCTTTTATGAAATCTTACTATATAAGTTTGAAGTTACATCTAATTTTTATGGCTCTATTTAAAAAAAACAACCTTCAACCAACCAAAGAAAATTAACTGATGACTTAGAAAGAGCTAAATTTCTTATATTGATATTACTTTTCTGGGGTATCTAAAAATAATTTTTTTAAATAAGATGTTTAAAGTGCAGACTTTTTTCCCATAAGAATCACTGAGGAAGTGATATAAATATTAACAATGTATGCTATAGTGTATATTTTACTTACATCTAAATAAAAGTGATATTAGGTAACAATTTTAAATTATGAATAGTTTTGTTTTTCTGTTTTTACACAGTATTAGTTGTTTAAGTATATCATTAAGGGACACAACAGAGCAGGGACCCAAATATATTTAAATCAGCGATTTTCAGCTTTTTGATATCAAAAAACTTCTTAAAAAATTGAGGCCCAGATGGCTTGTGTTTAGTAAAAATTGAATTTGAATTTTATTCACCAAAAGAACCCAGTATACACATTACATGTTAACCTGGTTATCATGTTCTTATGAAAAGTGACTCTTTCCTAAAACAAAAAAATATCATGAGCATGGTGACACTGTTTATACGTTTTTGCAAATATCTTTAATGTTTGGGTTAATGGGTGACAGCTGCATTTTGGAGTTATTGCTTCATTCAGTTTGTTGTGGTATTTAGCTTCTGGAAAACTGTTGTAAACTTGTGACACAATGAAAGTGTAAAGTCAATGACATGTTAATATTACTATGAAAGTAGGTGTTTTTTTTTTTTAATTTAAAGTTGTAGATGAACACAATACCTTTCTTTAAATTTATTTTTATGTGGTGCTGAGGATTGAACCCAGAGCCTCACACATGCTAAGCAAGCACTCTACTACTCTGAGCCACAACTTCAGCCTGAAAGTAGTTTTCATCTGTGGATATCTTCTGAAATGGCCTCAGGGTTCCCCAGGACTCCTGGGTTGTATTTTGAGAACCACTGCTTTATATGAAGACTGTTTCAGTAGTGATTGAATCCTATCAAGGAAATTGAAGGCTATGTAAATATTTTATTTTTATTTTTTTCATGGTTTTGGGATATTTAAAAAAGATTTTCTTTTTTTTTTAAAGATTATTTCTTAACAAAACTATAAATCAAGGAAGCATGTAAAATTAGATCTTTTAAAATAGGATTGTTTTATGAAAGTTGCCTCGTCTCTAAATCATTTCTTTTCATAGGTATTAAAACTTAGTTTTGGACCAGCATATGTATACAAAACTATACCCTCGAGGCAAGAACTCCTCAATGTCTTTCAATCAGTCAACTGGTTGGCTTCTCAAATCAACTTTCTGATTGTGAGGGAGACTGTTCAATGACTTTTGTACTGCTCTTTATATTTATATTTATATTATTTCTTTATATTTATATTTGATTATATTTTCTCTCATTAGGTTCAATGAAAGATCATCCACAGCAGCAACCAGGCATGTTGTCCCGTGTGACTGGGGGTATCTTCAATGTTACAAAGGGAGCTGTTGGTGCCACCATCGGTGGTGTAGCTTGGATTGGTGGAAAAAGTCTGGAGGTGACCAAAACAGCTGTTACAACTGTGCCTTCCATGGGAATAGGGCTGGTGAAAGGGGGTGTTTCTGCTGTGGCTGGAGGTGTTACAGCTGTTGGGTCCGCTGTTGTAAACAAAGTGCCCTTAACAGGAAAGAAGAAAGACAAATCTGACTAAAATATGGAGATATATTGCTCTCCACAGCATTATGATGCCAGTGGCATTGAATTGCTAAATTATGGACTACAACCAAGTCACCTGTTTTGGACGTTTATCTTCTAAACTGCTGTGTTGAAAGTATTGACGACTGGCTTTCATCTAAAAAGAAGAGACCAATACTAGCACAGTGTATGAAGGTTTCTCATACTCAAATTCCAGGTTTTTATCTGGTAAAATGTTACTCTTATTCAGTTGTAACTGAAAATATGGTATGTTTGAATATTTACTATAAGTCTTTCAGTTTGACTAAAAATGTGAAAGTTGAATTTAGTAGATGATCTTTACAGTTCCATATGTACAATGTGCCAGGTAACTCATGCCCCTTACAAAGGGAACTTTGAACTACATAAACTGTACCTTTGATGTGCCTAATAGTTTCAGATGTCTTAGTTTTTTAAAACCATAGTTGTTTAGGCCAAGAGGCATTTTGTTTCTTATTTAAGCTGGCAAAAGTAGCAGGAATTTGAGAAGTTTAAAAGAAAAGATAAATGGTTTTATGATAATATTAATCATCTTTTGTTAGATATGCATTGTATTCATTTAATCATTGATGCCTTACAAAAGAAAACATCTTTTCTAATACCTTAAATATGTGCAGTTCTTATAATTATCTATGGATTTTTTTTCAAGGTTGTAAAATTAGTTTTCCCTCTTAAGAATCTCAGGAGTGATGGGATAAAGGCATTTCTTGCTGTCAGTTGATAAGACAGTGCTTGTTAGCTGTTCTGTTAAGTCGTTAAGGTCAAATTGTATATTTCAACTTGGATTCTTACTTCATTGTTAATTCACCTAACAGTGCCTAAGGAGTATTTCTTAGCTGTTCAGAAGCTATGTTGGAAGAGTTTCAGATTAAGGAGGAACAAATATTAAGTATTTAAAAATTACCTAAAAGCATCCAAGATATAAAAAGAATCTTTCACACCTATTCTGTCTTTTTAGGATGTCTTAAAGTATCAGTAGTTCTCCCTTTTAAAAATACAATAAAAGCAATCACAAATATGTAAGGACTGACTTTTAAACTGAATGAAATGGGCTCCATACATCAGTTTTGAATATAAAATATAAGTGCTTTCTATGATTTACATAGGCTTTTAAAAATATCTTACAGTCCTTCAACACAACTGTAGACTTCATACCATTTTTCAAATCAATTTCAGATAGGGAATTGAAGTTTTTGATTATGGATGGCAAATGTGTCATATCTTACTACATTTGTCATCCTGTCTCATTCATTTCAAAGTTACATAGCTAGAATTTTGTTTCATGTTTAGCTTCATGAAAATTTAATAATTCACATGTATTTGGCATTCCTTATAACTGAGGATTATACCTTGATCCTGAAAAAAGCCCTTAATTTTCTTTACACTTCAAGTCTGGAAATTTGCCCATTCTTCCTCTACCTCCCAAAGGGAGGAAGAAAGGGCAGTGGGGTCATGTTCTCCAGTAAGTCATTCAACATAGTATCTCTGAGAACTTGAACAGATCACTCTGAAACCTGAGGCTTATATAAACCACTACAAATATTACATTAATAATGTGATTAACAATTGGATAAGAATATCACTTTTAGCTTTCATAAATACCAGCAGGAATTTTGAGCAAATCTTCACAGGGTCTTGAACCTTTCACTTATACAAAACTGAAGTCATCAGGAGTTCAATCCATGAGGAATTAAATAGTCATTTATTTCATGCAATATGTTGGTATATTGGTCAAATGTTTTAATTAGCAAAGGGAATTTGTTTTAAACTCCAAAGTAGATAAATGCTAAATGATCTAAGTAATGGTATTAGAGAACTTGTTTTCTGCTGTTACATAAATTACTGCTTCATTGCTAGTATTTTTAATTTCTCTTACATAGTCATAGGCCCTGCTGTTTTGTACTTGAATTTCTTCTAAGGTATAGACTTTAGTTTACTATATGCTTGCATATTTATTTTTAGCTTTGCTTGTCTTAAATTTGCTTGAGGAAAATGGATATAATTCATTTCTGCTACAGAAAAGCTACTTGGTACATTTTATTTCATCCAGATTGTTTTAAATTCTAACCACAACTTTGTTCAGAGGGGCTTTTGCAATGGTAGCAGAGAACTGTACAAATGTACAGTATAGGTTCTTGTTGAATGAACTTACCCTTTGATGATATATGTACAGCTGTATCCTCAAGTCTTTTCCAGTTTATTTACATAGACTAGCAATTTGACCTGTTAAACAGGACGTTGACTTCAAGAAACTGCAATCGTTTTATACACCTGGAGGTATCTTACTCAGCTTATTTTTTGAGTGGGTATTTGGCACAATGAAGATAAACTTGTGTGACCCACTTGAATGACTGATCTAATAATGTTGACATGAATCCTGTACTTACCAAAATGTCAAGTGAAAATAATTGATGATTAATTTTTTTGTATTAAAGAATGGGAAACAAACATGAACTTGTTAATAAAGCACTATGATCTGCAAAAGGTGAAATGTTTCATAAAGATGGAGAAATAAAGGAAATTTAAATACAGGATAATCTTAAAACTTAGTTACATAGCAGTTTAGAAAGTGCTATATCCAGTTTTTAATTTTTGTGATAATAATGTACAAACATAACATTCCAACATAACAGTGAAATATATTTTAAACACCCGTAATAGATTAAAAATGCAGATTTCTAGGTTTTACCTCAGTTTGCCAAATCTCTGCAGGATAGAGCCCAGAACTGCATTTTAATAACCTCTGAAGGTTACTGTGCACACTGAAGTCTGAAACTGGGGAAGGAGTTTATAAAGTAGGGAGCACCTCTTAGACCACTCAATGGGCAGAAATGAGAAACAATGGGGAGGAAGGTAGGAAACTACTACTTATTGGGCATCTGCTTTCCTGCCAGGTCCTAGCCTACATCATTTAATCAGCATAAGGTTTAGGCCAGAAACATCTTCAAAACCTTTTTTTTACAAATGCAGAACTGGCTAACTTTCACATTGTTAGTTGAATTTCCTGTATTGATTTTGAATTAGTGTCAGTCACAACTTCTCCAGCTTAGGTCCAGAAACAAATGGGCCTGTTCAGTAGCCAGTCTTTCCTTCTGGTGTTGATATTCAATGTAGGCTGTATGTTTGATTTATCAGGAAGCTTACTGGAGTAATGCCAGGTGATCATATTTACTGTGGCAACAAATTTTATTTTGCTGTAGAAATAAGTTTAATGTAATCATACATAAATTGAAGGCAATTTAATTTTGTTATTAGAACCTTTTCTCAAAGAGGAAATGAAATTGACTAGTGTTTCATGCAAGAAAAGCTCCCCTTGCCATGCTGTAGATTTTCAGTTTTTTAAAAGTTTTATTTCATATGGAGATAGGAGAATGTAAGAATGGAGAAAAGGCAAAGCAAAACTATTTCAGAGGCCAAACAAACAATGGAATGGAATTTGGCCTAAGGGAAAATAAAGTCAGTATAATTGCTGGACTGACCATAAATGTGGATCTGTTTTTAAAAAAATGGTAATCTTCAAATATGGAATAAGCTATAGTTGTATTTTCTAACTGCCTCTGGTTCCCTGTGCCTGGACCCGAGGACCTAAAATTTTAACTTATATATTGACTATAGTTTCTTTTTAAATCAGTGTCCGGAAAGGACACGTGGGCTATTGAAGTTTTGTCCAATTATCCTCCCCTTCCATTGTGTGTTTACTTTCCTCTCAAATGACTTCCTCTATTTCCAACCTTCCACTTGTTTCCTCCCTGATTCTACTGTCATTTGCAAAGAGGCAACTAGACAGCCCCTCCCCTGCTTTTCATTCCACTGGCTCCCATCAACCTGCCTACGTCTATCCCAGGCTCTGTGGACTAGGACCAGAATCTCTGCTCTTAACCAAAGTCAATCTTCCTTCCTTCCTCAAGGCTATTAATCTTGCAGTTTTCCATCTCTTATTTGTGTCTCTTGGGTTATACCCTTCAGCATATAAACATGTTCGTTAAACAAAAATTAATCTTGAAACTTCATTTAAAATTTTTTCCTTCACAGCAAAATGACTTTTCCTTGTCTCCCATTCTCTTTACAATCCACTCCAGTTGGCCTTCTCACCTTCTTCATTACACCAGAAACACTCTTCACAGGGTTAATCAATACTTTCCTTTTTGCAAACCTGCTAGTCTAAGAGCCACAGCCAAGTAATATGATGCATGGCATTTTTGGTTGAAAGGTGACACCAGCTAGCCATTGAGATATGATTGTTAAGATTTGCATTCATATGGATATTGGACTCCTGCTGTTCACCTTGGCCTGCTATGGGACTCCTGGAGAGTTCCCATTGGTTGGGGATACAGTAGGAGGGAATTCCGGGAGAGGAACTTGCTGGGGGGGGGGAATTCCAGGAATCGGGATTGTTGGGGGGGGGGCATACGGGGCATTGGCGGCAGTTTCAGAAAATAAAGTTTGTTCCTGCTTGAGTGGCTCGTGATTTTGTGCCCAGCCAGACTGCGGCAATTCTCTACCATAGTTGACCTCCCATTGGAATTGTTACAGACCATGTCTTCTTTTCTTCCTCTGATCAACTTTTCCCATGCTCACAGCTGTCTTAATTCCAAATCTACATTCCAGACAATCTCATCTAGACCCATGGCTTTAAATACCACAGTATGCAAATGATCCTCAAATGTGTATCCCCAGTTTTGACAACTCCAGACTTAGTCATTTGCACATTTGACATCCCTGCTAGAATGTTTAATAGGCATCTCAAAATTGACATCTAATCACCGGGTTAGATGTATCTAAACCAACTGATTAGTGTATCTAAACAGATATTTTCGAGAGAGCACCAGAGAGTTTGCAAGAAAGAGAACATATTACTGATTAATGCCAGGACAAAACTATGCAAGTGTTCTCCTTCACATTTAGAATGAGATCCTTTCTATTCATAAGGTTTGAACAGAAGCCAGATCTGAATAAATCTAGGCTCTCCTACTTGGCAGCTGAATAACATCTCTAAGTTTGTTTCCTCTGTAAAATGAGGAAAATACTGAATGCACATAAGTGCTTCATGAGAGATAATGGTTGATTGGTTTCAAAAAGGCCACAAAGGTAGGCTTCTGTACTACTTTTGGATTAGTAATACTTGGTTCTCAAAAGTATTTATTCCAAACACAAGTTCTCAAAAAAAAAAAAAAAAAAAGGTGTCAGAAGCTTGCTAATGCTTCACTAACACTAAGCTACAATTCACGTAAAAGCAAAGTGATGTTTCAGGGCTGGTAATAAGGAAGACTATCTACATCTTCAATAAAACATGAGTAAATGTTCCCATATTTTGAATTAAGAGAGTGTACTTGTCAATTTTTAGAAATGATTCACTTATAAATTATCACACTGATGTGCCATTGAATAGTACAAGAGTTTTTGGAATAATAGTTCAAGGACAATGAATTAACAACTTTGTAAAAAGTGCAGTTTGTATTTTGGGTTTTTTTTTTGTACTAGGGATTGAGCCCAGAGGGCTTTTACAACTAGGCTACATCCCCAGCCATCTTTATTTTTTGAGACAGGGTCCCATTGAGTTGCTTAGGACCTATGTTGCTGACCTTAAATTTGGGGCCCTCCTGCTTTAGCTACCTGAATCTCTGGGATTATAGGGATGTGCACCACAACCAGTCTGTATTTTAAAATATGCAAATGAGTCACAGATCATCTACTCAGAGATAACACCTCAGAAGCTAGGTCCTTAAAATTACTGGTGCCCATTAACTGCCTGAATTGCTTAAGTATCTGAGAATCTGTTTCATTATTGTTAAGAAGAAGTAACATCAGTCAGTAAGTCATTCTTCAACATTTAATGGTGCCACAGGGTTAAATAATGGCCTCTCTTTTTTGGCTTGAATTTTGCCAAAGTTAGCTTCAAACTCTTTTTTTGTTCCATTTAGATTTGCTAGGTGTCCGTCCTTTATTCTGTAGCCTAAAGAATTTAGTTTCCTTATTCTGTACTGAACTATCTGTGGCGTTAATTCGAGAACCATTGGTGTCTCTCTTATTTGAGCTATGGAAATTCCTTCTTTTAATAATCCCTGAATTCTCTCTTCTAAAACTGGAACAGAATAATATAAAAGAGCAGGACATTTCAAAACTAATTGCTTCAGGTCATGATCTGTGCATTCAAAAGCATTTTTAGAGAAGGAAATACTGTTCTGGATACCTCTTGGACAAAGTTGAAAAAGAAATCCTTTGAGTTTGGACAGAAGTTGAAGAATTTCAAAGTTTGTAAAGCCTTGCTTCTGGAGAAATTCTAGTGTTTCCTTTATAGTTGTAGGAGACCTTAACAAAATAAATGGATTTTGGCTTAATAATTTTAGTAGCCAGACTTTCATGTTGGCCTCAGAGCCACCTACATTTAGGTAACTCTCTTGAAGGAGCTTTATCATTTCCTTATTCTTCTCAACAGGATTATGAAAAATATTGGATGCAGTTGTCAGAAATCTACTAATGACTACATTCTTGAATCCCAGCTCTTGAAAGAACTGAACATTGAGCTTTAGGTTCTCCTGGTTCTTAACAATAAAGAAAGATTCTGGAAACTGCTCTATTAACTTGACTAACTCTTCCTCATTTTTGCAGACCAACTGCCAGAGTTTTCTCTGGGTGTCAATAGCAGCTGGACTACAGACAATTGCTTCTGGGCAGCGTTCCAAAATACTGGCTATTACAGCCTCATCAGCACCTAGTTCTTGTAAAATATTTGCAACTTCTTCAACATAGGTTTCATCCTCCAGAAGTACCCATCCTTTTAAACTTCGAATTTTCCTAATGTCAACTGAAAATTTATAGAGCGTTTCCACTGTTCTTTTATTTTCTTTGTTTGACTGCCTGTCTGTTGTAAAGTATGCTAGAAAGGGTTTGTATTTTGGAGTTGATTGCATCTTTCTGAAAAAACACAGCCTGCAAGGCTGCGATCTCACCAGCAACTTCCACAACATGCCTGTAATCCAGTGGCTACTTCCCACAGTCCTGGGACTCAGAATGCAGCCAGTGCACCTATAAGAAAGAAGATAGAGGTTTTTAATGTAAGAAGTGTTGACTTTTAGAACATAGACACTAACAGGTTAGTTCTAAGTAGTAAGTATAGAAATAAAATGGTTTTACATTAGGAAAATTACTCATGGAACATTTAAATATTCTTTTAGATGAACATCTTTCTACATTGTCTGAGATTTATTACAACTTTGTGAAGTAGTTACTTCTGCTTTGCAGATCACCCATATCAAGACCACAAGAGGTGGTAAGATCCCAGCCCTGCAGGCTGTGTTCTTTCAGGAAGATGCAATCATACTCCAAAATTCAAACTCCTGGGCCTCAAATTTTTTTTCCCCACACAAATTTTCCTTCCTACAACTGTTGTTTTCTTGTAGGAGACACACATTACACACACAGACACACACAAACACTGAAATGTTTTCCGTTTTTCCAGTTGATTTATCATAACAAATCCAAATGACTCTTAGGAAAGAGTCATTTCTAATTTTGTATTTTAGAGTAAATATTTTTGTTGAACAGCTACCATACAAAATAAGTCAGTTTATTTTAAATTAGTTAATAAATGTATGCTTGTTTTATTAGAATCATGTGAGTGAAATTTCTTTTATAAATCCAGAATTAAAATAAATCTTGGCCAGGAAAATGAGAAGTGCCACATGACTGCCTTAGTGGGGCCAGGAGAAACTGCCAGCTGTGGAACGGTGGCCACATTTTAAACCAGACTTGCCAGCTATTCCCACTGGATGCTTTTGGGTAGCATGAGATGGCTACAGTGCATCTGATACACTGCAGCCTTTACCACTGCCAGTTGGCCACACTCCACCTCCATCTCCTTAGGGTCTCGCTGAGCCCAAGAATTAAACTGACATAAAACAGATTAACTGGAGAAAACAATAGAGATTGATTTAATACTAGTTTTACATTGCATGGGATTCATCATAAGACCCCAAGAAATAGTATAGAGTTAGTTATGCTAAACTGGGCAAAGAATAGTACACTATGAAGAAACAACCAAATTGTGTGAGGGGATTTAAAGAGTTATCTTAATAAGATCTGCAGAGAATTCTTTCAGTCTCCACTTCCCATCTGAGGATGCCAGTTCCTCTTGGTGGAGGGAGGGTGCCTTTCACATGGGAGGATCATCTGCTTTTAAGAAACAGAAAAGAGGTCAAACAGCTCCTGCTGTTTGTCAAGTGTCTTTAATTCAAAACAGCCAGTACTTCCAAGTGTGGTCTATTCTTTAACTCCTTCACCACTGTTTCTTTTGTCTGTAGTAATGAAAACACACCTGGTTCTGAGAGTGTTCCTGAGTATCAGTCCTGCCAGGAGAGCATGTTGTAGTGGGCTACTTGACTGGTTTGCAGCTTCCAGGAGTATCGGTAGGTTGAAGAGAAAGCTCGAAAACAGCTGTTTCTAATCCCTGCCCTATCTGCTGAGGACTCCTGACCTTCAAGGTTATCATAACAAATCTAGATAAATGATTATTCTATAAGGAAAAATAAGATTTCCATTTTCATTTGCCATTTGTAATGACAGTTCACTGTTAGTACCTATGGAGACTAAAACAACTATGGGCGTAGCTTTTGTTTTACTTTTGGTGGTTCAGTCTCCCCCGCCCTCCCCCCCATAATTCCTAGTGCTATTAGCCAAGATGAAAACAATGAAGTGTTTTCTAAAAATTCTAAGAAAACCATCAATTTTCACAGAAGGTGGAGGTACAGCATAGTAAGCACAGGGCTGGGGCCTGCCTTCCCACTCCCTGCTCATGAGACCCTGCTAGTTTTGGCCCCACCTTTGAGGTTCTGCAGTCAACTGCCAGTACCTAGCCCTGGCTCTAACTTAGGGAGCCATCATGGTCATTTAGCACAAACCACAGTAATGGTTTGAGCAGTGCTTCATGCTCTATGAGTATTAATAACAATAATAATTGTAATGTGGAAAAAACAGCATCTAAACATCACAGGGAAACCGGGAGGGTTAAAAGGCACATCAACTACTTTGCACAGTGACCATGTGAGGTGCTCCCATGGAGAGGCTCCTGCCAAAGGCGGCTAAGAGAAAAACTCTTGCATTTTGTTTACTCCGAGGTGATCCAGGATGTGTTCAGGTGAGTTGTCAGAAAAATTAGTTATCGATTTTGCTTTTTCTCTACTGAGCAAATGCTGGACTGTAAAAATGAAAAGCACAAATGCTATAATTAACTATTATATATATGATTTATTTTCTGCTTTAATTTTACCTGCTGTTAAGTATTTCACTGTGATGTTAAAACACTCTGTAAACATTTAAAATGAGTGCATGATATATGGGGTGAATTTATTATTATTTATAATTCATTCCTAATATTGAGCACTTAGGTTATTTGTAGTTTTACTATATGCTGAATATCTTTGCACATTTTATATGTTTTTCCTTTAGTATGAATTCCTAGAAACAGAATTTCTGGAGAGGATATGTGTAAACATTTGAAAAGTGATGTTAAATTTACTGTCTTTGTGTTTGATTTATTTTGCTTACCATATATTTTCAAAGTTCATCCATGTTATAGCAAATGTTGGAACATAGCACTTAATTTTAAGTAGTATTATTCCTGCTGCTTTTATGCATCAGATAAACAGATAAAAATTCATTTATATTTCTGTTTGAGTTTGAAAAGTTAGCTCCTATAGTTCATTTGAAATTTCTGGATGTTAGCTAAACTATTGATATTCAGATTCTCAGTTATCTCCAAGCATTTTTGGGAACAATTTTTTTTTTCCTTTCCCATGATTTCTGATATATCAAATGTAGCTTTTGTTTTTAGATGGTCTCCCTCTCCATCCTCCTATTTTTCAGTCCCCTGAACGGGCCAGGGGCTTAACAGTTCTGGCCTTTGTCTCATACTTGGCTCCTCTGCTAGACCAGCCTAAAACAATCTCTGGTCAATTCATTCTTCTACTCCTCCCACTAACAATCTCAGATCTCCAACCCCTAGCCTCCGTTTATCTCTGTTCTCCCATCTCAACTAATGCCCTTGACTCTTAATTGTACAAAGAAAGAAGAACAACTCACCACACCAAACAAATCTACACCAAGTCCCTTCCCTAGAGCTGTGCCTTTCATTTCCACTTCTGTGCTGATGCCAACTCCTATGGCTTCAGAACGCCAAAGCCTTTATTTCTCAATCAAGGTATTTATTGAAAGTATGAAGCAAATGTCACAATAAAATGAGTCACACTTTTGGTTTCCTAGCACATACAGAAGTTATGTTTACACTACACTGTAGCCTTAAGTGTGCAATACCATTACTTCTAAAAAATTATGTACCTTAGTTTAAAAATACCTTATTGCTAAAAAATATTAACAATTGCCTGAGTTCAGCAAGCTGTAATCTTTGATGGAGGATCTTGCCTCTGGGATGCTGCTGGCTGCTGACTCAGGATGGCAGTGAAAGTTGGGGTGACTTTGTCCATTTCTTACAATAAGACCACAATGAAGTTTGCCGCACCGACTGACCCTTTCATAAAAGATTTCTCCGTAGCACACAATGCTATTTGATAGCATTTCACCCACAGAACTGTTTCTTCTCAAACCCTGCACTGCTTTACCAACTACATGTGTGTGCATCCTTACTCCTTTGTTGTCCTTTCAACAGTGTCCACAGTGTCTCCACCAGGAACAGGTTCAATCTCAAGAAACCACTTTCCCATCTCAGTCAAAAGAGGCAATTCCTTATCTTTAAAGCTTTATCATGTCATTCAACAAATCAGTCACAATGTCAGGTTCCATTTCCCATTCTACACCTCTTGTTATTTCTACTATACCTGCACTTACTTCCTCCCGTTAAGTCCTGAACACTTAAAAGTCACCCACAGGGTTGAAACCAACCTCTTCCACATTTCATTTTCAACTCCTTTTAATGTTGATACTTTGACTTCCTCCCATGATTTGTGAATGTTCTTAATGGCATCTAGAATGGTGCATCCTTTTCAGAAGGTTTTTCAATTAACTCTGTCCACATCCATAGGGGAATCACTATGGCAGTGATAGCCTCATGAAATGTAATATTTGGAAGTAAAAATTACTCCTTGATTCATGGGCTTCTGAATGGATCATGTGTTAGTAGGCATAAAAATATAACAGTCTTGCACATCTCCATCAGAGCTCTTAGGTGGCCAGGTGCATTGTTAGTGAACAGTAATTTTTGAAGGGAATCTTTTTTTTTTTTTTTTCCCCTGAGCAGGTCTCAATATTGAGCTTAAAATATTCAGCAAGCCATACTATAAACAGAAGAGCTGTCATCTGGGATTTGTTGTTCATTTATACAAGATGGGCAGGGCAGATTTAGTCTAATTCTTGAGGACTTTGGGATTTTCAAAGTGGTAAATGAACACTGTCTTCAAGTTAAACATAAAGTTCATCAGCCCCCAATAAGAGTCAGCCTGCCCTCCGCAGCCAGGGACTGACTTCTCGTTTATGAAAGTCCTAAAAGGTGTAGTCTATAAGGCTGTTCCATCTACACTGAAAATATTTTGTGTAGTGTAACCACCTGCATCAGTTACTTAGCTGGATCTTCTGGCTAACTTGCTACAGCTTCCCATCAGCACTGGCTGCTTCTCCTTGTACTTTCCTGTTATAAAGATGACTTCTTTCCTGACCCCATGAGCCAATTTCTGCTACCTACAAAGTTTTCTTCTGCACCTTCCTTAATCCTCAGTTTTCACAGAATTGAAGAGTCTTAACCAAAGCCTTAGCTTTGGTCTGGGTGAGGCTTTGGTTTAAGAGGCTTTTTGGCTGGTTTGACCTTCTCTTCAGACTTCTGAAATTGTTTTCCTGTCAGTAGAAAGGCCGTTTTGCCCACTGTTCACGTGTTCACTGGAGCAGCTCCTTCAGTTTCCTTCAAGAACTTGTCCTTTGCACTCACAACTGGGCTAACTGGCACAAGAGGCCTGGCTTTGGCCTGCCTTAGCCTTTGACATACCTTCCTCACTAAGCTTAGTTATTTATAGCTTTTGATTTAAAAAGTGAGAGACATGCAGTTCTTCCTTTCACTGAACACCTGGGGGACATTTTAGGGTTATTAATTAGCCTATTCAATACTGAAGTGTCTCAGAGAAAGAGGAAGCTTGAGGAGAGAGACAGACACAGGGAATGGGGATTCCTTTTCAGAAGGTTGACGGAACAATCAGAAAAAGTGTTTATTAAATTTGCCATCTTTACGGTGTTAGAGTTCATGGCACCCCCAAACAGTCACAACAGCAGTGTCAAAGAACATTAATTACAGATCACCATGACATATAAAATAAAAAAGTTTGAAATGTTGCAAGAATTACCAAAATGTGACACAGACATAGGGAGTAAACATGCTATCAGAAAAATGGAGCAAACAGACTTGCTGCTCGAAAAAAGGTTGTCACAAACCTTTAATTTATGAAAGGAAAAAAATGAACAAACAACAAAAAACCAGAAACAAACACAAACCCCCGGCCCCTATGCAGTGCGATGAAGCGAGGCGCTAAAGCGGAGCACTCGTTCACACCCCCCCCCCTGCAGCGCACCCTCCGCCCTTCTCATTGCTCCTGGAGAGCACATCCCACCTTTCCTTTCTTCCAGCGAATTCTTGCAGATCCTCTACTTCCTCTTCTACTTATTTAGCTCTCAATAAAGACAACTTCCATGTGATTGGACCCATGAGTAGCGGCACAGCCTCTCTCTCTTGATCTCGGCAGGTTTCAGCACAGTTTATCTTTCCCCTCAAAACATTCTCTCATTTGCCCTCTACTTTACTCGACTCCCCTGGTTCTCCTTCCCAC
Source organism: Ictidomys tridecemlineatus (assembly GCF_052094955.1). Taxonomy (NCBI): domain Eukaryota; kingdom Metazoa; phylum Chordata; class Mammalia; order Rodentia; family Sciuridae; genus Ictidomys; species Ictidomys tridecemlineatus. The sequence goes on along the minus strand of NC_135482.1, from coordinate 13,900,713 downwards.
ACCAGAGGCCACCCTTTCTCGTCTCTCCTTGTAGGCTCATATTCAAGGTTTGCTTCTCAACCTTCTCTTACCTTTTAGTCTCTCCCTAGGGCTTCAGTTAATCCATTTGGGCTTCTCTCCAGCTTTTCTTGTCACTTGCATGCACGACTTTTCAATGGCACTTTAGGATAAAGACAAAATAGAAATGCTATACCACAGTCCACAAGGCTCCGCCAGCCCCTGAATCCTCATTTCTCTCTCCCACACCAACCACACCCACTCCCTCTCCATCCCTGATGCTCTCCCTGTCCCCACTGCACAGTTTTCAAAGGCTGTTGGCTATGATGTGCTCAAAATGCATGTCCAATAACTCCTAGGTCTAAGTGTCATTTTCTCAAGGAAACTACCCTGACCTTTGGAATAGATGAAGCCTGCTGTTCCCCTTATCGGCTTTTATGTGCCATGACTGCAGTTCTGCTCCACTTATCATAGCTGCAGCTCTTCATGCACTGTTTGTATACCTCAGAAGGGCCAAGGCTGCTCACCACCATGTTCCAATGGATTGTCCCCTTACCTTTCACATGCTACCATTGTTGACTGGAGGAGGCCTTCCGGGGCCTTCCTGTGTGCTCTCCTGACCTTAATGTAGCACTTGACCTTAATGTAGCACTTGTCATACTCTTGTGAGTTCTTCATTCATTCAAAGAGTAAGTGTGTTTGTCTAAATTCAAGCTGTTCATCAGGTTTCATGCTAGGCACTAACTCTTCTGCTAAAACAACACTTATTCATGCTTTTCTTGGGATCACATACCATCTGAGAATTTGAGTGTCACAAACTCTCCAGAAAAACAACAGCAACAAAAAACACAACACAAAAACCATTCAGACCTACAACATTTTGCAGGATTCATAACCACCTTGTGGCCCAGCCATGAAAAAAACCTAAATTTACAGAAGTTGGTTCAATTGAAATGGAATGGACAAGTCAAGTTCATAAGGCAACTTAATGTAGAGGGTAAAATTGTGAGTTCTTGGAGTCAAACTGCCTGGGATTAATTCCTGGTCGTATGACTTGAGTAATATGTGCCTTGGTTTTGGGCAAAGGAAAATGGGGCACTGCTTCTTGGTGATGGAGAAGATTAATATTTAAAAGATCTGCACACCTTAGAATATTTAAAATATTTGCACATATACTGACTTATTAAATCATCAATACAACCAATTTAAAAAATGAAACACGTGCAGGTAAAGCAGCCTGCCCAAGGTTCCTAGGCTAAAAACGCTGACCTTGAATTCAAACCCAACAAACTGTGGGAGTACCCCTCTCAGCCCTGTGCCCTACGTATGGTTTTGGTGGACAATTCTCTGATGTTTCATGTTTCCTAACCGGTTTTGAGCAGTGAAATCTAGAAAACTTATAATATAGACCCCTCTATAGCAACACTATTTCCAATTAAGTTCTACTTTTATAACATAACCAGCTGACAGTTCCAAATCAATCCCGATGTTTACATACAAGGACAAATGAAAGCACAGGGGGCCTCCTCTCACACTGGGGCCCTCCTTTTCCAGAGCAGCTTAGCGGCGCCGGGCCTTGGCCCAAGCCAGGCAGGGGGTTCCGCGGTAGGCGCCCAGCCACCCGGATGGTGTCAGGGTCACCCCGGGGGCTGTAAGAAGGGGCAACTCACCTATCAGCGTCCACTCCAAGCAAGGTACTGGGATTCTGCGCGTCCCTGGCCCCGTCCTTGCTCCCTCCCCAGCCAACCTAAGATCTGCGGCTTTCCGGACTTCCTGAGGCTCGCAGCCCGGATCCCGGGTCCAGGGTCCCAGGCACCTCCAGGCAAGCAGCGCTAATCAAGCCACCTCGCCCCTTTGCCCGTGGCCAATCAGAGCTCGGGAAACTGGTTCGCCTGTAGCCACGCCCCAGTGCCCCGATGCAGCCAATCAGAGCGCGGGACACAGGCTAAGACCCCTCCCCCACGCCGCAAAAGTGCCCCGATGCAGCCAATCAGAGCGCGGGACACAGGCTAAGACCCCTTCCCCACGCGGCAAAGGGCAGCGAGGTGGAGGCGCCAGCGTGGGAACCAGCTTTTCAGGGAAGTGTGCCTGTAGCCGCAGAGATTGCACGTGGCATCTTCATACCCTTTCCTTCCTAGCCATTTTAAGGAACTTGAAATTCCAGTCACTTTGCTCCTTAGTGATCGTCACTGACCCATAAGAAAAAAGGTAGAATTAAAAAACTGTTTTTAAGATACAGCCATTCAGAATTCTCAGGATGTTTTTTAAAAAAAACCCACAAAACCCAAACTTCTCTGAAACACCCCCCAGCTCTCACCCTATCCCAGCAGTTGGTGACCCTGTGTCCTGAAAAGTCATCCATCCCTTTTCCCCTGCCTGATGCCTTCTCCAAAACGCTCTCCTTTTCTGATGACCTGCACTGATTACTTGTGAAGCCCAGCCTCATACCGTAACACATTAATTTCTTCTTAAAACCAGGCCCAGCGTCTTCACCAATTCTCATATGCATCCAATAAAATATATTTATGGTATGCCTATTAAGGGCCAAGCATGTGAAACAGCAATGAGAAGACAGTGGTACACAGGGGAAATAGAATGTATCCTAACGGAATATAAAGGCATTAACGACACGATTAATCACCATTAGAGTTGAGTGCTACCGAGGATAGTGCCCTGACTCTGGCCTAATTGTTCGGTTTGTATGGAGGTTGAGTCAGGAACACATGGTTTCCCAGGTGGATGATCTGATTGCCACACTGTGCCCAGTTCTGTTCTTTCAGACTGTTGTATCACCTAAGGAATGAGCTCCTTTAGTACTAGTTATTTTCCTTTAAACAATGCGTGGCACACAATAGGTCCTCAGGAAATGTTAATCAAATTGAGTGTAGCCTTAGCATGCAGTTTATCTTCAACAGGCTTTATTGAGAGAAACAGATCCTTGGACATTAACATCATTGAGTGGCAGCAAGAAACCTGGCTCCTGATCTCAAAATCAACTCTGAATTCCAGGATATTCTACAATTAACTGAGCAGTTAACAGATGTCAATAGGATGCAGAGGGTTCTTGTTCAGCAACACTTCTGCCTCTGATTCTCTTACATAAAAACTCTTATTGTTCATTACCTGCTTCTTGAAATATAAGATTTGGGGTTTGAATTAACCAAATGCTATTTGCACTTAAGAAGAGGGAAGTATAGTAGGATACAGAAAAGGAAGTTAAGAAACATTAGCTCAGGATTTACATCTACATGCTGTGATCTCTGGAGGAGAAAAATGTGCACCAGGGGGCTGGAAGCTTATACTAGAACTCCCTCGGATGGTGTGAGGAATGGTAATTGTGTGCACTGCAATCAAAACTTGAAAATGACCCAGGTCTGTAATCCCAGCAGCTTGGGAGGCTGAGGCAGGAAACTCACAAGTTCAAAGCCTGCCTCGGCCACTTATAGAAGTTCTAAACAACTCAGTGAGACCCTGTCTCTAAATGAAATACAAAAAAGGGCTGGGGATGTGGCTAAGTGGTTAAGTGCCCCTGGATTCAATCCCATGTACCAAATAAAAAACAATAACAACAAATAACACTTGAAAATGACCAATTCAGCTAGCTACACCAACTATATTAAATGCTACCTTAAGTTTTCTACCCCAAATGTTTAAAACAGCACATTTCCTGGACCATACAATCAGGAGTGGGGTAGACCAAACCCTTAGGTGGAGAAATGAGGAAAAGAAACTATCATGCATATTACCTTCCGAAATGACAAACATGTTTTAATTATGGGAAGATTCTGATGTTTCTAGCATGTCTGGGATGCATGAAAAAAAATGAAGCCTGAGAATGTAGCTCAGTGGAAAAGGCTCGGGGGTGGAGGTGATGATTTTTTTACATCTCACATTTTTTACATTTTTTACATCTCACATTAAAGCAAGTATGAAAAACATCAGGACTCTGCATAGGTTTGTTAAAAAAACTGGCTCCCTCAACTCAATTTTTTGAAGTTGTTGCACAGTTCTTGGTAATAAGAACTCAACAAGTATTTGCAAATAAATAAAAGGTCTTAAACTGGTAGGATTTCTAGATCACTAGCCCTTTAGTTAGGTGGAAAGTACTGTATTTAAATGCATCTGCTTAACTGGATCACATGGATTGATGTCACTCTTTCCCTTTCAGAGATTCCTTTTAACCATGATTTAGACCAAACTGAAAATGCTTAAAAAAAAATCTCTTAAAAAAGCAAAACAAAATCACCTATTATAAGTCAAAATAGTGTTCGATTATTAAAAAGCTTATTTACTCCCAGTAAAACTGGATCTTTCTCCCAGATGTGATGAGAAATCCCACACAGGTCTGAGTTTCTCAATTTTGCACAGTACAATTAGGTCCATAGAGTGGGATGTGAAGTATAGTTATTGTGAAAACAATTAAAATATGACTCTGTTTTTAACAGGGTGAAAAAAGAAAGATAATGCACAGGCTTTTTTTCTTTTTTTTTTTTCAGTAATGGAATTTATTGATCACTGTCAGTTCATTATCCAGTATATTTTTAAAAATGCATATCATCTATGCATTGATTTATTATTGTTTCTGCATTCTGACTAAAATTTATCTTTACTAACCTTTAAATACAATTAATTGTAGTGAGTATTTGTCACTACTGAAGATGCAAAAATAAAGTCACTCGTTATAATTGAGAACAGTAAGAACCAGCCTACTAGAGAACAGTAAAGGGATAACAGCAATGGTAGTAACAATAATGGCAGCTAACCGGAGCTGTGGCACATGGCCATGTAGACTGTGTACTGTAAGGTCCAGGGAGCTATACAATATGGCCGCCCTTCAGTTAACATACATCGAGTACCTTACCACACACTAAGTGCTGATATGAGCATTTCACATGGAACTGGAGAATGAAGCCGATACTACTCTCATCCATATTTTATAGATGACAAAAAGAAAGGCATAGAAGGTTAAGGTCTTGCCCACAATCTCAAAGTTAATAAGGGCATGGCCAGGCATTAGACTCCAGAACCCACACTGTTGTCCTATATAGCCTGACTTATAAACTCCAGTATGTGAAATGATCCCTTTGTTTCTAAATCTTTCTTGCATATAATTTTGAAAAACTATTGTTTTACTGAAAATCTGGTATCAGCTCCATCATTCAAAATGGTGACATGTGGTTGAATATCATCTGTGTCTGTAATTTGCAATCATATCTCACAGGCCAAAGCTTTCTCCCTTACCATAAACAAACAAAAAAAGGGATTGAGGAAAGAAATAAACCCACCAAGTACACAAGATTCCATATTTGCATATACTTTAATAACAAAGTCACTTTAGCTGTAAATGAACAAAGACAGGGAGACAACACATGATTCTTCTACAAATTTGGGTCAAAACAGGCATACATGAAGCTTTAAGACATATATTTTCTGTGTTAACAGAGACTACACATATTAATTTCGATTATGCATATTTTCTAAAACATTATTATGAAAGAGTGCAAAGTCAAACAATAATGTCAAAAAAATTTTGTCCTAAAATTTTAACAAAGCATTTTAAGAAAGTCTAAAAACCTGTTTTCTCACATTGATTCTAAAAACTTTGAGTTGTATATCAGAATATCAATTTGCAACTTAAACTTTTACCATACATGAAAGATTATCAAAAATATATTGATGGGTCTATACTAATTGTGACTATTTATATTTACATTAAGCAAATTCTTTTACCAAGTTCTTTATATACAAATTACCACTTGCCCTATGTGAAATTCATTAAAAAGTTAAAAACCACAGAAATATCATTAGAAATAATGCATTCAAAATGCAACTGCTTTCCATCAATGAAGAACTTTTTAAATAATTTAATTGAAAAGTACTGAATTTCCCAGCAATTTCAGCTGCAACCATATTCTTCCTGAATGTTATCTGTGATTTAAGGGGGAAAAAAAAACTGAGTAAAGCTTGATTGCAAAGAACTAAAGAATTTGATAAGAATTCAATTGGTGTTTACTTATATCAAGAAATTTATAGTCTAAATAGATTTGTATAAAAATTGATAAAAAATAATGAAGAAAGAAAGTCTAATGAAGAAAGAAAGTCTAATGAAGAAACAAAGTCTTTAAAAACTGACAAATGTACCATATAAATAACTTCCATATTAATTTAAATCACAAAACAGTATCCCAAATCCAATTAAACTGAATGCAGGCATGGCATTTGATTCTTCTTCTTTTTTTTTTTTTTTTTCAATTCTTCTAAAAAGGCTAGCATTTAAAAAAAAATTAAACTAATGGGAAAGAATTTAGATTTTATGGGCTGGGGTTGTGGCTCAGTGGTAGAGCACTTGCCTAGTATAAAGGTCCATCAACATCTAAAAAAATATATAAAAAAAAAGAATTTAGATTTTTATGAGCAGATAAAGAATATTTTATAACAGATAAAGAATTATTCATCAATATTCAAAAGGCAAAACTTGGGGGTGTTTTTTATATCTCACATTTACTAATTAAAACAAATATGAAAAACATCAGGACTCTGCATAAAGGTATTATATTAATAATAAAGGTATTATATTAATAATAAAATAAAGGTATTATATTAATGCCATTAAAATAAAGAGGCTACTTGTTTTAGATTCATAGTCATATCATAGGAAAGAAATGAAAAAGTCATCTTTTTCCAAGATAAAACTTGACCACAAAATCATGAGCTTTCAAATTGAAAGATCATTGATTCAGATGACCATGAGTGCAGTACTTTGTCCTGAACAGATGCTTCTCTCCTATCAAATAATTAACTGATTTTATAATGATCGTTTAAGAATTTATGCCTCAAGATTTTCTGGTTTAAAAACAGAAATGAGTTCCATTTGGAAGTTATCTTGTTTTTTATGTTAATTATATTTTCTTTTTATTCATTTTAGATATACATGACAGTAGAGTGTATTTTGAATTAATTATATAATTCTAAAGCAAGAAATAAAGCTATAAAGTATTTACCTAATTAGTGCTCTGTCTCTGGACTTTAGGACCAATACTCTGTGTGTCCTCTTCCTGACTAGGACGTTTCCCACTGCTGAGACCAGTGCCCATGGAGCTTCTTCCTACACGTTTTAAAAAATGTACATTTAAGATAGGAAAGATGAAAATCATAGTGTGCTTGAATGCTTCTTTCTTACCTTGCTTTAACAGGTGAGTTTGCTGACTGTCTCCATGAGCATTATGTAAAATACTACTCCCTTGAGTGCAACCTGTTTATTTAACACAGTAAAATGACTTAAAATAAAATCCAAGATGTAGGTAGAAAGACTACAGATTCAAATTTTACTTTTTGTATCTAAGTTCATTTATAAAGTTTTCACAATCTTCCCTATAAATCAAAGATCACATGCCTAAATCAGGGATATTTAGGCTTATAGAATGTTGAGAGTTGAAAGGCAAAATCACTAATGATCATTTTCTAAGAAACATTTTTTTTAACCAGATGACAATTAAAAACTTGACTACGAAGGTAAAACACAGGGGCAAAGTAAGATAGATATCCTTCCTTTTTCCTGACACTTTCTTCCTCATTCTTCCTTCAGAGCCCCTCCAAAGCATATTTAATTGGAGATAAGCGAATAAGGGCCTGCCACAAGGGAGCTAAACAATTCAAATCATACAAAGAGGGGCAGATACAGACTAGATATGAGCAATTCTATCAAGACTTCCAAAAAGTGTTAGCAGCAAGGGTTGCCAAGCATAGAAAAGAACATTTTGGAGAAATATTTTTGATGGTGTGTCCAGTAAGGAAAATATGAGCATTTTGGCACCTGAATATGTCATCTTATGACCTGAACAAGACTACTTATTTTTATTTTATTATCTCAAATATTTTTGGGTAAAGAATTCAGCTTTTCAGGTACTCAAAACTAGGAAAATGGGGTTGGGGATATAGCTCAGTTGCTAGAGTGCTTGCCTAACAAGCACAAGGCCCTGGCTTCAATCCCCAGCACTATAAACAAACAAAAAACCTTGCCTTGGGTCATGAATGAGACTTCATATCCCTGGAAGAGATATCTCTACCATATATTAATAAACATTTAAGTTCACATTATTTTAAAATTTGTAGTCTAGTATTCACAGAATGGTCATCTGTAATTGTACCGAAAACATTCAATATTTGGACTTGTAAGGCTGAAGTTCAGACTCTGGATGATGGTAAATTCACTAATCAATGTGCTACTCCAGGTCTTACCATCTGTGGGGTTTCCCCTAATAGTGATACCTACCACAATGTAGTACTGTGTTAATATTATTTAAAATTACTTCTTTTCCTTAGTTTTAATTGGTATATTATAGTTGTATATAATAGTAGGATGTGTTGCTACATAATTTGTACATGCACACAGTATAACAACATAATTTGGTCAATACTATTCTCCAGTATTTCTCCTTTCCCTTCCCCCTCCTTCTGGCCCTTCTCCAATATTCAACTGATTTTGAGGTTTCCCTGCCGGGCCCCACACCTTTCTTTTCCTTTTTCCTCTCTAGCTTCCACACACAAGAGAAAGTATATGACCCCTGACCATCTGAGATTGGCTTATTTCACTTAACATAATGTTCTGAAGTTCTATCCACTTTCCTGCAAATGACATAATTCCATTTTTCTTTATAGCCAAATAAAATTCCATTGTGTATATATAACACATTTTCTTTACCTATTCATCTGTTGATGGTTACCTAAGCTGGTTCCATAGCTTGGTCCTTTTGAATTGTGCTGCTATAAAATGGGTATGCATATAATCACTATAGTACGATTTGATTCTTTAGGATAAATACCAGGGTATGGCATGGCTGGGTCACATGGCATTTTCATTCCTAATCTTTTGAAGAATCTCCATACTGATTTCCATAGTGGCTGCGCTAATTTACAATCCAACCAACAGTGTAAAAATGGTTTTTTTTCTATACATCCTTTCCAGCATTTATTATTGTTTGTTATTCTTGATGGTTGCCATTCTGACTGGAGTGAGTTGACATCTCAGTGTAGTTTTGCTTTGCATTTCCCTAATCACTAAAACTGTTGAACATTTTTTTATATATTTGTTGGCCATTTGTATTACATTATTTAAGATTTCACACCAACTATATGAATACACTTAACTGCCACTGAACTGTACACTTAAAATGGTAAATTTCATAACAGAATGAAAAAGTCAACAAAAACATTTCTGATTACTGTATTTACTTATGACATATACATTTTATTTATTTATATCTTACACATATTACTGAGAGCCTGTTAATTCTTTGGACTAGACCAGGTGCTAGAGATATAAATATCACTAAGACATAGAGTCTATCTTAGAGATTCACAGTCTAGGAGGATTAGATAGATAATAAAATCACTAAGTACAAATAAGTATTATTAGGTGCAGGGACAGAGTTTGATACAGGACAATGGTGACTGAGGAAAGAAAGGTCAGTTCTGGAAGACTCTTAGAGGTGGCTCTCAGGACAAGTCATAACTAGTCACCTTGGTTTCATTTTCTCAAGTTAATTCCATTCCTTTGCCCAGTAGTGAGATAAATGAGAATAACAAAATATTGAGAGAGCAGCCCAATAAGAGAAAGAACACAAACTAGACGATTCAACTTTTTTTAAAGTTTAAAAAAGCACAGACAAAATAATAGTATTAGAAATCAGGAAAGCTATTACCTTTGGGGAAGAAGAGAGAAATCAGTAAGTTCAAAAAATACATTGGGAATTTCCTTAAGAGACCATTTTATTTCTTTAGAGTGCTACATGATCAGCAGGTATGTCAGGGCTCCAAATTCCCCCCAAATTCAAGAACACCACTGTAACTGTCACTTCCTCATAAAATGTGGTAAATTATATTTTCTACAATGCAAGAGACAATAAGTAAAGAACAGAGCTTTGCTGGTCAATTAACTTGCTACTAGCTTAGTCACAAAAATCACGAATCTCCATATTAATGTCTTGAGCTAAGAGTATACAAGATAGGAACTCTTTTTTTCTAGACTAAAAGTAACATTTATTTATTTATAATAAAATAATATTCATTGTTTCTTTTAAAGTTCTATGAGGGAAAGAAGTTTACCTCATCATTTCCCCCTTATTTTAGGTTACCAATAGCACCAAAAGGAATTTTAACTTTAAAAGTTCTGACTTAAAAATAGTATGAGGGGAAAACTTCATAAAAAGAAATTTAAAGGAAAAATACAATAAAATTTTTAATAGTGATTGTCTCTAGTAGCTGGAATTGTGGGTGATAGCTGTTCATCTTTTCTAATGTTTTTTTTAATTCTCTATTGCAAATAATAATTTTTAAAAAACCAGCTTTGAGGTATAATTCACATAACCATAAAATTTACCTATCTTAAGTGTACAATTCAGTTATTTTTTAAAGTTAACTTTCACCAAAGTTGCGCAACCATCACTGTAATCAGTTTTAGAACATGTTCCATCTCCCCCAAGAGATCCCTACTGGCATTTATTCCCCAATCCTATATTGAAGCCCAAGGCAACATCTAATCTAGTTTGTCTCTGATGATTTGCTATTTCTGAATAGTTCATATAAATGGAATCATGCAGTGTATGGTCTTTCATGTCTGGCTTCTTTAATAAAATGTTTTTGGGTTTCATACATGTTGGCATTTTATTTCTTATCATGAATAATATTCCATTGTGTGGCTATATTACCTCAGACAAGTGTAAGTAAAGTTGATATAAACAATCATTTATAAGTCTTTGTAGCTGGGATGGTGGTGCACACCTGTAATCCCAGTGGCTCAGATGGTGACAAAAGGATTGTGAGTTCAAAGCCAGCCTTAGCAATGGTGAGGCACTATGCAACTCAGTGAGACTCTGTCTCTAAGTAAAATACAAGATAGGCTAGGGATGTGACTCAGTGGTTGGGTGCCCCTGAGTTCAATCCTAGGTACCCCCCCCCAAAAAAAAGTCATTTCTTTTGATACTTACGAACAAATTTTCTGGTTTGTACGAAAGATTTATATGAAGCTTTTTAAGAAACTACCAAACTGTTTTCCTAAAGTGCTAGTACTGTTTTATATCCCATTTCTCAGGAAGGGTTCCAGGGTTTTTCTTTTCTTTTCCATCTCCCCCAAGAGATCCCTACTGGCCATTTCCTTTCATTCCCCAATACTACCCTGAAGCCCAAGGCAACCACTATTCTAGTTTGTCTCTAACTATTTGCCATTTCTGCTTCATAACATTTGGTGTTCTTTTTAATTTAGCCATTCTAGGAGTATACAGTGACCAACTTGCCCCAGTTTGCCTGGCATTTTCTAGGTTATAGCACTGAAAGTTCTGTGTCCCAGAAAATTTACCAATTCTAGGCAATCAGTGACAGGTGGTCACTAAGTGGGTGTAAAGAACCACCTCACAGTTGGGCAGGGTGGCAAATGCCTATAATCCCAGTGGCTCAGGAGGCTGAGGTAGGAAGATTATGAGTTCAAAGCCAGCTTCAGCAATTTAGCAAGGTGCTAAGCAACACAGTGAGACCCTGTCTCTAAATAAAATACAAAAAAAGTGCTGGGGATGTGGCTCAGTGGTTGAGTGCCCTTGGGTTCAATCCCTAGTACCAAAACAACAACAACAGGAGCAACAAATTTAAAAAAACCTGAAACAAGGAGCTGGGGTTGTGGCTCAGCAGTAGAGCGCTCGCCTTGCATATGCGAGGCCCTGGGTTCAATCCTTAACACTACATAAAAATAAATGAGATAGAAATATTGTGTCCAATTACAACTTAAAAAAAAACACAAACAAACCACCTCACAATATTTAATGTTTGTATTTCTCTAATAATGCTGATGAACACAGTTTATAGTAAAAAATTTAAAAATAAAAACTAAAACACCTTGCTATAAGAAACAGATTGTGATCTATTTTATTATAAAAACACAAATACTTTAAGAAATCTATGTATGTTTGTTCCTTTCCTGAGTTCAATATGTATAAAAATGAGAGAAGAAAAATGAAACAGTATTACAGAGACTAAGAATTTTTCAGTTATTTAAAAACCTAAACTAAGTCATAAACAATCTTGCCCTTTGATGTGCCTTGTAAGGCACTGTAAGATAGAAACTTACAGACAGGCAAGTGTAGGGCATACGCTTCAGAAGCACATAAGTCCTTTCAAATGGAGGAGAAACTTCAGAGGAGAAAAGGTTAATTAATACTATAGTCCAAATCCCCAGGATCTTTCCACAGCCACTGCTATTCCTAGGTCCGAATGTTCTCCTTCACCCTCCTACTCAAATGCTACCCATACCTACCATGCTACAGGACAGTTTCTCTAGTCCTTTCAGCCCCTGTTGATCTCGCTTCCTTTTCTCTTATTGCCAAGTGGAGGCAGCATCTTACAATTTATCACTTTCTTTCATTTGTTTTTGTTTTACCTCCATGTGCCCATTCAAATTGTAAGCTCCAGTTACCCAGTTTTTATAGCTTTTGGGTCTTTGGAAAGGCCAATAGAACTCAGCTCCAACATGTGTTACAGGTTAAGTATTTACAAGACAAGAATAATCTCAAGATTTATTAATTTTTTTATAACATCACAAACTACCTTATAAATTTGTGAAACAAAATGATCCCAATTTAACTTGCTACCATGATTAACATTAGATGACAACTCCAAATAAAGGATAGGTTTCAGTAAACTTCTAAGAAGCAGTACATCCAATCACTGTCCATTATCCAGGCACCGGGAACCTATTGGTTCCCGTCCCTCTGCCCCCTGCCTGTCATAATGCTTCATAGAAATTTTGTCCCTCCCATTCAAGTGTAGGTTGACAAGGCAGGTTGTAAACAGAACTAGAGATATGGAAGAACTTTTGAAACGATATATTGTTGAGGTTTCTTCAAACTGTAGAGACCCTGAGAAAGAATATTTCTGAAATACACTGTATCACTGGCAACTATTTGGTAGGTAAATAACACTTTTAAAGGTGACCCACAGATGTAGGAAAGAGTAGGAACTTTGGGGGTACTCAGATGTGGATCCAAATCTTAGCTCAACTTCTTAATAACCATGGGATCTTGGTTAAGCTACCCTACCTCCCCGGGATAATTTCCCCAACCAAAAAGTGAGGACCTCAACACCAATCCCTTGGAAGGTTATTGTGAATATGTTGGCAAAAATCTACTGCTAGGCACAAGGTGGGCAGTGAAAAGGTGAGTGCTCTTATTCCTTTCTCCGAAAACTAATAAAATATATGCTTTTATAAAGATGCAGGATATTTCTGAATTCAGAAAGGTTCATTTTTTAAAAAGATTTATTCTTAGTATCAATTTAGAACATGTGATTTTTTAAAAAATAAACATTTCTAAAATATTCTCTTGATTTTAATGAAACTTAGCTGTGGGAGGCCAACCTTACGGGTGACTGAGTTACACTCCCCAGCTGGGTGCTGAGGCGCTCAGTCACAGAAATGGGTGTGTCTTGCTATAGGCCCATGGGTGAAGCTATGCTCACCTGTTCCTTTGTAATATTACCCCTTGCCCTGTTTAGGATAAAATCTTCCATGGAAGTACCTTGTGTGGGTCCCCTTCTCTTACTGTGCCCTTGGGTGTGGCCTACCCAGGTGTCAGTCAACCTGCTGACAGTGGACATCATGAAGAGAGACTCAGCCCCCTGAAACCTGACCCCTTGCCTCATTTGAATAGCTTCTCCTCAATAAAAGGGGTCAGCGCGTGCTCTTGCTCTCTTTCTGCAGACCCTTAAGGTCAGAGGAGCCATCACAGCGACCCCAAAGAAAAAGGTATTTGTGTCTCTTGTGTGGTTATTTCGTGCAGCCCAGTTAGCCCAGTTTAACTAGAGTGACCTCTGAGCCTTTTAGTCACGAGAACAGAAACCCAGCACTTAGCCTCATAGCATTTTAGGTTAGAGCTTTAGAAAACTGATATCATGATTCAAATTTCCGATATATATTTGACTTCTTTACATTATTAATATCATATATATTTAGAATGTATGTGATAACTACACACAATTCATATAGAAGATTATCACAGATGAGGCTTTGTAAGAAAAACCTCATGTATCAAAGGGCTAGAGGCCCTATGTATGTATATGGTCGGTCAATCTTTTGGCTCTGCTCAGAGGGCTGCTGACTTTCTTAATTATCTTATAGCTGATATTCAGCTAAAGAGAATAAAAAATAATGAACATTTGGAAAATGTGAGATTTGAGTTTCATTTTACCCTTAAAAATCAATCTCCTGGCTGGAAGTACAGCTCAGGGCTCCCACACTCATACATAGCACGGATGGCTATGAGTTCAAACCCTGAGCACCACAAAATAAAATAAATAAATGAAAAAAAAAAAAGATCTCATCTGGTTTAAAAGAAGACCTTCAACATGATCTAGTCCATATCTGCTACATGTAATGGTACTTCCCATCTTTAAAATGTCACCACTAGTTTGAGGGGATGATGTATGTATAAATGTGTATGCACGTGTACAGAGAATCTATTACACTAATTTTAGGGACAGATTTTTAAGGATAAAACCATTATAGCATGATTCAATGAACAATATAACTAATTATTAATTTCTTTATGTTAGTAAAAACAGAAATTTCTTAGTTTTTACTTACTTCCACTGCTGCTACAACCTGGGATATTTTCTCCAGGTGCATACCCCATGAGACCTCCATTCCCATTAGGATTAGAAGGTACGGAAGCAAGAAGCCCTAAAGGAGAATGAATTTCCTATTAAATTATTATCAAGATAAAATTCATGGATAAGTATGTAAATATCTGTTAAAGAACAAATCAAAGACAGTGACACACCTAGTCCTCTATATCGTGAGAGCTGCTGATAGATCTGTTTCATCCTTTCAATATTCAAACGGCTTGCCTCGGCATGGTTCACCATTGGTTTGGGATAATTAACTCCAATCAAACATTTGGCTACCTTCTGAATACCTTCTGGTGCATTCCAGGGATCATAAATATATTTTGCAGGGAAGCCTCTTAGGACAGGTAAATAACGCCTTTTGGGAGAAGGAAAAAATATTAATAAAATATATTATCAGCAAACTATCACAGATTACTAGCTATCAATATCATTTACGTCATCTGTTTACTCTTTATCTCTGCTGCCCATCATTAGCTATTCCACACTGAATAGTAATAATCCTTTATTTACCTGATGTAGTCTCCATTGGGATCTGTTCTTCTACCAAAACCAACAGGGCAATAGCAGTGAAAAAACTGTTGGAAAAAGGAACTACAAGACAGCCACATCCAGCTTCCAGCATTTATGCTCCAGTCTGCATCAAGCAGTAATTCTTCAAATACCTTCAGAAGTAACAGTAACCAATTAGCATGCACACACATGATTCTCAAAGCAAGTATTTTTGAGGTCACTGTAGATCAAAAGTCAAGGCAAAGAAAATCTAGCACAAAATTGTAAGATTAAACATTCCAAAGTTAGCTTTCGTGTGTATGTTCTGTAGACTGTTTCAGGAAAAGAAATGTGTTGGTAACATATGTTTAGTAGATTGCTTAAACAGAATTTATTCTTCAGCCTTCACAGTCTTATTGTAGGGAGCAAAAAATTACTTGAGCCACTGATTTTAAAGGATAATAGGATATTAAAAGTAGAGAAAAAGCAGATCATATTCAAGAAAACAAAATGATACCAAATAAATTACTAACTCAAACTTAGATACTTTGTACTTTGATGTAGATAAGGGGAGCACACCCAAATATAAGCACACCTTAGAAATGTACTAGCACTGCATGATTTCAAATTTTTTAAAAAGTAATGGAAATACTTTTTATGTTGATTGTATTGGTTATATACATGTAAAAACTGATCAAACTGCATACTTCAAATATGCACATTTTAGCTGGGCGTGGTAGTGAATGTCTGTAATTCCAGCGGCTCAGGAGGCTGAGACAAGAAGATCGCAAGTTCAAAACCTGTCTCAGCAACAGCAAGGTGCTAAGCAACTCAGTGAGACCCTATCTCTAAATAAAATACAAAATAGGGCTAGGGATGTAGCTCAATGGTTGAGTTCCCTAAGTTGAATCCCTGGTACCCCAAAACAAAACAAAACAAAAAAAAAAACATTATACTTCAATTTTACCTCAATAAAGCTATGGAAAAAACAAACATAAAAAAGAAAGAAATATGCTAGCATTATATAGATTAAATTTCGAATTCCTTAATTCAAAATAAAATAGAATTAAAATAAATGATTTTGATATAAATTTATTAAGTAGGTGCTATATATTTTCTTCTTGTACAACTTTGTACTAGAAAATAGAGGAGATGAGGGAAAAAAAACAGAATCAGAAATGGTCCTTGGATAGGGAAAATTTATGAAAGGTAAAACATATATGTAAATCCTGCTATGTGTAAGCACAAAATGTAGTATTCTTTTTTTTTTTAAAGAGAGAGGAGAGAGAGAGAGAGAATTTTTAATATTTATTTTTTTTAGTTCTCGGCGGACACAACATCTTTGTTGGTATGTGGTGCTGAGGATCGAACCCGGGCCGCACGCATGCCAGGCGAGCGCGCTACCTCTTGAGCCACATCCCCAGCCCACAAAATGTAGTATTCTTCACTTAATAAAACTATTACCCAAAAGCTATGATGTTAAATTGAGGTGAAATAATTAATATTTTTAAAATTCATAATATGAATTAGTTTCTTCTAAGAACTCTTGGGTAAATCAACTTTGGAACAGAAATGAACACCTATAAATATATCTGTCCAATAAATCCAGAATGTTAAATCTTAATAGTTCTCTTAACAGCTAGGCTGGTTTAACACTAACACAATTTTAAGTTTAATCCATTTAACCAGTTTTCACCATTCTTCCTGTCTGATTTTACCATTCTGCTCTCAGAATGTGTTCTTGTTTTGTGGGGATTCTATGCATTATCCACACAAAAGCTAGACTGTAGATAGGTCTACATTAGCTAAAACACCCACCTTCATTCCTTCTTCCCAGCTTATCCATAGGTCACCTCGTGTGAGGAAGCAAGCAACCGCATGTCTGGCCAAATGGTGAATCCAACCCTCCTGACGAAGCTGTGTCATGATAGCATCGATCCACGGAAAGCCTGTCCGGCCTTCTGCCCATTTGGCTAAAGCCTCAGGATTCTTATCCCAAGGAATCTGAACACAGATGGGGTTTCCTTCCATTTTATCAAAGCGTGGATTATTTGTTGCTGCTGTATAGAAAAACTCACGCCATAGCAGTTGCCCATAAAGAGAAAGGGGAGGAGAACTGTTTTTCTTTACCTGTGATTAAAAAGCAAGGAAGTATTATCAACAAATTTTTTTAAAAGTATTTTGAAAAATAAGCTCTAATTTTAGATAATACCTTTTTGTAAAGGTCAGTTAGTTTGAAGTAAAAGAGTCGACATGACAAACAGCCAAATCGGAGATAAGGACTGAGTCCAGTAGGGCTAGCAAGTAAGGAATTTGCATTCATTCGAGGTCTTTCAAAGTTTGCCACCCAAGCCTGAAAACATACAGAAAGAATTACATTGATCAAAACTGTCTTCTCCATTTTAAGTGTACAAAACCGAGATTTTTGAATTTAAAAAATTACATAATTCTTGGGAAATAACTTATTATGTCAGTCACAAATGCATGTTTTAATTTAAAAAAAAAAGATTTTAAAAAGTGAGCATTCTTTCATTTCAGCCATTTTGATGCAGCACACATGAAAAACTTTCAAATTCCCAGCAAAGGTAGAAAATACCTTCAATCTGTATTTTTGACACTGAGGGAAAGGTGACATATGGCAGTTTCCCCTTGTCCACAGTTTCACATCTCCAGGTTTCAGTTATTCATGGCTAACCATGGTCAAAAAATATTAAGTGAAAAATTCCAGAAATAAATAACTCATAAGTTTTAAATAAATAATAAAGTTTTAAATAAACTTTATTATAATAGTTTGTTATAATTATTCTATCATTAGTTATTATTGGTAATCTCTTACTGTGCTTGATTTAAAAATTAAATTTTATCACAGGTATGCATACATAGGAAAAAACAATCTATATAAGGTTTGGTGACATTTGTGGTTATAGGCATCCATTAGGGTCTTAGAATGTATCCCTTGTGAATAGAGGCACTACTATAGAATTCTATTCTAGTTTCAAAGTTATGGTCAAACTGATATAAACTTAGGTACAAAGAATGAAGAGGTAGTATGGTAGTAGCCAAAGGAAAATAATCAGAAGAGGAGGGGGAAGGGAATTTAAATACTCAGTTGTTAACTCTTAAACAATTAGTTTTGTGATATTTTAACTATTTCCACCATCAATCCTTCTTTTCAACAGCCTTCTTTTTTTTTTTTTTTTAAAGAGAGTGAAATAACTTAAAATATGTCAGTTTGGAAACATGAGCATGATTATATGATGAGCATGATTATATGATCTACATTATCATACTTTTCTTTCTAAATGCCTTTCCAAACGTGTAAGTGCTTCAGTTTCTCCACCTGGCCACACTGCAGAGGATAAGCCATCTGTATCAAAACCTAAGAAAGAAAAGAAAGGAAGATAAATGTATTATTCTTCTGAAACTAAAATATTTTTTATTTAACCATAATAACTAGGAGAACAAATTCTTCTGCAGAAAATTTGTAAGAACTGATAAAAATGAACTTAGTACCTAGATAGTCCTCCCTCACCTACAAAGGCTATGATGAGTTTTCTATGCTTTAGGATGCATCTTCACAGGTAACATCATCTCACATATTTACAGAATACCTAAAGAATGTACAGATTTATCACTCAGTTTATGATATCACTTAGTTTATAATCAGTTTTTCCCTTCCTTCCTCCCCCTTCCTGCTCCATTCTTTCTTTTTCTCTTTATCGCTTTCCCTACTAATGCAAAATACTTTATATGGCAAAATAAAATGAAGTAGAATTTTCTGAATCATTTAAGATTTACTGAGTCTTAATCTCCACAATTATTACAATTTATATCTACCTAGCTCTTCCAGTGAAGGAACACCGTATTTCTCATCATGGTCATCGGACAGAGGAGTTGTGCACTTTTCTATCACTTCTGAAGTAATCGTCTCTACTGGTATCTCCAGTGGTTCCATTTTGCTGATGAGAGTCTGAAATCTTTTATAAGTTAGAGGCGGTTGTCCACCATTGAGTTCTATAATCCTATTATATGAGAGTTAGTAAAATGCAGTTAGTAAAAAATGACAATATATTTTTGTTGACAATTTCTGAAAAGTCTTAAAACCAGAAAATAAAATTTATCATTTAAAACTTTTAGAATTTTAGCTTCTCATATATAACCAGGAACATATTCAAATGGTTAATTCATGTAAAAAGTATTCTCTACTTTTTAGATATCTGCTAGGTATCAAAAATATATAATATGTAAATGCCAAGACCATTAAGACAAATAAGATTAAGAAAGTGGGAAAAAAAACCCAATTAAATGGTTAAATTAGCTTAAAGGCAAAAACAAGAAAGTAATTCACATGAATATGTAAAAAAAATGTATTATAACCCAACTTAAGGAATCTCTGGATAATTAATGAAAATTAAACAAGACTGATAATGATATTACGAGTAATCAGCAAAAAATAAATTTTGTTGTGTATTATAAAAGGTTTACAACATGACATATAGGATACATACAGATAATACAAGAGTTACTATACTGAAGCAGACTAACAACTACAAGCTCACCAAAAAATCTTAATTATTTTTTGATGAGAGCAGCTAAAATCTACTTATTTAACAAAAATCCCTAATGCGATATTATTTTACCAACTGTGGTCCTATGTTATATGGAACTTGCTCATCCTATATATCTGCTACTTTGTATCCTTTGATCCACATCTCCTCATTTTTCCCAGCAAGTTTCATTAAGATTCTATATTATGATAATGACAATTATTTGTTATTTTCTACTATTTTTTTTCAAGACTGGGGATTGAACCCAGGAGGCTCTACACCTGAGCTACACCTCTACCCATTTTTATTTTATTTTGAGACCCTGTCTTGCTAAGTTGCTGAGGCTGGCCTTGAACTTGTGATCAGGAACTGCCTTAGCCTCCCTGATTGCTGGGATTAAGAGAGTATACCACCATGCCCAGTTTGTGTTCATGTCTTCATTAAAGATATTAACATTTGCATCTACGTCACATAAACTACTATCCCTTACTTGTGATTTTGTTTTCCATGGTTTCAGTTACTCTTGGTAAACTGTGGTCCAAAAACATTGATATTTGACTTCATTCTTTACAGAAAGTGAGAGAGACCACGTTCACTTAAATTTATTACAATATATTGTTATAATTATTCTATTTTATTATTATTATTATTATAAAGCTCTTATTATGCCTAATTTATAAATTAAACTTTATCATAAGTATGTATATAGAGGGAAAATATAGTATATCTGAGGTTTGGTGCTATCCCTGGTTTCAGGCATTTATTGAGGGTCTTAGAACATCTCCCTTGGATATAAGGGGAGGACTACCATACTTAGGACATATAAGCCCCCAAATTCCAAATTATTTGAGTACCTTATATATTTACTTCTGATCACTAATTGCCTCAAACAAGTCATAGTTAAAAGAATAACTAGCTTTACCATGGAACTTCAGATCAGATAGATTAGATACTATTTGGGAGTAACTACTGTTTTTCATTATGACAATTTGCTTAATAAAGAATCACAGGGAACTCCAACTTGTCATTTTGAGTGCAGAAATTAAAGCTTATCAGGAGGGTTCAGTAAATTAGTCAAGATCACATAACTGATAAATGACAAATCTAAAACAATGTATTTTTATTATATATCACATATAAATTATTATCAACTATGTGTACAGAAAATAATCATCAAAAAGCTATACTCTCTGCTTTAAGTAAATTTTCTTTTGGCATAATATTCTAAATTTACACATAGGGTCATATAAATTTTATTGATTGTAATGATACCACAATGGTATTATTGAAGGTACTGTATATTATAAAATGAAAACCTTATAAAACTGTTTTCTCTATGTTCCATATAAACATGATAGACTGCATATGGTAAATATTCATATTCAACCAATAAGCACTACTGATATGGAGAACACTGAATCTACCAGTTGTAAGCACCTTCTCTTACCCTGTTTGCTGCCTCCTTCTGATCAGCTCCTAGGGAGCTAGAAAGCAAGTTTACTAAAAGGACATAAGACTTCCAGATTAATCCCAGCACTCGGCAGCTGAGGCAGGAGGATGCTGAGTTCAAAGCCAGCTTCAGCAAAAAGCAAGGTGCTAAACAACTCAGTGAGACCCTATCTCTAAATAAAATACAAAACAGGGCTGGAGATGTGGTTCAATGATTGAATTCCCTGAGTTCAACCCCCAGTTACCCCCCCCCCAAAAAAATCAAGTAAGATCCTTGTCTGTATCAAATCATGATTTTAATATACACAGAGACATGGAATAAAATTAGTCATGTTTATTATAGAATTATTTTATTAACAATAAAATCTGTAAATAACTTAAGAAAAATAACTAAAAAGGTATATAATTGATATTTTGGTATTTGTAAGAACAATCATATGGCAAAGTTTTACTTTAGTAAGTTAACAAATCCCACGAACCTCCCAAACTCACTGTATCTACTACTTCCTAGCCTTCAATTTGACATAATATTTGTCAGACAAAGCATCACCAGGGACTAGTGTTTCAAGAAGCATACTTTTGAGAAATATGGTATCAGGCCATTGTTCAGATGACTAAAATTATGTAAAGTTACAGAATATTCAATTTGCATCTGGACTTAAAATCTAGATTAAAAAGATAATGTATACACATGAAATAAAATAAGATAATCATACAAGATATGTGAAGGTGATTTATGGCTCTGCATTATATAAATTACAAAACTAATAATACTAAGAGCCCAGAAAAGTCAGACCATATTAGGCTGAATTAGTCAAAAAACATTTTGTAACAGTGTTAATCATTAATAGCTTTGAAACTGAAATACTGAGTACTTTTATCTTATGCACAATGTCATTAATTTTGGAGCTTGTTATTGAGTGCATAAAAATTGTAGCAGCTAAATTAAATGCTAAAGCTTTGACATGTATTCATTTAATTCTCCCACAACTCTATGATGTACATGTTATTTTCACTTTACAAATATATGTATTAGTAACTAGTTCAAATGTCTATGTACTTAATACCACTGTATACTTTAATATGGTTGAGATAGTAAATGCTATTATGTATATTTTCCCATAATAAAAAACAAAACCGTACTTGTCTAGGTCATATAATGTGTGTGAAATTCGTACAATGACTTCTACTCCAGCTTCAGTAGCCAGTTTCTTTATAGCTGCATCTCGTTCCTTTCCAAAGGGCTCAGAATCATATTCAATTGAAAGTTTAGTAATGTTCCATTCCTAAAATGAGAGAAAGAAGTAAAAATGTACACCAGCTTTATAATTATTATTTTTTTCTATCATAACAATAAGCGAAAGGCTCAAATTCCACCTAAAATGATTAAATAAATCAAACTTCCAACATGCAGGAAAAAATACACAATTTATCACCCCAAGAATATGCAAATAGTGAATGTCTTCTCACTAGATTCCAGGCATCATGCCAGGCACTACTCTACCTAACAATACGTTCAAAACCAGTTCTTAGACTAAATGTGTTTGTACAGCACTTTACTTTTAAAAATTACTTATAATTACATTATCAAACTTCAACATAACCCTCAAGACTTGGTACTTCAGTTGGTATCTGTGTTGTGCAGATGAGATTAAAATTAGGGACTTGCCCAAGTCCATAGAGAGCCAGAACACCTGAACTTATGCCTGCTGGCCTAAGAACTGGTCTTTAACAAATCTTTGGTAATCAATATTGTAAATGCTGCTTTAGATGAATCCTATAAATTCTGTATATTAGCATTTCTATTTTCAGTTTATAAATATTTGCTATTACTATTCATTTTTAGTTTGATTCTGTTGAAGTCAGACAATATAATATGTAAGATTTCAGACTTTTGCAGTTAACTGATTCTTATTTTATAGCAAAGTATAGTCTATCTGTCTTGGTGAATGTTTCCTGTGAATGAGAAATGTGTGTTCTATAGTTCTTGGGTATACTGTTCTACAAATACCAGCCATATCAAACTGACTGATAGTGTTGTTAATATCAATCTTATCTTTATTAGTTTTTGTATTTTATAGAAGGCACATTCCTATATTCCTGGAGAGGTAGAGGCTATGAATTTCCTTCAGACCTAATATTTGGAATTTGCACACTGTCTTCTTTGACATTTGTTTTACCCAAGTTATAGGGACAACCCAGATTCAGTGGGGGTGGAGAAAAACTCTTTTGATGGAAAGAGCAGCAAAATGATGAGGATTCAATACCCCTTCCAAGATATCTGCATGGCTCACTCCCTTCTCAAATATCACCTTATAAGTGAGGCCTTCTATGATTTCATATGAAGTAACTACCCTTTCCTTGCCCTAACACTATTTCACATTTTATGTTTCTCTGCAGGACCCATTATCACCTGACATTGCATATTTACTTATTTATGATCTATTTCCTTCCCACTAAAGGACAAGCTCTGAGAATGTAGGTACTTTATCTGTTTCACTACTATTTCTTTTTTAATTTTTTAGTTGTAGTTGGATCTAATACCTTTATTTTATTTATTTATATTTATATGGTGTGAGGCCCAAACCCAGCGCCTCGCACATGCTAGGTGAGCACTCTACTGCTGAGCTACAACCCCAGCCCCTCAATCTTATATTTCTAGCACATTGAACCCTGTCTTATACACAACAGGTATTCAATTACTATCTGTGAATGAATTCTATCAAGCATGTGCCATGAAGTAATAAAGCAAGATCCAAAATAGCTCAGAGAGCATATATAAACCTGATGCTGAAATAATAGTGGCTTTATATATTCTTTTTATTTATTATGTGATTTTTCAACAAAATATTTTATTATGCTTCAGTGTGCTCACTTATAAAGATGTTAGGCACATATCTCTTGTTCTTGGATATAATGAGAATTTTTTTAAAAAATTCAAGTATATATTCAACATGTATCTATTCTCTAAAATGAGTACTTTAAACTCTTCATTAAAAGTTTCTGCAGAGAAAACAAAAAGGTTCTGCAGGTTCTTTCTTGTGCTCGTCTTGGTAACTTTACCAATTTGGTGCCAAATGTGGAAGATGCAACATGTAACTCTATAATAATACAAGCAACACACTTACAATTACAGTGCCATCCAAGTTTTGCCTAAGCTAGTACCTCCTAAGCTTCTTGATCATTTTTTTTTTTTCAGGAAAACATGAAAAGAAGAAGTGAAAAGAACAGGTCATTTTGTCAGCCTATATTAAGCCGGAATTTAACTGAGGAAAAATCATCATAGAAAACGCATCATAAGTTTATTAGACTTGTTTGTATGCACATGTATATATAAAAATGCTCTGACACATTCCTAAATCTACTCATTATAAATAGAATAAACTGAGCACATATGATAGAGGAAAGATGGATACTAGATGAGACATCAGTACTGAAGTCACTATCATGTTCCAATAAATTAAATGCAATGTTATCAGGTCTAAACCCATTTTTCCTCCAATGTGGGAAACAGAATTTCCTATTAAAAATTCTCATTATTTGCTATATAATAAAACCAGACACACTAATTTAAGTGAGTCAGCTAGTTACTGACAAAAGAATCTTCTCCCCGAGACAAACCATGGGTATGAGAACTAGGAGTGGGCAGGAGAATGGCTTTTATTTATTTACTTATTTTATTGGTACATTTATATTTAATAGGGAGATTCAATGTTACAAATTTATACATGTACATAACATAATTTGGTCAATTTCATTCCCAGTATCTTCCCTTTTTTCTCCCCTCCTGCCCTATACAGGGAAGACACCTGCTTTTATCTTTCTATAACTTAAAAATATATGTATTTAGTACCTTTAAATATAAAGTTGAAACATGAATTCAATAAAAAAGGAAGTAATTATCTCCATAGCTCTAGATAGGAAAACACTTTTCTGATTAATTTACTCTGTCATTTTATATAGACTATTGTATGTAGTTGAAGGAAAATCAGAATAAAATAGTAAATGTTCTATGTGTATGCATGTATTCATGTATTTGCATTTGACAGCTTATGTTAAAACCTATGTCTCTCTGCCAAATTAACAAGATAGGGCATAATTTAAGTGCATAAGATAGTTTGACCCAATCATATACTATTTTGGGGAGAAGAAATCTCAAAACAAAGAACACAAAAGATGTGCTGACTTAAAAATATTTATTCAAAAAGAAGTATATAGCTGTACACTGTGGTGCATGCCTGTAATCCCAGCTACTTAGGAGGCTGAGGCAAGAGGATCCCCAAGTTTGAGGTTAGTCTGGGCAACTTAGTGAGACTGTCTCAAAATAAAAAATAAAGAGTAACTGAGGATAAAGTTCAGTAGAAGAATATACCTGGCAAATGGAAATGTTATTTTACAGCAATCAAAATATTCTTGGGATTCACTTTGCCCATACCAAATGGATTATTTATAGGATTGAAACGACTGAAGCAATTATCCAAATACATTTTTACACTTGTGAGTTGTAGATAACTGATTATTGTTTCTGGGATGCTTTCTTGTCAGAATTCCTCATATATCAGTTAAATTAGAATTCCACAAAGTTATAGTATTGAATAATCTTTAATGAATGTCAAATTTTCACTAGCCAAAGTTGTTACATTAGCCAAATCATGACCATTAAATGTTTCTTTCCTACCATTAAGAGAAAGGTAAGGTAAGAATGATTTGATACTCACTATTGGGGTCCTTCTTATTCAGAGAATGAAATGGTTCTTTTCAGGATTAGAAACAGAAACACTATTACTCTAAAAATATAATGAATCAAACAGCTCCAAGAAAAAGCAGATAAGCGTTTAAGAAATCTGATAATAGCAAGTAGGAAGGGAAAAGCAAAAAAGAATAATAGTCAGGAAAATCAGCTTCTGATCTTAACACTCGCATGAACTAACTGTATAATCTTGGGCAACTCATTTAATCTTCCCAGGCCTAATTGTTTCATCTGGGAAAAAAGGGAGAAATAAACAGGAGATTGTTAAGATTCTACCAGGCTTAAAAACAACAACAACAACAAACCAGAAACCTACAATTTTATATTATTGGTAAAATGTCAGTGGTTTTTGACCCTCTGATCCAGAATTGACCCACAAACATACTGGCACTTATGAGCAAAGATATGTAAATGTGGGCAAAGGTGTTTACTGGCATATTCTGTATTAACAAGAGGCCTGTGGGGGTGGGGTACTAAATGGTTAGCAGACAATTACTTAAAGAAATCATAGTATATCCACACTAAGGAATACTATGGAGCCATTTAAAAGACTGAGGAAATAATACGGAACAATCTCCAAAATACATGTTTATATGAACACAGCATGGCTCAAAACAGTGAATATAGTTCTCTCATTTTGGGATTTTAAAAAGGGAACAGTAACACATGAGGATACATATAAATATACATATATAAATTCTTGTTTATGCAAAGAATATTTCTAACTGGATACACAAGAAACTGGCAGTAGCTCATGTAGCTTCCTTCTGAAAGGGGAACTAGCAGTTAAGGTAGAAGAAAGATTTAACTTTTCATTTTAAACAATCCTTCTATAATGTTTGATTTTAGCAGGGGTAACTTTTTCATTAAAGAAAAAAGCCATGCAATTTTCATTTTAAAATACTTGTATTCCTAATACTTTAGCACAAAAAGCATTATTTGCCAAATATGTTCTCTGAAAAAGGTTATTATTTTATTCAAATATTTGCAAATTACCTTGAAAAGCCTGGGAAACACATCTGCTGGTTGTCCACGAATCACAAATAGACGAGAATTTAATTTTCGTAGATTGGCATCAAGATCCTCAAGACATTGAAGCAAAAATCTAGAGAAGAAATACAAAAAATGTTAAAAATATACATTTAGAAGATGTAAAGCATTGCAAAACCATGTTATTACATAATTTGAAATGTTATTCATCATTTTATTAATACCCCTAACTCATATAGAAATTACTCTGTCCAGAAAGAATACTTAGTTTTTGTTAATTATAGCACAAGTTTCCTAATATTTTAATGCTTTCCTAAATCAAATCACTAATTTTCATTAAATAAAAATTACATAAACAAAAATTTAATTTGTGAAAATAAAAATTATGCAAAGATATAGCAAAGCAATTAAATGAATTAATTTCATTATTTAAACTTGATGAAGTGACAAATTTCCTATATAAAAATGACTTCACATAGAAAGGCCACCTTGAAAAATCTAGAACATTTTTTTACTCTGGGAAAAATGGAAATATCCTGTTGAATAAGTGAGTAAATAATTTAAGAATATAAATACTAGGGGTGACTGTTATCATCTAAGGCAAAAATCATAATACTTATTTTCATGTTTCTAATCTAAAGAAAAAAGGAATTAATAATAATTAGATGCTAAATTATGTGGTATTAACAATTGACTATAGAGAGTACCAGATTGCTTTTTTTTAAGGTCTCATGGAACAGGTGGGGCTATAGATTTTTTCAATAAATTAAGTACCACCAAAGTTTACATATGACATATATCTGAAAGAATTCTGAAGCAGTGATAGAAGACAGCTTACTGTGTTATTCTACCTCGATGAAACTGAGCATTTCCCAAGAACAAATCTAAAAGAGGTCAGCCCTGGAATGTTCAGCTTCATCGTTTGTATCATATTAATTTTCATATAGATTCAGTTCTTTCAGTTTATTTCCTTTCCATCTTCTTTTATGTTTTTAAATATTTTTCTGTCTTTTCACAGGCTACATACTCATTGAGAAGAATGGTCATGTCTTTCTTGAGAGGAGGAGTGGTTGAGGAAGGAATGAGGTATCACAGAAATGCACTGTCCAATACAATGACCCAAAGACACATGTAGCCATTTTAATTTAAATTAATTAATATTTAAAATTCAGTTGCTCAATTACACTGGCCACATTTCAAGTCCTCAATAGCCACATAGATGGCTAGTAACTACCACATTAGACAGCACAGGTGTAGAACATTTCTATCACTGCAGAAAGTTCTACTAGAGGTTCTCTAGAAGGTTCTACAAGGTTCTTAGTCTAGATTATCTTGTTCTCTTTGCCAATTCTGATCCCATCATTTCACCAAAAAAAAAAAAAAGCTGATTGTTTTTCCAACTGTAGTTATTAATGTTTAAAGTATATTAGTCAGCTGACACTTTTCCACTTCAGGAGTCAACATTTCTAGAGCTTAGAGAGTCTCTCACAGTCACTCAAGAGGATGTGAAAGACAGTCCACCAATTTACCTTAGGAAGTTTCATGCGATCATCAAACGAACAGAAAACAAACTTTTCTGTGCTCACATTTATATTTATCACATACCTCTTCTCTCTTGGTTTGGAGTCACCTCCCTAATACCTAATCCCCAGCCCATTCCAACACTACCAATATGTTAAGTTCTTCAGGGGAGAAGACTTTAGTTAGATGCATAGCAATATGAGAATATATGAGTTTCATAAAATTATCTGCAACTATGAATAACATCACATGTGGTGATGTTTATTGGAAAGAATGTAATTTAATATATTTGCTTATTTACAAGAAAGTTTTTGTTTTTGTTTTGAGATGGGGGTCTCACTATGTTGCCCAGACTGGCCTCAAACTCTTGGGATCAAGCAATTCTCCCACTTCCTCCTCCTGAGTAGCTGCGATTATAGGTGTATGCTGCCCCACCTGGATAGCAAGAGAATGATTAAACCAAAAATTAAGAAATCGAATGGACTGGCATCTTAAAAGTTTGCTTAAATTAAAACAGCATAAAACTAAAATGTCCTGAAGAGGTAATCCAAGGCAAAGATAATCCCCAAATCTTTGTTGTCTCATCAGCTTTACCATGTTTACCTGCACTGGTAATAAATCACAAAAGTTCAATTCAATCTTTCAGTAGGAATGTTTTTATGTAGTATGAGGTAAGATCAGAAAAGCAAAATATCAAAAGAACATGATTACTACATAAAATGAACAACTGAGTCTGGATTTGTTAATAACTGGTTCTTTATTTTCCCTTTCTTATTTGTAGGCTGAATAAATATTCTAATGCTTTTCAATAAACACTGTATGAATTAACAAAATGTTGGACAGAATAATATGGACTGAAGTAATGTGTTACAATGGAAAATATTGCAACCTAAGAATTAATTCTATTTCGGCACTTCATGAAACAATGTCTAGAAGCTGTATTTAACTATGGTGATTCTCTTCCAAATTATGATATTTTCTTCCATAGATGTTATAATTTATCTCTCTGGTTTCACATAAAAATTACAAGATAAAGTGGACTCAAAATTACAAGATATAGTCACTTTAAAAAATAACACAGGTACTTTGTACACAGATATTTAAAGTAGAAAATATCTATATGAAGAGAAAAAAGAAAAGAACAAAGTAGAACAAACTGTGACACTGTCCTTTATGTCTACTCATGTTGATATGGGCATAAAGATAATAACTGGAAGGATACTTAACAAGCTATTAATAATATCTACCCTTGGGGAATGGGATAGGAGTAGAAACATACTTTAAAAAAATTCACAAAAAGTTTAAAATTGATAATCAGCATACATTTATTTAAAGAAGAACAAAAATGAGATATACTGTATCTATTGTAAGCCTGGTTTAATACATGCTGAACATTTTTTCAAAGCTGTTGCTTTGAAATATTTCTATGGCATAAAATCTCATAGTATTCTATTATAGATGTTCCATAATATAACAAGTCCTTCAATTGATCCTGAAAACTGGTACAGTAATAACATCTCATAGCATTTTGATGAAAACTGAATAAATTAACATATATGAAGCTCTTAGAAGAGAGTCTGCTCCAAGTAAACACTATTATATAAGTGTTATTTTTTGCTTTTTAGTTCATCTTTTACCCACCTCTATTCAGCCTACAGTAATTCCAGTTATTATCTCTTGTTTGTATTATTTACTGCAATACCATAAAATTGGTCTGCCTTCCAAAAACTCTGTCCACTGTACTTCATTTTAATACACAATACCAAATCTTTGTGAGGTACACTTTCTGTACAAAGGTCTTCAAAGACTCACCTCTTATATAATAATAATAATAATAAAAAACTTATTTTCTTGGCCACTAACCTAGGGAGCCAGGCTCATTTTCTCCTCCACTCCCCTTGTCCTCCCACCAAATCAAACTAGTTCTCTTTTTCCTATACATTCAGTCTCCTAGAATTTGCTCCATGATATTTCCTAGGCCTGGAAGGTCTTTGAAAAATTTCCATCTCTTCAAGTTCATTCTTACTAAGTTTTCAGT
Source organism: Ictidomys tridecemlineatus (assembly GCF_052094955.1). Classification (NCBI taxonomy): domain Eukaryota; kingdom Metazoa; phylum Chordata; class Mammalia; order Rodentia; family Sciuridae; genus Ictidomys; species Ictidomys tridecemlineatus. The sequence continues at coordinate 13,870,265 of NC_135482.1, read as the reverse complement.
TTTACGCCTGAAAGTAATTTCTCTACCCTCTGAATTGTCAAAGGACATAGTGCTCTCCTCATCCTGGAAAAGCTTTGAAACTGTACCTCTTATTATTGATATACAATGTGTGTGTGTGTTGTACACATATCACCTCCTCCTGATGGATTTCAAAGTATGTGTGACTGATTCTTTTTTTTAATCTTTTTAAAATATTTGTTTTAATTGTAGGTGGACACAATAGACTTTATTTTATTTTTATGTGGTGCGGAAGATCAAACCCAGTGTCCCACCGGTGCTAGGCGAACTCTCTACCACTGAGCCACAACCCCAGCCCCTGTGTCTGATTCTTAATCATAGAATTTTCTTAAACTGTGTTTTGATTTCTATCTTTGGCAAACAAATCTCAAAATGTGCCTTGTACAATTTACTGAAAAGATCTGAAATAGGGATTAAATGACCTAGGTTTGTTTTGTATAACTATTGAAAGGATCAGAAACAGCATAAAATCACAAAGTAAAATCCCCTAGCACTTGGTAGATATTCATTAAATTGAAGTTATCATTTTTTCCTTCAAGAATAATTTCTAATTTTGATAAAAACCCATGTATTTCTGAATTGTAAATAGTTGGGCATGACAAAAGAAAACAATGAATTTCTTGGATGCCTACACCTATACAGAACTTTGAATTTCATCTGTATATGATTGTGAACCCAGGTTTGACCTTTGTCAGCAATAAGAACACTGTGAATATGAATATATATTTATAAACAAGATACAGTGCAACTAAGACTCTGAATCAACCAACCTTTAAATATATAATTCTTCTTAGGTGGTACTACCAAAAACTTCTAATTTTTTTTAAGTGTTAAATGAAAAAGGATACTTGAAAACTATACAAAATCTAACACTTCATCCTTTACCCTTAACCGGGAAGAGAGATTGTTCAGAGTTCAGCTTGAGTGTGGTACAGAAAACACATGAATTTTAACATTTCATATTACAAATGCATCTGTCTTAAAATAGGTATTCAGTATTAAATCAAATGAATGATTTAATGTATTCAATTGAAAATATATTTGGTATAATTTTAACAGGAACATATTTAGAGATCTTCTCTAATTTGGCATATACTATATACTATCCATATAGTATGGATAGTATATAGTATATACTATAATCATACCCATTTGAAAGCTCAGTTAATAATACTATCTAACTACATGCATCACATTGTTTTAAAAATAGGCCAGTAGTAAAACTCACCATAGCCCTTTGCATAACTGTACTGTCTACACAGAAAAACAGTCCTCATGCTCTTTAATTACAATACTGAAAGCAACACTTTCAAATAAATTGAAAAATATATTTCTTCATTTTAAATATTTTAAGGATTTTTCCCCTCCACAAATCACTATTTATTGCTATTATAAGAAAATTACATGGAGTAAGCTTCCTTATACCACTTTCAAAAGATGATTTCAACATGAATCAACAGAAATAGTTTCTTAAAGTAGGTCATTGCTATAGCAACCAGTGGGCGGTTTAGTATACTCCCATCACAATGACCTACTTTCCAGCCTGTGCTAGAACAGCTTTATATAACTAGTATTTCTAGTTCTGTCTATAAAATAGTCTGAAAAAGGGCAATAGCAAGACACAACATAATCCTACTGAGGCTGAAAACAATGAGTTATGAATTAACATGTATCATACCAGAATAAAGCCATCTGTTTCTGTACTTTAGTTTCTAAATTATATCTTATCATACACTCAACAATGAAAACTACTTTTAGAATACTAAACCAAAACAACTCATTGCTGACACTAGAGAACTGATTTAAAGAATATAAACTGAAATCACTAAAACCACATGGAGAATATCTTCTTCCATTTTCCACATAAAACAACAGAGTTAAATTTAAAAAAATTAAAAAGTTCTAGATATACTATCATAAAGAAAAATGTAGATTCTAAATTATAAACCAAAGTCTATGGCGTTTTATTAGATTTCAAAATTATAAATAACAATATTTCTATTAAGTGAAGAAAATTTATATATGCTTTTTTTTTCTGGTTTGTCACAATTTTTTTGTACTTTATTCCAATTGTCAGGATATTTATGATACACATGTTCCCCAAAGAAAATAGCTTAATGTTCAATAAAGTTAAAATATATATTTCAAAAGCAAATTTTGCATTTGCCAGACTCTAAAGACCACAGACCAGTGAATATATAGATTGATAGTTATTTTTTTGTAACAAATATTTTGCAATGCCCTTTTTTAATCCTAAAATAAAATTTACAGATAAAACATCCACATTCACAAATTTAAGACATTTTTTATAATGCTCTAACTGTAACAGTAGGAAAAATTAAAGGAGGGTCTCTCACACACACATATATGCATTATAATTACATATAATAGTGGGATTCATTATGACACATTTTATATGTACATAATTTGATCAGTCTCATTCCCCAGTACCTTCCCTTTCCCTCCACTCCTTCCTTGCCCTACACTACTGATCTCCTTTATTATTGTTTTAATTAGTATATTAAACATACATATATATGCGGGACTCATTATGGTGTATGTACAGGGACACAGTATGATTTGGTAGATCTGCTCCCCCATACTTCCCCATTCTCTCCCCTCTCTCTTGATTCTCTTCTGTTCTATTGGTATCCCTTTATTTCCCCCATCCTTTAGCTTCCACATATAAGAAAACATTTGACCCTTGACTTTCTGAGTCTCGCTTATTTCACTTAGTAAGATGTTCTCCAGTTCCAGCTATTTATCAGCAAATGATGTGATTTCATTCTTCTTTATGGCTAAGTAAAACTTCATTGTACCTATATGCCATATTTCCTTTATCTAATCATCTGTTGAGGGATAGTGGTTCAAGAACTTGGCTATTATGAATTGGAACTGCTAAAAATATTGATGGGCCTATATCACAACAGGATGCTAATTTCAGTTTTTTTGGATAAATATCAAGGAGTGGGATAGTGGAGTAATATGGTAATTTTCATTCCCAGTCTTTTGAGGAATCTCCATATTGCTTTCCAAAGTAGTTATACTAATTTGCAGTCTCACCAACAATGTATAAGTGTACCATTCCCCCCACATCCTCGCCAGCAATTATTGTTATTTGTATTTTTAATGATTGCTCTTCTACCTGGAGATGAAATCTCAGTGCAGTTTTGATTTGCACTTCCCTCATTACAGAGAATGTTGGAATTTTTTCATTTGTTGGACATTCACATTTCTTCTTTTGAGAAATGTCTGTTTAGATCATTTGCTTATTGATTATTAATTTTTGAGGGTTAAGTTTTTAAAAAAATATATTGTAGTGTAAGGGTCTGGCGAAAAGTCGGAGGAAGAGACCACCAAGAGACTGACTCATGCAATTGCAGAAGGGGATTTATTGAGGATCCAATTCAGCGTGCTGAGGCTCCAGGCTCACTCAAGAAGCGAGAGCAGCCCAGAGCCCAGAGCAGAGGCTAAGCAGTGCTTAAGTACACTTTTTGGGGAGGGGGGGGCCTTTGTATACATCAGAACAAATCAGCATGAGGCGCGGGAAAATTGAACAACTCTCATACATGATTAGCACATTCATTGGCAGGAACAGGTCGGGCGGGGGTGATTGGTCACTCCTAAGGCGGGTACACATTCAAACTGATTGGTTCGGGCCCTGTATGCCTATGTTTCAAGCTGCACAGGGCCCTAGGCTAAATGGCCAGTAGGGCGTTGTCTTAACTGCCTCAGGAATTTCAGGTTCTGGGTGTGGCAGAGGAATTTAACAATACCTGGTCCTTCACTTTTTAACTCAGGCCTTGCAGCTTAGAAACTTTACAATGCCTGGTCTTTTACATTTTAACTCAGGCTTTGCAGCTTAGAAACTTTACCCTTTCAGTAGATATTAATCCCATCAGAACAGTAACTGGCAAAGATTTTCTCCCATTCTGTAGGCTCTTTCTTCATGCTTTTATTTCCTTTGTTACAGATAAGCTTTTGAATTTGAAGCCATCCCACTTACTGACTCTTGGTTTTACTTCTTGAGCTTTAGGAGTCTTATTAAGGAAGTTGGTGTTTGTGCTTATATGTTGACTGTGTTGACTCTGTTTTTGGTTTTTTGTTTTCCTTCAAGCACCAGCAGTGTTTCTGGTCTAATTCCTAGGTATTTGATTCCTTTCTGAATTGGTTTTGGTGCATAGTGACAGAGATCCAGTTTCATTCTTCCACTACTTGCTGTTTTACCAGCACCATTTGTTTAAAAAAGGCTATTTTTTTCCCCTACAATATGTTGGATATATGTTTTTGGCACCTTTGTCAGAATCAAATGTGTCTGTTCTCTTCCACTGGACTTCATGTCTGTTCTTAGGACAATACTGAAAGGGTAAAGTTTCTAAACTGGAAAGCTGGAATTAAAATTAGGTATTATTAAGTTCCTCTGTTACACCCAGATTCCTGAGATAGTTAAGACAACGCCCTACTGGCCATTTAGCCTAGGGCCCTGTGCAGTTTGTCACAGGGTCCGAACCAATCAGTTTGAATGTGTACCCCGCTTAGGAATGACCAATCACCCCCGCCCGACCTGTTCCCGCCAATGAATGTGCCAATCACGTCTCAGAGTTGTTGTTCAATTTCCCCGCGCCTCATGATGATTTGTTCTGATGTATGCAAAGCCCACCGACCTCTCCAAAAAGTGTACTTAAGCTCTGCTTGACCTTTGCTCTGGGCTCTGGGCTGCCCTCCCTCCTTGAGTGAGCACAGAGTCCCAGCATGCTGGAATGGATCCCCAATAAATATCCCCTTTTGCCAATTGCATGGAGTCAGTCTCTTGGGTGGTCTCTCCCTCTGACGTTTCGCCAGACCCTTACAATACCATGCTGCTTTGTAACTATAGCTCTGAAGCATAGTTTGAGATGGAGTATTGTGATGCCTCCAGGATCACTTCTATTGCTCACGACTTGCTTTGGCTATTCTGGGTCTTTTATTATTCCTTATCAATCTTAGTTGCCACAATCTGGCTGGGCACAAATCACAAGCCACTGAAGCAGGAACAAACTTTATTTCTGAACTCCACCAGCACACTCCACACACGCTCCCTGTGGCGTTCTCTCGGGACACAGTACTCCAACAGAAATCCCTCCTCCGGAATTCCCTCCTACTGCACTTCCCCAACCAATGGGAACTCTCCAGGAGTCCGGGAGAGCTCCAAAGTAGCAGGCCTAGGCAGACAGCAGGGGTCTAATCTCCAATTGAATGCACATCTTAACATAATCATTATCATCTCAATGGCTTGCTGGCGTCACCTTTCAACCAAAAATGCCATGCATCATTCCTACTTGGCTGTGGCTCTTAGCACTTAGTACTCTTTCTAGTTCTGTAAGAGATGTTGGTATTTTAATGGGGACTTTACTGAATTTTTGATCACTTTTGGTAATATGGCCATTTTGACAATTTTAATTCTGTGTATTAAAGAACATGGGAGGACTTTCCATCTTCTAAGGCCTTTAATTACTTTCTTCAGTGTTCTATAATTTTCATCATAGAGACCCTTCAATGGTTAGATTTATTCCCAGGTATTTTATTTTATTTATTTGAGGATACTTTGAATGAAATTGTTTTCCTGATTTCTTTCTCAGTAGATTATAGAAAACTATAAATTTTTATATTTTGATTTTGTATCCTGCTACTTTGCTGAATTTATCAGCTCTAGAAGTTTACTTGTGGAATTTTAGGGGTCTTCAGTGAACAGGTAATCTGGCCTCTTTTCCTATATGTATCCCTTTAATTTCCTTATCTGATTCCTCTGGTTATAGTTTCAAGAACTAGTCTGAACAGGAGTGATGAGAGTGAAACCTTTTTCTTGTTCCTGATTTAAGAGGAAGTGCTTTCATTCAGTATGATGTTAGCTTCAGGTTTGTCATACAAGTCCTTTATGAATCTGACATAAGTTCTTCTTTGCCTAAATACTTCAGTTTTGTTTGTTTTAAACATGAATTAGTGCTGGATTTTTCTGCATTTATTGAGACAATCATGTGATTTTTGTCCTTAATTCTATTTATATGATGAACTAAATTACATTTATTGATTTTTTTGAACCAACTTTGCATCCCTGGGTGAAATCAATTTGATAATTAACATCCTTTTAATATGTTTTGAATGCAGCTGCTAATATTTTATTAAATATTTTTGCATTTTTGTTTATCAGGGATTTTGGTCTGTAGTTTTCTTTCCTTGGTGTACCTTTATCTGGTTTTGGTATCAGGGATACTGGATTCATAGAATTAAATTTTGGGAGTGCTCCTTCCCTCTCTATTTTATTGAATAATTTGAGGAGGGCTGGCATCGGTTCTTCTTTAAAGATGTGGTGGAACACAGCTGAGAATCCCTCTGGCTCCAGGCTTTCCTTTGTTGAAAGGCTTTTTTGTACTATTTCAATCTTTGTTTGATATTTGCCTGTTTAAGGCACTTCACAGAAGAAATACAAATGGTCAACAAATATATGAAAAAATGTTCAACATTTTTAGCAATTAGAGAAATTCGAATTTCCATCTCACTCCATCGAACAGGTAATTACCAAGAATATAAGTAACCATAAATGTTGGCAAGAATGTGGGGGAAAAGGTACACTCATACATTGTTGGTGGAACTGCCAACTGATGCAACCACTCTTTTTAAAAAATATTTTTGTTTTAATTATAGATGAATACAATACCTTTATTTTATTTATTTATTTTTATAGTGCTGAGGATTGAACCCAGGGTATCACACGTGCTAGGCAAATGGTCTACCACTGAGCCCCAGCCCCAGCAGTGCAACCACCCTTGAAAAGAGTATGGAGATTCCTCAGAAAACTTGGAATGGAACCACCATTTGACCCAGTTATCCCATTCTAGCATCTACAGTGACACAACCACATCAATGTTTACAGGAACTCAATTCACAATAACTAAGCTATTAGACCACCTAGGTGCTCTTCAACAGATGAATGGATAAAGAAAGTTTATATAAGTGTGTGTGTGTGTGTGTGTGTATGTGTATTTATGTGTATGTATATGTGTGTGTGTGTGTGTGTGTGTGTGTGTGTATATATGGAATATAACTAAACCATGAAAAAGAATGATTTTATGACATTTCCCAGTAAGTGGATGGATCTGGAAACTATACACTAAATGAAATAAGCCAATCCCCAAGCCCAAAGGCCAAATGTTCTCTTTGATATATGGATGCTAACACACAACAAGATGGAGGGAGGGAATAATAGAAATTCAGTGGGTTTGACAAAGGGGAATGAAGGAAAGGGGGAGGAAATGGGAATAGGAAAGGCAGTAGAATGAATTGGACATAATTTTCCTATGTTCCTATATGAATACAATACCAGGGAAACTCCACATCATGCACAACCACAAGAATGGGATCCTAATTAGAATGTTATACTCCATGTTTGTATTATATGTCAAAATTCCACTCTCATGTATATCTAAAAAGAATTTTAAAAGATTAAAAATGTTTTAAAATTTTTTTAAAAAAATACATATTCACCTGTTTAAGTTGTCTACATCCTCTTTAGGTCCAATTTTTGTAGGTCACACATGTAAGAAATTTTTCAATATCTTCTAGATATTCTAACTTATTGGAATATGAGATTTCTTTTTCTTTTGTTTTTGGATATAAAGTACTGGGGACTGGACCCAGGGGCACTCTACTGCTGAGCTACATCCTCTTTTAAATTTTGAAATAAGGTCTCACTAAGTCATGGAGGCTGGCATTGAACTTGATGATCTTCCTGCCTCAACCTCCTGAGTTGCTTGGATTAAAGGTGTGTGCCATTATACTTGGTGGGAACATAACTTTTAAAAATAGTCCTTAATTATCCTCTGTATTTCAGAAATGTTTGTGGCAATAGCTTCTTTTTCAACTTTTATTTTTCTCTCTTTTGGTTAGTTTGGTTAAGGGTTTATCAATCTTTTATCTTTTCAAAGAACCAACTGTCATATTGATTCTTTGTATCTTTTTAAATTCTCTATTTTTATTAACGTTGACTCTGATCTTAATTATTTTGTCTTCTACAGGTTTTGGAACTAACTTGTTCCTGATTTTCCAGGGTTTTGAGATGTGACATTAGATTGTTTATTTGGGATTTTTTTTTTTTTACATGTAGGCACTTAATGCTATAAACTTTCCTTTTAGAAATGCCTTCATAGTGTTCTAGAAATTTTTGTACATTGTATCACTATTCCCAACTGAGTGTAGAAATTTTTACAATTTTTCCTCTCAGGGCTGCTGTGGTCCCTCAGTAGTAGAAAACTTGCCTAGCATGTTGAGGCACTGGGTTCGATCCTCAGCACCACATAAAAATAAGTAAATTAAAGGTCCATCAAAACTTAAAAAAATGTTTTTCCTTTCATTTTTTATATGACCCATACTTTGTTTAAAAGAATACTGTTCAATCTCAGGTATTTATGTGGTTTCTATAATTTTCCTTGTTGTTGCCTTTCATTCCATTATGATCTGATAAGATGTAAGAAACTATATACTTGTATTTTTTTTTATTTGCTAAGACTTGCTTTGTGTCCTAAAATAAAATCCGTTTTGGAGAAGCTTCTATGAGCTGCTGAGATGAAAGTGAATTCAGCTGTTGTTGAATGAAATATTCTGTAAATGTTTGTTAGGTCTGTTTGATTTAAAGTATTATTTAAGTCAGAAGTGTCTTTATTGATTTTATGTCCAGATTACCTGTGTATTGGGGTAAGGGATGTGTTAAAATTACTCAGTATTATTCTACTGGATTCTGGACTTGATGTCAAGAAGTGCTTGCTTTATATATTTAGGTGCATTAACAGTTGAGGCATAAATATTTACTATCATATGTTCATGTTGGATTGTTCCCTTTACCAGTATGTGGTGAGCTTCCTTGTCTCCTCTGTTTTATTTTGCTTAAACTCTGGTTTGCCAGATATGAGTGGAATTTGTCTAAATGGAATATCTTTTTCCATTCTTTTACTTCCAGCCTGTAAATGTAAATGCCTTTGCCTAAAAGAAGAGTCTCTTGCAACAGCATATAGTTGGATTTTGTGGTTTTTAAATATGTTTTTTTTAGTTATACACGGACACAGTAACTTTTTTTTTTAAGTTGTAGTTGGACACAATACCTTTATTTATTTATTTATTTATTTATTTATTTACTTACTTACTTATTTATTTAATGCAGTGCTGAGGATCGAACCTAGCACCTCGCATGTGCTAGGCAAGTGCTCTACCACTGAGCCACAAACCCAACCCCAATATCTTTATTTTGTTTACTTATTTTTATGTGGTGCTGAGGATTGAATCCAGTGCCTCACATGTATGAGGCAAGCGCTCTGCCACTGAGGTCACAAGTCTAGCCCCTGGATCTTGTTTTTTTTAATCCACTCTGCCAATTTTCTTTCTTGGAACTTTCAGACCATTTACATTCAAAGAGTTATTATGGAGAGATGTTTGTTATTTCCTGACATTTTTATTTGTTTCATATACTAAACTTAGTCTTAGTTTTCATTTGCTTAACTCTTCTAGCAAGCTTTTTTTTCAATCAGGAGCTCTGAGATTTGTTTTTGAGTTTTTCTGTGTGTAATATTTCTTTAGGTATTTTCCAGAGTGCTGGCTTAGTGGAGTCATAGATTCTTTTAGTTTATTATTTTTCTTGAAAAGTTGTTATTTCTGCTTCAAATCTGAATGAGAGCTTTGCCAGATCTTGGTTGGCAATTGTTTTCTTTCAGAGCTGGATTATCTCATTCCAAGCCTTCCTGGATATTAGAGTCAGAACTAAAATGTCAGAAGTAAGCCTTAGTGGTTTACCTCTAAATGTGACCTGATGTTTTTCTCTTGTGGCTTTTAACAGTGTATCCTTATTCTCTGTGTTAGGCATTTTGATTATTCTGTGTCTTGGAGAGGTTCTTATTTGAGTTTGTCTATTTGGAGTTCTACATGTATCCCATAGTGGCTGTGCATCTCATTCCTAAGGTTTAAAATTTTTTTGCTAGTATTTCATTGAAAAGGTTCTTATTGTCATTAGCCTGTATCTCCATGCCTTCTTCAATTCCAATAAATATTTTTTAAAAATATACTTGGACACAAAACCTTTATTTTACTTATTTTTATGTGGTGCTGAGGATCGAACCAGGGCCTTGCACGTGCTAGGCAAGCATGCTACCAATGAGCCACAACCCCAGCCCCTCCAATGAATCTTAAGTTTGATCTAATATCACAGAGTTCTTGTATAATCTGATTTTTTTTTTACTGCTTATTGAGTATTCAAGTTCACATACCTTGTCTTCAAGGCCTGAAGCTCTGTTTCCTATGTAATCTAATTTGTTGATAATATTTTCAGTTGAATTTTTATCTTATTATTAATATCTTTCATTTCTAGGAATTCTGATTGGTTTCTTTTCAGAATCTCTTTTTATTGGAATGGTCTTTCACCTTCTGTATTTGTTTTCTCAATTTCTTCCTTGCACCTTCTTTTAGCTCATTAATCATTTTAATCATCAATATTTTATAGTCTTTCTCTGCAATTTCATATGCTTCAATATCTGTGGGCTCCTTTGTTGGGGGAACTATAATTCTCAGGGGAATACTTATTGGCCGGTTTCCTTATGATTTCAGAGGTTCTAGACTTATACACTTGTTGAGATAGATTCCTTTCTTCTTATGAGTGGGTCCTTCAGTGAGTAGTCCTGTGCTGTCAATTTATCTGAGTGTTAGCACATTAATTCAATGTAATCCGAGTGTTAATTTCAACCTCCAATGCTTCTGTGAAAGGAGAGAGTACAAAGATTGCCACTGCAGAATTTATTTCCCCTCTTGAAGAGCTGCTGCAACACTGTAGAGTCCTCTGAGCTACCGCCTTCATTCTCCTTGTCATATACATTTTTAAAAGAAGTGGCATGTGTTTGTATAGGTAAATAGCTGGGCATGACACAAGAAGACATTAGTTTGATATTTATGGAATAATTTTAAATTCAGCAAACCAGACTGACCCATTTGTTGCTAGAGACTCAAATATCATAAGTGGTATTGTCTTTGAAGATATGATTTCTTGAAATGTTGAGTAAGACTTAATAAAATTATGAACAAAACAAAGTACAGTTTTCTCTTGATTATATATGTCATTCCAGGAAAATTCAGTATACATTAAAATTGTGTAAAAATATGTATATGTACCAATGGACTTAGGCTCTCAAAAATAAATGTTTTAACTAACATTAAACATGTGATAGAACATATGAAATTATGCGGGATTCAAGACAATTATTTATTTTGAGCAACTAATCTGGAACAATGAAAAAAGAATTCCAATTTTGGCCTGTCATACAAATTCCCTAGCTCCCTTCAACTGTGACAACCAAAAATGCCTCCACAAAATTTCTAAAATACCTTCTAAAGATTGATACTGCTCATTACTTACATTTTGTTCACTAATTTATGAGAGAAACAAATATAAATGAGGTTACAATGCTCATAGAAATTAAAATCTGGAAAAAGTACTTTATGTGTTGCACATGATATATATAAATAAAATAGAACCTGCTCTGATGTAACAACATATGATATACAAATGGATACCATGTATATACTATAACAATCAGGAAGGAGCAATCACATTTGGATTTCCCCCCTTTTTTTGATAGGAGAGAAATTTGGGCAAAAACTTAAAAGACATGGTAATAACAGAGAGGAAACTTGAAGTATCAATATGATTTTGGTAGCCAGAGTGAGAGAATTATAGGCCACTGGACTGTGACTAGGTATAATTCATCACTTTCTAGTGCCCAGACAATTCCTGACCTATAGAAGTTCAATAAATATCTATCCAATGATTTTTTTTTTAAAGAGAGAGTGAGAGAGGAGAGAGAGGGAGAGAAGGAGGGAGGGGAGAGAGAGAGAGAGAGAGAGAGAGAGAGAGAGAGAGAATTTTTTAATATGTATTTTTTTTAGTTTTCGGTGGACACAACATCTTTGTTGGTATGTGGTGCTGAGGATCGAACCCGGGCCACACACATGCCAGACGAGCGCGCTACCTCTTGAGCCACATCCCCAGCCCCTCTATCCAATGATTAATAAAATAAATAAATGAACAAAGGCAGGAGAAAGAGATTTTTAAAACTTGATTTAATATCCAGTGGAGAAGAAAAATGAAAGAGAAAGATTATTCTCTGTAAGTCTATTTTTCTGGGTACTTTACATGTTATATTCCATATATAACTTTACATGTTATATATATGTTCTGTGAGACAAAACTTCTACTTATTCATTTCTTTCTTTCTTTTCTTTTTTGTTTGTTTGGTTTTTTTTTTTTGGTATGGGAATTGAATCTACCTCTGAGCCCCATCCTCAGTCCTTTCCATTTTTCATTTTGAGATGAGGTCTCACTCTCATTCTTAAGCATTATGGATGTGCTTAACAACTCTACAAAGTATCTGATTTTTTTAAAATCATGGAATGTGAAATTTATCAAGTCCATTTCTGAGCTCTGCTAGGAAATAAAGTAAAAAAAAAATCATCTAATCTGGATGTGTCTGAGTCTAATGTTGTGCTCTTTGCACTCTATCATGCTACTTTCCTGTGGAATATGTAATCATCTAAAATGTTTTGGAAAATTAATCTAATAGCTTTAAGAATATAAACATAACATTTGAAGAAAACATTTGAGTAATGTTTAGAAATAACAGGTGTTAAGAGGATGAAGGAGGAAAGGAAGAGGAAACAATATATTTAAATGAAGAAAACTTTAAGAGCTGTGGGGAGGTAGTGAAGGTAGCTGGGAGAATAGAAAGGCTATTGGTATATTTTCTAAAATAAAATGATTATCTACCTCTACAAATACTCAAAGTCCATGTTAAAAATACTGGTTATTAATATGTATTGTTTACAGTACATTGGATTAACATACCCTAACAGAAATAACCAACAACAAATGGACAAAATGACAGCAACAAAGAAAACTCCTAAAGTAATTCACAGGGCTGGCCAAACAGTAAGAAAGCATAAGAAGTGAGCAGGGTGCCACAGTCAGGTATAGTCTTGAGGGCTTACAGAGCCCTGGAAAGCCTGCACTTAAAACAGGTTGAGGGCTGGGGTTGTGGCTCAGTGGCAGAGTACTTGCCTAGTATGTGTGAGGCACTGGGTTTGATTCTCAGCACCATGTATCAATAAATAAATAAAGGCCCATTGAAAACTAAAAAAAATTTTTAAAAAACAGGTTGAGCAGGATAGAAAATAAAGCCCAAGGCCCCTCCAATAAGGAAGTCAATAATAAAATATGGCACAATTAGAGTAAATCCCATGATCAGAGTTAATATCACCATTAAATCAAACATATTGTCATGGATACTTTGATATGATATGATGAGAAGACCATTTCACCTCTGTGATATTTTCCCAAAAAACCATAAACCCAGCCTTATCATGAAATAAACATCAGGCACACTCACACTGAAGACCACTCTATAAAATATAGGAATAGTTCACAAAACCATAGAGGTCATAAAAAACAGGGAAAGCCTGAGCAACTGTCACAGAGGAAATGAAGGAAATAATGACTAGATGCAATGTGGCAATTGTGCATGGGATTCTGGAACAGAAAAACAATATGAATAGAAACTTGAATAATGTCTGGAGTTTAGCTAGTACTACAGCTTCTCAGTTTTGATAAATGTCCCATGGTAATCTAAGATATTACTATTAGGGGAAACTGGTAACAGAGAATACAGAGGCTTTCCATTATCAGTGCACATTTTTCTATCAATCTACAATTATTAAAATAATTTTTATTAAAAATATTGCCCCAAGAATTAATCATCTCAATGAAAATTCATGGAATTTTTGTGGTCCCCAAAACCTTGAGTGTAAAAAGTCCTTGGTTTTCAGGACTTTAGATTAACTATTAAAGGGGATCACCTGCACACACATGCAGGCAGGTGCCCGGCTCCCGTGACCCACCACAAATCCTCTCTGGATTCTCAACTTTAACCTATGCTTCAAAGAATTGCCACAGAAATGTTCCACTAAAAATCAATTAGTCAAAAAAGAGATAAGGAAGAAAAACACAATCTGAGTTACAGAATGAAAGATGTGAAATGACTAAGAGTTTTCCAGAACTGCTGAAAGATGTCAATTGAAGAATAAATCCCAAGAAAAAGACACAAGGCAGGAGGTGGGGTGTGGTGGAGAGAGAAGAAGTAAAGGATAAAGAACAGATAGAAATGGGCAGAGATGCAGAGAGAATGTGAGAAGATGGGGACAATGAATTTTAGAAAATACCTAGAACTGAATAACAATGAAGAAAAAACAATGAAAACTCATGGAATGAAACTGAAGTAGCACTGTGTTAGTCCACCATGTGTTAGTTACAACAACAAAATATTTGAGATGATAAACTTAATTCTGGAGGTTAGGGTACAAGATTGAACATCCCATTAGTTTGGCATCTGGTTGGCAAAAGTAGGCACACATCCTTAGGGACCCCCAAACCAATACTCAGATCATAGCAGGTAATTGGGAAGAAACATGGGTTTTAATACCTACTAGAAAAGAAGACTTAAACTAAGTTAGAGAAACAGTAGAAAAAATCCTTAAAAAAGCAAATTTAAGGGAAATGTTAAGATCAGATATAAAAGAAAATAGACATTCATCATGGAAAAAAATCAAAGTTATTAGACAAAGAGACAATATAAAATTCTGATAAGAGTAATTCAGGAAAAACAGGAGAGGGCAAAATAAGCAACATTATGAGTAAAAGGGGAGCATAATCTCAGATGCTGCTGGAATTAAACAAAAATAAGATATATGAATAATCTTATACAAATTAATTAGAAAGCTTAGATGAAATAGATAAATTCCTTACTAAGACTGATTCATGAAGAAATTTATATCTTACCAAATGAATTCATCCTTTACAGAGGATTCTCAAAGAAGACAGACAAAAAAAGAACACATCCCTCAATCTATTTTATGAAGTTAGACTCTTCTTGACACCAAACCAGACAAAGACAGTACAACATGAAAACTACAAACTGATCTTACTCACGAACACATCATATTAGCAAATGAAAACCAGCAATATGTAAAATACATTACATATCATGATCAAATTTGGCTTACTTTTAGAATTTTAGGTTACTTTGATATTTAAAAACTGGTTATTATGATTCATTACCTTACTCAAAAAATAAAGGCGAAAAATCACATGAGCTATTGAGCAGATGCAGGAAGAACAGCAACAAAAACAATTTCAACAAACTAGCACTAGACAAACTGGGACCAGAAGGTAATTTTCTCAATCTGAAAAATTACTTTTAGAAAACATCATGTTTAATGGTGAGATTCAGAAAGCAACTCCTCTAAGACTAAGAAGACGACCAGCATGCCTGTTGTCATCACTTCTCTATTCAGTTTGGTACAAGGAGGCCTAGCCAGCGGAGTCACAGAAGAAAAAGAAATTCAAGGCAAAAGGATAGGAAGAAACAACACCATGGTTATTTATAGATGACAGGTATATTGATATAATCAATGTAGAAAAAGGCAGGAAAACATTAGAATTAATAACAGATCTGGAATTAACTTGAGCTAATATAATCTATGTAACTTCTTTCTGAACTAAAAAATTACACAGAGCTATTTATAATCTAGAAATCTTATCCTTGTCTAATTTTAGAAACTACTGCATTGTGACTCCACCAGGTTTGGCCAAATCAAGAGTAAGCTATACTTCTAGGCTTTAAAGGATTTACATACAACTAAATAACATCTGCCTAACATGTACCATAAAGCATGCTTTCCCAGAACATAATGTTTTTCTGTAGCCTAACAGTTTATTTTAACTTTCTATCCTTCAGAAAAAGACTAATAGTGTTAAAAAATAATTCTAATTTTTGATCTGTGATCTAGCATATGTAACTATTAAAATTTGTCTGAGGCTTGGCAAATGGCCAACATCTTTCTTCTTGTATTGACATTACTGTAAAGAGAGAGAGCTACATAATGCTTCACCCATTTATCTATCAAACATTTTTTGAGAAACTACTGTGTCCAAAATTGTTGTTGATCCTAGTAATAAATGAAAAAAAAACCTCCAGTGTTTAGTGTCACAAAATTTGCACGTTAGATTATAAATAATGACAATGATGATAGTATCTGCAAATATTTAGAACATATATCAGATACTACTCTAAGTACTTTACATGTATATACACTCAATAACTTTTTGACAGATACTTCTTCGGTTTCCAAATGAGAGAAAGGAGGGATATAAAGGTTAAGAAAATTTCCCAAGGACAAATACTAAAGTGGCAAGATCAGGATATTAAACTTAGTCAGTTTTAGTTTAAATTCCAAGCTCCTAAACTACCATCCTATATTTCAATGGTGATAATTTCTATGGAGAAAACCCAAACACGGTGGAGGAATATGAGAGGGTCTAATTTTGCATAGTATGTTAGTCAGCTTCCCATCACTATAACAAATACTTGAGATAAATAAACTCATAAAGGAAAAAAGGCTTATTTTGGCTCACAGTTTTGGATGTTTCAATCCATGATTGATTTGCCCTATTGCCTTCAGGACTGTGATAAGGCAGCACATCATGGTGGAAGTGTGTGACTGGGGCAAAACCAATCACCTTAAGACCCAGCAATGAAAGAGAAAAAGTGAAAGGGACCTAGGTTCCACAGTTCCCTTCAAGGGCACACCTTTAATGACATGAAGACTTCCCACTTCTTAAAGGTTAAGACTCCCACCTCTTAAAGGTTCCATTATGGGCTGGAGACCAAGCTTTAACACGAATGTACCCCAGAACCTCTGGGGTACATTCCAGATCCAAATTGTAGCACACAGGATAATCACAGAAGGTTAATGATATCCAGCTGCCCTTCAAACACCTCTCTTCCAAGGTTACCTCAAACTGTATCCTCCCACGTTTCCCAATCTCAGTTAATGATTCTACTCTTCAGTCCAATGTGTCCCCTATTTGGTCTGAATAGGACAGTATTATGCTGCAATAATAAATACCCCCAAATCAGTGGTTTGACAAGGCGAGCTTTCACCTTGCTTATATTGATTTCACTGTAGCCCCAGACAATTATCCTCTAAATGGTGTCTTTGCCATCCCAGTTGTTTTGATCTTATGGCTCCCTAATTTCAACACATGTCTGCCTTACAAAAGGGGAGAACTAGAGAAGCATACAGGTGCTTTCCAGAGCTTTTGCCATGAACTAGCTCATGCCTGTGATACCACTCTTAATTGATCCATGAGGAAGATAACCCTCATAACCTAATCTCCCCTTCAAATTCTCACCTCCTAATCATATTACAAAGGCAATTACACTTCAACTGGAGTTCTGGAGGTGACATTCAAATCATAGTGGTATATAAATTGTGAGATACACATACACACACACACACATAATTATATCAAAGATGAGCAAGAGTTAAATAAAGTCAATGTATCTTAAGGTCTTGGTGTTGTTAGAGAAATGGTAAAAGTATTAATTTACACTAGACTTTAGGATATCAGGTATGTGGTGATTTCTAGGTAACTTCTAAAAAATATTCTATGTAACCAACCAAGAATGAAGAAAAATGGCATAAGAAAAATATTTAATTTTTCATCAAGGAACTGCAAATTAAAACCACAATGACATCATTTCATCTTGTCAGAATGGCTATTACCAAAAAAGATAAAAAGTAGGAAATGCTGGCAAGGATGCAGAGAAAGGAGAATTCATACACATGTTGCAGGAAACAAATTACTATAATCATTATGAAAAACAGTATGACAGTTCCTCAAAAAACTAAAAACAGAACATATAATCCAGGTATTCCATTATTGGGTATATATTCAAAGAAAATGAAATGAAGTATATATGTCTGTTGCAGCATTATTTAAAATAGGCAAAACATGGAATCAATTGGGGCATCTATTAATAGATGATGAGATAAAGAAAATGTGATATGCATACACAATGGAATATTATCTGGCCATATTGTTGCAAATGATAGGATGGAATGAAATCCTATCATTTGCAACAATATGGGTGGAACTGGAGGATGTTACATTAAGTAAAGCCAGATATAGAAAGAAAATACTGACATTTCCCATTTACATGTGGGAGCTTAAAAAGTAGGTCTCATAGAAGTAGAGTGTAGTAAAGTGATCACTAGAGAATAGGAAGGGGAGATGAAAGGGGGATAGAGGGACGATGGATAACAGGCATCAAAATACAGTTACATAGAATCAGTTCTAGTGTTCTGTAGCACAGTATGGTAACTATGGTTCACAACAACTTATTATATATTGTATAAAGAACTAGAAGACAGGAGTTGAATCTTCCCAACTCAAAGAAATAATTAATGTTTAAGGTGATGAATATGCTGATTACCCTGATTTGATCATTACACATTTTAAAAATGTACTAACATATCACACTGTACTCCAGTAATATTTTCAATTATTATGTGTCAATTTAAATTTTTATCACACTGTACTCCAGTAATATTTTCAATTATTATATGTAATTTAAATTTTTTTAGATTAAAAAAAGAAACCCAACATAAAGAAATTTTACAAAATGAATTACAAAGAGCTAAAGAGATGGAAAATATGAAGACATGAAGATTAAACATCTAAATAAATTTCAAAGGAGAAAAAAATGAGGTCAGGGAAATATTTGAAAAAAACAACAGTTGAAAATTTTTTCAGAACTGATAAAATAGATATCAACACATAGCTTCAAGAAGCCTTATAAATCCATAAAAAATAAATACAGAAGAACATCTTGATTTGTCATGGAAAAAACTGCAGAACATGTCAGAGAAAAGATTTAAAATTAGACAAAAACAAATAATATATACTATCCTCAAAAAACGAATAGTGGAAGTGACAGTGACTATGACTAAGAATGTCTCCTTAGAATTCTATACCAAATAACTACCTAAATAAATGGATAAGTAAATAATGGCCTTATAAAACAATGAGAATATATGTTGTTTTTTAATAACAAAAAGAAAATAACCAAGGCTGGGGATAGAGCTCAGTTAGTAGAGGGCTTGCCTCACATGTATAAGGCCCTGGGTTCAATCCCCAGCACCATGAAGGGAAAAAAAAAAAAAGAAAATAACCAGAAATTAAATATTCAAGTCAGAAGGAGGCCGATTTGGGTACATGTTTTAAGGACCCTGTATCATCTATTGAAGTGATAAAATTATCAATTAACTTTAGTCATGGATTGGTGTGCCTCTGGTAATTTATAGGGTAAATACTAAAAAAATAGCTAAAATAAGGTATGATTTCCAAGGTAATTTAAAAAAAAATTCACTTAAAAACCATGTTGGAAGAGTAGGATACACATGTAACATTTTTACTGAAAATATATTGGACCATAAAAATATCTAAACAAATTTCAAAGAATTGAAATGATATACAATATATTCTCTCACTTACGTAGCTAAGCTGAAAATTAATACTAGAAGGAATAGAAAACTACATGTTTATTAAATATTTTAAATAAATAATGAAGAAAATACTTCTAAATAATTCATGGGCCAAAGGGAAAATATTATAATAAAATTTAGAAAATTATTTGAACTTAAAGACAATAAAATATCATAGCTAATATACGGTAGCAATTGAAGGAATATTTACACACCTAAATTTGTATTAGAAAAATGAAATGGCTAAAAATTAATATTCTTAGAACTTATCATATTAAGTTTATTTAGAAGGAAAAAAATGGGTGATGTTAAAGAGATATAAAAATAAATCCACCATAGAGATCAATAAAATTGTTTTTTGTGAACTTCATCAAGACAAAAAGGAAGAAGACATAAACAAGCAGTATTAGAAATTGAAATATGCAAAATGAACATAGATGCTACATATATTTAAATCAGACACAGAAAATTTTAAATGGGTTTTAATTTCAAATAATAACATAGGTTATTTAGGCCAGTGTTTCCACTAAAACAGAAATAAAATACTAAGATAGAATAGATAAAATGTCTCCCTAAAAGCAGTGAAGAGCTGACAAGATAATAAGGAATTACCAAACCAAATGCTACTAAGTAGAACATATAATCCAGCTTTTGCCCCAAGAACATTTGTTACTCCCAGAGAACCCAAACAGTGGGTTCATATGCAAGGTGAACAGAGGTCAAAGCCCAGGATCAGCTCAAGACACCCTGAAAAGAAGACGCCCCAAAACAGTAATCCAAGATACTAAGAAGCTACATGTCTCCAGAGAAGGGGTGAAACAGAATAAAATCCTCCTCTATTCATTGTGGTGAGGCTGAAAAAGAGGGGGAAGGCCAAATTATATTGTTATATTGTGTATATTATGAATATGTAATAACAAAGTCCACCATTATATTCAACTATAATGCATCAATAAAAAATATGGGGAAAACAAAAGAAATGATCTATAGACTGTGAAGCACTGAATCCCTCAGGTGGACCTGTAATCCAAATTTAAGTCATCAGTGTGGTGCAAGGAAGCTCAAAACATAAATTTATAGTGCCCTGGGTGGTAGTAACTCTAATACAACTATGTAGTTCAGTTTAAATTCTCTATGGAGAAAGGAATATCCTGGGCCTCAGGAAGTTCCCACAGACGACTTTTCAGAGGCAATGAGAAAATCTTGAAAGCAGCTGTGAGTACGGGGTAGGTGACAGATTACTTCTAAAGGAGTAAAAGTTCTCAACAACAACAATGGAAACTAGAAGACAGTGTAATATTTTAATAAGATCGGAAACAAATCCAGCAACTTAAAACTTTATTCCATCAAAATATGTTCCAAGAATTAAAACAAATACATAGACATATTTTGATAAAAGAAAAAAATATTTGTCTCCAAAACATGTCAAAATAATTACACATGACTGTCATGTAGGCAAGAAAAAAGAGGAAAGTCACTAGATTAGGTGCCTTTCAATATAGCATGGGAAACAGTTATGTCAGCACCAAAACATATTGTAAAAAGTATTGTACAATTTTTGTAAATAAGATTAAAAAATTTGAACTAAGAATGAAAATGGGTTAAAGAAAGCCCAATAAATGCCAAGTAGAAAGATTTTCAAAGTACCTGTCACATATGCATCATTGAGAAATGACACATTATATTACCATGGTTTGGAAATGATCTCATTTGTGTCCCCTAAAGGTTCATGTACTAGAACTTGGTCTCAAGGCTGATGGTATTAAGAGGTGATAGATCTTTAAGAGGCTGGGCCTAGTGGAAGGTGATTAGGTCATGGGGCACCACCCTTAGAAAGAAGTCATGTAACTCTCAGAGCATCAAGTTAGTTCTCTCATCAAGTGAGATCACCCCATTTGCTTGGCCCTTTCTACCTATAGCCATTTCCCTTTCCACTTTTACACCAAGTTATGACACAGTGCTGGTGAGGGGATCTTACCAGCATAGTACCATGCTGTTTGATTTTTCTAGCCACCACAATCATGAACCAAAATAAGCCTCTTATTTCTATAAAATACCTAGCCTCTAGCATTTTGTTGTAGCAATATAAAACGAACTAAAACTGATGGGTTGGCAAACCAGAAAGTGATATAACACAAAAGTTTAAAAAGATGAAGTCTTTCAGTGGCACATGCCTATAATCATAGCAGCTCAGGAAGCTGAGGCACGAAGATTATGAGTTTAAAGCTGGCCTCAGAAATTTAGCATGGCTCTAAGCAACTAAGATCCTGTCTCTAAATAAAATATAAAAAGGGCTGAGGATGTGGCTCAGGGGTTAAGTGGTACCAAAAAAAAAATAAAAAATAAATAATAAAAGAAAGTTCTACATATCCAATTATGAATGAGAATAATGGGAAAGAAAACAATGATTTGCAGTTGGGAAATAAAAAGATGCCTCTTTCTCTCTCTCTTTACAGGAATTTTCTCATAAGTCCAAGTTTTAAAGATGAGAGGATTAACACACACTTCAAAATTGCAAAAATAAAAACCATTATGTTAGCAGGAATGTTAAATTTTAAATTTTTTTAAATGCTAAAGTTGACAATATAATCCTTTTAAAATTAATGCTAATGGAAAGAACATTAACAAGGAGAATTCAAGCCCATAACTAAGAAAGATAAAAATATTAATAAATAATAAAATACAGAATGTCCTTTTCCATTAGCTCCTGGTAAACACACACACACTCCAACAATAAACTTTAATAGGAATGCACAAACCTAAAGAGTAAATAGAAGTCTAGGATATATGTTTTGGCAAGAGAAACAGAAAATCACAGATAGAGTGAATGAGCTCAATGAGAAGAGACAATCACAGAACTGGAAATGAGAAAATAAGCCTGAGTTTTAAAGGTGGATATATGTAGGGGAGTTTCTAAAAGACATAAGCTTATAAGTTCGCATGTTAAAATAATCTCATTCCATGTTCTGACAAAATTATAAGACTAATACATACATGACAAGGTTAATGATGACGTATTTGGTGAACAAGACAGAAAATTATGAACTGTTAGCAATATTTTAAACTATGGATTGTATCCCATAGTATACTGTTGAATGAGTAAATGTTAACCTGGAATTGAAGACTCTAATTTTGAATATACCATAAAGTTTTCTGTACCTGTACATCTCTTGACAATGTAATCATTACGTTCAATTACACAAAGAAGCTAGAAAGAATTTGAAATGCAATCAATCATGTTCTATATTAAACTATAAGCCCAGACATGGTCTGGGCAAATAGTTTAATCTCACTGGACCAATTTTCCCATCTGAGAAGTAGAATATATCAGTGTCTTTCAAGCTTTTTGAGAGTGATTCATAGTAAGAAAAATGATCCAGTACAATTAATCATGTATGTGTATATGGGACTAAAACAAAAAAGTTTCATAAAATAACTTGCTCTTATTAAGTTCCTTGATATTTTCTGGTCTATTTTATTATTTTTAATGTATGTTATAATACACAAAATTGATTTCATAATCAAAGAGGGACATGAAAAATAATATGCTAGACTTCTAAAGTTATCTGTAGCTCTACAATAAATATTTCTTTAATTTAGATACTGAATAAAACATATCAAAGGACATGTTCAGATATATATCAGAGGATATATATCTGAAATAGTAACAATGATCGCAATGATAAAATTCAAAATAATACTAAATAGGTGAACATCAGTTGAAAATAAGAGGAATACATATAAGTAAGGCTCTAAATTTAAGTTCAGAAATTCCCTCAACAAGTATACAGAGCCTGGAAGCAAGTCAAATGAAAAAGTCGCTAGGACTTTTAGTTGACAACAATCCTGTTATATCTTAGTGGAATCTGCCAGTCTACCTATTCTTGGATCACAAGTGATGGATTTTTTAAAAAAAAAAATATTTATAAACAAGTATTTTGGTACTCTGGAATCAAAGAAAATATGAAGAGTTTAACCTGGATCAGTACTTTTTAAAAATCGTATTTAATCCTCTAACAGTATGCTATAGGTAATGCTATGGTTTGAATGTATCACCCAAAAAGAATGTGTTGGGACTTAATCTTCAATGCAACAGTGAAGAAGTGGGACTTTTAAGAGGTGGTTAGGCATGACTGGATTAATGGCATCATCCCTGGAGTGGTTTTCTTAGAAAAGGACAAGTTTGGCCCCGTCCTGTGCCAGTGTGCATTTCCACTTGTTTTTCTCTCTCCTGCCTCTCTTTGGTTTCTCTCCCTTCCTCCCACCCTCTCTGCCTTTTTGCAGTGGTATGATGCAGCAAGAAGTCCCCATAGATGCTGGCCCCGCCATCCTTGACTTCCTAGCCTCCAGAACCAAAAGTCAAATAGATTTCTGTTCATTATGAATTACACAGTCTGTATAATTCTGTTATAGCAGCATAAAATGTACAATGGTAGATACTATTATCTTTACTAAAAATAAAGAAACTATTCAGGAAAAGCTAAATATCTACCTAGATCACAAATGTTAATGGATGGAATCAAGTATTTGATCCAGGTCTTTTTGAATACAATCTATTCAGAAAATCTATCAGTGTTTATTAAACTTTCTATTTTTTTTTTAGAACAAAAAAATTTATTTGATTATAATCTGGGGCAGACTCAAGTGGTCTTGAAAATGTGCTTCCTAAACTTTCTATTCCTTATTAAACTTTTTATTAAAAATTTCATTATAGCACCTATGACTTTAATGGTTATTTAGCATATAAACCACCACTAAATTTAGGTAAACAGAAAATCTATAAAATGGTTAATAAAAGATAAGCATTTTAGTTAATAATAATAATGATGATGATTATTTACTTTACCACAAGATTATACCAAGGTTTTTCTTACTTGGAGATGGGTAACCATTTTAAATATGTCAAATGTAACTCAATGACTATATGACCAATATGATTCTACAATATGTATACTCAGAAAAATGAGAAGTTATATCCTATCTATGTATGATATATCAAAGTATATACGTGCATTCTACTGTCATGTGTAACTAATTAAAACAAATAAAAAACATAATTTTAAAAAATCCTTAAAAAAAAAAAAAAAGTAACTCAAGGCTAGGTGCAATGGTGCCTGCCTGTAATCCCAGCAGCTCCAGAGGCTGAGACAGGAGGAGCACAAGTTCAAAGCCAGCCTCAGCAACACCAAGGTTGTTGAGTGAGTGAGACCCTGTCTCTAAAATACAAAATAGGACTTGGGAAGTGGCTCAGTGGTCAAGTGTCCACAATCCCCAGTACCAAAAAATAAAAAATAAAAAAAATCTAACTCAATGAATTTTCAAAAAGCTGACAGTTTACTGCGCCAATTTAGGAAACAGACAAATGGATTCTTAATACAATTTTAGTTGTATGTGGATTTAGAAAATATTTCTTCAAATTCTGTTTCAATATGTAAACATACAAAATTTAGTTAATATAGTCATTAGAATGTCACTGGTTTAAACAAATGATTGTAACTATCAAGTGATCGAAACAATCAAACTTGACCATTAAGCCATCCACCTCAGTTCTATATTAGAAATCCTGTTATCTTCAACATTAAAAAATTGTATTTTGGCCCAATTCAAGAAACTATAATGTATCCTTAAGATATACCATTTAAACAAGCCACTAGCAGGAACACTGTGTAAAGAAATGTTTTCTTTTTATCCTTTATTTCAAAAACACACATAAGCACCCTTTGTCTACATATACTTTAGAGTGGGAAA
The DNA here is from genome assembly GCF_052094955.1 of Ictidomys tridecemlineatus. Lineage (NCBI taxonomy): Eukaryota > Metazoa > Chordata > Mammalia > Rodentia > Sciuridae > Ictidomys > Ictidomys tridecemlineatus. The sequence continues at coordinate 13,845,053 of NC_135482.1, read as the reverse complement.
TCTTTCAAGCAAGCTAAGAAGACTTTCACTTTACTGTAGTTTTAATCATCTTCATTTACACTATTACATTCAAAATGAATCAAGATTAGGAAACAAAATGTTGACTACCAACTATTTTTTTCTGAATAAAACAATGTTAATTACATTAGATACAAATTGTGTTATTCTATTACCACAACTTAGTCCTTCCCTTGATGCTCAAAGCTATTACTATATTAATACTGGCATACATTTTTTTCTAGTCTAAAATGGGTAAAAATTTAATTGGTACACTAAAAATCTTGTTGCTTGTGTTTTCAGTGATGAACAATAAACTATCTAGCACGTTTCCCTCATACATACACCATATAAGCACAAATAGCTAATTTCGGCAAGTTGGTGGTTTCATTCAAATGTAAAGCAAGCATATAAGTGCTCTTCAATTTACTATGGGGCAACATCCTGGTAAACTCACTGGTAAACTGAAAATGCATTTAATACATCTAATCTACTGATTAGCAACAAAGTACACTGTAGAGCACCAGTTTTACTCTCATGATTGCACAGCTGACTAGGAACTGTTGCTCACTACCACTACTCAGCATTGAAAAAGAGTATCACACTGCATATTGATAGTACAGGAAAAGATCAAAATTTTATAAGTAAATCTTCTACTGAGTGCATTTCACTTTTGGACCATCATAAAATAAAAAAATTAAAAAATTAAACTGTCATAAATTGAGAGACATCTGTATATTCAAGCCAGTATTCAATAGTATTGACTCTTCCACACTGTATATCCCTAATATATAACATGCAAGATATCATACAGAAAATAATATTGTCAATAGCTTATTCTGCCTCTTAATATAGAAGGATACATATCAATATCTTTATAACTGAATTTCAATCTTTTGGGCAACATATCCCTACTTCATAAGAAGCATATTAGTGGTTAATCATTTTTTTTTCAATTTAAAACTTCACTATCATTGGTTTCTTTCATATTTGCTATATGATGATATTTTATATATGAAACTTCTTGATTTCATAAAAAATGTTATTCTTTTTAAATTAAATATCAGTGTTTCATGGTGCTAGCATAACATCCTCTTTTCATTTGGCATAATATTCTCCATGTTTATCTGGAAGATGACAAAGAATTTTCTGCTTTTAAAAGGCTAGTATTCCATTACTATATATGACACACTTTACTTTTTTTTTTTTTCCTTTGGCAGTGCTGGGATCAAACCCAAGGACTTGCACATGGTGACTAAGTACTATACCACTGATCTCTATGAGATCAGTTTTAATCTATTCTATTAAGGCTAGAAGCTTGATGTCTAATTGATTTCCACTAGGTCCTACCTCTTAAAAGATTCGCCACCACTTTTTACATTATTACACTGGGGAGCTTCCAGCCAAAAAACCTTTAAGGAGCAAGCCACATGAAAACCACAGCACTTTCAAAATTTATTAAGGAAAGTAGAAAGAAAACAAGGGAAGGGAAAGAGAGAACAAGAAAGAAATGAATGACAAAGGAGGGAAGAAAAAAGTATAGAGGGAGGAAGGGAAAAGGGGATAGAGGAAGAAAGAAGTGAATGTGTAACCATGTGTTCTCAGTAGCATCATTCATTATAACCCACACCGGGAAGAACCAGAGTTCACAGCCCGTGAACAAGTAAACTATTGGGGTATATCTATACCAAAAAATGCTACTAAGCATAGAAAATAATGAAATAATACACACAACAATATGGATATCTCTCAAAAGACTTATGCTAAGTGAAGGAAGTCAAACATGAAAGATTGTACTCTGACTTCATTTATATGAAATGCTAAAAAAGCAAAACTACAATGCCTAAAACAAAACCACAAATTACAGTAACATAAAGATGATCAGTGGGTTGCATGAATGAGAGGGGAAAAAAATATTCAAGGGTTAGGTCTTAGGAATAAGATCTAAATGGCAGTCTTGTCTCTGACAAGAAACAAAGCTCCGTACAAGGTTCTATCTGACAATCATTTCTCTTGTAGATATAGTTCTGCCCAGATTTCTTAGGAAACTAAGAAAACCCTAATAAATTATGATAACTAGTAACAGTCCCAGCAGCAGCAACTAATGGAAGTGGACAGGAGAAAGAGAAGGAGGGGAAAAGGAACAGCATTTACAGTGAATGATATAACCCTAATTATATAAATATACAATATGTATGTATTAATGTATATGTTCAAAGGGTATAAAATGGTTAAATGTTACTGGTAGTTCTTCCTGGCTAATGAGATTTCTTTTTCAGGGTTTATGAGACTGTTTATTTATTTTTTTAATTAATTAATTTGTTCTAAATTTGTTATGGGACTGTTTTATGACAGGTATGTTAAATGGGATTGTTTATGCAATCAAGAAACAACTTTCATTAAGATGGTAAAATTGGAACTCATACTTTCAATTCCTCAACCTCCAACAATTAAAAAATAGTGAACTATTAAAAAATAGTGAATGCTGCACAAACTCATGAACACATGCACTCACACATACACACAGGGAGATGGTATAAACTTAAAAAGTTGTGGACAAAAAAAGGAAACCGCAGACAAACCCCTGGTGGAGTTCAGTGGTAGAGTGTGGGCCTAACATGCATGAGGCCTTAGGTTCAATTCCCAGCACCAAATAAATAGACAAAGAGATACTAGCTTTCAACAGATACTTATAAGGAAACACTTTGGGGGACAGGAGATTTGTGGAGGTGGGGAAGGAAAGAAAATTCTGTTGTGGAGGGTCCAGGTTTCTAATACTGACAATAAAAGTTTGGGTAAAAAAAAAAAAAAAAAAAAAGTTTAACATACAAACACACATTTTCCTTTTAGTTAGAGTCTTGCTATGTTGCCCAGGTTGGTCTTGATTTCCTGGGATCAAGCGACCCTCCTGCCTCAGAATCCTGAGCAGTGGAGACTAAAGGCATGCACTACTCTGCCCAGGTAACAGATATATTATAACAACAACAAAACAAAAGTAAAGATGGCCATTCCTTTTCATTTCCCCATACACCCCCTTTCAGTGCTCTCACAAATTCATCACCCTAACTTTAATTATCACCTCTCAAAGTATTATTTCCAATTATATATACACATCTAGTCCCAATTTCTCTTCCTAGCTTCAGTTCCTGCTAACCAATTGTACTGGAATGTCTTATTATTCCTTTAAGCTCAATATAACTAAAACCAAGTGTATCATCTTAACTCCCAAACTAGCTCCTTCTGGAGTCTACAGAAGAAGATGTTCTGGAGAAAATCTTTATCACGTGCACCTCAGATAGACCATTAATCTCCAGGATATATAAAGAACTCAAAAAACTTTACACTAAAAAAACCCCCAGTCAATAAATGGGCAAAGGAACTGAACAGTCGTTTCACAAAAGAAATATGATCAGTCAACAAATATATAAAAAAATGTTCAACATCTCCAGCAACTAGAGAAATGCAAATCAAAACTATACAGAGAAGGAATCTCTGACAGAGATGGGCAGAGTAGTGCATGCCTGTTAAGTCCCCACTGCTCAGGATGTGGGGGGAAAGGTACACTCATACACTGCTAGTGGGACTGCAAATCAGTGCAACCACTCTGGAAAGCAGTATGGAGATTCCTCAGAAAACTTGAAATGGAACCACCATTTGACCCAGTTATCCCACTCTTTGGTTTATACCCAAAGGACTTAAAATCAGCATACTACAGTGATGCACCCACATCAATGTTTACAGAAGCTCAATTCACAATAGCTAAACTATAGAACCAATCTACATGCCCTTAACAGAAGAATGGATAAAAAAGTTGTATATATATATGCATATATGTATATAATATATATATATATATATACAATGGAATATTTCTCAGCCTTAAAGAAGAATGAAATTATGGCATTTTCTGGTAAATAGATGGAATTGAAGAATATTATGATAAACAAAATAAGCTAATCCCAAAGAACCACAGGCCAAATGTTTTCTCTGATATGTGGATGCTAATTCACAATAAGGGGGCAGGGGAAGAATAGAGGTACTTTGAATTAGACTGAGGCCAGTAAAGGACTAGATATGATACATGAGGATAAAAAGTATGAATGGGTTTCTGATTTCTGCAGAGCAACTAGATGAATGTTGCTATTATTGTGATGCAGAAAAATGACAGGAGGTGGGGGAGATGGGAACAAAAATGAAGCTGTATTTGGAATCCACATAAAAATACTAGATGTGAGTCTGGAATTGAAGATAGAAGTCAGTACAGGAAAGCATGGTAGGAAATCATCAGATAGTTAGGTAAGGAATTAGATGAGATCACCTAACAAGTGAATGTGGATAAAGGAGTGGCAGAACTGAGACATAGAAGTAAGTCTTACCATCAAAAACTGTCAAAGCAATGTGCATTTTTACTTTTGTGTGTGTGTGTGTGTGTGTGTGTGTGTGTGTGTGTGTGTGTGTGTTTTAATGCTTGCCTTTCAAATCACTGACTGTGGATCCCAGTGATATCAGATAAGAGAGGTTTGTTTTTGTTTTTGCTTTTCTTCAGTATCTCCCTTTTCATATGAAGACACTGACTTATGAATCTTCTTCAAGAAACATTCTGAAACTCCTCTCAAATCAGTATCTCACACCCCACTTCCCAACACTCATGCATGTGTGCACACACACACCTCCCCAGAACACACCCATCAACCACCTTTACCCCTTTTCCATCTCCCCAGAGATCTTTCCTTTGTGCTCCATGATTGTTTTTGTATATTTCTACTGAGGTCCCATTTAACAGCCCTTCATGGGCTAAGCACATACTCTTAACACCAGCTATATTCCCAATCTTGACTTCATCTCTGTAGAACAATGCCTGACAGGTAACAGGCTCTCAGTGATGTTTTCTGGATGACTAAGTGAAAAAAAAAAGTGACTTAACTAAGGCAAGTCCCATTGTTATTTAGTAGGAAAGCAGGGATTAGAAGGTTGGTCAAGTCAGCCAAATGTTCTAAACTTGTTACAGTGTGCCATTTAAAGAACACCAAATGCAGGCTTTGCCTTATTTATACATCTCATTTTCTATTCTACTATGCTCAGACTCAACTATAAGTCTGATGATATACCCCAAATTCACTTTTTCCCACCCTGTTCAGATTCTATGCCTCCAGCTCATTTCTTGCCTCTTCTATATAAATCTTCCTTCACAGTCCAACATTTAGTCATCCCTCTCACTCCTCCCCCTCACCTAACACACACATTTGGTAATATTCTATACAATATGAACTCTATCCTTAATACTATACTGAAGAACTCTCTCACAGATCATCAAAACCTTTGTAATAGTTATGGTATGATTTTCAAAACATACAAATGTGAAATGAAAATGTGGTGCCTTTAAATCTATATTGTGTGGCTATTACAAAATATCCAAGTCTGGGTACATTTTAAAGGAAAGGAGTTTATTTAGCTTACTGTTTTGGAGACTGAAAGTCCAAGATCAGGAGGACTCTTCTGATCAGCCTTCTGTTGTGGGCTCCCTACCCCGCAGCTGTCACAACAGGGTAGAGAAGTATACAGGTAAAGAGCCACATAAAAGGGATCCAAGCATACTGGATGACTCCCCTTTATAAAAACCTTCTGTTGGGATTTTATATAGTCTCATATAAAGTCCCTTCCAGGGGTGATGCTCCCTTGAGCCAATTACCTTCCACTAGGCTTCACCTCTTAAAGGTTCAATCACCTCAAGATCACATGTGGAGACCATGCTTCTAGGACATACACCTTTGGGAGATACACAGTTTAACTATATCTAAACCATAACATATGGTAAAGATTTTATTTCACCATTAATTCATGAAGGAACTAGTGAGATGTTAAAATTTCATGAGGATCAATGAGAATCTGGTTTACAGAGATTTGCATTTCCCATTCTACAAAATTCATTTGCATAGCATAGAAAGGGAATCATTTGCATTGGTACAGGCAAGAAGGATTTGTACTGCAATTAGTTTTCTGCAACTTAACATTTTTCCCTTTTTACAGAGTCGTAAAACAGGCTAGTCAGTCAAGGACAATGTTGCATATTCCTTGATCAGAATCATATAGTCCTGAAGGGTCCTTAAGACAATATCTAGCATTCCTGATATATGGTAATTTCCTTTGTCCACTTCCAAGTCCTTGACAATTTTCCTGCCTAACTATCAAACTCAACCTAACCAGCACAACACAGACAACTTCTTGTCATATTTGGTTCCCATGATAACAGCACTCTTCTGGCTCTTCTTCTCTCTCTCTTATTCTCCTCTATCTCTGTCATCAGTTTCTCTTTGTCTTAAGTATTCACCAAAGTTTTGATTGGGTCTTACTCTGTACAGTCTCATACAATCATGCTTCATCTATTACTCATCTAGGAATTACTCTCATATCCACAGCTCTAATGTCTACAGTCCCAGACATGAATGTCTATTTCTCCATTTCCCTATGATTGATATCTTAGTAGTAATTCAAATTCACCAGTGACCCAAACTGAATTCACTATTTTTTCTCATCTAAATATAGTCTATTCCTGTGTTCTATAACCTAAGTCCATATTATCTTACATTAGAACTGTTGACAAAGTCTCCCTTGTATCCTGTCTCTCTTCTTCACTCAGCTGAAGTTATATTTCCCCAGAAGTCAAGGCTTTTCTGAATTGTACCATTTTCTGATCTGAGGTCTTACATAACAGGCACCTGTTGTTTCAGGGTACCCACAAATTTCCTACTCATTCTACTTCAGGTACTTCCATCCAGTTGAGCTGCTTCCAGCATTATGGAACACAACTCCAGTTAAGACAATCTGAGGCTCACAATAACTGGTTCAAAAATTAGTCCCAACAGAGCTACTAAAGTGCCATAAAACTTCTACTAACACTTCCAGGACAGAGGCACACACTTTTTACTGCTGTAATTATATTGTCATTGCTGTATTTAACCACCAGAGGACAGCCTGCTTGAGAAGCCAAGGCAAATAGGAATTTGGAGATGAAAGAGAAATCTGACGCTGGTGACATCTTTTGAGTCTTAGCATCAACAAATGTCCAAAGCCAGTTTCCCCAGGATTGTTCAATTACACCTCCCAATAAACTCTTTTGTTTAATCCTGTTTGGCCTGAGCAAACAAATGAGTACTAAATAATACTCCCTATCTTTTCATGCACATGATCGAGCTCTACCAGCTTCCTTGTCAGAATCAGAATATCATGCCTTTCCTTGTGCTTTTCCTTTATTCTGAAATTTTCTTCCCTATGCTTGGAATTCCCTTCCTTTCATTCTTTGCTTATTAAGATTATTTCATACTTCAAGGATCAGCTCAAATGTCTAGATGAAACAATTGCCCAAGCCTGGAAAAAGCAGCAAAGGACCAGATTATATAGGGATTCTAAACAATTCTATGGCTTTTTCCACCTTTAACCAAAGGGTAAATAAGTGTCACAGAAGGGTTTTAAAACATGAATGACACGATATTTTTTACGTTAAAATACCACTCTAGTTGTTGTACAGAGAATGAATTAGAAGAGGACAAGATGGATAACTTATAGGCTACTGAAATAATTTGGCCAAAAATAAAAAAAAACCCAAAACAGTGACATGGGGTTAAGAGACAAATCCATTGTCACCATAATGCATTTGTGTAATTATTTTATTTCTGAATAAATCTCCCTCTGTACTGCAAATTTACTGACAGCAGAAATATTATCTGTGGACTATCACGTACATTAGCAAAGTAATCAGCACATTCTTTGTAGGGACTCAAATACTTGTTAAATAAATGGATAATATAATTGACCTAATCCATAAATTGAGTAACTTGGTAAATGGTAGTATCATTTACTAAAACACAGGAAAAGTAAGTTTGAGCTTGTTTGTTTGTTTGTTTGGGGGCAAAAGATAAGAGAGAAGATGAACTTTCTTTTGAGCAAGTTGAGTTTAAGTTAATATAATACATGCAACTAAATATTGGAGAAACATACATGGATCTGGGGATCATGAGAGAGAGCTGGGCTGAAGATACTGACTTGAGAATTTGGGGCATAAAGATGGTAACTAACTTCATGAGAAGGGATGAGACTGTCTATAAACATGTACAATGAAAAGTGAATGTATATCAAAGACCTCAGGGGCATTTAAGGGCTGAACAGAAAAAGAAGAGAAGGAAGAACACCAATAAAAATTTGGCAGAAAAACAAACATAGGAGGGTCTCTAACTAAAGCCAAGGCATGAAAAAGGTGTGGCAAAATGTATCACATGTTGAGAAAAAATCAAGGAGTGAAAAGTTTAAAAGTGTCCTTTGCATGGAAAAACACTTTGGTAGAGTTCCGCCTGGGGAGGGTGGGGTACAGCTGTAGACTAGTTCTAAGTTGGTTCAAGGGTAAGCAGAAGATAAAATAAAGGAAATCAGCAAGTTGTAGCCATCTTGTTCAAGACGTTTAGTTATTAAGGAACTGAGCTACACAGTTACAGGAGAAGAACATAGTCAAGGATACATTTTGTTCCTTTGTTGTTGTGGGCTTTTTTTGTTTTGTTCTATTGTTTCACAGAGCTTGATTTTACACATGTTTTAAATGTTGATTGAAAGTAACCTTTAAAAAGAGGATAAAACTCTTTTTAACTCTCTTTATGAAAAAGGTGAGAGAATAAACAATAATAACAATAAAAACCTGAACATAGTATTTGAAATGGATCCCAGACAAAAGGAATGCTTCAGAATAGAGATGGTAATATCTCTTCCACTGAAACCATACACTAGAAAGAGCAGGTAGCATTTATAGATTCAGTTACTGAAAAATCAAGAGACTGTACATATGATAGCTTCAACCGTGTAATGAATATATTGAAGTTTAAACAATGAAAGTAATCTGTTCATTGGAAATCTTTTCTAAATTATGAGTTTAAGGTATACGTTAGCATCTAAATGAAATAAAATAATTTCTCCATCCCTAAATCCTAGACTTCTAAGGAAAATTTAAACAATCTGTATCAAATACCAACTATGCTTCAGAGAATAAAATAAGGGCTCCTTCCCCATAGCTTGCTTATTTCCTTCAGGAATGTTTTCACATTCTGCTTTATTTTTCTCCATTGCATTTAACACATTCTGGCATATATTTGTTTAAGTATCTGGTTTTTCCTACTAGAATGTAGGAAAAATTTTTCTCTCCAGAAGGGCAGAGACTTTTTTTGCTTTATTCACTATTATAAAACCTCTGTTAAGAAAGAAAGAAATGATTATATGAAGACTACAACTGCTATTGACTGAATGTCATGCACCTTCAAATTCTTATGTTGAACCCTAATCCCCAATATGAATAACATTAAAGAGATGATTAGGTCACAAGAACTCTATCCCCAGGGGTGAATTTAGTGCCCTTAGAAAAGAGGGTGAAAGGAGCTTATTCCCCCCCATTCTATCATGTAAAGACATATTGAAATTGCACCTATGAAGAAAAATGCCCTCACCAGACACCAAATCTGCTGGTGCCTTGACTGTGAACTTCCCAGCATCTGGAACTGGGAGAAATAAATCTCTTATTCATAAATCACCCATTATAAGGTATTTTGTTATAGCAGCCCAAACTAAGATAATACCAGTATTCACAAATGAAGTATGCTTAGTATGCTTCTCATAAGAGTGTATGAGAAGCATACTAAAAATAAGATTTCAGAAGACTTAACCATCTCCAGGCAAGGTAATTTTTTTAAAAAAAGGTATTATAGAAATGAGGTATTTGGGTTGGGCCTTGAGAAGGAGGGCTGGGATATATCTCAGTGCTTGACAGCATATGCAAGACTCTGGGTTCAACCCCCAGAACTGAAGGGAGGAGGGGGGAGCAGAGAGAGGAAAGGAAAAAAAAAGAACAAAAACCAAAAAACCCTTGGGCCTCTTGGCTAACACTTCCCAACTTCCCAGTACTAAGAAGCCACTATTCTACTTTGTTTCTACATATTTGCCCACTGTAAACATTTCCTATAAATAAAAGCACATAATATGTGGAATTTTGTGACTGGCTTCTTCACTTAGCAGGTTTTCAAGGTTCATTCACATATGTTGTTGCATGTATCAATACCTCACTCTTTTCATGGCCAAATAACAGTTTAATATATAGATATTCTGTATTTTTAAAAATTCCATTAATCTATTGATGAACATTTGGGATATTTCTACCTTTTGATTATGACTAATACTTCTGTGAATGTTGGTGTATAACATTTTATAATAAAATTTTGAGTATAATTTTTGTAAGATGTAAACTTTCATTTGTTTAAAGTACTTTATTCATTTGTTTAAGTACTTTATTCTAAGACAATGTTCTTTAAAATTGCTTTAATGTTAAAACATTGATTTTAAACAAAATGATGGCAACATCAAAAAGTAGTTTTGTTAATGTACTTTTCCAGTAAAATAATTTTTAAAAATTTATTTCTTGACCTCAAAAGTCTATAGAATTCTGATTAAAGAAAATAAAGCCTCTAAGGAAAACTAAGAGTTTTACCCCTGCTAGGGTTGAGGTCACATTCTATAAACAGTAGGAAATGAGATGCATAGGCAAAAAGGTAGATTTTGAACGCCAATCTAAGGAGTTTGGGTATTATAATAAATAGGAATTAATAAAGTTACGTAAATATAAAATAACTGGCTCTAGGGCACTCTCTTTCAAAAACAGTAGGTGACTTACTAATATACAAAAACCACTGAACATGATGTTATGAGTCCTTAGTAATCACTTGAAAAAGACTTTTGCCTCTGATACTACTAAAGCTACTACAGACAAGATTACAAAAGACCTCAAAATACTAAATCCAAGTTTAATTTTCAGTCTTCCTCTTATTTGATCTATCAGCAGCATTTGACATAGACAAAAGAGTCTCTCCTGTCAAACACCATACTTTTAGGGATGGGGATGTAACTCAGTAAACAGCAGTTGCACAGCATGTGTGAAGTCCGCCAGTGCCACCAAAAACAAAACAACAATAGAAACAAGCAAACAACACCATAGTCTTTTTGATTTCTTACTTTGTTAGCAGCTCCTTTCCAGTACCCTATACTGGTTCTTCTACACAATTTTCGAACATGAAGAGTACCCAAGGCTCAATCTGCACACATTTTTATAATATTTTCATACAGTCTCATAGCTCCACCATAATGAATCTTCAATAGGTTGAGGATCTAAGGCTGCTTTGTTTTTTTCTGACCCCCCACATTCCTAGAATAGCAGATGCTTGACAAATATGTGTTCAATACACGAATAGATGAATAAATGACTATGTATATTATCTATAAACTAATAATGCTCCAATTTATACTTGCTGCCTGGATCTCTGTCCTGAGCTTCAGATATATCCAACTGCCTATGTGTGTTTCCACCTGGATGTGTATAAAACATGCAAACTTAAAAGTCCAAAAGAGAATGCCCATCATTCTCCCAAAGGCTTCTCTGATTGGCTTCATTTTCTTAGCAAAGTGCAGCTCCAATCCTAGTTCCTCTACCCCAAATTTTGAAATAATTCCTAGTTCTTTTTCTTTATCTCACATCATGTACTCAATCTACCAACAAATTATGTGTACTACTGCTTTTAGAAAATAAGCAGCATCTGACTACTTCTTATTACTTCTGCTATTATCACTTATGGTACATGCCATTCTCATTTCACCTGGATGAACGCAATGGTATCCTAACTGGTTTTCCTGCTTTTTGTCCACTTCTACTCCCTAATTCAGTTTGTTTTCAGAATCACAACCAGAGAAAAAAATTTTTTCAAACTTAAGCTAGATCACATCACTTCTCTGCTCATAATCCTGCAATTATTTCCACTTCACTCTGAGTAAAAAAGTATAAATCTTGGTAATTGTAAAGCTCCAGTCAGTCTGGCTCTATGACAACTATGACCTCATTCCTACTACTTTTCCCTCACTTATTGTGCTCCAATTATACTGGTTCCATCAGTTGTTTTTTTCCCAAAGGTCAAGCATATTTTCACCTCAGGGCCTTCTCCTTTTGCCTGGACTATTCCCCTTGATATTTACATCCCCTCATCTCTTTGGGTCTGCAGTTACCTCTGTAATTCTTATACTGATCATTGATATTTAAAATTGCAACCCCATACCTACTCTTGTTTGCCTTATCTCTTTTCAATGCCCTATTTTCCTTCATAGCACTCATCACCAGCTAGATAACTAAATATATATTTTACTATCTGGGACACAAGCTTGAAGAGGGAGGACAAGGCTTTTTACTCTGTTTCGTTCACTACTACATCTGACATTTAAATCAGCGCCTGACATATAGTAAGTGCTCAGTAATCTGTCCATTGAACAAAAGCTTTCATTTCCACCAGGGGGCCTAACAATCATCTAGCCTGGTTTTTTAGGAAAAAAAAAAATCAAAAAATATCTCTAGGATTTCTTCCAGTTCTCTGATCCCTAGAAGGATTATATTTTGCTAGAAAGAAAAACTGTGCTTTGTCTTGTCAGCCACAAGGAGGAGTTGAGAGGAAGAGCTCAGCAAACATCAGATTATGTTGTTTTCTTTGCTTTTTCTCCAAGTAACCTCAAGGGGGAACAAAACTGGATTTGGAGTCGATTGTACTGAATGAATGATTTTTCTCCATACTATTTCTGAGTTACCTAGACACACAAACATAAACATTAAAAGACCACAATCCTTTCAACGGCCACAATGAGGCCAAGGGAATCAATCCACAGCCCACTAAGATCTGGAGGGTGGTTAAATCTTTAACTCCACCACTAACACAACTCCATAAATCGCCGGGAGGAGTTCAGCGCAGAGACGTGTCATTTACCTCGGAAGGCCGAGATGTTTTAAGTCGTCGGTACTCTCTGGCCTGAGAACTACTAAATCAAAAATTCCACTTCACACTGAAAGCACCTACAATTCTTTAAACGGTACTAGCAAAGCGGTCCTGGTCCTAAATCCTCAGATTCGGCCCTTCTCCAAGAATTCACGCACACCTGATTCATTTGACACCGAGATCAATACCCCACGAGCTCTGGACTCACCGCCACCTGTTGATGCCCACATTGGAGGAGCCCGCGAACCAGGGGTCGAGGATGTAGACGCAGCGGATGGTGTCCGCGCCCTGGATGCACTCCTTCAGGGCGGGGTTGTCGTGGAGCCGGAGCCCCTTTCGGAACCAGTGCACGGCGTTCACCCCCATGCCCGGGGCAGGCGGGTCACCACCGACTTCCTCCACGCAGCAATTCAAAGCAGGAGGGTCCGGCTCATAACCGACACCGGCGCTTCCAGGAGAACCGCCGCACCCAAGGAGTGAGGAAAGGGCGGCAGAGCGGGGACAGGATAAAAGGAATCCGAGGAGGGGACGTGAGAAGGCGAGGGCGCTGGAGGCGCAGCTGGAAGATGAATGGAGGTGGCCCGGACGGCGGAGTCCCCGTGTGACGCCCTTTAGGAGCCGGCGCCCGCTGCCATCGCCCGGAGGAGACGCATAACTTCGAGGGCCTGGGACCCCCGGAGCGCCAGCCAACTCCAGGAGCTCGAGCCGCCACGACGGCCCGAGCTGGCACGGGCAGCCCCAGGAGGTTCGTCACGGAAACCTCGCCCCACCGAGGCGGCCCGTGCGTAGAAAACGGCCCGCCTCAGCTGAGCCCCGCAGAGGGTCGGGAGACGATTCAGCCTCGGCTGGCGGCGCTGCCTCTCGGCCCGAGAGCGACCACGGAGGACCAAGGCGGTGGTCGGGGCCGCTGGACGGTTCCCGGCCGGTGACCGGTCCCGAGGCTGCCCGGGTGACTCCACCGCCTCGACCGCCGCGTCAGCGGCCTCGGCTCCACCCCCGGCTCCTCATTGGAGGGCGCACTCCCCACGTGACCCCCGGCACCTCACGTTTCTGAAGTGTGTTTACTACGCTGGCTCTGACTGGGGAATCTGCTCGCGCTCCAGTCGCTTCCAGAGAGGCAGCAACAACTTCATCCCCCAAAATGTTGATCCTTGACCAGATACTGGGCTCCCTGCCTCTTCCCCTTTCCTCAGCCGCCTGGTCGCTGTCCCCTGGAGGCACCCTTGGTGACCACAGGCCCAGGGTGAGGGGGAGGCCTAGCCCCGCCCCTGGGGGCGGTGAGCGGCCACCATTGGCTGAGGCTTGCCGAGACCCGGATGAGCACGGGGATGCGGGGAGCTCGTGGGCGCGCGCAGTGCTGGGGAAGGCGCGCGTGCGCTGTCGCTGCGGTCCAGAGGGAATGCGGGCTCGCGCGTCAGAGTGCGCGCGTAGCTTTCTCCAGTGGGACGTGGGGAAACCCTGGAGACGGTTCCGAGTAGTCCCGAGAGTTAACTGTGGAGCTGGAAGGGGAAGTTGGCGTGAAAGGAAAACAGTAGGAGGCGCCACTTAACGTTGCCGGGCCAAACCATGTGCTTAAATCCAGCATTAGCCCGAGAACCCCGCTTTAGAGCGTGCGGCGCCTGTAACCATTTCTGTTCCGCGCGGCACCCCGGTTTGTACTTGGGGAAGCGGGTAATCGGCAGCGCGGGTGCCAGGCATTCCAGAACCTCCTGGGATTTCTTAGTGCTATCGACATACCATGAACTTGACAGCCCTAATCTCTTGCACAGAGTGTGGTTTACAGAGAGAGCTCTTCTGACTGCTGCTGCCTTCTCTTCCAAGGGGCAACGCACTGCAGGCCATGCTGAGCCTGAGACATGCCCTTATATTCATGCAAGGCTTACTTAGGGAATGAAACTGGCACTGTCCACACAACTGGAGGTACAGGAGGTAATGTTCTGAGAAGCCAGCCCTCGTGGAGTTAACATTTGTCTCTTACTATTTTTTTCCTCTATAAAACGCTCCACTTTGGAGTCGGCTACTCACTGCAACCACCTTTGAGTGTCTAGTGTATGTCCTTTTGGACTTAAAAGCTACCCAATTTGTGAAAATATTTCTTACCCCTAGGGCAGATTTAAGAGCTCTCCAAACCTGTCTGATATATATCACTTATCACACTATTAAAAATATTAATAAAAGTATCTATTATAATAGTAATACCTGCTCAATAATAGTACTTACTGTCAAAGTATTTCAGATTTTCTCCACAGTGTGACCTCACAAGGACAGGGTCTCTGTCCAGTTCATTTTTTGTATCAATACCCAGAACAGATCCTGACTGTGGGTTCAAAAGCTAATTGAATGAATGAATACTGCTGCCTACCACTGTGTTTGGCAACGGAGGGAGGAGGAAATGGCAATTGTTAAGGGTTGAATTGTGTCTTCTCCAAATTCTTAGAAATCCTAGTACCTGTAAATGTGATTTTATCTGGAAATAAGGTCTTTACAGATAATCAATTTGAGATCATTAAGGTGGACCCTAATCCAGTTTGACTGATGTCCTTAGATAAAGGGGAAATTGAGACCCAGAGATGTGCACACAGGGAGAATGCCATGTGAAGATAGGAATTATAGTTGGTCACTAGCCAAGGAACTACCAGAAGCTGGGAGGAACCAGGAACAGATCTTTCCTTAGGGCCTTCAGATGGTGCATGGCCCTGCTGACACCTTGATTTTGAACTTGTGTCCTCCAGAACTGTAAGACAATAAATTCTTATTCTAAGTCATCCAATTTGTGGTACTCTGTTGTGGCTGTCCTACCAACAAATAACAACTAGCAGCAATAAAGCAAATTCAGTGATCTAGGGAGTTGATCTGTCTGAATAATCTTCTCTTCTTCCTCATATATTGTGATAGAAAGGGTATGCCATCCTTGTTGTTTTTATGAAAACTTAAATCTATGTATAAAAACCCTTTTATTCACCATAAAGTGTTAAATATTGCTTATTTTTATTGATGGGAATGGGCCTTGGGTGACCACCACTCGGAGCCCTTTGTCATCTACGCAGAAGATTGGCTTTCAGAATCATGCACTCACTCTGATTGCTTCCTACTCCAGAGCCTATTATTGTACTTTCAAAAACAGTGTTTTATGTTTCATTTGAAGCAGTTTAAAAGTAAGCAGATTGTGTTTAAAGACATAAGGATTATTTTCAAGCATCCAGGCATCCAAATGAAATGGTGGGAGGTGGAGAGACTATTGATTCGTGAACAGTTGACTTATGTTTGTGCATTGTTCATTCAATAAAGATGGATTTTTTTAAACAGACAGTTGTGTGGGGGTGTTGTGTAAATTTCATGTAAATATAAAAGAACAAATTGATTATAAAAGTGTTAGTACTGTTAATTGTGCATTACTCAAATACCAAAGACACATGGATGGTTACTTTTATATATGTGTGTGTGTGTGTGTGTGTGTGTGTGTGTGTGTATGTTTTTAAATGTGGGGATTGCCTTTTAGTTAATGGACAAGACTTACTGAGCATTTACTATGTGCTAAACTCTTTGATAGAGTATTATTAATCTTTGTAATATTCTTACATTTGTTATTATTTTATAATAATCTATGCCTACTTTGCTGGTGAAACTAAAACTCAGGAATACAAATAAGTGTTACAACAAGATGAAAAGCCAAATTTCTCTGTATCCAAGCTTTTTTCTTATCATATGCTACAGCTCAAGGACACCACCCCCCCACCCCCCCACCCCCGTTCTTGTAGAGTGAATTTTATGTATCAGCATTATCAAGAATCACTTGTGAAATTATGGTAGACTCCAACATCATGGGGGTAGAAGAAAGACTATTGGACAAGGAAGAGACTGGCTTAAACCTCAGCTTGCCATTTTTAGTTGATGATTACTATGGCTGTGATTTGTCCCCCAAGGGTTCGAGTGTTGGAAGTTTGGTCCTCTCTGAGGTGATGTGGAAGGTGATGGGAATTTAAAGAGGTGGACCCTAGAGGGAAGTCCTTAGGTTGCTGAGGGTGCTGTCCTGGGTAGGGATCACGGGATTTCAGTCTCCCTCTGGCTTCCTGCCTGGACCGTGATCTCTTACTCTCATATACACTCTCATCATGCTGCCATTTGCTGTTCTGCCTCACTAGAGGCCAAGCAAATGGGGCTGCCTGAACTTGAACTTTTAGCCTTCACAACAATGAGCTTAATAAACCTCTTTTCCTTATAAAATCATCCAATTTCAAGTATTTTGTTACATTAATGAAAAGCAGACTAAAATAATGATCTTGATTAACAAATCACCTAGGCATTTTTGGCCTAATTGACCTACAAAAGAAAGGAATCTAATTAGATGATTTCTCAACTCCCTATGCTGTTTTAAAATTCTATGAACCCAACTGAGTCATGGACTCCAAAACAACTAAGAGGAGTCCTGTTAAACATTCCTGTAACTGCCAACCATGTCGGAAAAATCAATATCTTTTTGATTTCATAAGTACTCGTGATGAAAGTATGTCAACCTCTAAATCAAAAGCCTGTGTTTTCTCTTGACCCCATCCTGCTGTGGTGATCTTGGGCATTTACTATGTGCTATACAATATACAAATAATGAAGGAGTGTACAGTCCAATTAACTCATTAGTTTGATGCCATATGAATGTTGACTGGGTATCCTCCAAATAATAGTCTTTGGGGGAAGGAGTTTAAATGTATTCAAGGATTTTCTTTGTTTTTGAAAGGCAAATTAGGACTCAATTCATACAAAATGGATTTCACTTAACTCATTAGTAAGGGAACCCAGAAAATGTTACAATGGGTTAAAAGGAAAATCTAAACAGACGTCATATATACAGGCCATGCTATGGGTTGAAATTCGGTCCCCACTAATGATGTTGAGAGGTTGTGATGTCTTTAAGAAGTAATTATTGGGGCTGGGGATGTGACTCAAGCGGTAGCGCACTCGCCTGACATGCGCGGGGTGCTGGGTTCGATCCTCAGCACCACATAAAAATAAATAAGTATGTTATGTTCACTGAAAACTAAAAAATAAATATTAAAAAATTCTCTCAAAAAAAAAAAAAAAAGAAGAAGAAGAAGAAGTAATCAGGACGTGGCCGGCTGCACCCTCACCAAGGGATTAATGCAGTTCCCTTAAGGGTGGGCTAGTTATCTCAACAGCTCTCATGTTCTGACTCTTCCACATGTGCTCCCTTGCATTCCTGCCTACACTCCCACCATGGAATGCCATCATCATTTTACCATGTAGCACGAGGCCCTAGCAGATGTGGCTGCCTGATCTTGAGTTTCCCTCCTCCAGAACCATGAGCTAAATAAACTTCCTTCTTTTATACATTATCCAGCTTCTGGTATTCTGGAATAGCAACAGGAAACAGACTAAGACAGGTCACCAGGAATGTTACAGTTAATTTAATTACTATATGCAAGACTGGCTTCTTCCTTGGAGAAGTGAAGGGCGGAGATCCAAGGGCGGAGATCCGATGGTACTTTCAAAGGACAAAATCCATTTGCATGTTCATGGATCAAGTTCATTTGCATTGCTGTCAATTATCTGTGACTTATACAGTTGTAAAATAACTCAAAGACCATAATAGGCAAGAGAATAACCTGAAGGGTATGCTAGACAAGAGACCAGTAATCATTTTTGCTCATTAAAAAAAAAAAAAACCCCACAATTTTTGCCATCACTCCAGAGAGATCTTCAATGTATGCCCATTTTAAAAAGAGGCTCCTCTTATTCCCCAGCATAGTTCCCCATTTCCTTTCATTATGGCACTAATTATCATTGGTATCTTTTTAAAATTTTTAAAAAATGTGTTCTTTTTTTTTTTTTCAAAGAGAGAGTGAGAGAGGAGAGAGAGAGTGAGAGAGAGAATTTTTAACATTTATTTTTCAGTTCTCGGCGGACACAACATCTTTGTTTGTATGTGGTGCTAAGGATCGAACCCGGGCCGCACGCATGCCAGGCGAGCGCGCTACCACTTGAGCCACATCCCCAGCCCCAAATGTGTTCTTTTTTACATGTCATACATGACAACTGAATGTATTTTGACATATAATACATACATGGAGCATAACTTCCTAAAATGTATGATTTTGTCTTTGAAAGTCGGATCTCCGCCCCTCATTCCTCCAAGGAAGAAGCCAGTCTTGCATATATTGGCTGGTCGAGTATTCATACATGAACATAGGAAAGTTATGTCCATTCATTCTACTGTCTTTCCCATTCCCATCCTTTTGCTCTTTCCCCCATTTCCCCCATCTGTGAACCTCCACCACTCCCCCGCAGTGTAAGTCAGCATCTATACATCAGAAAAAAACATTTGGCCTTTGGTTTTGGGGGATTGGCTTATTTCATTTAGCAGGATAGTATCCAGAGCCATCCATTTACCAGCAAATTCCACAAATTTCATTCTTCTTTATGGCCGAGTAATATTCCACTGTGTATATGTACCACTCACAGGTATCTTTTTTGTTGTTGTTGTTGACTTGCTTATTGGCAGTCAGTTTATGCCTGCTGCCACCCCAAGTGCAAGCTTCAGGAGGGCAGAGATTTTTGTCAAGTTTTTCATGTTATTATTACCACCTGCCACATTTCCCAGTTCTCAACCCTGAGTGAATTCTTCTAGAGACTGTGGTAACACCCAGTTGATCACATTTAACATTTTATTTAATTCAGTTATGAATTTATTGCCTCTTATTTCCAAATTCACTTTTCTTTGCCTCCTCTGTGTTAGTGGAATCAGACCCTGTGAAGATTTCTCCTTTGCTACTAGCATTGTAAGGGTCCAGCAAATGTCGGAGGAAGAGACCACCAAGAGACTGGCTCATGCCATCAACAAAAGGGGATTTATTGAGAATCCAGCATGCTGGGGCTCCGTGCTCACTCAAGAAGGGAGAGCAGCCCAGAGCCCAGAGCAGAGGCTGAGCAGTACTTAAGTACACTTTTTGGGGAGGGCAGGGGCTTTGCATACATCAGAACAAATCATCATGAGGCACGGGAAAATTGAACAACAACTCTGAGACATGATTAGCACATTCATTGGCGGGAACAGGTTGGGCGGGGGTGATTGGTCAATCCTAAGGAGGGGATACATTCAAACTGATTGGTTTGGGTCCTGAATGCCTACGTGCCAAACTGCACAGGGTCCAGGTTATTAAACAACTAAGTGGTCGGTACCAGGCATTGTCTTAACTGCCTCAGGAATTTCAGGTTCTGTGTGCAGTTCAGAAACTTTACAATACCTCGTCCTTTACTTTTTAACTCAGGCTTTGCAGCTTAGAAACTTTACCCTTTCAGCATGATGGTAAACACAGTTAGTAGAGGGCACTGGAAAGAAACTGCGGGTGGAAAGGGCTTCTCTTCCTAATGCTAATGTGCTTCTGTTTACTTTTTCTGGCTCCTACTCCAGGGCTGACAGAGGTGCTTGGGGAAGGGACACCTAGTGGACTCCCTTCTGTCAAGTTTCAGTGGCCTCCTGTGGCTGTGTTCCCCAGTGAGTCTCAGCATCCCAGCTCTTGGTGACCCAGCCTCAGCCCTCAGCCACCTGCAGACTGGAAGGTGTTTCCTGTAACCACTCCCAGCCATGGATTTCTGCCCACCAACCTCTGCCTGGTGACTGGAGATCAGCTCTGTGTCAAGGCAACACAGCCGGTGCCTGCAGCCGCACCTTCCCCAGTGAAGTCTCAATCCCAGTCTTGGAGAAGATCCCTAGCACTCCCCCTTCCAACAAGTTCACCTTACCTAGGGCACTTTTCCTCCTTCTTGGGATAGTCTTTATTTATTTCCCTTTATTCCTCCTTAATCAATCACTTGTCGATCATAATTCTTTTATTAAACATTTCCCGTTTGATTTCCTGGGTGGTGTCTGTCTCCTAACTGGATACGGATGCAATCCATAACTGACCCAGTTCACCAGGATGTACTTATAAACAGTCTTCTTGCTTGTTTCTTATCATTTTTTCTTGACTGAATGCATTTTGAAAGTGTAAATAGTTACACATGTGGCAATATGATATTGTGAAATCTTAGCCAACGCTTATCTCCAATAGTTTTTTATTTCCCCCTGTGACCATCCCCAAACAGGTCATTGGATATGTGAGTCCTATTACCTCAGAGGGGCAGAACGAGAGGACAAAGGTAGTCTAATATTTTTTGTTCTAAATTTAAGAACCTTGGTTCAGATGCAAATCAAGAAAGATCTGCTGCTTCCTGTTTCTTTCCCCAACATTGCATGAAAAATTCTCCAAGCTGGACTGGTTTATGAATGCAAAGAATACAGGATTGGTTAAGTACACATGTTCTCGAAAATAAGCAGATAGGATCTTACCTACATTTATCTAGGATCAGCTCCAGATACTGAGATAAGTGGAGGGTGATCTAAGGATAGAAGAGCCTTGTGTCAACTCCCCATCTGGAATCAGGAGTCTCAGGAAGTCCTGTCACTTGGCTGTTTCTGCAGCCGAGCACAAAAGCCTGCATGGAGTGCCACTGCACAGGGGACCCTGGAAGCCCTGCCAACCCCTCTGCTGGCTAAAGAGACGGATAGACTCTCTTCCTTGACGCATGGGCTCTCTTCCTTGAGGGCTGTGAAAGGTAGCTGGAAGAGAAAACCAGCTAACCAAAGGGGTATGCCAAGGGGATAGTGTGATCCAAAATGTCACAAGAGATTGTGACCAGGGGCCAGATGGGGTCACGGGCATCTCAACAGATGCCAGCACTTACGGACCAGATAGGATTATTCATAAGGCCCATGCCGTGTAGATGGCCTTCTTCAAGATGTGATCTCATCTGGGAACTCAGGTGCTACCTCAAGAGAAGCAGAGAGAAAGAGGTGTTTTGTTGTTGGTGGGTTTTTTTTGTTTGTTTGTTTTGTTTTTTGCTTTTTCTTTCAGAATTCCTTGAGCTTCAACTTGAAATTAAAAAAAAAAAATCCTGCAATGGTTGAGAAGAGCTGGAGTTGACCAGTTTTCAGCCGGAGAAAGCCAGAGACTTTAAGATGGAAACTGTTTAGCTCTAGAAAGAACAGTATCCGTTGATCTTGGATCCTGATTTGTGGATGGAGAAATATTGTACCGACTGAAAAGTCCAGCCAAGTATTATAGAAACTTCAAAGGCTTTATATACGTTTTCTGGCCTGTGTCCCTAGGCTCTCACCTCCTCGTCCGTCTCTCCGGCTCTAACTCCTTCCTGTCCCCAAACAGTCCAGAGGGCTCTACCTCAGGCACTTTGCACTTGCCTTTTCTTCTGCCTGGAATGTTTTTTCCCAAGATGTTCTCATGGTTCCCTTTCCTATTGCCTTCGGGAGTCTTCCTCAGTGTCCCCTCCTTAGGAAGGACATCCTTGTCCACTCTAGCTACTGCCCTCATCATTCCCAAATCCTTTTATCTCTTTGACTTTTCTTCACAGCCTTCGTCGGTACCTAACTTTATATTACATATCTATTTATTCAGTTGCGTGTCTTCCCCTGTAGGATAAGCCCCCCCATACTTATTAAATGAGTGAATGGATAAATACCCCCAGTGCTATTAAGGACATCCAAGATCAGTTAAATCCTTAGTACATAGGTTCTTTTATTTCATTTTCACAGCTGCTAAGTGAGTTAGCTATTCACATCTCCCACTTTACAGACAGGAAAACTGAGGCCCAGAGAGTAGTTAAATTCTCATTACTTGCCCTCAAAAGTGGAAGAGGCACGAAACAAAACCAGGATCTCTCAGCTTCACTCTATTCTCTCCACGACACCAGCATTTAGGAGCTACAATGTAAGCACAAACTCAGGATGATCAGAGCATAATACAAGGCAGAAGAATTCTGGTTAAGAACACTTAGAAAGGCTTTTTTTTTTTTTTTTGGTAGAAAATCACATTTACACTGGACAAATAAAAAATAAAAACTTTTTAAAAAGAAAGGATTCCAACAGATTAGATGGTTGCACAGCATGTTTATTTAAAATCTTCGTGTATGGAGTACGTGGCTATATTTTAAAATATAAATTGAAAATCTAGTGAACAGTGGTAGAAACTGAGGAGGGGGTAGTATTCGGTACAACTGTGATATTAACACAGTCTGTTAGTAGGAAGGACAGAAGAAATGGAAGCAATGGAAAGATGGCCCCCAATTGAACTGCATGTTGCTTAGAGCTATCAAAGTGCTTCTCAAATGCTCTAGTTCATGGTACTTGAACCTCAGGTGATAAACAAACCAGCCACTCTCGGGGCTGTTGTAAGAGATGGTAGCACTTGAAGAGAGGTCATGGAAGAGAAATAGATTTGAGAGTTACTTTGTATGTTAAAGCCACAAAAGAATTGGTAGGAGCTCTTAAAAGAAAACACACAGAAATGACAAGTGTCATGAGCTCAAGGCAGAGCTGTCCTCAAAGCTAGATTTTTGAAGGACAGTTACTGGACGAAACTAAGAGGCAATTCAGAGAAGGCAAGGTTTATTCATTTGTGCTGGTTCTGAGAACAGGCACGCCCGGCCCGTCTTTCCCCTGGCCCATAATCTTTCAGAATCCCAGGAGAGCAAGTTGCCTGGTGCCGGTGTTGCCACCTGGAGGCTGGTAAAGGAACTACATGAAATTCCACAGGAATCTGGCTGTGCGTTCAGAAAATCTCTTTTCTGTAAAGATGCACAGTTAAAACATTAAGGTTCATGAACAAATTTAGTTGAAACATATCACTTAAAGTGTATGCAACTTGATAACAATAGCATTCCAAAGATGATTTTTGGTAAAATAACATTTTAAAAGTTTAGTTTCCATTAAAGAAATAAGAAATTAAACGTAGGACTTTTAAAAGAGCAAAGCCAGTTTGATGTAAAGGGTATAAAAACAAGTTGAGGCCATTGATTTATGGAGACAAGAATTCAAAAAGAAAGGTAGAACTCCACCTCTAAGATGCATTAACTGAATCGACAGGAGAAAATCATGGATGAATCATGGATGGCTCGCTCTGTTCAGCCGTGTTGGTCTACTTTGCCATTCAGATGTTCTTACTTAGAGGAAGAAAGTAGAACAAACTTTGTGGAGCAAAACAATGTACTGGGGAAAATGTGCATGAATCACCACAGCTTTTCCTTTCACTGACGTCATTCCAGAATTAGCCAATCAGCTAGAAGCTAATTTGCATACAGAAACACCACGTAGTGGAAGAGCTTGCAAAATCACTTTCCCTCCCAACACTCCAGGGGGATCCTGACCTAGGGAGCCTTCTGTATGCAATCCCCACCAATCCACCTACCAACGGCCCGCCGCCCCATACACACATTTTCTGCAGTCTGCAATTTAATTCCACCTCAGCCGACCTCTTTATCACTCTTATTTAGCTGATAAGAATCTCAGGCTGCAAAGCCGGCTCTGGAGGAAAATTATTTTCTCCAAATCAACTTAATTTCTCACACCATGCCTCTTTTGCCAAGTTGGCAAGAGATTTAACTCAGTCATTTTTAGAGCTTTCTTCTTACTTTCTGGGGGCCATATCAAGGCCATGTGGCTTCATTTTGGGGGTCATCTGCAGAGATCATTCATTGTCTCCCATGTGGCCCTTTCAGTTCTGGGTGCTATCTACGGATTTTTGTGTGCTACACAACACACAATAATAGCTTGCTTGGATTTTCCTTGTTTTTGCTGCTCAGGTGTCCAATGATCCTGGTCATGTTGCCAACTGCCAAGGCTATTATTCCATCTCTCCAGGGACCTGACAGCTCTTTGGGCCACTGCCACCAAGAAATGTGTGGGACCCTGCCCCTTTTCCATTACTGGAGATAGTTTTCAGTCTCTGGTACCCCACTTCTCGTTTTTTCTGAGATACTTCGCTCTGCCTTCACATCTTAATCTCCCTCCTAATAGTTAAGAATCTTTGGGTGGTAAATTAAGGAAACACAGTGCTGACAGACTAAAATGAAAATATCACTGTTATGTATAATTATAATGACTCAATAAAATTTTAAAAAAATAAAATATATTGGCTCCAAATGACTGAAAAAAACCCCAATTTATAAATAGGACTTGTTTTCAGCTGGGATTTATTTGGCCAATTAAATGCTTTTTATTGTAATATATTCCTATATTCCAGGTCACATTCTGAACACTGAGAATATAGTGGTGAGAAAGTATATCCTCTGTACTCCAGTCTATCCATCACATGCTAAAGAAACAAGCTGTCCCTTCTCACACCTGTCCAAAGTACATGTTCATGAGCAAATTAGCAATTGTTGCTATTTTAAGTGATTCAATTTTGTAGTTTTTTTTTTTAATAGAGCAATGGTCATGGAATATTACTTGTGACCCTAAAAGAATCCTGATGTTTATGGACAAATATAAGATTAATGCTATTATCATTTTCTATCAATGATAAGAACAGGTGTACATACAGCTTACCATTAGATAATGATAATAATACCTGCCTTTCTCTTAATCCCAGTGAACCCCTCCCCCCCCCCACACCCCCTGCAAGCTCCTTGCTCTTTGGCTTCCAGATACATTTGGCTGGTGGGAGGACTGACATTGGATTGGAAAGCAGAAGGAGAGGTTCTGTCCACCCGCTCCCCTCCCTCCACTGCTATTTCTGGGACATCCTTTCTGGCAGTGGTTTTGATTCCTCCATGGTCATTGGAGACTGCAGCTCAGCCCTTGTAGGGATCCCAGCTCCTGACTACTAGACATGACAGTGGCTCTGACAGACAGGACAGTTCCTTCTATTTGTTCCTCTGGGCCTGGGGACGGTAGGCTTCGCTGCTGCTAGTGAGCTCTGGGTTGTCTCCCTAGACTGTTGGGCTTCTTAGCTCTCCTGATACCCACTGCCTTTGTTTGAAAGACTAACAGCAAGCTGCCTAACAGTCCACATTTGTTCTCTCTGCTGCTAATGTCTGTAAGCAATGAAGTAGCACCAGAAAAAAATGATGCTTTTAAAGTTGAGGACACGAAGAGGCCACCTGGGAGCTGGGAGTGTTCTGTTCTTGGATTTGGCGCTGGTTCATGGTGAACATCCACCAGTCTGTACACCGAGGAACTGGGCACTTTTATATATGTTAGTTTGGGACTCAGAAAACATTATGTCAAAGCTTGGCCCTTGACGTGCTGAGGACTTTGCCTGAGAGGAAACTGGAAGGGCGTGGAAGCTGTCTCAGGACCAAGGTCCCTTTGACCTTCCCTTGTCCCCATCTATCTACCCACCCAAGTGCAGGGGTCAGCTTTTCTCTGAAGTTCTCTTAGCCGCCTAAAGTCAGGGTCCACCAATAAGGAGAACAATTTAATTCCAATCCCCCCTTGAAACTTTATCAACCAGAGAAGATTAAACTCCTATACAGGAAGACGGCCTGAGGAACATCACTACACAAACATGGTCACAGGTTATTGCTGGTTTCCAAAGAGAATCATTCACAATCTTCATTTGTGCTTTGGGATCATTCATTCTCCCTAAAAAGCATTGACTACCCCTCTAAAATTGCCTCCACCCCACCCCTTCCCTGTCCCCTATGAAGAGGGTATTTAAGTTTCAACCGTTTGGCCCTTCTTGGAGTTCCATACTCTGTGTGCTTCTGTGCAGATTGTATAACAATGACTTTGCATGCTGTTTCTCCTATCCATCAGCCTATTATCAGTTTGTTTCAGAAGACTTGACGCTTCAGAGGAAGGGGGAAGATTTTTGTCACCCTTATATGAGACTTCAATAAAAAGCTTATTCTCTAGGTCAACTTTGAAATCTTCAGAAATCTTCCTTGAACTCCTCATTAAGCCTGTTTTCCTCCAACACCAGCTTTCAAGATATATTATTTGTTCTTTAATTTAGAAGATTAGAGTTCCAATCTAAATTCGATTCAATATCGTGGTTCCGTGGAAGATGCTGGACATGTGTGGGTGTTGGGAATCTGACAGTAAACGCAAACATGGCCCTTGCAACGGGGCAGCCCCGTGGGGGAAGACAGCATTGGAGGGTCCAGGAACCTGGGTGTGGGTCCCACTCAAGGCGACATCCCTTAGACGCTGGGAGCTTGTACAGGAAGGAGCTCACTCAGCCTAAAGGGGAACTGAAACTCCAAACGAAAGGTTAGGGAGAAAGGGAGATAGGCAAGGTAGAGGGCCTGTGTGGAGAGAAAGGGGAGAGTGAGAGTCCAGTGAGGAAAGGAAAGTAAAACAGGGAATGCTAGAAAAGAAGGCTGGACGAACAGCAGTCAGAGAGCAGTCCCTTTTCAGTGAGGAATTTTCTGGTAGGAAAGTGTTGCTAGTGGTCACCGATGGCTCTCAGGCTACCCATTGGGGAGCAAGATCTGCACTCAGTGGTTCCCTTTGGGACCTCAGGGTGTTGGAAATCCGTAGTATATCTTTGCGTATAGCAGCGAGGTGAGATGGCACCCAAATCCATCACCACCACTGTCACGGGGCATGGGCGGTAACAAATGAGGACAGGGCTTGGAAGGAGGAAGCAGTGAGTCCCTGCCTGGATTATAGTGGCCATTACATCCCTCCTCCCAAGCATGACCTTTGCTGTGTCCTGCCTGCTCCTTCCCTCTCCCATCACACACAGATGGCTCTGTCCTTCTCGGTTCCCACTTCAAACAGAATGTAGTCCCACGGAGTTCCTGGGACTCCGAGTCTTCTTTAAAGACAGTACAGTACAAGCCATGGGAAATACATCATGCTTGTATGGACAGCAGACAAAGACAAAAATTAGAAAATAGGCTCAATAGAATCAAACAGGACGATGATTAGTTGAATCCAGTCAAGTGAGTGAAGTAACCTGGGGAATGGGGTTGGTTTTCTAACACAAATGGGAGCAAAGAACTAGATAATGGTGTCGCTTAAACCCAGGAGGTGGGTCCACAAAATCAATCTTTGCAACTGGAAAGATTTATACTTGAAATCCTCAACTGGAACAAGTGACTAATTTTCTAAAATGTTGAGTGCATCCATTTTTGATGCTGGAAAAATCACCCTGGGACTCGAATCCTGCCTTGGGCCAAGAAATAAACACAATTTTCTTGAGATGGGAATGAATTAATATATTCTAGCTTTGGGAAGATGTAGAATTAAATACAAAAAGATCAAGAGATGAAATACATAGCATTAACACTTGTGTATTTAAATTTAGGGACAAACTATATTTTACATTTTCAGTATTTATAATAAATACTGAAATTTATTAAAATAACTGGGTGCATGAGACCATAGGAGAGATTCATCTTCTGATTTCAACTTGAAATATGTAGTGGAGAAATTGAGTTTAGATTTGGAGTTTATTGCTGAAAGATGTAAGAGGATTTTATGGTTTGCCAAAAGTAGAGTATTAGAATGTTAATTTAAGAGATTCATTATATTTATAAATTTAATTTAGTCTATAAGTATTTGGGAATGTTTTGCTTGTCAGGGTAGGTAATTAATGTGCTTAAAATAGAAAACTGAAAATGTTAAATTTATGAATGCAATTTAGAATGTTTTAAGGGAAATTCAATTAAACTAAGGTTGTAAACAGAACTGGTTGGAGGGAGTTTGGTTTGTTCAACTTGAGAATATTAATCAAGGTTCCTTATTAAAATGTACTAGACTTATCAATAGAATAATAAGATTCATATGTTGAATTTACATATTGAACTCAAGGGAAAATAGGCTTTTGGGGGGTTATTTTTAAATTTATTTATTTATTCTAATTTGTTATATATGACAGCAGAATGCAATTGACTTCATAGTACACATACAGAGCACAGTTTTTCATGTCTCTGGTTGTACACGAAGTAGAGTCACACCATACATGTACTTGGGTAATGATGTCCATCTCATTCCACTGTCTTTCCTCCCTCTCCACTGCCCTCCCTTCTCCTCCCTCCCCTTTGCCCTATCTAAAGTTGAAACTAGGCTTTAAATTTAATCTTTTAGCACATTGAATATAAGTTTAAGAATCATCTTTTTCGTACACATCACCAACCTTCCATCTCCCCTGCTCCACAGAATATGAGCTAGAAGAACGCTCTTCTCATTTTCTCTGTAAGAGCTTTTACTATTAGCAAGATTGCCAAAGAGTTTCCGGCTGTGATAAAATCCAAGAATTCAAGAGAAGTAAATTGGGAGCGTGGAGGAAGATGGGAGAGTGCATGAGGTCAGGAAATATTCCCGAAGGATCATCTCCTCCTAAGGGGTCACTTGTGTATGAGAAACACACTTTTGTTATCTAGCCTTCTATGCTGAGGGGCCTGTGAATCATGTCAAAGCATTGTTTCCGACAATGTTCAGCTCAAATGTAATTTATTTCAGGAACGCAGGAATTAAATAGTTGTGGGGAAAACTGGCATGGAAACGAACCATCCACAGAGCTGTGTAGATTGGAATGAAATTCAATCGCATTTGAGAAGCTTTTGAAACGCAAAACTTCATCGGTGAGTCCGAAGTCAAATATTGACTCTTATGAATGACAGAAAAATGCAAGATCACCCAGAGGTAGTCGTCATGAATCAGTTACAAATGACTTTCCTGGAAAGGTAATGATGCATACTTCTGTGTATAGCTCATTTTAGAGCATTTGATGGTCTCTGTGGTTTGGACATATGTTCCCCAAGGCCCGTGAGTTAAAGGTTGGGCTCCAGCCTGTGGCGCTTATGGGGAGGTGGAGGAATCTGTAAAAGGTGGGGCTTAATGGGAAGAAGTTATGTCACTTAGGATGGCACTTAAAGGAGATACTCAGACCCCAGCCCCTTCCCCTCTCTCTTTGCTTCCTGGCCATCATGAGGCGATCAGGCCTCCTTCACCACATATTACCACTTCCTCCGTGATATACTGTGCTGCCACAGGCCCAAAAACAACAGGACCGAGTGACCATGGATTTAAACCTCTGAAACCACGAGCCCAAATAAACCTTTCCCCTCAATATGCTGATTATTTCAGGTATTTTGTTACAGTAATGCAAAGCTGATTAATACAATGATGAAGGTATGCTTATGTTCTTGCTTTCATCTCAGCTTATGAAGAACTGTAATTTTAGTGGTTATTAATGAGTGTGACAAAGTGATGTTGTAAAATATTAACTAAAGTGTTTCCTAACTGCTCCAAAATATCATTTGAATTACTTCATGTTTATCAGGAGGCTTAGCCATTTAAATTGCCCCAGTGGGAAGCAGGTACACCAAGACCAGGAGAGTCCAGACCCCAAATTCTTGGTTTTTAGGTAAAACAAAATAAACAAATAGACACACCCAGCCCAAAACAGGTGTTTGCATAATTTTTGTTGAGTCACATGTGACACCTGTCCCTTCAGTGATGCAAAGATCCCGTGGACACAGGGAAGTGAGGGTACCCACCCAGAGAGGAGAAAGTTAGATAAGGAACTAAAGTTAGACACACTTGGAGCACTCAGAAGGAGGGAGCTTGGCCTCCATTTTCAGCTTGGAACTCTGGGAGGCAGAAGCCTCTTAGAACTGCACTATTTAGGATGGTGGCCACTGCCACTCACAGCTATCGAGCACTGCAACATGTCTGACCCAAACTGAGATGTGCTGAAAGTGTAAAACTTAGCATAAAAGGAGAAAGTAAACTATTCATTAATAATCTTAATATAGAGTGCATATGCAGATGATGATATTTTAGATATTTTTGCACAAGTAAAATATGTTCCTAAAATTAGTTTCACCTTGACTCAATAAGGTCAAGGTCCAACATCCTTGATATGATGAAAGTGGTACTTTACCTCTGTGATCATCATAACAGCCCACCGCCCCAATCTAATCATGAGGAAAATATCAATACTCCCGTAGATAAACACCTTGCAATATATCTAACAATCCTCAAAAATAGCCAAGATCATCAAAATCATAGAAAAGTCTGAGATTTGTCACAGCCGAGAGGAGCCGAAGGACACGTGACAATTGAACGTAATGTTGTATCCTAGATGGGAATCCTGGGATGGGAAAAAAAAAAAAAACGGTATGTAAAAGCTAAGGAAATGGGAATGAGCTGTAGATTTCAGTGGATGAATGTTGATAATATATCAATATCAGCTCATTCACTATAGAGAATGCACCACATTGATGTTTAAGATGTTCATAATGGGGGAACAGAGTGTGTGTGTGAAGGTATATGTACGGTACAGACAGTCCCTGTACTAAATAATCTTTTTCTCTGTAAAGTTAAACTGTTTCAAAAACTCAAGTTTACTAAATAGAAAAAAAGTTTAAAATTGGTAACATGTAGAAGGCAGGAGTAGGTTGAAATTGGGCAGGGACACTTGCAGAGACTTCTGAGGCCGTCAGCAAAATCTGATTTCTTGACTTGGATGGTAGTTACCCAGGGGCTCGATCTTAAAATAACTCATTAAGCTATTCATTTGTTTTCCGAGGTGATCAGTATCTGTGTTCTTGTTTATTTATTTTTAAGGACAAAAAAGGTTAAAAACAAAGGAACCAAAAGATTAACTTTACCTGCTCCTTTTTAACCTTAAAAAAAAATACAGATATTAGAAATTTTTAAATTAGGTATGTAACTTGCAATATATATTTTCTTTCTTTCTTTTTTTGTAAAGCTTAGCCTTAGAAGCTTCCAGTGTTATTGTTGCATTTTGATTGAAGCTTTCATGGAAGATGTTTGTCAGCTCTAAGACGAAGGACAGAAACTCCCTTGTGTGAGTTTTCATGCCTGCTTGCTAGTGGCTGTGTGGCTTCCTCTCATTGTACAATACCATCAGGT
This sequence comes from Ictidomys tridecemlineatus, assembly GCF_052094955.1. Classification (NCBI taxonomy): domain Eukaryota; kingdom Metazoa; phylum Chordata; class Mammalia; order Rodentia; family Sciuridae; genus Ictidomys; species Ictidomys tridecemlineatus. Next base: position 13,813,544 of record NC_135482.1, on the reverse strand, counting down.
AGTGATGTTATGCAGAGAAGACACATCATTCTTTCTAATCATGGGACATTCCTGATCCTTACCCAGAGAACCTGGCAATTATAGGACAGATAAATAAGCTTAGGTCAGTTTGCAAGAAAAAGTACAATTTCCAAAGGCCCCACCAAAGTCTTAGAAACTGCAGAAGAAAGAGCTCTCAGTTTCAGTGCAGGTGGCCGTAGAAAGCAGCAGAGACCATGCCAGAGGGGCAGGAGGACCTCGACAGGTGGCAGTGTGGAAGTAGGTGCACAGCCAAAGCTCAGCTGCCACTTACCTTTTAAACAACTGCAGTGTAGTGCCCAGGACCACTCCAAAGCAGACATTTCCCTGTTTTGCTTCCAACCTGCTTGGAATTTAGATCAATCCTTGGGAAGAGGGAACAAGAGGACCCAGGGGAAAATTCGAAATCAACGGAATAAAAACCCATGGTGGCTGAGAAAATCCTCTACTGACTGAGAAAACCTAAAAATATTCAGACTGTGTTCTATTTTTAGGCGGGAAAACTAGCTGGATAACTCCTGGAAACAAAGATGTTGGCCTAGGTGCTCCCCACCGCCTGCCTCCACCTGTGTTTCCTGACCTCCAGGTGTGGCATCCAGGTGTGCCTTGGAACACCCCCTCTCCCAGGACTGTGAGTACTACACAGTCTTGCGATTTCACATTGTAGTTGTGTCATTGAAACTGCAATGCAGTCTGACCCCTGATGGCAAGGCTGCCCCCATGGGAGGGTCTCTGGTGGCTGCTGGGGACCGTAGCTATTGGTTTAAATGACAAAGAAACGGGAAGAGTTTTTCATCAGCTTAGTTGATAAAGAAACTGGAAGAGTTTCATTTGAACTAGAAGTCACTGGTTTTAAGACCAAATAGTGGTGACTGGTATCAAGAGCTGTAGCATGTTCAGGAAAAGTAAGTACAAACTAAAGTGGATTCCCTGAACCTAGCCACTGGAAAGATCAAAGGAGACCTTGATGGGAGCCATTTTAGGGGAAGGCTAGGCTGGCTTTCTTGTTTTGAATCCCTGTGACTAGTACCATGCCACCAATCCCAGGCTGGCCTGTGTGCTATTGAGAAACCACCTGGAGAAGGCCCAGTTCTCCCAGCTGACCCAGCCAGCCTGATTGATTAGCTTTAAACCTCGGTCGCCACTGAATTGGTAAGCTTTCCTTTTCCTTTGGTAGAAACTGACAAAGATTCTTGATTCTTAGACTGAAGACTTGTTTAATAGCAAGGACAAAATTTTTGAGCCAATTTCACAAAGAAAATCTCTGTGCACTACCTGAAGAAGATACACTCTCTCTCTCTCTTTTATTTTTTTCTGAAGCAGACATCAAATTACTTCCACGTTTTATTCCTATTATTTCTGTAGGTAGTTGCTTCTTTACACTACCACTTGAGAAAAATTTGTTCTTAGATCTCAGGTCCAGAAATGTGGCCATGGATCCATTAAATTGGCTTCTAAGGTAACAGTTCTCTGCATTTTCATCTACAATTTGGCTTTTATGGCATGCACACCAATTTTAGCATCTTCCCTGGCCAAGTATGATAGGCACATCATTACAGATAAGAAGCACTTGCTCTCATAAGGAACATTGCTGTGGCTACTTTTTCGGCAGGTTCTGGCCTATGGACCACTCTCTCTGCAGGCTGTCTTCGGTGGTTAGCAAGCCCTGCTATATTGGTATTTTAATCTGCAAAGTGCTGCATAAAAGGCTCTCTCTTATTCAAGCAGCCTTTTAAAAATGTAATAGCTGCTATTTCATCTTGTTTGAACATCTTGGATAAGTACATGACAAGGCAATTCCAAAATCCCTTGTCTGCCTTGTGGTTTCTCTTTGACTGAAGAAAAATGATGAAAGTGGCCTCTTATCTTTCTGTTTACAGTCAGTAATCCAGCTTCATTAGGCTGCATGCTAATTACCTTCTGAAAAAAAGAGCTGAAAGGCTGGGATGTGGATCAGTGGTTAAGCACCCCTGGGATCAATCCCTGGTACCAAAACCAAACAAACTCACAAACAACAACAACAACAACACACACACACATACACACACACACACACAGAGACAACTGAAAATGTACAATGTAAATGGAATGAAATAACTGAAAGCCAAATAGTTCTAGAGATGATTTTATTTAATGTTATGAGTGTTAAAACACCAAACATTGAACTGGGGACATAGCTTGGTTGGTACAGTGCTTATCTCACATGTACAAGGCCCTAGGTTCAAACCCCAGCACCATACACACACACACACACACACACATACAAAATGAACAAACAAACAAACAAAACCACCAAACACTTTAATAACGATTAGGATTTTGATATAGTTTAATCTCTGTTGTTCTGCTTTATATTATTTACACTTTTATAAAGCTTTATTGATTCAAAAAGCGTATGGTATTCTTCCTAAAAATTTCTAGTTGTTAATGTTCTCTCTTTTTATATATTAGAGATTTACCAATAATGTTTTTTATAAACCAAAAACCTTCACAATCATCATTAGCTATTCTAGCATACTCTCACAATTTGAAAATACAGGTATACTTCAACAGAGTCATAGAATTCGAAAATTCAAAGTATACAAATTTTTTTCTATAAGTTATATATAAAATGCTCACCTATTCTTGAAAGTATATAATCAGATATTAATAATGACTCTGAATGATAATCTTCTTCTATTATTGACACTGTTCTGCTGGTTGGATTCAATAACTGTGCAGTTACTTGCTCATTGATCATATGCACATTTGCAGAGGCCAGAAGTGACATTCAAGCTGGCATTCTGTTACTTAGCCTTTTCAAGGTCAAAGCCAATGCCAAAACAGATTCTGGCAAATATTGTGGCTGACACCAAATTTTGGTACAATCTTCATGCCCAGGAAATAGTGATCAGAAGCAAGTGCAGGCCTTTAGGCAGGAGGCAAAGGGCAGCTTTGAGAGAGAAAGGCCAACTACAACAGGCAGACACTATTTATTGCTCAAATTAAGAGTTAGGCCAGGAAGAGCGTTTGGGGATTGGGGCTGTAGAACTCTATTGTCAGCTAAGGGAAGCTTGTTGACGGGTTCTGCTCGTCAGTAGTTATACCTCCACCTGCCTCCCATCCCCATCAGTAACCCTAGTTGTTTCCAGAAGATGTTCCAAGATGTGACTTCAATCTTCATTCTGGCCCTGAGGGTCATGTGTCTGTAATGCTGTCCATGCAGCAGATTGAAGACCCATCCCTGCTACCACCCAGCATGGGAGGGACCGGGATCCAGACAAAGACTCCACTAAAAAGTTTTCTTGCAATTACTCTGTTAGATTTCAAATCCTGGGGTGTCTGCACAATGTGTTCCAAGGATTTGGGTAGATGGTGGATATGATTTCCTTCACAGTGTCTTCTTCTTTGATTCCTCCTCTTCCCCCTCCTCCTTCTCTCTCCATCTCTTTTTTAAGTGCTGCATATTGAACCCAGGGCCTTGCACATGCTAGGCAAGCACTCGACCACTGACCTACATATCAGCCCACTCATGATTTCTTCTAAAGAAGCTTTGCTTATACTCAGAGACCCTCAAATTCTACTTGAATAGCCCCATTTGCCTTTAAACTCAGTTTCCTTCTCCTTGAGGGCTGAAAACCAGACACCACTTCATCACCTTTCTGGAGTTTCCTTTCACCCTTTTCTCTATTCAGTTCTTCTCCTCATGAAAATACCTCTCTTCACTTTTTTCCAGTTCAACCAACCAACCAGCCAACCCCAAACCCCACCTCCAGATGTAGACAGAGATCATCAAAACCAGTGGGTGTACAGGGCGAGGGACAGGAAGAGGATCTTGTCACTAGTCATTCCCAAGTTTGGATATTGAATTCATTTTCTACTGCTGCCTGACAAATTAGCACAGGTGTCGTGTCCGAAAGCAACCTCCATTTTATTATCTCATATTTCTCTTAAGTCGGAAGTCCAAGCCAGCTCCACTGGGTTCTCGGAGGATTTTTAATGTTTTCTTCTGCTATCCACAGGAGAAAACTCTCAGCCTTTAAAGGGTAGAATACATACATACTCCTGTGCTCAAATGAAGCCCACCCATAGGAGCCCTCCCATAGGTAGCCTGGCTCACATGATCACAAACTCCCTCCATGCTCAAAGGGCCCCCGTTGTGCAAGAGCGAGGGTCATTGGGGGTTGTGTTAGTCAGTTTTTCATCTCTGTGACCAAAAACACCTGACCAGAACAACTTAGTGCAGGAAAAGTTATTTTGGCTCATGGTTTCAGTTCATGGTTGGCTCAGTCCATCCCTCTGGCCTGAGGGGGGCAGAACATCATGGTGGAAGGGGACATGGAGTGGAAGTGGGACATGGAAAGTTCTTCTGCTCATGGCAGCCAGGAAGGGTGAGGCGGGGGTTGGCAGCACGAGTGCATGAGGAGAGCCAGGGATAAAATAGAGGATCCTCAAAGCATGTCCACAATGACCCACTTCCTCTAGCCATGCCTAGAGTCCCCACCTAGAGTCACCACCCAGTCACCATCCGTTCAAATCATCAATCCACTGATGAAGTTACAGCGCTCAAAATCTAATCATTTCATCTCCTGCATTAACAGGTGAACTTTTTTTTTCTTTTTTGGTGGTGGGGGATCACTTTCTATCCAAACAATAGTAGGAGTCAATCTTAAAATTCTGCCTACCACACATTCAGGCCAGAATATAGAATTTGATTCATCTTTCCTATTTGAGGTTTGGGTTTAGCAATGCTGAACAGAGCTGAGGAATCTCTTTCACAAGCCCTCAGTGTGATTCCAAGGTAGATGGGGAGATGAATAGCCCCCAAAAGATCTGTACCATGTCATGTTTTATCCTTATAATAACTTTCACATAAATATTGGTTTTTTTTTTTCATTTTAAAGGTGATGAAACTTAAATACAAAGAGACTAAGCAACTTTGCAAGACCTCGTGGTATGTTGGGAGAAGCTAAGTTTAAAATTCAGGGAAGTAAGGTTTGCAAAACTGCATGGTCCCTTACTCTTAGAAATGCATTAATATGAAGAAAAGGGAGTTTTTAATATGAAGAAAAGAGAGTTTTCTGAGAGCCCATCAGGAAGACTTGTACTTAGTAGGACTAGGGTAATGGGCAGGAATCCCAAATTGAGAATACTGATAGACATGCTCAATAGTAGTAAAATTTAATTTCTCTTGGAAAAAGCTAGATTTCATTTACTTCATATGTCTTTATCTGGTTATCTTTGTTTAGGTCAATTGAACAGATTTTATTGCAAGTCTTTTACTCTTTAATTATTTTGAAAATATTACTGAACTTATTTGAGCAAGAAAAATATTTGAACATGAGGCTTGGGTTTGTCCATGTTGGTGGAGTTCCTAGGAAAAATTTCATGTGGAGAAACAGATGAATACTTGGCAAAATTCAAAAACTATTACAATGTCAGGACTGTGGACACTTCTGAGAGTTTAAAGGGAGTTGATGACTCTTTTAGCAGGGGACTGATCCCATTTATATTTTAAAAGAAGAGAGACATCTCTTTGGTGGGAATGGAATATTGACTCAAGATGGCTAGACCAGGTAGTGAGACCACCCTAAGCAAGAAATAATGAGATGAGGGGAGGCAAAGAGGGAAAGAAAGTAACAAGTTTGAAAAGCCATGGGACTGTGGGACTCCTCCTGCCATATGCAGACCTGCAGAGCCTGGGTGGGGAGGCTGGGGATTAAGAAATAGTAATTAGACACAGAGCCTTTTGGTGTCAAGAGCTTTCTTTGGAATGCAAACCAGGATCTCTATCACAGTAATATTAAATTAAGATGAGGGGCAGTGGAAGGAGGTGAGGTGGGGCTGATGTCCTGCACAGGTCACAAGCCACGGATGGTGACTTACCATCACCCTGCTGGTGGCTCTGATTCACTTTAGATATTCTGGGACAAAGACCAATTTAGTTCTCTCTCTCTCCATTCTACTGTCGGTTCCAGAAGCTTCTCCCAAGTAGCCACATGGCTTGCTTTCTCATTTCCTTAGGTTTCCTGCTGAAGATGGAGAGAAAGAATTACTGGTGAAAACCAGGACTTGCTCCTTTGCACAGTTGTGGAGAGCAGGCCATGCCCTGCTGAGGTACCCCATGAGGCATAGAACAGCAGTTTTTAGGCTGATCCTTACCCCAAGTTACTCCAGTTTATAAAGCATGAGTTTGCCATGAATTACTCTATTTAAAAAATATATTTTTAGCTGTAGATGGACATAATATCTTTATTTATTTATTTTATGTTGTTCTGAGAATCAAACTCAGTGCCCCACACATGCTGGCAAGTGCTCTACCACTGAGCCACAACCCCAGCCTGAATTACTCCATTTTGAGTTTCAGTGATTAGGTGGAATGACTCTACTCCTTGTTGATACAAAGCAACCACTATCCGCCCAGCAAAACCATAAGGCACAAAATGGTAAATTAATTATGCTAATGAAAATGAGCCCACCTCTGAATGAATTAATCAGAAGCACATGGAGTCATGGCCGTTTTAGACTTGTATCACGAAAAAACAGGCCCATGAGCTTATCCAACACACAAGAGCACCGAATGAAGCAACCCTCTTATCTGAGACCCATAAAAGGAGGAGCACACCAAGACTGGACACACGGGTACACGGATCCCCCATCATCTGGTTACTCATCGGGGTCCTTGCCCAGGAAAGTCACACAAAGATGAGTCTTTGAATCTCTGTCCTAGAGCTTCAGCACAGTGTGGTTTCTCCGGCCCCTGATGATCACACAAGGCCCACTCCCAGCTGATGCTCTGAAATAGCCATCAGTCAGGACCCTGGCCTAGAATAAGTTCCTTAGTTTTGGCTCTGCAGGCTTTTTCAATTGTATCTGCTCTCTGCCTTTGATCTTATTTCAGTCTCCTAAAGCCCTGAGGTTGGTTGCCTTAACCCTTTCTTAGCTTTTCAGTAACTATATATATATTTGTGTAAAGTACGATGTGTGATGGATGTGTCACTTGAGTGTTATAGATATTAGTAGTTAAGACTGGAATAAAACTTGTGATTGCTCGGCTTATGACTATCAGGTGAGCCATGAATATTCAGTAAAAATGGCACAGCCTATGAATTTATTGTTACTCAACAAATTCTGACATTGTGGAAAGACACAAACAAGTTGGTTCTATATCAATGGCATAGCTTGCTCGTGACAACAGTATTTTGGGAAACAAAGAAGAAGGAATTAAATCTCTCAGTTTGAAATTTTATTATTTTGACTACTATGTCATTTATCATTTGTTATATTCTGGACATTTTTACAAGATTCAAATTTTTATTGCTTTCATTGGACACTTAATATCCATGAAGTAATAACTATAATATACATGTGAGTTTAAAGAATCATAACACCATGATCACCCATATATGCAGTACCTGGTTTAAATCAGACTATTACCAGTAGCCTTGAAGCCACTCTGTGCCTCTGATTCCTTCCTCCTTCTTCCTTCCCAAAGATAACAAATGCCTGAATTTTATGTTTATCATGCCCTTATTTTTCCTTAAGATTTTATTATATATCACTCTCTAATCCACCTACGGCCGAGTTTCCTGTATTTTTCAATTTCATGTAAGTCGAATGACACTGAGTACAGTTCTGTCACGGGGTTTTGTTGCTCACCTTATGCTTTTGAAATCCAGCTGAGTTCCCTCATTTTCATTGTTGGATTCGTATCTATTTAAAGAGCAAGCCACACACAGAAAGGCCAAGTACTGCATGTTCTCATTTATATGTGGAAGCTAAAAAGAATTAAATTCGTAACAGCAGAGATCAGAATGTGGTTGCCAGAGGCTGGGGATGGGGGAGATGTTCTTGGTCAATGCCTTTAGCCCTTCAGTTAAACAGGCATGATAAGTCCTTAAGGTGACAAAGATGCCATCTAGCTGATTCAATCATTCCACGTTGTATGCATTTCTCAAAGCTTTGTACTTCATAAATGTATACAATTTATCAATGTCCATTAAAAAATAAATTTTTTGAATAACAGGCCACCATCTACTTATGCATTCTTTTATCAATGGTAAATTTCTTCTTTTTTTTTTTTTGTAAATTTCTTCTTAAAGTTATTATAGTAACACAGTCACATCAATGTTTATAGTAGCAAAATTCACAATAGCTAAATTGTGGAACCAGCTTAGATGCCCTTTAGTAGGTAAATGAATAAAGAAAATGTGGTATATATACACAAAGGAATATTATTCAGCATCAAAAGAATTTGCAGGTAAATGGATGGAGTTGGAGAATATTATGCTAAGTGAAGTAAGCCAATCCCCCAAAACCAAATGCCGAATATTTTCTCTGATATGAGGATGCTTATCCATAATGGGGATGGGGAGGGGGAGCGTGGGGGGAATGGAGGAACTTTAGATAGAGCAAAGGGGAGGGAGGGGAAGAGAGGGGGCACGGAGTAGGAAAGATGGTGGAATGAGATGGACATCATTACCCCAAGTACATGTATGAAGACACAAATGGTGTGACTCTACTTTGTGTTCAACCAGAGACATGAAAAATTGTGCTCTATTTGTGTACTATGAATTGAAATGAATTCTGCTGTAATGTAGAACAAATTAGAATAAATTAAAAAAAGTTATTCTAAACATTGCAGCTTTAAACATTTTTTTCTTCTGATATTTTTGTATCAGAGTTTCTTTAGGAAATATGCTGAGAAGTAGTTTTGCTGGGTCATAGGGCCTGTGCATCTTCAAACTTATTAATCAACGTCAAATTATTTTTCAAACTGGTAGCGTTCCTTTCCGCTTCCACTAGAAAAGTATGTAAGTACCTCTTGTTCCTCGACTCCAAACAAATTTGATGTGATGATCTCATTACAGTCTTGGTGAGAATAAAGATGAGAATATTTTCATGTTTAGTGGCTATTGGTCATGTATTTTCCTCTATGATGTTCTTGTTCAAGTCTTTTCCCCATTTCAAAATTGTGTTTTGTCTTTTCTTTATTGATATTTTGGAATTCTTCACATATTTTGGATAACAGTCCTTTGTTGGTTGCATATTTTGTATTTTTTCCCCCAGTATGTAGTACAACCTTTTCATTTTTTCTCATGGTATTCTGATGAACAGAAATTCTGCATTTTAGTGTAGGTAAATTTAATTAATTTTTTTTTTCTTTATGGTTTGGGCCTGTTTGTGTGTTACTTTAGAAATCTTTTCCTCCTCCAAGGTTTTAAGCATGTTCTGCTTGTTTTCTTAGAGGTTTATAGTTTCTATATTTAAGCCTAGAACTTGAGATGGAGGTCTAGGTACATTTATTCAATATGGACAACCTGTTGTAGAGGCTCTCCATTTCTCACTATACTCTGTAACCCATCTTGCTAGTTTCCAAAGTTGACTATGATCATTCATCCTCTTTCTGTATGTATCCTCTTCTACCCATCAAAAGGTAATATATGATTTTCTTCTTCTTGAATCTGGGCTGGTCTTGCAACTTGCTTTAACAAATAGGGAGGTCCCGTCCGAGGGAATGTAGGCAAACCAGCCAGCAGTGGCACCAGGGCCCCCACCGTGCCAGAGCAGTCCTTTTGGACCTTGCGGTGGGCACAGCAAGTAGCAGGATGGGGCTGCGTGACTGAGTGCCAGGGAAACAGAAGACCTGGCTCGTCCATCCACAGAATTATGAGACATTACAGGATGTTTTCTGTTTGGGGGTGATTTTTGACATGCACTGGGTAATTTCTCTGTATCAAATCAAGTTCCCAGGGACATTGGCGTCTGTTTCAGGATATGGTTTATTCTGTTTCGCTCGTCGATTTATCGCCATGACTGTCTGATGAGGCAACAGTTTCTACCCGGTTCTTCTTCTCTTTTTATTGGTTCTTTTATGTTTATTTATAACAATAGAATTCATTTTGACATAATTATGAAAGAATGGAATACATTTGTTCAAACTCAGTCTCCAGTACTTTCCCTCTCCTCCTCCTTGCCCCGTTTCCTTCTCTCTACTGATCTTTCTGCTATTTACTTATCATTAATAAAACAAAAAATCGAGTGTCTTGTAAATGTACATGAAGATGAGATTCACTGTGGTATATTCATTTGCATCCATAGGAAGGTTAGGTCAGATTCATTCCACTGTGTTTCCCTATCCCATCCCTCCCCCGTCCTCTTCATCCCCCTTTGTATGCTCCTCTGATCTTTCTTCTATTCGTTTTTTATCCCTGCCCCCCTATGTTGGATTAGCTTCTGCCTATCAGAGAAAACATTTGACCTTGGACTTTTGGGGATTGGCTTATTTCACTTAGCATCATAGTCTACAGTTCCATCCACTTACTAGTAGAATAAAGTCATTCTCCATGGTGTATATATGCCATATTTTCTTTATCCATTCATCTGTTGAAGGCACCACTTAGGTTGGCTCTGTAGCTTGGCTATTGTGAATTTGAGCTGCTCTAAGGATCAATGTGGGTGCGTCACTGTAGTATGCTGATTTAAATCCTCTTGGATATATACTAAACAGTAGGATAGCTGGGTCATATGGTGGTTCCATTCCTAGTTTTTTGAGGAATCTCCATACTGTTTTCCAGAGGGGTTGTGCTAAATTGCGGTCCCACCAGCAATGTGTGAGTGTACTTTTCCCTCCATACCCTCACCAACATTTATTGTTTTGTGATAACTGATCATTGCCATTCTGATTGGAGCGATATGAAATATCAATGTAGTTTTAATTTACATTTCTCTAATTGCTGGAGATGTTGAACATTTTTGTATTTTTTTTGGGGGGGGGAGGTTAACCTAGGATTGAACTTAGGGATACTTAACCACTGAGCCACATCCCTAACCCTATTTTGTATTTTATTTATAGACAGGGTCTCCTACTGAGTTGCTTAGTACCTTGCTTTTGCTGAAGCTGGCTTTGAACTTGCCATCCTCCTGCCTCTGCCTCCCAAGCTGCTGTGATTACACACATGTGCCATTGTGCCTGGCAACCACTTATATTTCTTCTTTTAAGAAGTGTCATTTAGTTCATTTGGCCATTGGGTTATGGGTGGTGGTGGTTGTTGTTGTTATTATTATTATTATTATTATTATTTTGGTGTCAATTTTTTAGTTCGTTGTGTATCCTGGATATTAATGCTCTATATATGAGGAGCAAGTAACAAAGATTTTTTTTTCCATTCTGTTGGCTCTCTCTTCATGCTCTTTTTTCCTCTACTGTGAAGAAGTTTTTTTGATTCGATGCCATCTCACTTATTGATTTTTGATTTTACTTCTTGTGCTTTAGAAGTCTTACCAAGGAAGTCAATTCCTGAGCCAACGTGTTGGAGCATTGGGACTACATTTTCTTTTAGCAGTTGCAGGGTCTCTGGTCTAATGCCTAGGTCTTTGATCCACTTTGAGTTGAGTTTTGTGCAGGACGAGAGAACAGCGATTAAATTTCATTCGACTACATATGGATTTCCAGTTTTCCCAGCATCATTTGTTAAAAATGCTCTTTTCTACGACTTATGTTTTTGGCACCTTTGTTTGGTATCAGATAACTGTATTTAGGTGGGTTTGTTTCTATGTCTTCCATTATATTCTATTGGTCTTCATGCCTGTTTTGAAGCCAGTACCATGCTGTTTTGTTACTATAGCTTTCTAGTATAATTTGAGGCCCAATATTGTGATGCTTCCTACTTTACTTTTCTCACTATGCTTTGGCTATTCTGGTTTCTAATTTTTTTTTTACAAGTGAATTTCATGACAGATTTTTCTATTTTATGAAGAATGTCATTGAAGTTTTGAAGGGAATTGTATTGAATCTGCATAGCACCTGGTAGTTGGCCATTTTGACAATATTAATCCTGCAAGATCCAAGAACATGGCCTTTTCATTTTCCAAGGTCTTTTTCAACTTTTTCTTTAGTGTTCTATAGTTTTCATTGGAGAGGTTAGATTGATTCCCAAGTATCTTCTTTGGTGTATGTCATGCTTAGGCTGGCATTATAAAAATAAGTTGGAACAGGTTTTTCTCTTTTTCTATATGCTAGAAGAATTGGTCTAACATTGGATTTTATTTGTTCCTTAAATATTTGATGAAATCTCCCCATGAAACTATATGAGCATGGTAATTTTTGTGGAAAGATTTTTTGATCAATTATTCAACCTCATTTCACTTTATCTGACAAGGTTTTATTTTTATTTCATCTGGAGTCAGGTTTTGATAAGTTATATTTTTCTGATATTCATCATTTTAAATTGTTTATAACATCACCTTATTTTCTCTCTAAAATTTAACCTTTTATCATCCTAACAGTGTTTATTTATACTGTCTCTTTTTTCTTAATTGATCTTATTGCAGATTTGTCAATGTTATTAGTCCTTTTGAAAAACCCAACTTTTAGTTTCACTGAGTCTCTGTTTTGTGTTTGTTGTACATGAAAATTTGTGATCTCATATTTTATTTATTTCTACTTTCTTTGAGTTTATTTTGTTCTTTTTCTACCTTATAAAGTTGAATGCTTAATTTTCATTTATAGTATATATATTTAAGGTCATCTTGTCAGAATTGTTCAGTTCTAAATATCTTCTAATTTGTATTATAATTTCTTTGTCCCGTGAACTATTTAGAAGTCTGTTTTTCAATTTCCGAGTGTGTGATTATTTCTGTCTTAAAAATCGATTTCTAAATTAATTGCATTGTAGTCAGAGTTTTTTTTTTTTAATCTATTTCATGGTTAGTACCCAAGTCATTTTTCATAAATTATTCTGTGGAACTTGAAAAGATTGTTCTTGGAATGTCCTATCCTTGGGTTCCCAGTCTTTTGTGGAATCAGAGATCTCCACAAGCTTGTTAAAGGTTATTCAAAACATCTCTCCCCTCTCAGTGACTTATTTGTCCATGTGACCATAAACTTCCCTGATGTGTTATTTCTTGCCTGGCTATAGGACAGTGCGGTTATTCTATGTCCCCAAGTCCTCTATTTGGTGTGCCAAAGCATGCTGATCTAGTGTATTTTAGCTAGATTGTGTGTGATAACAAATAATGCCCCACATCTCAATGACTTACCGCCACACATCCCATGTTAACTCCCTGGTCAGCTCTGCTCCCAGTCTTTCCCATTCTGGGAGGTAGGCGGGAGCAGAGCCCCACACTTGGGTCCCATCTTGTGGGAGAAGGAAAAAGAGCAGAGCGGAGCTGTTGGGAAGCTGTTAAAGTTTCTTCTTGGACGAGGCATACAATGTTTCCATGCACATTTCATTAGGTGAGGGAAGCTAGGTGGCCAAGCCTGATGTCAGGGGGTGGGGGCGTGTCATCATATCACGGGGAGGGAGAAGGGAATGATAGGGCACAAAACCACAACTTAGTATAACTGACTTTTTGTTCATTTTGGATAGTCTACACACAGAATTTCTAAGATGGATATTTTGGTAACTAATTCATAGCTCCCCTCAACCTGGCCCCAATTGCACGGTACATCTAGTTCAAAATAGCTGAGTTGCAGATATTCATGCTTTGGTTGTGACTTTTGCAGGTAGTTTTGTCTCCCCTCAACCATTAGATTGGGGATGATTAAGAATCTGCTGAAAACAATGAAAAATGCACATAAATGTGTATATTCAGTTTTGCTTACCAATTAAGGTATTTTAAAAACTCCTCAAATTTCTTGTGGGAGCTAGACCCTCTACTTTTGCAATTGCCTATAAAAATGTCCGCACTGGTCCGCTAGACTACTCTGCGAGGTGGGTTTGTATCTGTCTTGTTTAGTCTTGTGTCCTATGGGTGAATACACTGGCATCATAAGCTTTTGATAAAAATATGTCAAATGGGGCTGAGGCTGTAGCTCAATGGTAGAACACTTGTCTCACATGTGTGAGGCACTGGGTTTTATCCTCAGCACCACATAAAAATAAATAAATAAAGATATTGTGTCCATCCACAATTAAAAAAAAAAAAAGGATATGTGAAATATGTCAAATGGATGGGCCTGATGATGCACACCTGTAGTCTCAGGTTCTTGGAAGGAGTCCCGAGGATCAATTGAACCCAGGAGTTCAAGATCAGCCTGGGTAACATAGCAAGACCCTGCCTCAAAAACAAAACAAAAACAAAACAAAAAACAAAACAAAAAACAAAAACAAAAAACAAAAAAACCAAAGGAAAGAAATAAGCAGAAAGCTATATGAGTAAACAAAGTTGAAATTATCATACAAGTCCAAGGTCCCAAATAGAATGAACACAATCAAATTAGTAAAGATAAACTGTACTCATTAGAAGCCCATCATAAAATACAGATGCAATCTATAATAAATCAACAAAGTCTTTGGAGATTTCTCTATCTTTTTTTTTTTTTTTTTTTTTGGTAAAGCTCCATGAAAATAAAAATCCCAAGTGGATTGAAGCCAATGTCTTCATGGCTATATGTAAGTAGATTAGTTTTGCCTTCCTTCCCTTTGCAACCAGAACTTGCCAGGCTGGTAATGGTGTTTTTACTTGTTACACCATTCTATAGGTAGCTCCATGGGAGAGCTCAGTAAAGCAGACAGCCTGCATGAGTAGATAGCTAGGTGTTAACAGAGAAGGAGTGGGCCATGCCATGAGCTTTCTGTCTGCAAACCAGCCTCTCCTCCTTACACAAAACCACCAGCAGATGTCCTGTCTGATTGCTGTTGACTGCTGTCTGCTTTTTGTTGACTGTTTTCATCACACAGTGATTTTCCAAGTGTGGAGTGCTACACAGGGCACCTGTCCTCCATCATCTCCCATGATCAAGGGTGGATATGATGTGCTTATTTAATTATCCATGAAATAAAAATGGATCATGTTTCCACTCTGTACCTGGTACTGAGAATACAGAGGTGAGCGACACAATCCCAGTCCGTGCCCTCTTGGAGAATTCTGGTGGGGAGGACTGTTAATTCAGTGATTAACTTATGATTGGGTCATGTTGGTTAAAGTACATGATGCTAGAAGGGGGAATAAAGAAAATGGACTAAATGGAGACTAAGGAACAGGGGCAGTTCTTTAGAGAAGCACAGCTTCTAGTGAATTCCGAAGGCTGTCTGAGACAAGAAGACCAAGAACCAGCGGGGAGAGCCTGAAATTGACCCTTAGCGAGTCATTTAATGAAATGTGTTTTCCTAATCCCATCAGAGTTTCCATTGAAAACATGGATACTTTGATAGAAACCAAGTCCTTGAACCCCAAGAGAGCCAACTGCAGACTCATTTGAACACTATTTGATAGACAGATCTTTGAGGTCTCCTTACATTCAATCAGTTTTAATTGCCATCTTTTATTCTCACTGGATACTATAATCCTTTCCATCCGGGGCCATACAGCAGCTCTAATCACTCACTTCCCTTGACTGTTTAATGAGGATCTTTATGGTTACATTTTGGGGGGGGGGGGGTGATTCCAAGTATCTTTCCAATAATGGGAGCACTGAAAATAATGTACAGGACATGATTAAAAGGTCTGGGGCTGTTGTAGAGATTAAAAGAAAAAAAAAATCCAAGAAAACAAAACCCCTGCAAAATACAAAAATAGCCTGACTTGGTGTGTGGGGCGGGGGACCTCTGTAAAGAAATGACACCTCTTAAATTTCAAGTTATTTTTGTTTTCTGAAATTATACTCCAGAATATCAACTGTAGAGATGGAAAGATTTTACCTTTCCTCACCCCTCATGAGGGTTGTGACCAAAAGCCCTGTATCAAAAGACAAGTTAATAAGAAAAGAGTCTAATGAATTTACTTAATTATATGTTTGCATGGAATAGGAGCCTTCAGAAAGGCATATCCAAAGACCCAAGGAAAACTAATTTCTTTATCTTTAATTTTTTTGTGTGTGTGGTACTTGGGGACTGAGCCAAGGCTTCATTAGGCTAAATAAGCACTCCACCACTGAGCTACCTCCACAGCCCCAAAGTGTCTATTTTTATGCTTAGATTTAATTAAGAACAGACAGTTCAGTAGAAATGTGAGTGGACAAAAAGGGAACTACCTAATTGTTAGGTAAGAGATAGGGAATGGGGACGGGCTAAGTAGGAAGAGAGGGGAACACTCCTAGCCCGCCTAACCTCTGCCCGAAGCCCCTTCCTGTGAGGGGGAAATGGGCCACCTTGCAGTCAGAGAGAGGAAGCTAGGCACCACAAGGGGGATGCAAGCCCCTAAAAGTCTGGGGCACCCACTGATCTCAAGTTAACTCAATGTAATGCTAATACTAAATCATTAGCATTGCAACCCACCCCCCAACCGCATTCATTTTCTGGGGGAAGATCAGCAGAGAAGAAATGATGTCCAATCAGCTGTCAATCAAGAGGCCAGTGAATCCCAGATCCTCCCAGGACAGAAAGGGGAAGAACTAGCTCCATCCAATTAAAGCAAGCTCCACTGTATAGACCAGACCTGGCGCGGCTTTGCAGCTCAGCCCGTTCTGTCGTCCCCCTGGCCCCCATTGCTCTTTGGCTTTTAAGGAACCTTTGATTAGTTTGCCAGCCTCTCACGTTTAGCTCAGTACTTTGCTCCTGAGGCCAAGAACCTGGGACCCCCGGGAGACCCCTGCCTGTGCAGTAACATAATGGTAATAGAATTAAGTCGGGGGACCCAACAAGGCCTATTGGATTCTTCTCTCTGTTTAGCTTTGATTCCCCTCGATGTAGGGCAGGACCCCACTAGATCTAAGGCCTTGTGACCTACTTCCAGACAAGGCAGGTCACAGAGTCTCTTTACCCCCAGCTCTCGCACAGTGGCCTTCCTGGCTCTGGGGCCCTCAACCTCCTTCAGTTCCAAGGACTTTGGGGCACAGTTTCTGAGCCCCAACACAACCAAATGCCCACTAAGCCTTAGTATTGCTGTTTCAGTTTTCTAACTTGCCCAATGTTCACTTCACAGGACTCTTTTTTTTTTTTTTTTTGGAAAATATGTGAACATTCTTTATAGCAATTTTTAAATAAAGTTGTGGATTCTATCCCCATTTTATCAATGTCTGCCTACAAATATATAAGAAAACCATAAGACCGTATTCGTGATTTTCTTTGGGTTCTGAGAGACAGGGAAGCCTTTGTTTTTGTTGTTATAGTTTTCTAGCATCTACTTTTAGTTTTGTATTAAAAACGTGGGCTGGTGGTTTCCTAAGTGGACCAAGAAAATAGTTCTCAGCAATCGTTCCCTAAGCAATTCCACTGGAATAGTGTTCACTTATTTGTAAAACAAAACAGAGTCAAATCAAACAAGTTACCTGTTAAGGGAAATATTTGATTTTATTGGAAAATTCCTGTATTCCTGCTTAGCTTGTCAAGAGTTAATATACAATGTCTTCAGTTTGGCTTTTTATGGTCCATTTAAGGGTCTTGTTCTTGGATTGATTCATTATAGAGATGGAGTCAAATTTTCTGGAAAAGAGAATTCAGCAGCTCAGCAAGTGAGCTGCCTCCAAATTGCCTACGTTAACTGTTCCTACCCCCAATCTAGCCAAAGAGTCAATAAAAGCTGTTGGAATCAGACAAGTCGTAAACTTGATTTCTAGATCCAGAATCATTTCCATTCTGGGATGACCTCACATTGGCAGTCGGATTTGATTACAAGGTCATTTCCCCACAATGTGGGACTCCGCAGTTTGAAAGGTACAAGGTGTTGGCTAAAATCTGATCCCTGGGGAGTATTTGCTCATTTTACAACCTGCTCCTCCACTGGATATAACTCAGTCCAATGGGCAGTTGCTCCTCGGGGAAGCCCATGTGCTAAACCCTTGGAGCGGCCCCAGCCCTGTGGAGAGAGGCCCTGACAAAGCCCACATGCGGATCCCTCCACCAAGCCATTGGCGCTCTGCTTTCCCTGACCTCATTTCAAGCCAAACCCTTCATAACAATCTACAAGGAAGTCTTTGTGCTTCAAAATGTCTGTGAATTTATGAGAGGTCTAGTGTGTGTGTGTGTGTGTGTGTGTGTGTGTGTGTGTGTGTGTGTGTATGCGTTTGTTTTAACGGGGAGCAACCTAAAGATTGGAATGACATATTTTTCTGGCTCCAGTGAGAATACTCATTTTTGTAATCACAACAGCATATTTCCAGCACTGAGAACTTTAAAACTACTTTGAAAGCAATAGAGCCCCTTGATTTAACTTAGAGCTGAAAGGGACCAGGGACATTAGTGATTTTTATCTAGTAAGTGAAGAAACTGAAGCCCAAAGGGAACCCATTAGACTTGCCCTAAGTCACACGGGTAGCCTTAGGTCTTCTGATTTCCTACCCAGGGCCTTTTCCACTCCTCATTCTGGCCTTGAAATCCCCTTATCAGTATTCACAAATGAACCATCACATTCAATATCATTACTGGTGGTGGTCACTGCCATTTATTGAGCCCATTAATTGTGCTGAGTATCACACTCCACTCTGACAGCAGCCTAGCGGGATAAATGCTCTTATTATTCCATTTTATAGCTAAGAAAATTGAGTCACAGATAGGAGAAATAATTCCCTCAGCATTTTAAGTGACAATGAGAAAAAGGCAGGACTGAGATCTAAATACAGATCTTTCTGAACTCAGAATTCAAGGAGGAGAGAAACAGGGTCACCATCCCTAGATTTCCCAAGACCTGCCTTTCTTGGCAAAAAAAAAGGATAAAACCATCATTTAAAGACTCTTGGTCTTAAATTATCCTACTTGATAGGAACAGCATCGATATCAGGCCCTCTGATCTCACGATAATGTTCTCTCAGCTCCTTGCCCACAATAAAGCCAGAATATAATTCTTTTAAAATAGACTCCTTTTGTCTTGTAGTAACTAACCTTACGTCTCTCTCCCCGACCCCCCCCCCCGCCTCTTTTACATTAGATTCTTCTCTTTGGAGGATGGGCTAGGAGCAAAACCATGATTTCAAGTATCCTAGCGTGGAAGTTGATAAGGATGGCCACTGGCCAGGGATGACTGGGCAGAGGCCTCTGGGAGAGACAAGAGTATGGAGCCCATCTGGGCTGCCCACCAGGTCCAGGCAGGCATAGCACCTCATAAATAACCTCTTACACAGGCCTTGCTGCCAGCTCAGAATGGGCTTTGAGTGTATTTAGCTTGTTTTTAGAGAGAGTGTGAGCTAACAGCTGTCATTTAAAATTGCCCAGAGCCCGCGTCACAAGAACAGGTGGGCCCAGATTCGAAACACATTAAATGAGAGGCCAACATTCTGGAGTGATTATTTTCTTTAGGAAAGGATTACTCTTGGGACTCTTTAAAGCAGCGATGCCCCTTACTGTAATTAAAATGTAAATCCCGTCATTCAAATGTGGTGAACAGGCAGGACCTTTCAGGAGAATGCCTGCTTTCTTAAGCAAGGGATCCCTTGTAAAGGAGAAGTGCAAATGACAAGTTTGGTTCTTTCTTATAACTACTGACTAAGCCTGGAAAACTCCATTTACCTTCTAAGTGGTAAACCTGATATAGACGCTCTTCTATGGGAGACATGATTTTTTTTTTCTTTTTAAATACTTTGTCCTGAAACACATTTATTAAAACAAGATTAGTTAGAAATACCAAATCGAGTCTTTTGTCTGCTGCTGGAAAGCCAGTCACCAGTAGGTGGCGCTTGAAGAACGAGATGACCGTAGTGCAGGGACAATGGATTCGAGGCTTGAAAGCAAAATTGCACCCTTTCTCTGGCATCTTCTTGAAACAAACAGATTTGTTCTGCACCCCTAGAAGGCCTCACTTCTGGCCGCCCTGGCTGTCCAGCTCTGTACTGCTGTGTGAGCATAGAGTGCCCTCAACTGTACCCTTCTTGGGATCACAGAATATGAAGGCAAGGAAGGGCTTGGCTTTCAGTCTTTGGTCCTGGAATCACAGGATCTGCAAACCTTCTCTTGCTTTAATAAGGAAATTGAGATAAAAATGGAGGACTCCACACCACCTAGCTAGCTCTTTTTGGGCTTGCTCTAGGTCCAGGACATCCCAGTGTTTTGGGTTATGACACAGGGGCTTTGTGGAGAGTGAAATGATACCAGCAGTGTGTCGGGAGACAGTGGCCTGTCTGGGGGGCACTGGGTTCAGGCAGAACTCACGGATTGTGGGCGAGGAGACAATAAACATCTGGGATTTTCTTCCCTTGTTCCCCATGTTCGTGAGTGCTGCCCTAGCATGACTTCACACAAGTGCTAGGTACTGAGTCTCTCTCTTCCAAGCTGATTTTCTCAGATGTCATTTCTTCCACGCCCCTCCCTGCCCGCCGCCCCCCAGGTTCCTCATGGCTAGACCCTTTAGCATGGATTCCTGTGGGCTTGGAAATGTTCTAGGCTGCAGAGTATAGAAATGAAAAAATCCTTGCTCTCGTGAAGGAAACGGAAAATAAATACGTCAATTATTCAGCACATTAGTGATGAGTGCTTAAGGAGAAAAAATAAATAAATAAGAGCAGGAATGAGGGACACAAAATGTCAGGGACAGAACAGAAACTGGGTCAGGGAAAGCCCTGGAATTAGGAGCTGGCTTTGAGTTTCAGGGAAGCAAGGAGACCCATAGATCATTTCCAATTTCTTCCTAACTACAGAGTTTTGTTTTTTTTTTTCTGTCGATATATCCTGCTGCTCCCTCTGTTGTTCCTTTTGTCACCTTCTTAGGCTGAGTTTCTGAGCCTGGGATTTTAACAATTCTCACTGAACTGGCTCCTCTACCTTCAGCCTCTTTCCCAAGCTGCCCACTCTGATGAGATGTCTAAAATAAAAGTGTAGCTTTTGAAATAGAACATCTAAATGCAGTGTGCCACCCTAGACCGGATCTTGGAAAAGATATAGGATATTAATGAAAACTCGACTGAAATCTGGATAATGTGTGCAGCTGGGTTCATAGTAACAGCAATGTTGATTTCTTTAGTTGTACGGATGTAAGATGTTAACAAGAGGGACCAAGCTCTGTACTATCTTTTGCAACATTTCTACAGATTTAGTTATTCCAAAAGGAGTTTATTTTTTTTAAAAAATTATAATTGTTTGACATGTTGGTCATCTGCTTTCGAATCTTGAATGATTCCCTCATGCTTTGGGGATAAAGAAAATAACTTCTTAGCCTAGCCTAGAAGGAGACTTAGAGATAGAGATGCATTCAGCAGATATTTTAAAAATTATGTACAGTGTTCCAGATACAGCCAGACCCTGAGCAGCGAATGGTACTGTATTCCCCAGCTAATAGGCTGGCGAGGGACTCTGGCAGGTAAATAAGCAATTCAGTTATAAGGCAATGGGTACCAAGAGAGAGGAGACAGATTGCACAAAGTGCAATGGGAACCCACAAGAGAGTTAGGGAAGGCACCCTAGTGGAAGTGACATCTAAGCTGCAGCTGAACAGCTGAGCAAGTGTAATCCAGGGAGGGGCTTTGGAGGGGTGGAGAGAAGAGGCAGGAGAAGGTCCCACCTGCAGTAAAGGTCTGCTGATCTGAAGACTCATCTGGAGTCAGACTAGAAGACTTGAAATCCACATGTGTGGTCTTGCTGATTATTTCTGCATTCTACCTCTTGGGGTCCTCTCTCACGATTTTCATTCTTAGCCTTCCACACCTGAACAATCTTAAGATGCAGCAAAAATGCTCTTTTTCTGCTTGGAGGCTTAGGCAATCACCGCACCTCCAGGTGATTCATTCCTTACATGCAGTCTTTTATCACATTGTAGACTCATATAGCAACGTCTCTCATTGCTATTTAATAATCCTCGACTTTGGTTTGTTACTTATCTTTGACCTGGCTCTGTGCTGTATTATGAGTCACAGAAAGCAGGAGCTGTGTCTTACGCACCTTTGCACACAACGTCTGAGATTGATATTTACTGGGCACCAGCAGCTCCCTCATCTGCAAAATGCTCTCTCATTGAAGAGCTGCAAGGATTCTATGAGATTCTGTGTTAGTCAGCTTTCTGTTGTAACAAAATATCTGAGACAATCAACTTATAAAGAAGAGTGGTTTATTCTACTCATGGCTTTGGAAGTTTCAGTTCATAACCAGTTTGCCCTATTGCTTTTGGGCCTGTGGCGAGGCAGCACATCATGGTGGGAACACAAGAAGAGCAAAGCTCTGCACCTCATGGCTGGGGCACCACACCAATGACCTAAGACCATCCACTAGTGCCCCTCTTTGAGATATTTTTGTAGCAGAGTATCTGGAGGAAAGGTGGGGCAGAGAGAGGCATTCTGCAATTGTCCACCAGGAGGGCATTGTAAAAGGGAGGCCCCTGGCTTCCCTTCCGTTCTATCTGGTGCTAGCACCCTCTGCTGGTGTGGTGGTCTTCCTGCAGATGATGTGCATGTTATTTTCTTGGGATGGTCATGCTCTTCCTCTGTTCTCAAGAACCACTTTCCTCAGCTGGCGTCCCAGCACTTGCCCTCAAAGTCACCAGCTCTCCTCAGACTCCTGCTTTTATACTTACCTTGTTATTGCTAGGAGCCTCAGAAATTTCCAAGGTCTTCTGCACCCTCCAAAGGCTACAGGGAGCTGAGAGGTAGTGGGTCTTACCCTGTCTCCTCCCAATCATATCACACTGCACCATGAATGTTTTGTTCCCTACCACCAAGGCATCCATCTTTAATAATGTCAAGTAAAATAAACACCATTCTGTTTCCAAAGGCCCCCAAATCTAAGTACTTCACCCAGTAGCCATTCTCCTTTTCCAAAGTGGGGAGAGGGAAAAAGAGGCTAATGGGCCACTCCTGGGCTTCTAGAGCACCCTTCAAGAGCTGTCTCATCACACTTAGCTTGGGGACAGCTTGACGGTAGAACCAGCAGGCAACCAGAAATCAGCAAACAAGT
The DNA here is from genome assembly GCF_052094955.1 of Ictidomys tridecemlineatus. Lineage (NCBI taxonomy): Eukaryota > Metazoa > Chordata > Mammalia > Rodentia > Sciuridae > Ictidomys > Ictidomys tridecemlineatus. The sequence goes on along the minus strand of NC_135482.1, from coordinate 13,790,793 downwards.
CGCTAGAGAAGGAAAGTTCTTCTTTTTTTTTGCAAGTGCCACCAATGTCTTAGTCAGTTTGGGATGCCATGACAAAATGCCATAGACTGGGCAGTTTAAACAGCAGGAATTTAAATCTCACAGCAGTGGAGGGTGGAAGTCTGAGGGAAGGGTGCCTGCAAGTTCAAGGTCTAGTGAGAGCCATCTTTCTTGCTTGCAAATAACTACCTTCTGTTTTGCGTATGGCAGAGAAAGTGTGTGATCAAGGTCTCTGGCATATTTTCCTCTTCTTATAAGGGCACGAATCCCATCATTAGGGGCCCACCCTCATGACCTCATCTAAATCTAATAATCTCCTAAAGGCTTCATCTCTAAATATCATTGCATCAGAGGACAGGGCTTCAACATATGAATCCTGGGGAAATATAATTCAGTCCATAGCACTTAACATTACAAGAAGTTTTTCTGGCTTAGGGGAAGCATTATCCTTTTACCATAAATATTGCACTTCCCTTAAAGTCAATGATTTTTTTTTCTTCCCACTTCTCATGGCCATTGAATCTTACGTAGTAGATGGAGTATTTGCACCATCTCTGGGACCACTCCTGCAGGGAGGCTGATGATCCCAATGGCTGGTCTTTCTGGAAAGCTTGACACTGGAATGTGGTGCTATCTAGCATTTTTTTTGTTCTAAGATTTGGATTCAGCCTGCAGGATAACAACCACAAATTCTACTCAACATCTATCCTTGTAAACAATGCAACACTCTACAATGAAAGTCATTAGTCTTGGCACTACTTGTATTGTTATTAATGCACTATTTATTTATCCCATACATATTCTTTCAAACTTCTGTTCTGACTAAGCACTGGAAAATATAGCAGTAAACAAGATAAAGTCTCTGAAATCTTGAAATATGGGCAATAAGCTAGTAAGCAAATATGTGAAGCAGATGCAGAGGTAGGGAGTATGGGAAAGGGGAACTAACTTAGATTGGATTCTCTGGGAAGACTATCACTGGGGAAGTGAGGTTTGAGCTGTGACTTTAATGACAAGACAGAGCTAAGACTATGATAATATGGTATCCTAGCAGAAAGCCCAGTAAATGCCAATGTTCTAAGGGTGAATTAAGTGTTCGTTCCAGGAACCAACGGAAGACTAATGTGGCCAGAGCTCAGAGAGGCAGGAGGTGAGGTCAGGGAAATAAACAAGGGTCAAAGTGGGCTATAATCATGAATTGTGTTTGTTTCTAAGTACAAGGGAAGCTCACGGAAAAACTCAAGGAGTGACATCGACTGATTTATGTTATAAAAGGTCATGTGACATTGACTGATTTACATTAAAAAAAAAAAAAGATCAGTCTCCCTAAGTAAGGAGAATGGACTATAGGCAGAGATGGTGGGTTGAATGATGACCCTAAAATTAGGCCCATGTCCTAATTCCTAGACTTATGAATGTGACCTTATTTAGCAAAAAGATTCTTTGAAGATATGATTAAGGATGTAAAGATGAAGCCACTCTAGATTAACTGATGGGTCCTGAGTGTCCTGACAACTATCCTATAAAAAGCTGGATCACATTTCCCAAATGGTCGGAAGTTCACACAGCACCCTGGGCTTATTGCAGAGCTTCTCTTGTTCTGGGTCCACTCAAAATTAGCAGCTTTTTGGGTCTCTCCGTAAATGGCCAGGAGCCACACACCCCAAAGAGGAATGCGTTGCCAAATGGGGCCCATTCAGTATGGAGGGTGATCTGTGGCAGGGGGTCTGCTTTACTCAAAGTTCACCCATTTAAATGTTATTCTCATCTAAAATTACCCTGAACAGAAACACTCAGAATAACGTTTGACCAAATATCTGGGCCCTTTGTGGCCCAATCAAGGCAACACAGAAAATGAACCATCACAAATTCTTCCTTAGTGCCTTCAGACAGAGTATTATAGATTTCTGACCTCCAGAAGTATAGGAATAAATTCATGTTCTTTTAAGCCACCAAGTTTGTAATAAATGGCTTACAGAATTCCTGGGAACCTAATACGGGAGGAAAGAATGGGAACAGGGACTGATTAAGAAACCAGTTTAGAAACTGACCAAGGCAAGAGATTGTGGTGGGGGAAGGGGGTGGTTTGAAGAATGGGAGACTTAAAGATGGATTCTAAGTTGGGGGCTTGAGTAACTCAGTGGATGAGTTCTTAGGAGGTGACGAGCAAAGGACCAGATTTTTCAGTTGGAAAATCGCGAGTTCTCCTTTGAACTTGCTACGTCTCAGATGTCGGGTAGGGAGTTGGGTAAATGAGATTGGAGTTTGATTGGAGATGTCATGGCTAGAGATGAAAATTTAGGAGTCATCCTAATAAAGGTAATATTGGGAAGGCTATTCAATACTATCTTGGAGAGCCTTGGACAGCTATCTGATATCCAGACCCAGACTGACAATACCCCAACATTTAGGGATGGAGCAGATGAGTAGAAGCTAACAGAGGAAACTGAAAAGTGGCCAATAGGAGTCAAGAGAAAATTAGGAGAGAGTGAGAAGACAGAAAGGAAGGAAGGAAAGAAGGAAGGAAAGAAGAGTTTTCAAGAGTTGAAATTGATGACTCATTGGCAACTGAGAAAGACTAGATTTATTAATCTCTTTTTGCTGAGGACTGAAGCCAGGGTCTAGTGCATGCTAGGCAAGTACTGTCCCTCAGCTACACCCCAGCAATATCGGATTTGGCACCTATTTTAATCAGTTCTCTACCACTGTAGTAACAACCTGAGATAATTAACTTACAGAGAGAAAAGCTTAATCTCGGCCAATAGTTCTGGAGGTTCCAGTCCATGATTGATTGGCCCTATAGATTTGGGCCTGTGATAAGGCCGCACAGCATGGTGGGGGTGCATGGTGAAGCCCAGCTGCTCACATTGTGGCAAAGAAGCCAAAGAAAACGAGGAGGGGGTTCCACAGTCCCCATTCAAGATCCTGCCCTCTATGACCCAAAGACCTCCCACTGGGCCCCACCTCTTAAAACTTCCACAACCTCAGCTGGTGTGGTGGTGCACACATATAATTCCAGCAGCTTGAGAGGCTGAGGCAGGAGGATCACAAGTTCAAGGCCAGCCTCAGCAAAAGCGAGGTACTAAGCAACTCAGTGAGACTGTCTCTAAATAAAATACAAAATAGGGCTGGGGATATGGCTCTGTGGTTGAGTATCACTGAGATCACTCCCCAGTACCCACCCCGCCCCCACCAAAAAGAAAAAAAAATCCACAACCTCCCAATGGTACCCAATTGGGGACCAAGCCTTTAACATGTGGACCCCCCCTTTGAAGTACATTCAGGATCCAAACTAGAGCAGCACATAGAAGTCACTGGTGACCACAGGAAGAGAGCATTTTCTGTTCTGCTCTCTGGGGTGGGTGGGCACAGAAGTCTCGCTGAGGTGATTGATGGAGGGGTTTTGGGGTAAGGAAGCAGAGTGCACATGATAGAGATCTATTCTAATGGGGGATGGCCTCTTTTGTGTTCTCCAACCCCATCCCCACTGTGGGGCTTGCTGAAGCATTTCTTTCCTCTTAAAAGCATTTCCCTTCCTTCTTCTGGCTTTCCCTGCTGTATTTAGAGGATTGGAGAGGTTAGATAAGTGACGGGTGGGTTGCAGAGCTGGAACATGGAACTAGTTGAATTCCAATGTCCATGTGCTAACCATATGCTAACCACTAGAGAGGACAGTGGCTGCGCACATTTGCAAACTCCATCCCCAAATGGAGTAGTATATAATGAACATTTTCTCATAATATCATATTTCCCAACATTAAAAATAAAAATAAAAATTTCCCATAATGTTTCTTATAACACGATAAACTCCTTACAGCCGTAAGTTTCACGATTGCTTAATAATCAGTTATGGGACTTGTTGGCTATCAAAAACAGCACAGGGTCAACATCTTTGTGGATGTAATTTTTTTTTTCCAGCTTTCCAACTGTTTAGTTTTGGAATAAAATTGCTGGGCCAAAGATATGAGCATTTCCAAGACTTTTGGTTCTTATGGCCAGATTTCTTCCGATGGTGTTCATGAAAGGCATCATTTAGGCCACCTCTTATCAAAGGGGGGTTTTGGTCTATCAGGTCAGGAATCATTTCTAAATTTCCAGGGCCTCTTGGAGCCCGCAGCAGAGCTCTGTGTACGTATTAGAAACGCAGTAGATAATTGAGTTGTCTGGGAAGGTTGGAATTGAATCACTTGGGGCACCATATCTTGTGGGGAGGGAATGAGACTCTGGGGGGGGGGGCTTTAAATTCAACCTTCTTGATTCGTGTAAAGGGAATTTATTAACTGTTAACCAGCCTGTGTCTATGCCCACAGCCCAGTCCCCAGCGCCCCACCCATGAGCCCATGAACTGGGCTACAACCAGGGTCCTTCCCTTCCAGGGAGGCGTGGCCATGAGGCACAGTTCTGTCCAATGAGAGAAAAGCAAAGCCCGTTGGGCGGGACTTGCAGAGAAACTTGTATTCCTGATGCTAAGAGGACGGAGAGAGCCCGCCTGCCACTTTCAGATCTTTCCCTGTTTTTCTTACTGATGCCTAAAGATGCAAAGTCTTCTAGAGACCACAAGGGGCCAAGCCTGAGGATAAAATCCTACCTACTAAGGCCTCCAGGGCCCAAATAGTAGTGACTGCTACAGCGCGTATGGCCCAATGCGCCATTCCTCTGGTTCGCACGTGTTACACCATTAGTCCTTTCCATCCACCTAGGAGGGAGGGGCTGTCCTTTCCATTCCACTTTACAGATAAGAAAACTGGAGAAGTAGAGAGAGATTGAGTAACTTTCCCAATGTCACAGAACGGAAAAGTAGCAGAGCCAAGATTTAATAAGTAAGATTTAATAAGAGCTGGTGAGTAGCACCAATCCAGGCAGCCTGGGTGGACATCCCTGCCCTTGAACACTGCACCATACTGTCCGTCTAGTTCAGTTGACCCAGTGTGAGTCCTCCTGTCATTTTTGAGGAGTTGTGTGCCCTCTGGACTTGCCTACATTTTTGTATTTCTGTGTATGAAAAATATGCCTATTTGCTTGTGTATTTATTACATGAGAAAACCCAAACTCTTGTTTGTTTAAATTTCTTCCAGTCTCATTTTCTGCTACATGTAGCAGAATACAGTCCTGATACCCAAGCTGTAGCATAGCTAATAACCTTGGTCACTTTTATGTGGCTTTGTAGCCTGCCCTTCTCCCCCTTACAGTGTTAGCTTAGCAAAGTCAGAGGACACAGCCGTCTTGCGTATTACTGGATCTTAGCACAGGGCTTGTTGCATATTAGATGCTCAATAAATGTTTTGAATTAGTGAGCAAGTCAATAAATGATTGATAGCTAGGACGAAAATAAATGTAATCTCCTGTTCATGGTTTATTTATGACACTAATTTTCATTCTCTGTGTGCAGGTTAGCAAGGAGAAAGGATAGGAGTTCTGTGCTTTGCGGTCATGTCAGTCTAGTGTGGCATTAAAAAATGCTCTATGAATAAATCACCCAGCCAAGGAACCGTGAGAGGTAAAGTATACTTTGGGGTTTCTGTTTGCCTTAAGTCTTCTTTCCCCTTTCAGCCTAGCCTTCAGCCATCAGTTTCTTCCTTTCTTTTAATTATATACAACCTCTAGATCAATTTATCCTTTTGATTTATGAATCTCATATATGCTCTTTTCTTCCTTGTCTCTCCTTATTTCCCTGGACATTCTGCACGATTCCTCTCTCCACTCCTGATCCAGTGATTTCTCTAAGGAAAAGAGAAATATGTGCTACCCTAGCATGCACCCTGCTCTGTGCCATCCTCACCACTCATTTCAATTTCCTGGTGTGATTTATCCAGCAATCAGACCATTGCCCAAAATTGCCTTTGCAGACAGGCTTAACGCGTTTGTCTTTCCCCTTCAGGGACTGCTTCCGATGATCACCCAGAGAAACTCAGGTCTCCGTTTTGCTGATCCTTCACTAGGGCCAGATCAGCCATGTGAGCCATTTTGCTTAATACCAAATTGAACCATTAATTCCCAGAGTAACGAACGTGCCATATGTGGAAGGGGTCACGTGCCTCCTCTGCCGGCAGGAAGGGATTCTGCTTCTTCCTTCTGATATACACTTGCTTTTTCTGCCTGTGGTGCAGCAGACAGAGCTTGGAAATGAGACGGAGCCTCAGCTTGTCTCTGCTCAACGTCTTGAGGAAGCGCTGACCTCCTTTGGACCTCAATTTCCTATTCCCCGGACAGTTGAACTTGGTGGACCCTCAGATATCATCTGGCTCTGTAATTTATGGTTTTATAAATAAGAAATGGCAAAAGAACTTTTAAAAAATCAATACAGCAAAGGCAACCTCACTCGTCTCTCTGGGAAAAAGGCTAAGACTATCCCTATAAACATTTTTTTTTAAATAAATTAATCAGATTCCACCTGAGAGGTCAAGCTCAGAAAAGTAAGGATCAAATAATAGGTAATGTCAGGAGTAAAGGATGCTGGGCTGGATTGATGGCATGGATTGAAGAACAAAGGAATCAAGTTCAGCCAGTGACTTGGGCAAAGCACGGGGGAAGCTTCTAAGAGGTGAAATTTGTTTTTGTGTCTTTCCTAGTTCTCTTCGTATTCACTTGTTTCCTGACCTGTCCTCAACTATGTACCCTGCTTTCCTCCAACAAGTACATTTTTTTATATTGTTATTCTAAAATATTTTGTTAGGTTCTGTAAAAGTATGTGTTTTTTTCTAGAAAATTTATGAAATAGCAAAGTATGCGTTGTTTTCTTGTTCCTCCCCTCTAACCATACTCAGGTATGCTCAGCAAAATACTCAGCAGGTAACTGTGGTTGCTGTAGCCCAGTGTCTGGTCCATCCACAGGTGAGTGAGCCCCTGACACTCTCTAGTCTAAGGTTCCTTATAGGCAAAGCCAATGGGAAGAGTAGGTGGAGGAACACGGATATGCAGCCATGTGATTCCTGATCTACATGGACTTCATCTGAAGTCAACAGACCTGAGAACATCATTTGGAACCTGGAAGCTCTGACATGCCCAGGCTCAAGCTAAGCTGTTCATAATAACTCACATGCAATCCCTCAACGCCACTAACACTTCCCAGACCTCTCTTTGACCTTCTCCCAGGATGGGGCCCATTAGGCCATGTGTGGCTCTTTGAATTTCATTTGCATGCAGATTTTCCACCATGTAGTAGAGATCCCATGACGGAAGTGAGGTGATTAATTTCATCTGTCATGGGGCACAGATATTTGGTCAAACATTATTCTGGATGTTTCTCTGGAGGTGTTTTTTTGGATGAGATTTAAATCGATAGGTTTAGACTAAAGCAGATTACTCTCCATAATGTGGATAGACCCATCCAATCAGTCGAAAGCCTTAATAGAGCAAAGACTGAACTCCCCTGAGCTAACAGGAGATCTAGCTGATAGGCCTTTGGACTCAGACTGCCACTCTTTCTGGAGGCCAGCCTGCTTGCCTGTCCCAACTGACTGTGTACTCTTCAGGCCTCCAGAATGATGTGAGCTTAGTTCCTTAAAATAAGTCCCATGTCCCCTTCCTTCTTCCCTGCTTCTTTATATATCTTGTTGGCTCTTTTTCTCTGGAGAGCCCTGCTAGTACAGATCTCCATGGCTGGTCTTCCTAAAGAAAGCCCTTCATCAGAAACAGAAAACCCTGAAGTGCAGGGACAGACAATGGAAGATTATTCCCATGCAGAATTTCAAGGCTTGGAACTAGCACCTTAAGCTTAGCTGACCTGCCTGGTTAAGAAGCAGAGCAATTGCCTCATTAGTTATTTCTAGCCACTGCCCCAGCTGGGGGTGCAGGAGGCATTGAGGCTGTGATTCCATGCTCCTGGGCTACACTTCCTGTGGGCTGGGTTAAGCTTAGTTGAACCTCTTTGAGATGAGAGAAGACAGCAGGAGTAAGCTCTCTCCTCTGCATCCTGTCTTCATAATCCTCTTTGTGTTCCTTAAGGTATAAGCCTAAAGAGAAGGAACTTTGAGCTAAGTGTCAGATGACATTCTCACGTAGCCCAGGACCCAGCCTGAACTTCATGGTCTAGCTAAGCCCATGTGGCAATGCCCAGGACTGCAATCGTCATTCATTTCATAGACCTGCTGCTCTACTAGGTCAAACTCCAGGTGTTCTTGGCTTCCTTACCTTCTTAGTCATTAGGATGCAAACAATCACACTTGGAAGTTTCTACTTCCTAATTTTACCTGTTCTGTTTTCCCCCAGAAGATCTTAGTTTTGTGCACCCATGGCCTTAAATGCACGGAGTCCCCATTTACCCTTTATTTCTCAATTCTTTCACTCTGTAATATGATTGATTTGCTTCCTCCTCTGATCAATGCTGCTCATTCAATAATGCAAAGAAAGATATAAATCTCCGGTAATTCTACTACCCAGGGACAACGGCTATTCATATATGGATCTGAGTTAACAAAGTGATTGTTGTGCCATTTACTTAGACTGGACGCCCCGGGGAACAGTGGGGTTCAGGAATGGGTTGGGAGTGTGGGGAATTAAAGAATTCGAACTTGAGAGGCCTCTTAGACATCCCAAATGTGAAAGTAGAATAAGCAGTTTGAAGTGGGAGTGAAGTTCAGGGAGAATCCCAGGCTGGAGAAGGGAACTTGGAAGTCATCCGTACAGGAGGGCTGAGCTCTGGGCAAGGATAGAAGAATGTCAAGAACATGTAGGCCATCAGCTATGTCAAATGCCGACGATAGGCCTAGAAGGACAGAGACTGAGGATTGGCCAATGTACCCGGCAACCTGGAAGTCACTGGTGACTTTGACAAGAAGTGGAAAGCAGACTGATCAAGGGGATTCTGGAAAGAAGGGGAGGGGAGGAGTGATCACAGTGAGTCTGGATAAGTCTTTCCAGGAGTTTTACAGAAACAGGGAAGAGAAATGGGTGTGAGAGGAGGAGGACTGTCACGTCGCATGACTAAACCAGTCAGGGTCACTCCAGGTGAACGGGGCTGGCACAAAGTAATCACACAGAGACAGAGAAATACCTTTTCCTTTGGGTTCTGTGATGGCTTCTCTGACCCAGCTCCCACACAGGGGGCAAGGAGCACGTGCTGAACCCTTTTATTGGGGAAAAGCCATTCAAATGAGTCAGGGGTAGGATTACAAAGGAAATGGTGAGTGTAACTCACCCCAGAGGGTATGCCTACACCTGAAGCCACATCTTCCTATCTGAACTGGGACAATGCCCAAGTCACTACAAAATGTAGTAATTGGTCAGAGCCCCCTGAATCAGGACCTGAAGGTCATCTACATCCAGGGCAGCTCCCGGTAGAGGACATGGTGGTTGAAGGGAGGGTATTTTAATGGGAGATCTGACCCAGCACATTTGATGCCAATAATGTAATTGTAATGTTTTCTAGGGGTATTATAGTTTATTTAACAAATCCTGCATTTGAAGACATCTCTGTCTCAAACTTGTGCTATTATAAATAATGCTACAGTGAACTTCTGCAGTATTTCAGGTGCAAGTGTTAGAATCACTGTCCAAGTAGCTGTCCAACTCTGTCCCCAAAAATGATTGACCAAGGGGTGGGAACTGTCACAGGGCCAGCCCACTGCCTCCAATCACTGGTGGCCAGGGGACTGCCGTGGGAGAGATGATATCATTTGAACTACAGGGAGATGGGAATTTCTACAACAGCGAGGGTGTTTGGAGTTATTCTTGACAGATTTCGAAAAGGTGTTTGCTATAATATTCTTAAATGCCAACCATGGTTTTAATTTCCCCTCCCTCCCTCCCTCTCTCCTTCTTTCCTTTCCTGGTACTGGGGGCAGAATCCAGGGGTGCTTTACCACTGAGTTCCATCCCTAGCCTTTTTAATTTTGTGACAGGGTCTCACTAAGTGGCCCAGGCTGGCCTTGACCTTGAAATCCTCCTGCCTTTGCTACCCAAGTTACTGGGATTATCGGCATGCATGACTGTGCCTGGCCTTCTACCTATTTCTTAGGATAAATTCCCAAGTAAAATTAGTAGGTTAAATAATATGAATATTTTTTAAAGCTCTTGCTGAGCTGTTTGCCAATCTTTATTTCTGCCTACTGAGAATTAGAAAATCATTGCATGCATTCTCAGCATTTGCTACCATAAAAATTCAAGTGAAAATAGTAAATGGTTTCTCATTGTTGCTTTAATTTTATTAAAAAAAAAATCACGGTCAGCAAGTTTGAATCCAAACAAAAATTGGTGTTAACCAAAAATGCATTTGTAGCGCTCCACGGGGGAAATTTAACATGGTGGAACTAAGGTGGCTGAGTGCCAGGTGACAGAGGTATGGTCTGCAGCTATGTCCCCTTTGCAGCAGCATGCTGGCAGAATTCGTCCAAGCAGCCTCAGGGGCCTGTCTCCTTTTAGAACCCTCCAGCTTGAACTGTTGGAGAGCATAGCAGGGGAGACCCCATTCATCCATTTCAGGGCCTCCACAAACAGAAGAGGCCAAGACCTTCTCAGGGAGGCTGGCCCCATGCACCCAAATGCCAATTCCAGCCTCAGTCTGGGAAGATTTTTGGTGTCCTCTACTGCTCTCTGTGACTTAGCTTGACATGGAAAGGGAACATGCCCAAGGCCAGAGAGCAGCAGCTGAGGGTGGGAGCACTGCTGGTCTCCGCCCCTTCTTCTTCCAAGGTGCTGTTTGGGTGTCAGTATGATCCATGGTGCCTCCTTCCCAGCAGGCATCTATAGCCCCAGGTCCTGAGTCTTTAACACGAGGACGTCGTTCCCAGGCTATTCGCTGGGATGACTGAATTCTTCAGGAGTGAAAAATGAACCTTTGCTTGAAACGCAGGAGAGGAGGTGCGGAAATGAAATTTTATCTTAAAAATTTCTTTCATTCCAAGGCCTATGAGTCCTTTATATGATCCAGATTTGGTAGAAGACCTCTGTTCTTCATCTCCCTACTAAGGCCCACCAGGATCAGGGAAGGGGCCGCTTCTCCTCGTCACCACCACACCAATATTTTGACCTCTTTATTGTATTTGAGAAGTCACATGACCTCTATGCTTCCAAATTTATAAAATAACGGATATTATTATCTCTTGGATGTCATTAATGCCCATGTGAGTGGATGTATACCGTGTTTGCTTTGAACAGAAATAAAGTATTAGAAAACTAAAATGTACTTCACAGGGTCTTTTATTTTAGAGCTGTTTTGTGGGATAAAAAATGAGGGGGCTTTGAAAAAGTTTAGAAGAAATTGTCTCCCCTCAATATTTACTAGTAAGATGAGCTAGGGTTCAAATCCCACTGTCCAGCTGCATGCGGGTGAGTTTGTTAACCACTCTTTGCCTGAGTTTTCTCTTCCACAAAATGGAGACAAGAGTCATACTCACCTCGTGAGGTTGTTAAATTTAGTGTGTGTAGAATGCTTGCTTGGCACCTAAGTGTTGCTATGAGTTGACTTTGTTAGTATTTAAAAACATCATCTGGCCTGAGAGAGATCTTGGGCCACCTGTCAAGTATCCTGTCTACTTAATGTCTCTGTGCCTTAGCTTTTTCATCTGCAAATGGGAGGTGAGAACAGTATCACCTAACTTCACAAGGGTATTGTAAAGAGTAAATGAAATAATGTAAGTAGAATGCATGACATTTTGCTTGGAATGTTCTATATACAGCAGTTGTTTATTGGCCCCTCCCCTGGGTAAACCCTAATGCAAACTTCTGAGGCTGTGGATGTGCCATTTGGGCCCTAGGGCCAGACTGCCTGGCTCTGCCTTGAGCTCCTCTTCTTTACTACCTGTTCCTCCCCAGGTGTTCATCCATACCATGTTTCTTCCCTGCCCCAATCAGAACCCAGACCAGCCCCAGAAAAAAGGCTGTGAGACATCATGTCTGTGAGACAATTCTTTCAAAGATGTTTGTGATTTAAACCTTATCTTGAGTGGTCAAATAAGACTCAGGCCCCTATGCCAGGAATTTTAGAATTTTTTTTTTGGGGGGGTGGGGTACCGGGGTTTGAACTCAAGGGTACTTGACCACTGAGCCACATTCCCAGCCCTATTTTGTATTTTATTTAGAGACAGGGTCTCACTGAGTTGCTTAGCACCTCATTTTTGTAGAGGCTGGCTTGGAACTCACCACCCTCCTATCTCAGCCTCCTGAACTGCTGTGATTACAGGCATGTGCCACCACGCCCAGCTTACGCCAGGAATTTTAGGTCCCAGAAACTGGGTAAGGGTATTTCCCAAGCAGCCATCTTTTTCAGGGCTCTTAATAGTGCAGTAATTTAGTGGCTGCTCTTGGAGAATATCAGGACTGAACAGAATGGTCATTCAAAGTCAGGTGTATAAGATGATGGTTGGGAATTATGTTCAGCTCCTGACAGCAGGGACCCAACGACAATCAAGGCGGTGGAGGGTTTACTCTCTCACCTGTGAGAAGCCCTTAGGTAAACACTTTTGAAAGCTCTGCTGTCTTTGTGGTGGCATTAGGGGCCTAGGTGGATTTTCTGCTCCATCACCCTCAGCTTCCAACTTTCCTCCTCAGAATAGCTCCATGGGCCTAATGTGAAGCCTGACTGGACAGGTGCCATCCCAGCCATCATGTCCTCTTTCCAAAAAAGGGAGAATTGAAAGGGCATGAGATAAAAGGCGGGCGCTGCCCTGCTGAATTAGCCTTCTTCACATCTCCTGAAAACCCTGCCCGAAGATTTCCACTCACAGCTGCAAGGGAGGCTGGGAAATAGACTTTGCTCAACACATTGATACCCAGAATAAAATCTGTTACTGATGGAAAGGAGAATGGAAGATGGGTAGAGCTGCCACGTCTACCACAGATACTATTTCTTGTAAGCTAGCTGTGCTATTGGTTTTGTCTTTTCAGGTCTGAGTAGGTGGGACCTACGCAAGTCACTTGGCACAGTTGTCCCCCCCCCAAAAAAAATGGTGTCCCCACCCCCAGTTGAGTAGTTTTGGTTTCTTTTTTTTTTCTTAGCAAGATAGACTATCTGCGTTGTAGGAGATTATACGTACATCTACATGTCTATCTGTATAACATACATATCTATAATTTATATTTATACTGAAATTTTGTCTTTGAATTTCTATTCATCTCTTTACCTTCTGTTTCCTCCTTGGTGGTTTCACTGCAATTTGGCATTAAAATCTGCTGCTCTTCAAGTTACTCCTACCACGGCCTCCAGTGATCTCCCTGGCTGCTCGATTCAAGGGATCCACTTCAGTACTTAAACGTCTTGAACAGGTTAGAGCTTTTGGCGCCTGTGGCCACTCTGTTGATTAACTCCCCGGGGCTCCTGGGTCTTGGAACTCATTCTTCAATGTCTTTTTTTTTTTTTTTCTGGTACCTTCTTCCTTTTCTGGCTCAAGATCTCTGCCCCTTGACCCTTCTCGTCTTTCTTCAACATACTTTCTGAAGGATGCCAGTCATTCCAATGACGATGGTTACAGATGCCAAATCTATATTTCAAGCCCCCAATTCTCCCTTGAGGTCCCGCATCATATGTCCAAAGCTTATTGGGCACCTCCCTTCAGAAGACCCACAGAGAATTCCAACTGAATTCCAAGCTCCTTGTCTTTCTTCTCAGATCCACCCCCACCCCCCGCTCCTCCAGAGGTGCCCTCTACCACCCACTCCTTGTTCTGGAAAAATCCTTCCATTACCCAGGCTCTGGCTCACATTGCCTTTCTCTTGAGCTTTTCTTTTTTAAGTTGTAATAAAATATATGCAATATAAAATGTGTCACTTGAACCATGTTTAAGTGTTCAGCCTAGGGGCATTAACCATCACACTGTTGTGCAACCATTTCCACCATCTGTCCATGGAATTTATCTTTATCTTGCAAAACCCAAACTCGGTACCCATTAAATGATAACTCTCCTTCCCCCACCTCTCTCCAGCTGGTTAGCCATCATTCCATGTACTATCTGTGGATTTGATGGCATACAGGAAGTGCCCTTTGGGGGTTGGCTTATTTCACTCAGCACAGTGTCTTCAAGAGCAATCCATATTGCAGCAGTGTCAGAGTTTCCTGCCTTCCTGAGGCTGAATCTTATGTACATATCTCCTTTGGTTTTCCATTCGTCCATGGATGGACACTTAAGTTGTCTCCTCTTTTTGGCTGCTACAAACATGGGTATATACACATCTCTTGGTGTCTCTGCTTACAATATTTTGGGTTATACATTCAGAAGTAGAATTGATGGGTCACATTATAATTATATTTGTGTGTGTGTGTGTGTGTGTGTGTGTGTGTGTGTGTGTGTTTCCTTTTTGGTGCTGGGGATTGAATATGGGGCCTAGGTGGATTTTATACATGCTGAATATGCCACTGAGCTCTGAGCTATATCCTCAAACTGGGATTTTTCGTATTTTCCTCAATGGACTTTTACAATAGCCTGCCTATACTATATCTATCACTGCTTTCTGTCTCCTTCATGTCAACTGTATTCTCTCCACTATTAGCAGCGTTTTTTTTTTTTTAAACACAATAGGATTTTTTCATCTCGGTCATTAAAATTTTTCTATGGCTTCTGAATAGGCAGTGATGAAGTTCAAGGTTTAGCACAGTGCACAGGAATCTTCATGAGATAACCCCTTTGCTTGTTTTGTCTCGTCTCCTAATTGTTCTATCAGCCAGACTCCTAACCTGACATTCTACACCTATAAAATGATGTGATCAATTCATTAAAACAATTGTTTACAGATCACCCTGCTCTGGGTGCGGGGTTACAGCATTGAATCAAAGTCGATGTCCTTGTGCATATTCCATTTTGTTGGGTGCTGGTGGTTTGGGTAGAAGTTCATAAACAAACACATAATATTTCAGGTAGTCATAAACCATGCTGAGTCAGCTGCTATTTTAGATAGGGTGAAAAGAGAAGAGCTCTCCTATGGAGGTGACTTTTGAACCTGAAAATATTAAGTAAACCAGGAGGATCTCTGGGAGAATAGCTTTCTGAGCAGAGATGACAATGACTGCAAAGTTCTGTGACAGGAGTGACCCTGGAAAGAGCAATAGGGGAGCCAGGAGGGCTGGTGTCGAGTGATCCAGGGGAGAGTGGTCCAAGATGAGATCAGAGAAGGAGAAGGGAAACCAGACAGTGTAGTCTCCTTAGGCCATGGGAAGGATGTGGATTACTCCAAGACGGACAGTTGTTGGGGGAGTTTTGAGAAGAGAGGGATCAAGACACAACTTAATGTTTTGCAAAGACCTTTCCCAATGCAGCATGTGAAATTCACAGTAGTAGGCAAGTGTGGAAGAGAAGATGCTGGCTGGAAAGGCATGAAGACCATCTAGCCAGAGGATTGTGGTGGTTTGGATAAGGAGGGCTGTAATGGAGGTGGGGACATGTCAGATCCTGGATGTAATCTGAGGACAGAGCTGACAGGATGTGCTGAGGAACTCATGTGGAGGGTGAGAGGGAGGGAAGATGACTCCAAAATTGTGACCTTCCATCCAAATGGGATAACATGGCACCGCCCAAACCATCATTATGAAGGCTTTGTGGATGTGCAGACAAATATGGAAGATAAAATATTAAGTGAAAGAATAGAATTTAAAAAGGCATGTGCCCAATGATTGCAAACCTATAAATTGCAAATAAATAGCAAAATGTCCAAATAATAATAATCCATGCTAAATAAAAAATTTTAAATCATCAGCCTTAAATCCAAGGTAACACTCGTAACAGGAGAGCATTTTTTTTTTTTTTTGCCACGGCATAATTTCACAAATGAATTATTTTTGTCTGAGTGCTTAAGAAATAAAATTACAGTTTAAACATGCATGTGGCGGGGAGGGAAAAGATCACCTCTCACAGGTGACAGAACTGAAGTCCTCAAATGTTAAAGGGGTTCTGCAAGGTCACCCTGATAATTACAAGCAGATTCCAACCTCAAGTGCAGTCTGCTAACTCCTGATTCATTCGTGCACGTAAATCTTTGTACTTAATTCCCCCCTCCCACTGCATTTGAATTTATTTTGGTAATGTGTTTCTTATAGTTTACTGAAACCTTGTTTCTTGGTGATTTATTCAAAATCACTATACTCTTGCAGACTTTTTTTTTTTGCATGCAAAGTGTATCCTATTTTCAAAGTCAAGAAGATGTGAAATGTCTTTTCTTCTGCAAAGCCTTGCACAACATATGAATCCTAATATTAGATTTTCAAATGCGGAAACTTGGTAAATCCCATATGTACATAACAAATGCTTACTCCACAATTTTTCAGGGTCTCTGATTTATTCAGCAGGGCAAGTTATTAATAACTCTGTAGTATTGGGTGAGATAAAGTTACATGTCATGATAAATTTAAGTCTGGAAGTAAGTAAAGTCAAAAACTAGGAAAACCTTACACGCCCCCCCAAGATTTATATTTATTAGATTCCCATCAATGTCATATTCATTTTACTGAAGTATTTGGGCAAATACTTCAGAGGAATTGGAGAGAAAACCCCTGATAAAATTGGTTGAATATCTTTTAAGGAAATTAATATACTGCAGAGAGAAGATGGTAACTCTTGAAAAGAGTGCAGAACCAGGTACTCATGACAGTGGATTGATGATATGGAGGCAGCATCAGGTATTAGGAGGAGCTGTGGGCTGGAACACTGGATTCCTAGCTCCTGTTCTGTCATTCAGGAGAACTTCATCTTATCATTCAACTTTGTATGTCTGATGCTGACATTCAGGCTACAAATATTTATTGAGCTCTAATCATGTCACAGGCTGCAGCAGACACATGAGTAGCCAACTCAATATCCACGCCCTCTTCCTTGCTCTTAGATCCTGATTTTGTTCGTGGAGACAATGTGCTCAGCTAAATACAACCGGGCTTCCATATCCATAGTTCCATATCAGTAAATTCAACCATCGGTGGTGGGTTTAAAACATACATGGAAAACATTCCAGAAAGTTCTCAAAAGCAAAACTTGAATTTGTCACACACCAAACATTATGCTGAATCCAGGCAAATGAAGTAATGTGTAGTGTAAGCATACTCTGCACTATCTCACAGGTCCTGGTTCTCCCCTCATCCCTCATTATTTGAGCATTTGCCTCAGGCTTTGACTAGATACTATGTAGCTGGGCCCACAATGGCTGTACCTGTATTGAACATCTACAGGCATTTCCTCTCACTGGTCATTGTTCTCTAAACAATACAGTATAACAACTATTTACTTTTATAAATAGTTGTTTATATTGTGTTAGCATTTATAGCATTTGTATTGTGTTAGCTATTAAAAGCAATTTAGACATAATTCAAAATATACAGGAAGGTGTGGATGGGTTGTATGAAAATACTATACCATTTTATATGAGGATGTGTAGATTTTGGAATGCAGGGGGCCCTGGAATTACCTCCCCCAAATACCAAGAAAAAACTGTACTCTCTTTCCCAATCTCCCTAGCAGCTAGAGATGGCCATGAAGAAGTCATTGTAGATGGAGGTCAGATGGCCCTCAGATTCAGAAAAGATTTGATTCCTACCTATAAGTAGTTCAGAATCTGGTTTTATCACCAATCATTCTTTTTTTTTATTTTGCTTTAAAAAATATTTTTAGTTACAGATGGACATAATACCTTGATTTAATTAATTTATTTTTATGTGGTGCTGAAGATAGAATCCAGTACCTCATACGTGCTAGGCAAGTGCTCTACCACTGAGCTACACCCCCAGCCCCTCACCAACCAGTTCTAGGATAGAGAAAGGGTACCCACTTAGCTCATGAGGAAGAGAAAATGGAAAATTTATTGGAGGAAGTAATGCTTAAACTGGGTCATGAAATATTCCTGAGTTTCTGTTTTCTCATTTATAAAGCAAAAGGACTGTATTACATCTATTTTTTATATCTTGAGTTTAAAAAAAAAACCTCAGCAATTTAAACACTTATGTATAAAGGTAGAGGGAATTTAAAATAGCAAAAAGCTATATTCTACTTGGAATAAAAAAGCAGGGCATTTGGATACATGTTTTTGTGTGTATGTGTGCACAGGAGAAATCCAACAACTTCAACGTGCCCAGGGCAAAGAACCAGCTTTACTGTAAACCATGGCCTCCAAATCTACAGAAGTTATTTCTATTAATTTGTTTCTGGACCCATTTTTTTTTTAAAATCATTCTTCCTTGGGCAAAACTCAAATTACAAAAGTTCCAAACAATAAAGAGAGCTACTTTCTTGTTAATAGAGGTGAGAGTGGAAGGCAGTGAACCTGACCAAGAGAGAAAAGAAGGGGCTGGGAATTAATTTGACAACACCATGTCCAGAGAGAATGATCTTGAAAGGCAAATGCAACTTGACTCCCTCTTAATGGAGAAGAGAACTAATTTTGCCCACAGCTTTACAGTGAACAGAATGTTTCCATGTCCCTTATCTTATTTGATCCTCACAACAACTTGACAGGGAAGCTTTATTAATATCCTTGTTTGACAGAGACAAGAGCTGATGGGATCTCTCAAGGTTAGGCTGCATAAATAAGTGGTAGAATTTGGACTCAAATACTCCAAATACCATATTCTTTTTGCTTCCAGAACTGCCTCAAACTTCAGTCTCACCAAAAGAAAGTAATTTGGATATCTAGCTAGTAGGTGATTTTCTACCCCAATGTTTTATTCCAATTACTATAATTTGCACCCTGGGGGGGGCGGGGAGTTGAGAGGGGATTATAGGAAGTAACTCTAGGGCAAAGGGTTTTACATTGGTCAGGGTAAGCTAACTACCAACAAGGTGAAAGTTACTTCTCACTATAAATATGCAGATATCCTGGTCAGTTGACTCTCCTGAGTGGCTTTCATGTAAGTGGTCATTTAAGGATTAGGATACTCACTACCATTCTTACACATGACCTGGGTTGCTATGGAAGGGAGAGTGAGCAGAGGTCATACCAGAGACTTGACATATGCCTTGGCTTTATGGAGATGCTCATCATTTTTACTCTTATTCCATTGGCCAGAATGAATCACCTGACCCCTATCAAGGAGAAAGTGGCAGACAGCATGACGGTGCACACCTGTAATCCCAGAGGCTCAGGAGGCTTCGGCAGGAGCATCAGGTGCTCCAAGCCAGTCTCAGCAACGGCAAGCACTAAGCAACTCAGTGAGACCCTGTCTCTAAATAAAATACAAAATAGGGCTGGGGATGTGGCTCAGTGGTAGAGTGCCCCTGAGTTCAATCCCTGGTACCCCCCAAAATAAAAACATTAAAAAAAGGAAAAAAAAATGAAGAAGGTGAGGCTGGATATGTAGTTCCCTCATTGAGTGGCTGCTTCTTAGAGTCAAGACTAAACAACAGAAGGGAAACGTGACTCTTTGGCACCAGTTATCTCTGCTGTAGGCCTAAAAGCAATTAGACATGTGGTTCTTCTCATCCCACAAAACCTGGAAGGGCCCTACAGAACCTGATCCTTTGCAGCCATGTAGAAAGGAGGCCTTTTGCAGCAAGAATATTTGCAGCATGGAAGAAGAGTTGCCCCATTAACAGCAGCTCAGAAATAAGTATAGAGAAAGCAAACACAAGTGGTTAGAGCCAGAGAGAGCTTGAAAGACGTGTTCTGGTTACTCTTTGTGCCCACTGTATGTGGTAGGTTTGGAAGCACAAAGCCAGGCCTTGAAGCCGTTGCAGGCTATCTTCTGTGGATCTCCAAGATTCATTCTTAGCCTTTTCCAATCTGCTTCCTGCTCGAGGAGGCTCCCCTGCCTGTCCTTCATCCAACCTCCAGATCACAGCTGGGTTTGGCTGGGGGGGGAGCTCTGGCAGGAGAATGGAGGAAGGGAGGAGAGAAGGTCAGGGATTTGTGCCCCTAGTTCCCCTCTTGCTGGGTAACCTTAGGTTTGCTGTGTCCTTCTTTGGAAGGAGACTGCTTCTCTCAACCCTCTGTGCTTTAAATAACCCTCCTGTTTCAGGTTCTGGTAAATTCTCTCTCTCTGGGCCCTTGAAACCTAAGGGTGGTAACAACTCTGCTATTGCCCAGCCAGGGTTTCTGTACATCTCTGATGGTCCTTCTAGATCTCATGTACATTTTTGCCCTTAACCTCTTTATTAATAATTATTCTAATTTGATTTTTGCCATTGTCGCCGCCATTTGTTACTTTAAAAAAAAAAATTGGTTAGCATTGTTTTTCAACCCCAAGCAGTCAACCCATTCTCTATATGAACGAAAAGAATTCTTTTTTTTTTTGTCTTATTGTTCTTAGTATTTTTCACCAGCCTCTGAGATTTGGGCTTTAGACTTTGACTTTATTCTTACGGGGCTTTGCTAGTCTTGTGCATTCGTTCTTGATTATGTGTCCCTCATTCCCTCTTGTACATGCCCTTTGAAAAATCTGATCTCATCAGCAAAGTCCCCCCACCCCCAGTCACATGCCCCTCCTCATTGCTCCCTGGATCTTCTAAAAGAAGAAATTGCTAACAAGGCAAGAGGAGGATTCATCAAATGTTTTGCTTTTTGCAGAATGAGAGCTCCATCAGATATCAAAAAAGCTGAATTAGGAAGAATCCAGTAGAGGAGGTAAAAACTTGTTTTGGAGATTTTCTGTTAGCAGAGAAGTCCAGATGCACTGATAATCTGAATTTAACTGAATTTAACTGTTCTTTGCCCAGTTCTTTCCCCTCCCAGATTATTTAAGAAGTCAGCATTTCATTTTCTTTCTTTAGTTTTACCTGTTCCACACTGAGTCCTCTCCCTTCCCCAACGCTCTCAACTCTCCGAGGAAGATTTTGTTCGATTTCCACTTTCTTCTCGGAGCCTGCATTTCTTTGATCCTGCCTCCCCAGAGAAGCAACTCCCTTCTCACCCCGACTTCAACAGAACCCTCTCTTCCTTTTCATCCTCCTCTTATTTTTCTTTTCCTGAGAGGTAGTGTAGTGCAGTGGTAGAGAGTGGATTTTAGAGTCAGAGAGAATGAGGCTGCACGAGTCCTGGTTCTGGTACTTTCTCTGCTGAATGACCTTGTGAGGTGACTGAACCTAATTCTTAGTTCCTTTACTTGTAAAATGAAGAGAATAAAGATAAATAAAGATTTCTGGTTCAGAGGAATATTTTGAGCACAAAAGGAGATAATGAGTGTACAATGTATGGAACGTAGCACTTTCAATACATATTGGTCATTTTTATATTAAAAAATGTTACCCAAATACCAGGCTTCTAGATTTGATCTGTTGTTCCAAGGGTACCTGAGGTTTTTATATCCCTCTGGTAGATCCTGGAAGTGTTCTTGCTTGTTCATTGTTAACTGATGCCCTTCAATTTGTTCTGGTTACTGCTCTAAATACAACAGTTAAGTACACAAAAATCAAGATTCAACCAATATTTATGGAGAGCCTTATAAATACCAGATACAGTGCCAGACAATGCTCACAGGTTTTCTACAAAAATGTCAACTACAGAATCAGACACAGGCAGTGAATAACTTTTTTTTTTTTTTTTTCTGTATGAGAGTTGTAAACAACCTTCAGCTCTTTCATTCCCTATTCTGGTTTGACTTTCAATTTGTTCTAATCATCTGACCATAGGTGGTCTTTTCTAGAAAGATGACAGTTACAAAAAAACAACCAAGAGACACATAAACTTTAGATAGAAAGGGATCATTTTAAAGCTACTGGTTTTTAGTTCTCTTTTCCTTATCAAAAGACAGTGCCTGCTTTGAACAAATGTCATTTCAAAAGACTTTCTAAATGGTCATTTGTTTCTTGATAAAGTTGCACATTTGTTTGGGTTATATTTACTAATTTTATTCCCATGGATTTCTACCAGCTCTCTTCCATCCTCCATAGGGACCTGGCCCGATTTTCTGTTTCTATGGGCATTCCAATTTGCATATAAGCTTTTATGCCATCCTTGTCACCTGGTTGCCAGATCTGGGTTTAGCCACCTTCAATTGTTCCTCCCACCTTCCCTGTTTATATGTTTCCTATCCCTTTATAGATTCTTGGATAGTTGCCTCTTTTCTTTGAACATATTGTTTAAGACTGACAGTGTTGGAGTAGAAAGACCTCAGCAAAGTCATCTACTTTGTTTCAGTTTGGAATGCTCTTGGCTGCAAGTAACAGGATATGCAAATAAAGTGGTTTTAAACCATGAGTGCACATTTTTTCATGGAACACTAAGGTGGGACATAGGTTGTCCCAGGGTTGTTTCAAAAGCTCAACAATGTCAAGTGAGGACCCTGGCTCTTCTGATCTTCCTGTGGATCTTCAGTGTTTGTGCAATACAGCTGCAGCAGACTAAGTGTCACAGTCTGACACTGCTGCATCCCAAGGAGAAGGAAGTGGATAGAGCCAACGGGGCCTTTTCCTCATGCACATTCTCTTCCATAAGGGAAGACAAATTCTCCCTGAAAGCCTCTAGCAGGTCTCCCCTTAAGTTCATTGTCCATAACCTGTTCATAATTCTACCTTTAGACTACTTGGCATTGAAAAGAATTGCCTCCCTTGACTTAAGCCATCATAACTAATCCCCTGGGGCTGAGCACAATCTGAGGTTCTGTTATCCAAGAAGATGTGAAAGGACTATTGGATGGGCCCCAGGATAGTCTCCATATACACACTTCCACCATGTTTTATAGATGAGGAATCTGCTGTCCATTGAGGTTAAGGGCTCTGCTAAAGACTACATATCTAGAAAGTGTTAAAGCCAAAACTCAACCCTTGATCTTATGTTCTAGAATTTATTCTATCATTCTATGCTCTTCAAAGTAACCTACAGCCATTTAATTTCTGGGGAGAAAGTGAAAGTCAGTGGGAAGAATAGTCAAAGGGAATTCTTTTCTGGTTTCCACATCCCAGACTTCTAGGATGGTAAACTTGTCATGTCCATACTTGTGAGGTTAATTCAATTGTCATGTCCATACTTATGAGGTTAATTTATTTATTCATTCAATAAATATTTAATGTCCTCCCTATAATAGTTGAATAAAAGTGTTCGATGTTAGGGGTAAAGTTCATTTGGTTCATTTATACAATTGTCGTCTCAAATATTAAGTGGAAATCTGAGGGTAGAATTGTAGAAATTATTATAATTGAGGGCAGAAATAATATTCTCAAATCTGTTTTATTTTCTTCTTCCTAGTTACATAGGAAGACTACAGTTCCCAGCCTCCTTTGCAGTTAGGAGGCCCATGTGACTGCCATCTGGCCAATGGGACCTGGGCAGAAATAATATGTGCCATTTCCAGGTCTGGCTATGAAACCCTTTATGCTCTTGATCGGAGGCAGGGTCATCTCCACTAATCAGTTTTCCTATAGTTTCTCCATCTTTACTCTCCTTCAGCTCTTTATGGTTTATTTGGAAGTAGTCTTGAATTCTTATAGCTTTTTAAACTCTTTCCCATAGATTTTTTTTTTCCCCCAATAAATGACTTCATCTTGTTCTACTTCAACTTCTTTAAAGTGAAGAGACGTTTTCTTCTTTTAGTCTGAAACAGAATTCAGCTCTTCCATCCAGGTCTACAGGTAACAACCTGGTTCAATTCTTACCAGAGATAATGGAGGAAAACATTAAGCCTTATACGAGGGTTGGACTCAGTATTTTTTCTTTTTTTTGAAGTTGAGCTTAGTTCTTTTTAATTCCCTTCCTTTTAGTATTGGGAATCTGTGTTCTCAAGTATTCATCCTATTTCTGCCTCCCTAACATCAATAACACTATGGGAGAAGAAAGTCGAAACAATAAAATAAAGCAAAGTTTTTTGAAGTTCTAAACTCCTCACTTATAAAATTGGGATAGCAAACCCGACTTCATTGGGTGTTTGCAAGGAGTCAAAGAGGAAAGAAAAAAAAAAAGATGAACTATTTCAACAGTAAGGCTTAGCATGTCCTAACAGCTTTTAAACTGATGTTATTTAAATGACAATCTTGTGGTTGGTGAGAGACACTGGGATGCAGGGGTTAAGAATCTGGACTTTGGAGCCAGACTTCCTGCCTTAAAATCCCTGCTCAGCCATCACTTGTCACATCATTTGTGTAAGTCAGTCAGTTTTACATTGTACATTGTCCTCATCTGCAAAATGACAATAATAATCCTATCTGCTTCACACAGTTGTTGTGAGGGCTGAGTTAAGGTATTTAAAATGCTTAGGACAGGACCTGGCATAAACTTCTCAAGATGTTAGCTGTTGGTATGGTAGTTGAAGGTTCCATTGGCCCTATTATCTCTCTTTCTCAGATGAGACAATGTGGCAGTAAATAGCCTTCATGACTTAATGTAGGCCAAATGCAAGTGGAACTTTTGATCTCTTCGTGTTAGAAAATGGAAAATCTTTCTGTACTGGTTTTCTACATGCAATTTATTCCTCCATGTATCATAGCTCTCTGTTTAGTGCTTGGTCCAATCTATAGGATCATAGACAATCAAATAGATTAAAATTAAAATAGATGAAAATTCCATACCCTTCCTGATTTAACATGCACACATATGTGTATACACCTATGTACATTTCATATTTAATATGAAACACCTGATTTTGTGACTGTCTCCTAAATTCTAGTATTCAAAAGTGTTAAATAATTTCTAAAAGCTTCTAATAATTCTAATACTTATTTCAATAAAAAGCTACATTCTTATAAAGCTTGAGGAATAAACAACTTGGGAGATACCTGGAGTTTTTACTTCTCTATAACTGATGCCATACTGAGTTGGTGGTTCAACGTTAGCTATTGGCTAATATAAAATCTTTCGTAAATAAGTACTGGAAATGGGAAAGCAGTCTTGATCAATATGGCTTTAAAATGCATGGAAACTTTGAAAAGGTAATCAAAGATAACCAGTGACCTATGTAGCCTATGGAAAGGTTTTCCTTTTCTGGGCCATTTATAACTGATTTGGACATAAAAGAAAGACAAACTACAATTGCTTTCTGAGTCTTTTGAATAGACCCTAGAAATCAATCCCTTAGCTTTTCACAATTTGTTCTAACAACACCAAATATCACATGTTCCAGCTAACCTGCCTCACATTCTGCTCTATGGTGGGAGAGGGAGATTAAAACCAGGGATAGAGGGAGTAATAGATTGACTCTCACCTTATTTCCTTAGCTCAATAGGAGCCAGGTCCAAAAAGACAGGATGAAAGTCAGTGGAGGAACCCACAGAAGCCACTATTCTTATCTACTGAACCCAGGAAGGTAGGGATCAACATGGGTGGGTATAACACATGGGTTATGTGACTCCTGGCACTGTGTATGTTGTGGCTTTAATATCAAAATGAGACTAGATTTAAATCTCAGCTCCATAATTTCCTGTCTGTATGGCCCTATGCTGTCACATTTTCCTCATCTGTAGAGTGGGGATACCAGCAGTTAGTACTTCTGTGAGGAAGCACTTTGCAATGGACCCGACATATGGTAAATGCAAAATAAATGTATCCATTATTATCCTGAGGTTTGATTGTATTAGGTAAGTCATCTCAGCTCTCAGTTGTGTCAAAAGGAACATGACTATTTTTATCATTTGAGGGCATGGGGCTGTATTAGATGACCTCCCAAGGTCATGTGCTGTGATTTTTAAATGAACATATGAATGAATCAATCTCTGTTTGCCTGTCTGTCTGTCTGTCTGTCTCTCTGTATGTGTGTGCTTTTCCCATTCACTTGTCTTAAGAAAAACATAGGAGCAAATGATAATGAATCAGCCTCAGGGTGTGTGGGAATGTTCATCCATGACAAAGCCATTTTGATACCATCCCATTAAATACATATATAGCAAATAGGTGCTGAGTGCTGGTTATACTCCAGGCACTATTTTAAAAACTATGCTACAGCAATAAAAAGAAAAAAAAATCAGAGAAAACAAAAACCCATCTCTGCCCTTTTGGAGCTGAATTTCTACTGCCAGAAATGGCCAGTAAACAAACCAGCAAATGAATGCCATGATGTCATCAAGTCCTGGGAGCTGTGTCTTAAAAATACAGCTCAAATCTGACCATCCCTCTGCCTTCTCTGCTACTATGGGACAACAATTGTTTTTGGCTTTGGTTAAGTGACCCAGCTTCCTAATGGATGGCCTTGTCTTCACTCCTAGTACCGTCATGTCTATTGTCACCCAGCAACATGTGGCTCTTACATCACATCACTCCCTCAAAATCCACAAATGGCTTCCAAGCACACCTGAAACCAAAACGCTGATCCTGCCATTGGTCTGGACCTCCCTGTGGTCTTCTCGCCTCTTCTCTGCAGTCCAGCCACACTGGCTGTCTTGTTCATCCTGAACCTGTCTTCACCCTTCCTGTCATTCTGCCTGGGGAACGCTTTCTGCATAGCTCTCTCCTTCACCTCATTGAAGTTCTAGCTCCTCAGGAAGCCCTTCCCGGTTACTTCCCAGATATTTTTTTTCCCAAATAAAATCCCCAAACCCATCTCACTATCACCCCTTATCCTGCTTTACTTAACCTCGATTTACTAAGCATACCAAGCACTTCAACAACAGGTATCTGACGAGCCGCATCTTCTCCAATCCTGACAGCTCCAGGATATAAATATGGATCTCTTCACTATTTTTCAGATGCTGAAATTAAGGTGCAGGGCTGCGCCTTAATTGGTAACGGAGCCAGGACGCGAACCCCAGCTGTCTGACAGTCTCACTGCTATGTGTGCTATACTGTCCCTAGAAAGTTCTTCTTGAAGAAAGCTCCTTTGATACTTGAAGGCTTTTTAATTTTCTTTTAATCTTCCCCATCTAAGGGTGTTCCTTCCTTCCGACATTCCGTTTACCCCATCACTGGGAGCCTTTGAAATTGGAGATCAAGTCTCACTTCTCTTGGCATCTCCACCCCGGAACTGTCTGGCGGGTGTGAAACCTTCAGTCGGCCGGTTGATCTGACCTCGATTAGAACCTGGTCAGGGCTGGGAGGGGCATTCTGGGAAGTGTGGCCACAGCGCTTTCTCTGTCTCCCCTTTCTCCCAGTCCGCTTTTCCCACGCTTTGTCAATGCAACGCTGCCTGCAAGTTCTCCAGGACGTGCATTTTTTAAAATGAGGAGAGCTTATAAGTGACTTGGATTCTCTTTGGTTCTGCCCTAGTCTGTAAAAAGCATTCAATAGGGCAGCAGGTGGCTGGACCAGGAGCAGGTGGGTGTACTGGGAATTGCGGACACACTGTGTACACACAGATACCCACTAACTTTTTATTTACAGAGGGAAACAAAGCAAACGGTTTTTCACATGCTCCCTGCTCTAACCACAGCCTGTCGTCTCAGTTTGCTGGAGTGAGTGATTATCCACTCCACAGAAAATTACTGTTTTGGTTTTTGCTAAAGGGTGGTTTGTTCTGCAGTAGAGAAGTACAAAGGGACTAAGTTTTCCAAAGGAGTATTTTTGTCATAGATAGAGCAGCAGGGTGTGGAAGAAGGGGCGCCGGCTCAAGGGTCAAGAATCCCACATTTAAACCCCTCTCTGCCTTGAGCAAGTTGTCAGACGGGGACGAGGCCCTTTTTGAGTCTTGGAGTCTCTCCTGGGACTACCACTGGTCTATAAAGGAATATTTAAGAAGTGACCCTTGTTTTCCATTTTCTGCTTCGTGATCTCACTGACAGCAACTCTTAGGAACTGAGAGCGCACACTTGGGCGTCGGATGGACTCGAGTTTTAAGACTCAGTCTTGTTACTTCCCGTAGAAGACTCAGCCTCTCGAAGTTCCTATTTCTTCTCTAAAAAATGGGGGTAATCATGGCCCCCACTTTATAGGCGGCCGTGAGGATTTGTGAAGGGGTGCATGTGGACACTTAGCTTGACACTTGACATGTACTATGTCATGGGCATGAGCTACCTATACAATAATTATTATCATCAAAACAATATTTGGGGGTGGAGGGCAGGGAAGAGATGGGAAGCCCAGATCAGGGGACACGGCCCCTGACTTCAAGGGGATCAAATGTATGAAACATTAGAATGAGAAAAGCTGATGTGAATTGGATGACAAGCAATATCAGGATTCAGAGGGGCTTGGGGGGGCCCCCTCTCAGATTGACGTGGTCACCAGAGACTCCTCAGAGGTGGGGGTAGAGGAACCAGGCCTTGCTCTATCTGGGTGGCAGGAAGGGAGACGGTGAGATTTCCAGGATTTCAGAGGTTGGAACACAGGCATCTTTGATGGAGCAGAGGATTTTTAATAAAGTAGAAGTGGGGCAAGGGCCTGTCTAGTTTCTTTCCCAGGGAGTACAAATCTATACTTATTGTTTTCCTTCCACACAAAATCCTAAATCTGAAATTTACTTTAGTGAAGGGCTGGCTTGGTTCCTGGAATAGGTGGGTGTAGCTGGAGTGCTATCAGATACCTGCATCCTCCATGGCAGGGAGCTTGTGACTGACCCTGGAGTAGCTGGGGACAGGGAGATAGTGACTGTACTCACAAGCACAAGAGCCATGCCAGCTGTCTAGCCCTGCAGGTCCTGAGGGTGCTTGGAATTTTTTTTAAAAAATGTTTTTTAGTTGTAGTTGGACACAATACCTTTATTTTATTCATATAATTTTAGGTGGTGTTGAGGACTGAACCCAGGGTCTTGCAGGTGTGAGGTGAGCGCTGTACCGCTGAGCTACAACCCCAGCCCCGTGCTTGGGAATTTGGCTTGAAGGTGAATCATCCTGATATGTCTCCTGTACCAGCTTTCCCACCATTTGTGGCTTAATCTACAATGGTGGCCACCCGGGAATCCGTATGTCTAGAATTATTCTGTTGAAGGGTCCTGAACATGGGTTCCCAGCCTTATGGTTGGCCGAGATTCTATAACAGGGTCAATTGCGAAGCAAGCAGGCAAACCAACCAACCCACAAAGGAATAGCGAAGTCAGAATTTGATTTCCCAGTCCAGCAGTGGATCTCCCAGACCAGCACTGGATTTCTAAAAATCTACTCAAAGAAACTGGTGAAGGGATGAGATTTTGGTCAAGGAAGTGGAAGTGGTCCCCCAAGACCTGGAGAAGTGTGGGGATGGGATGCCAGAGACTGACGCCCTGAAGAGCACCCCCAGGGGGGAATGGCTGCAGGTGGCCATAGGGACCATTTTCTCACGGTGTTTCTGGACCCACCTGTAAGCAGCCTCCATGAGATGGATGGTGGACACGCATGCTCAGTAGAGACACATAGAGGAACAGTGGTAAAATTAGAAACCACTGAGATGGAAGGAGTTGCCTCCTACCCCAGTTTTCTGGCCTCATGAATTCCAGAATTCTTAAATTACCTAATGGAGGAGAAAAGAGTCTCCTTCTCCAGTCCCAGTTACTGAATCCTCAAGATGTCTCCCATCAGCCTGGAGAAAGTTGGACAGCTTGGAGCAGATTACATTTGGTTTTAAAAAATGAACTACTGGGCTGGGATTGTGGCTCAGCGGTAGAGCGCTCGCCTAGCTCGGGCGGGACCCGGGTTTGATTTTCAGCACCACATAAAAATAAAGGCATTGTGTTGTGTCCATCTACAAAAAAGATTCTCTCTCTCTCTCTCTCTTAAAAAAAAAATACTGTGTCATATGTTGTACCCTGGATTTGAGAACTAATCTTTGCTGCTGGACTTCTGTTCTTAACTGTTAGCATCTAAGCCAAGGAGTAAATTTGCCTGCTCACACCCCACCATTGCCCCAGGTGAAAAACACAGGCTAGCCCCCATGCCCCTGTGGCTCACCTTCAAGAAGGTGGTAGCAGAGTCTCCTAGGTCTCTCACTGGTCTTGAAGAGAGGTTACTGAGTAGGACTGTCCCCAAGAGCAGAGATAGCCAGGGACCTGGCCAGGTGACAAGTAGGTTTGGCACTTGTATTTAGTGTGCCCAGACATTCAAATGCCTCAAGACCAAGGGGGTCCCATTCCAATCACAGAATTTACAAAGTGAATCCTTAAGAACAACTTGAATCCCTTATCCAGATCCAAGATACACAAAGGGGCCAGCATGCCAGAGAAGATCTAGGGGGAGAGTTTCTTTGGGGAAGCGCTGTGTGAATCTCCTCTATCCCTTCAGGAGGAAAAGAAGGAGTTTTGCCTCTTTATCCCAAGTCCAGTACAACCATTGCCACAATCAATACACACCCCCAAATAAATCCCATGCCTATTGGTACCACTCCAATTTCCCTCCAAACTGACCAACCCTAGGCAACCACCAACCTACTTCCTGTCTCTATTTGTTTATTCTGGGCATTTCATACAAATAGAACATTATCTGGTATTTTGTGACTGGCTTTTTCACTTAGCATAATGTTTTCAAGGTTTATCCATGTTATATCACGAATCAGTGCTTCGTTTCTTCTTCTAGCCAAATGCTATTCCGTTATAAGGCTATACTACCTTTTATTTACCAGTTGATGGTCAATTGGGTTGTTTTCACTTTTTGCCTGTTCTGAACAAGGCTGCTGTGAACGCTGGCACACAGGTTTTGTTTGGTCATGTATTTTCATTTCTCTTTGATACATACCTAGGAGTGGCATCGCTGGGTCTTATGATAACTATTTGTGTAACCTTTTGAGGAACTGCCAGTCTGTTCATGGAATCACTTTAAAAGGATTAGACAAATAGAAAACTGTGTTTTGATTTTGTCACAAGTTGTGCCTGTGCCATACGTACACAGGTTACAGATGAACTCACCCGCCTCTCCCGACCCAGACCCTCTGTGGCCTCGGAGTTTGGACTAGAGAGATGTAGGAGAAAGAGAGAGGGAAGCAGAGAGGGAGAGGAAGAGAGACGGAAAATCAAACAGCACAGCACAAATAGGCGACCAAGAGCTTAGAGACCTCAGGACCGCCAGGAGTGTCGGCCTTGGATGAGAAGTGACTTGGGCTGTGGCTTGGAAGGCTGACCCGGGAGGATCTCTAGCTAGCCTCAGCAATTTAGTGAGGCCCTAAGCAACTTGGTGAGACCCTGTCTCTAAATAAAATATAAAAAAGGGCTGGAGGTGTGGCTCAGTTGCTAAGACTCCTAGGTTCAATCCCTGGTATTTAAAAAAAAAAAAGTGACATGGGCCCAGAGGTCTGTGAGGCAGAGGATGCTGAGCTAAGGACATTGTCTGCTTTGGAAGTGCCCATTCAGCGTTCAACACATACACAACTCCTGCATGTCTACCATGTGGCGTGTTATCTTTAGATGAGGTTTTGATTACATATATATTCATGTACATTTTTGGCCTAATCATTGCAAATGTAGGAAATGGTTATCATTATCTCCCTTCATAAATAAGAAAACTCGGATTCAGGTAAGTGACTGGGTTAGGGTCACAAACCCTACATGGCCATCTGCCCAACTCTAAGGCCCATGTTCTTAACTACCACCTGCCGCTCAGCCTGGACTCCAAAAACCCTTCCGTGTGGGGGAATGTGCTGGTAAAATGACTCAAAACCAACCACACAGACAAGCTCTGTTCTCATAAATCAGTAATAGTAACTCCAACACATCATTGCTTTGACGCCTTGGAGTTTTATAGACTTTTACCCTTGGTCCAGTTAGTACCACATGCATCTTTGAGTGGTGAACTAAGGGCTTTTATCCGTAATAGTAACTCAACAATCCACTCTTGAGGGGAAGGTATGCCCCCGAGTAAAACCTGAGGCTTCACGGCTCACAGAAATAGAAGCACAGTCATATTAAAGAAATGCACCACATTTCCATGCGTTTTCCTCTTTACCTCTAAGTAATAGTTAACATATTTTCAGGCTTATACCAAACATGTCAGTTAAAAGCCAGTGACCATATGATAAAAGCTGGAGTTGACAGAAGCCAGATCTTCAACACAGTATTTCTTAAACTGGGCTCTGCGTGTTCTCCTCAAATTTTAAACTCTAGCACACATTTCCATGCTAATCTTAAAAAACATTATCAGCAAGAAAGATAAAGATAGAAACTTCTCTTTGTGCATGATACTTTGCCATTCATAGTCATTTATCAAAAAGGCTTTAGTTTCTCATGGTAAATGATCCTTTGGTTGAGGGGGGGGGTAATATTTTTTTCCTTCCAATGGGGGAGGGGACTCCTTCGTGGATGAGAAATCCTGCTCCATCCTTGAGAATCTGATCACCTTTGAAAATGTCCACGCTTCTACATTGTTTCCAGATTTTAGCAGATTTTTTTTCAGTTTTCTTCAGCTTCCTTTTGTTTTTGTCCAAACAGGCACCCGGTGACAATGCCCAGCTCTCGCGCTATGCGACAGATCAGGGAGTGCAGGATAAATTGGCAATCTGTAATCTTGCAACCAATTTCACGTGGTTCACCAGAGCAGGGTTTGCAGGAATGGTATTTCCTAGCTGCTAATGACCAACTTCATTATCCTGCCGCCCTGAGCTAACATTTTTTTTTTTTTTTTTTGCCTTTGGCTTATAATAGGAGTCATTAGATTCCAGAAAATTCTCTCTTTGTCCTGTTTCTAAATTTGATTTCCCCAGAATCAGAGAGAATACAAATTCTCCTGAGCTTTGTGCCTAACAAGCAAATGTCTGCATGAAACAGGAACCCACGTCATCTCATGGCCCCTGATCCCACGAGATGAAGCCCAGCTCCAGATGGGCACCACAGGGCAGGGGTTCTGGTGCCGCATGCTTGGAGTTTTCTGTAGGAAATTAACCGAATAACACTAACATTCTGTCCCTCCTTTCCTTCCACTCTCCGCTTCCCTTTATAATGAAACAGCTTCAGCTCAGCTCTTTAGCTCTCTCAAGGGCCAAAAGTGTTGGACGATTTCATTCTCTTGTGACCCTTGGATCAAAAATAAAGTCTCTTCTCACTTTCACTTGCTTATTCCAAAAAGTGCTTCTCATTACAGCTATTGTATTTCACTGAAGACGCAACTTTCCGGAAACAAGATGTCCCCAAATGCTAGCTCAAGGATGCATCCTGCAAAAATGGTAAAAGTGGCACTTTAAAAAGAACCCAATCATCTTCTAAGTGGATCTGATTCTGCATTCAACAAAATTATTGCGGCACGGTCAAATAGCAGGTTGCTAATACCGTAGACATAAAATCATCCAATGAATCAGAATGAGGGTCAGAATCTTCCCCACATGGTCATTCTCTGATTTAATGTGTGTGTTCCTTCTTTATAATGAACCCAATAATGAAAGTAGAAATGTTAAGTTACTATTTAAAAATTTTAATGGAGTGTAGGTGCCCAGCACTTACCATTCACTTTAGAAACCCAGACTTCCACAAATGCACAGTCTGTGGTGCACAAAGCTCTAAGTCAGGTGACATAAAGCATAGGTAGGGGTCCCCGGCCTCAGAGAGTCTGTAATCTAGAGAGAAAAAGAAACAGCATAGAAGTAGCTAGAACATGGGCGATTACTCATGGGATGTGTATTCCCTGAGCCCCGCCCGAGGGCAGACACTTTGTCAAGATGATTGTGCACCAAGGGCCGCTGGACCTCCACCGAGGGAGAATGCAAGTGTTAAACTTTTCCTTCTACAAATGTTTATTGAGCACCTACTGTATACCAGCTGCTGTTCTTGAAGATGTGGACATAGCGGTGAACAAAATCCTTACTCTCATGGAGTTTATGTTTTATTATCTTTTCCTGGGGAGATAGCAAATGAACACGGAAATAAAAATAAACAATCATATTTTCAGGGAGCAGTAAGTGCCATGAAGAAAAGAGAATGGGGAAAGAGGAGTGAAAGTGATGGAAGAAACTAGACAGCAGGAAAGGGCTCTCCGGGAAGATTTCTGAACAGAGACCTGGTAGAGGAGGGAGAGGCCATGCAGATCCCTTAGCAGAGGGAAATGTAAATGCCAAGACCTGGGGGGGGGTGTTGGGGGGGGAGGAGATGGGGTTTGTGGAAGGCAAGAGGTCAGTGTGACTGGAGGAGGGTGAGATAGGGAAGAGGAAAACTGGAGAGAAGCCTTAAGTCGGATCCTGGGAGACCTTGACAGCTGTGGGAAGAACTTTAGACATTGTTCCGAGTGTGGCAGGAAGCGTGTGGAGGGTCTTGGGCAGGGGAATGACGATGTCTGACTCTGTCACCTAAATGCTTGCATATGTGCAAAGTGACATGTGTACAAGGTTTTGTTTGTTGCAGCATTGTTTGTGATTGTTTAAGAATGAGCCTGGCATGGTGGTCCGCACCTGTGATCCCAGCAGCTCAGGAGGCTGAGGCAGGAGGATCATGAGTTCAAAGCCAGCCTCAGCAAAAGTGAGGTGCTAAGCAACTCAGTGAGACCTGTCTCTAAAGAAAATACAAACTAGGGCTGGGGATGCCGTTCAGTGGTTGAGTGGCCCTGAGTTTAATCTCCAGTACCAAAAAAAAAAAAAAAAAAAAAAAGAATGAAAGCAACTTAAGTGCCCATCTCCAGGGAACTGGTGAAGTAAAACTACGGTCACCCCTGCATGGACTATTAGACAGCCATTAAAAGAATGGTGGAGATCTTGATGTATTGGTAAGGAATGGCCTTTAATGTGTATTGTCAACTGAAGGTTCTAGTGTGTTTATAAGAAAGTACATGCATATATGTGCACAGAGTATTTCTGGGAACAGAGTTCACCGGAGTCCCCTGGGGGAAGGACACAGTGACTGATGAAGGACTGAGTAGGAAGGGAGGTGTTCAGTGGATACTCTAGTCCATTGAAAAATAAGCCAGATGACAGAGCCCCTTGCCCATGTGTGACCTGTGCAACCTGAACCTGAAGCTAGAATTCCTTTAGAGTCAGTCCTTTAACCAATCATCTCCCAACCCTTAAGAGCCAGTTGAAGAGGTGCTCTTGAACTTGGTGTTGCCTCTAGGAAGAAATGCCTCCATGCTACTGCTGCTGCATTAACCTTCCCACCAGCACCTGCTAAGCCCTTTCCCTTGTTTGTCCTTGTTTGTGGAATTGAGTGTCAAACACTTTTCCTGACTGCGTCAGTCAGGGTTGTCCAGGGAAGTAGAACCAATTAGATACAGACGATGATAGATAGATAGATATTATATGAAATTGATTCACAAGATCATGAAGGCTGAGAAGGCCCAGCCTCTGCAGGTGAGTCAGCAAGTTGGTGACCCAGGAGAGCTGATGGTCTAGTTCCAGTCCAAACCCAAAGTCCTGACCACTGGGAGAGCATGGTGGATTCTCGTTGGAAGGCTGGCAGGCTGGAGATCCAGGAACAGCTGATATTTCAGTTCAAGTCCAAAGTCAGGAAAAAGCTGATTGACAAGTTGCAAGGCAGTCAGACAAGAGGAATTCTTTCTTACTCAGGGTGCTGTCAGTATTTTTGTTCTAGTTATACCTTCAGCTGATTGGAGGAGGCCCACCCACCCCTAGGGAAATCTGCTATACCGACTCCACCAATTTAGATGTTAATATTATCCAAAAAGACCTTCGCAGAAACATCCCAGCATAATATTTGACCATATATCTGGAAACTCCATGGTCCAGGTTGACCCATAAAATTGACTACCATATTGTCATCTGCACCTACCCCGCCTCTTCTTCCAGCCCGGCCCCTCAATTGCTTCTCAGTGTCCTCTGCACAGCAGGCAAACTGGACCTTGTATGCTTTCTCAGGGTTCCCAGCATGATCCACCTCCTGCATCTGTCTCTGCTGTCCACCTCCTGGCTGCTTATGGAGGGCCACTCACATCCCACTTCCTCCAACCCGCGTTTCTTGCTCTCCCTATTTGTGAGGCTATTTCGCCTCTCCTTTGTTCCTTCCCGTTTATATCTCTGCCGGGCATTTAACACACATCCCTCACATCCTGATTATGTATACCTCTGTAATTGAAGGGACAGGTTTAGAATGTTTCGAAAGGACAACCCCCTGCCCCTCCCCCACTCTTCTGGGACCTGTTCCAGGAATTCACTGAAGGTCCCCTGGAAGGATGCACAGATTCACTCCCAGGAATGAATCACCTTGGCAAATCCTTTGCTGGCTCTTCCTTCCTCATCTGGAAAGTGAGGATAAGGATGGCACCTGCCACAGGAGATCGTCGTGAGGTTCAGGGAGACAAAGCGTTGGACGCACCCACCTGGGATGTGGAGAAGAGCCAGCCCCCCCATAAGGAGGAGTCACTGCAGGAGGAGAGGAGAGCCTCCCTCAGTACCAGCAAGGAGCCAGCTTCCCACGGGAGGGTGGAGCCGCCATGGCGCAACTGACTGGAAAGGGGGTGAACTGGGAAACACGCCCTCTGCTTAGGAACTGGTTTGTCCCCTGGTATTTCTCAGGAGGTGGCAGGTGGTTCTGGACGGGGATGATCCTACGGCCCTGGGGCAGCTGGAAGGTGGGGATGTTGGCTGAGCGGTGGGCAAGGCTGGTGCAAGGGGCCAGGGAGCTGAGGACCTGGGAGGCTGGGCTTCCCTGGTCCAGGTAGCTTGAGGGAGGAGGAGGGAGTGGAGACCACCCCAGCCTTCTGTGATGGAGCTGAGCTGGGCCCCAGAAGCGACACCTTGGCGTGAGTGAAAGGACTCTGGCAAACCCTCTCCCTCAACTCTATTTATTTATACAATTTCACTTTATTTGTTTTAACCAATGCATTACAAAGTCTATAGCATACCTTAGAAAGGTGCAAGAAATCAAAATGTAAGACACGATGAATTTATACATAGGAACCCACCCAGGCAGCCTCCACCTCCATCAAGCAATAGAGCATTACCAGTAACCCAGGACTGTCCCTTGTGACCCTTGAACAATAATCCATAGCTGTCTTCTCCCACCACAGGCCCATGGTGCCTTTATTTAAATGGAATCGTTCGGGGCATGCTCTTTTGTTTCTGGCTGGTTTTTGCTTAAGTTATTCTCACTAGATTCTTTCATTTATTGTATAGGGCTGTTTCATTAACACTCATAGCTGGTTAGAACTTTATTGTATGAATACGTTTTAATTTATCTGCCCATTCTACTGTTGAACATCTGGGTAGCTTCCAGTTTAATATTACCAGCAATGCTGCTAAGAGCATTCTAGGACGTTATCTTTTGATGTCTGTATGTTTGCGTTTTTTTTTTTAAATACAAATTTAAAAGTTTTTGGATTAACATGCATTAATTATGCACATTAATGGGGTTCAGTGATGTTTCAACAAATGCATGCAGCATATGCAGATCAAACCAGGGTAATTAGCAATTCTCTCTCATTATTTCTTTATGTTTGGATCCTTCCTGCTTCTCTCTTCCTAAAATATAGAATAGGTTATTGTGAACTATAGCCATCCCATTGTGCTGCAGAACCCAGGAACTCATTCCTTCTATGTTTTGATGCTTTTATCCAACTTCCCTTTATTTCCCCACCCAATCCTCCCATTTTCATTTTTGTTGAGTAAATACCAGGATCTTAAATTGCTGGGATTTAGGGTATGCATATACTTAGTTTTAACTGTAAAGTAATTATGCCAACACAAAGAGTGTATGGGTGTACCAGTTTCACCCCATTTCCTTACATGGTTGCCAGTACTTGGTGTTGAGAGATTCCTTTTAGCCATCTTGTTGGGGTGTGGGGTGCCTACCCTTTAATAGTGCCCCACCGTGGCAGTGAAAGGTCATGGCAAAAAAATGAGTCTGAGCTACTTGTGTGGTCTCCTAAGATGTGATTCCCCAAGAAGGCGTGCCAATAATGAGAGAGGAAGAAAGGGGACTGCTGATATGTATTTTTAAAACAGCCTTATTGAGATATAATCCACATATTATACAACACCCATTTAATGTATATAACTCTTGCAACTATCACACTCTGAATTTCAGAATTTATTTTAACCTCAGAAAGTGGCCTGTACTGCTGACTAAAGCCCTCTCACAGTATCGCCGCTGGACCATCTCTAAGCAACCAGTAACCTTCTTTCTGTTGCCACACATTCCCCTCCTGTGGAATCACATAGGGTGTAGTTCTTTGTGACTGGTTTTCTTTGATTTAGCATCAATAGTTCAAGTTTCATTGGTAATATAGCATGTATCTGTACTTCATTCACTTTTATGGCCAAATAATATTCTGTTGTTTGAATATATCAGATTTTGTTTATCTATTCATTCATTAAAGGACTATATGTCCTGTAAGCACTTAAAAATGTTGACATTTTCTCTATTTTCTAATATAACCTGACATATTAGTATGCAATTTAACATATTAACATAAAACTAGTTTATAACAGGATAGATGCATTATTCATGCATACATTGGGGAGAGAAAGACTTTACTGATAGGAGCTAATGCTCAGTACAGTCGGCAGATCCCTGCATTAGAATCAATGTTCTCTCTCCTTTGGGGTTAAAAGTAATGGCTACCAAAGCCCTCAGTGTTTATTTGTTTCAGATAATCAAGGCAAAAAGGGAATGAGAAGAGTGGGTTATTCTTGCTAATGTAGCAGATGACTTTTTCAGTTAAAGTTGAACTTATTTATTTTTAAATATTTATTTTTTTTAGTTGTAGTTGGACACAATGCCTTGATTTTATTTATTTATTTTTATGCAGTGGTGGGGATGGAACCCAAGACCTCGAACATGCTAGACTCTACCACTGAGCTACAACTCCAGCCCCTAAAGTTGAATGGCTATGACCATCTTTATTATTTCAAATGTTAAGAAGCTGTTTTTCCTAAGTAGTATTATTTTCCCTCTTGTAGTGATTAATAGCAGCAGCTGTGCCTGTTGAAATTTTTTGTCTTCTTGAAGAGTCCAGCACCCAAGACACTCTCTGTGCAGGGCCTGAAGCTGCCAGTGCTGAGGGTCTGCCCAGCCTGCCCAGGAAGCATCTCGACCACAGCCCTTTTGGTTGCAGGTAACAGACCCCCAGTTACTCTATCTTGGGGGTTCTTTACAGAGGCACCATTTCTGCCACCTCCAGTGACATTTGGCCATGTTTGGAGACATTTCTAATTATTACTACTGTTGTCTGAGGAGTAAAGGCCAGGGACACTTTTCAACATTCTACAATACACAGGTCCTTAGCAACGAAGGCTCATCCGAGTCCAGATTTCGATAGGACAAGTCTAGCATAAGAAAAAAACAGGGACTTATCAGAACAGGACTTAGAATGCAAAGAATACGCACTTGCACGCACGTGCACACACACACACACACACACACACACACACACATCATGTAATAGCACTGTAATCACACCACCCCTGGCTTCCAGAGTCACATGTCTGTAGCTCAGGTGATCATCAGCAGAGACTGATGAGTATCAGTGGATCATGATTCAGCTTGGGACAACCATCGGCTTCTTATCACATCAGTTGTGGCTGGGTGGCAGCATTCCTGCCTCACATCAGTGCCAGGCCCTGTTCCTGCGGAGGGATGATTCTCAGAGAAACGGGAGCCCAGATTGAATCTACCGCATCATGGCACCCACCAGGATTCCTGCTCTGCTCTGTCTCCCCCACTAGGCCCAAGTCCCCTGGGACTCATCTCTGTGGCTCTGGATCAAGCACACCACCTGGCAGCTGAGCACTTAGCAGAGACTCCCAGAAGGATGGAGCTTTTAGTGACTTACTTTCACACATTAACGATCACAAAAGACCCTATTTACAAACCTCTCAGTGAAACACAGCACGACAAAACACAGCCACTTAAAAAAAAATAAACACATAAAAGGAAGAAAAACCAACACTGGTGAGGGTGAGTGTTTTGAGGCGGATCCTTGGAAAAGGGAAACTTTCGTTGAAAAGAGGGGAAAAAAACACACCAGGAAAGTGCTTGCTTAGAAAGTCACCCAGAGTGGAAAATTTTCCTTCTAGGGCAATCACTGTCAGTCACAGGCAGTACAGAGGTACCTAGGAAAATGCTGGTGTCCAACCCATCCTGGAAGATCCGTGTTTCCTTCCAATTCTAAAATCAGAATTCTTCTATGTTAGGGTGGCCCCGACAATCAATGAACACGACATTGGTATGGACCTTAGTTTTCCTGGGCTCTGGCTTTAGTGCCTGGAACCTGCTTGCTTGAAAGCCCATTATGGAGAGGGCAGAGCTAGCACACACGTTTAAAATGAGGACAATGAATCGCCGTAATGGCCTGAATCATATCGCCTCCCTCAAGTTCACCTGTCGAAGCTCTAATCCCCAGGACCGCACAACAGGAGTGCATTTGGAGGTAAGACCTTTAAGGAGGTGAGCAAGTTGACATGAGTCCACCAGAGTGGGTTCCAATCCAGTGTGACTGGTGTCCTACAAGAAGGACACAAGGAACACAGAACACATAAGAAGGAAGGCCATCTGGGGACACAGGGAAAAGCCACGGAGAAACCCCCCTGCCCGTGACATCTCGGTCTTGGACTTCCAGCCTCAAGGACTGTGAGACAATAAACTTCTGCTTTTTAAGCCCCCAGTCTACGGTGCTTCGATGTGACAGCCCTGGCAAACATTCAATCACTTTCTTTGATGCCTTTCTACCCTTTCAAGTATGAGAACTTTTTATTTTATTTGCTTATTATTGCATTTAAATTGAGCCCTTGAATCAGCAATAGGAAAGTTCAAAAAATCCAACACTATAATGCGTTTATCAGACAAGCTAAAAGAAGGCTAGGAAAGCCGAGGAGCATGTCTCTGGATTTTTCCTACCAATTTTTCCAGCATGGGATTTCCCCCTCCATTGTGACTACGTTTTCTTTCCAGCCAATGGCCCGCACCAGGACTCCTTGCAATGTTTGGAGTCTGTTACAGCAGACCCTTGGGGACCTTCCTACACAGAACTTGGGACTCCATAATGCTGTTTTCTTCCCACTGGAGGCCTAGGGAAAGTTTAGACTCAGACTGTTGTTCTCACACAAAGTATGCCAAGGTCCTAGGCCCCGATGGAAAAGGTGAGTGGTAAACTCGTGGTGAGACAGGATAACCCCTGACGTTGGCACATTGTTAAAAGCCCTTTTGTTTAGATAGACTATCAGGAACAAAAGGATGAAAGATTTACAACTACACACAACAGCAGCATGCGTGAGTCACAAAGACGATGACGAGTGGAAGAAAACAAATGTGAAGGAGTCCACCGTGCGATTCCAATTACGTAAAGAATGAACACAGACAAATAGAATATTCCAGGTGTTCAAAGGCAGAGTAAAGGTGTATTAGGTTGTTGGAGCTGCTGTAACATGTTAGCAGGCCCTGGGTGGCTTAAAACAATAGGAGTTCATTCTCTCACAGACCTGGAGGCCTGAAGTCAGAAACTGAGGCTTTAGAAGGCCACATGCCTTCTCCTCAAGGCTCCAGGGGCTGATCCTTCCTCGCCTCTTTCGACTCCTGGTGGCTTCTGCCATCCTTGGTGATTCTCAGCGAGTAGCCTCATCGTCACATGGCCATCTTCCCCATGTGTGTCTGCGTCTCCACAGGGCACCCTCCTCTGTGTGAGCTGTCTTCGTCTTTCCTCTTCTTATGAGGACACCAGTTATTGGATTAGGGTCCACTCGGCTCCAGTATGACCTCATCTTAATTTGATTGTGCCTGCAAAGACTTGACCCTCTTTCCAAATAAGGTCACATTCATTCACAGTGCTGGGAGTGAAGACTCAAAACGCATCATCGTTTGGGGCACAGTTTTACCCACTAGAAACGGCTGCTGTTGAGGGCCTGGGAGACGGATTGCAGGAAGCACAAGGAATCTTCAGGAGTCTGGAGAAGTTCTGTTTCCTGATCTGGGTGCTAGTCATGCGTTGTTTCAGCTCATGAAATTCATCCAGCTGTTTCCTACGGTATAGGTGCTGTTCTCTCTGTGATGCTTCAAAAAAAAATTAAGTCTCCTTTGTTTAAGAATTTACACTTGTTTATTCTTTTGGTTCATGTTTCTCTAAAATATCAGGGAGAAGCAAATCTATCAGTGTCTCAAAATAAGGCAATTGAATATATCACCGTGGCCTCTGATTTCCTCCTGCTGTACCTGTGATGGAGAGGCTCTGAGTAAAACTGCAATGTCTTCAATAGTTGATATTTTATTTTTTCCCCACAACAACATCTATATACATTTGAAAAATATTTGTACATAAATGTCTCAGGCATTATGTATTTGTTTGTGGATCACGTTGGCATGCTGTATGGATTCCCAGCTACCCTGCAATAATTCCATGGTACTCTGTAGTCACAGGTTGG
The DNA here is from genome assembly GCF_052094955.1 of Ictidomys tridecemlineatus. NCBI lineage: Eukaryota > Metazoa > Chordata > Mammalia > Rodentia > Sciuridae > Ictidomys > Ictidomys tridecemlineatus. The sequence continues at coordinate 13,748,895 of NC_135482.1, read as the reverse complement.
AAATCATTTTTTTAAAACCCTTTGGGGAATAATGTACAATAGTGAAGAGTGTGGAATTGGCATTCAGACTGCCTGAGTTAGAATCCCAGACTCTTTTGTTTTCTTTGGTATATGATATTAATGTATGCCTTAGTTTCCCCACCTCTAAAACAGGGATACACACACACACACACACACACACACACACACACACACACATACACACACAAATACATGATGGTATCTACTTCTTAGGATTTTGTGAGTCTGAATATGTATCAAACACTTAGGAACTGCAAATTTCTCTTACACAATAATTGGATCAGCTTATATATAATAGCTATCATTATTATTACTACTATTATTATGATGACCATCAGGCTTTGCAAGTCTGTGGTTGTTGCCAGAGGGAGAGTCTAAGCTGGTAGCTACCTTGCTCTTGACTGGAGCAGATGTTGGGGGTACAGATGATTCAGGGAGGTCTTATTATCTGAAAAGGAATGTTTTCTTGTTAAACATTATTAAATAATGTTTTATTTCATGTCCCATCAGAAGTGGGGTGTGTCTCCTGGGCACCATCAGGAACCACAAGTATCACATGAAGGTTCAAGAAGGGGGCCCAAACCCCCCAATACCATCACTGGGACTGAGAAACTTCAGAATCACCTCCCACAAACTGAGTTTAAAAATGAAATTCCTTATCATTAAGGCAAAAAGAAATAGTGGTCTCCATCCGTGCCTGCAAGTTGGTCTCAGAACATCAGCCTGTGGGGCTCACTCGGGCTTTTGGAGGAAATAGACTGGAACCCTGCACACCTGCTTCTTAAAGTCTGTAGGTCAAGTGGGAGGGGTTTCCAGAGTCGGAGGCAGCCCATCACACACTGGCAGCTGTTCACTGTCAAGCCTGCTCCTAGGGTTACCGATCTGTCTTAGTGCATTTTCAGTTGATAGAACAAAATTCCACAGCCTGGGTGGTTTATAAAGAATAAAATCTTCTTTAGCTCATAGATCTGAAGACTGGGGAGCTATGAGAGAATTGCCCAGGTCTGTGATGAGGATCTTTTTGCTGCCTTATAGCACAGAGAGGACATCATGTGCTAGAAACAGAGCAAGGGCGCTAGCTAGCGTCTTTCTTCTTCTTCTTATAAAGCTACTAAGGCTATTGTGAGGGCCTATGCTCTTGACTCTATCTAACCCTAATTATCTCCCAAATGCCCCAGCTCAAAATACCCATATCACAGGAATTGGGGGATCAAGATGAACATCTGGAGGTCACATTCAAACTATTTCAGGCTCCATGGGATCCAAGTGGGAAGGTGAGGTGGGATGCAATTCTCCTAAAAGGCCCTTGAAACTCACTTCCCATTGTGCTTTTTATTTATTTATTTTTTTATTTAACTGTTTATTTATTTATTTATTAGTTTTAGTTTTTCCAATGTAATTTTTAAAAACTGTTTATTTGGGGATAACTGTAGAGTTATGTCAACTTATAAGAAATAACACAGAGACATTCTGTAAACTTTCAAACACCCTACAACCCTCCACAGGAAAGTCTGCGAGCTGCAAAACATCCCTCTTCATTCGATACTCTGTCCCTCCTTGTGAAGGCAGTAAAATAACGATTGACTAGCTTTAGTACTTGCTCTTATCAAATTAGAGAGCTCTCAAATTTGGAGCTCAAACTTTTCTCTCTCTCTTTCCTTGGTATACCATTTTCCCATCTTGTTTAGCTTCATTCCTTAGGGCTTTTTTTTTTTTTCCTCTTCTCTAGTTTTGTCTGTAGATAGATTCATTGATGGATGAATAGATGGATGGATGGATGGATGGATAGATAGATATCTCCTGTTTCTCCGGAGAATCCTAGTATTATTATGGCTATTGCCATCTTATTGGGTGGGAAGGTTTCACCAGTACTTAAGTGTGTATTATAAATAAGTATATCATCTATACCCACCATATATACAAATTTAGTTGTGGCCAACTGTGCGCGCCAGGCACTGTTCCAAGCACATCACATGTCTCAACACACGTGAGGCACATAAGCTACATAAGGCAAGTATGTGATGATCCCTAATTTATAGATGAGAACACAGCACACAGGTGAATTAACTCTTGCCCTTGGTAATATATCTCATATGTGATGATTTGAACTCAGCAACTCTGTTTCCAGAATCCTTGCCTTGGCCAAATGATGCCCAGTCTCCTTCTATTCCAACAGTTTCATCGAACGCTAACTATTGTTTATGAGTTTTTGTACACTGGATCTCCCTCTTATGATACTTTAAAAAAAAATTTTACTCATGGCTCCTGCTCGTTGCTCTCATAGCCTTTGTTATTTCCTAAATGATCTGAATAATGTTGGCGCACTTTAGGCCTCAGAAGCAGGTCTCAGGAAGCAAAGTCTCCCTCCCTCTGTTACCGCCTCCTTTCACCTGCTCTCTCCTACCCCCAGTAGTAGGGAGACTGCATCCAGGGGTGCTCTACTACTGAGTTATAGCCCCAGCCCTTTTAGTTTGTTAATTTTTTGAGACAGGGTCTCACAATTTAAGTTGCTGAGGCTGACCTTGAACTTGATGTCCTCCTGCCTCAGCCTCTGGAATCTCTGGGATTATAGAAGTGCATCACCATGCCTGACTACCCACTCTTTTTCCTCCCCAAGGCCACACACAGAAGCCAGATGTCTTCTTCCCCAAGGTGGGTCATAGAAAGCAAGAAAGTACTCTAATCTTTCCCTCCTTTTTGTCTGAGAACTGCCATAATGAAATGCTCTGATGGCAAATCCCCCATTTCAGAAGGGTCCTGCCTTATGCCCATGAGGAAGGAATGCTGCCCAGAGAGGCCAAGAAGAATCTGGGCAGGCCTTGAGGGTTTCCCAGCTCAGCCAGTTAGCATCAGCTCAGACTCCTTTTGTCCACCACATTTCAGCAAAGATGTGCAATTGTTAAGGTCTGTAAACAAGTCAGGATGGCGCCTGGCAAAATGCCAGAGGGAGTGGTTTGTGAAGTAACGCCAGCGAGCCATTAAGTGTGGAGATTCCTGATTGGCTGACTGCTGTATCTAGTTTATGTTAATTAAGATAAGCTGTGCAGAATGTATAAATACCCCTCCTGTCCTACAATAGACGGCTCCCACTCCTGCTGTATCAATGTACACAAGTTGTTCGCCCCCCCCCCCTGGTTATTTTGCTGCAGCCAGACTGCGGCATGCAATAAAGTCTCTATAAAATCCCTAAAGGAGAGGGTCTGGGAGCTTCTAGGTAGGTGATGATGTGGAGGAGCAGGGGAAGGCAACAGGTACAGCAGCTCCTGCACTCAGGTCCTCCCAGACCTCTGTGTCTCTTCATGTGGCTGCTTATTTGTATCTTTAAAAATATCTTCTGTAATAAACCACAACTGTAAGTAGAGAGTTTCCCCAAGTTCTGTGAGCTGCTCTAGCAAATTAATTGAAACCGAGGAAGTGGTCATGAGAACCCCAATTTGTAGAAGTCACAAGTTCCCAAGGCTGTGGCTTGTGAGTAGATGGGAAGTAGGGACCGTCTCGGGGCTGGAGCCCTCCACCTGTGGGATCTGACACTATCTCCAGTGTGTGAACTGAACTGGATCAGAGGACATCCAGGGGCTGTCCACTGAAGAACTGTTTGCTGGTGGGGAGACGTCTCCACACCTGTTGGGGTCACAGAAGTCTGCTGTGTGGATTGCAATGTGACAGCAGAGGGGGAACAGGCAATTTGTTTTTCCTGACACACCTTCCCATCACCTCTCCTCATCCTAAAAAGTCCTTTTGTCCTTTTTATCTTCTTTTTTTTTTTTTTTTGGTTCTAGGCATTGAACCCAAGATGCTTAAGCACTGAGCCACATCCCCAGCCTTTTTATTTTTATTTTTATTATTTTATTTTGAGACACGGTCTCAGTTGCTTAGGACCTCACTAAGTTGCTGAGGCTGGCTTTGAATTTGTGATCCTCCTGCCTCAGTCTCCCAAACTGCTGGGATTACAGGCATGATCCACCGTGCCCAGTGCTTCTGTATCTTATTCCTTACAATCAATCAAGGCTGGTGCGGCAATCTTCCCTATTGTGACAGGAGGTGGGAAAGGGGAAGAGCAATAGCTTCTAGTCATAACAGAACCCTGAAGATACGCCCTTGAGAAAAAACATTAGCAAGTGCTAAATCCCTTACGCTGCAAAGGGGGAAAATCATTTAAAAATGAAAATTATTCCCATAAAGTATTTCAGCCAAATAATGAAATCATATTCAACTATTAATTATACTTCAGGATGCTCCTTACTCTGTTTTGCAGGGCTCTCCTTTGACTAGGGTTAAAGGAGGACAACATTTTGAGGTAGCCTTGAATTCTACTTCAAGAAAGGTCTTACAAGGTGAGTTAAACTAAGTTTCCCATCCAGAAGAATCGCCCAGCCAAGCAACCAAGTCACCTTCAGAAGTTTGGCACTTTCAGCCAACCTTGGTGGGAGCTGGAGACGCAGTTAGAACATTGGGGTTTAATTTTTCTGTTTGTTGTTTGTTTGCCTTAAAGATCAAACTCCACTTCCAGGAAAACTCATGTAACCTGCACTTGGAACTTGGCAACAGTACTAAGCTACGTCTCTCTCTTTAGAATTGCGGGGAACTATCTTCACATCTGATTGACCTTCCTGAGTCCCATCTTTCAAAACCAGAGCTCAGGATCATTTCATCAAAGAAGTTTGTTTTGCCCTTGATCGACTCTTCAGAAGAATTACCTTTACCTTCTGTGACGGGCCTTAGAAATGTGGGCTTTCCCACGTTGTAAAGTTTTAGTTGCTGCTGGAGGGAAACTTAGCAGGGCATGTTGTACCTTCAAGCTTTTCAAAGCACATGAGGATCTTAAAGACCCCCAAATCATGTTCCTTAACACATGAGGAAATTGAAGTGTTTTAGCCAGATTTTTCCCTGCTGTGACTAAGCAAACAACCGTTTATTTGGGGACTCCTGGTTTCAGAGGCCTCAATCCGTAGAGAGCAGACTCCATTCTTTGGGGTTCAAGGTGAGGCTGAACATCATGGCGGAGGAGCGTGGCAGAGGGAAGCAGCTCACATGATGATAAGGAAGCAGAGAGAGGGGTCCCCATTTGCCAGATACAAATATGTACCCCATAGCCACGCCCCCAAATGAACCTTTTCCTCCTGCCACACCCCACCTGCCTCCAGCCACCACTCCACTAATCCCATCTGCTAGTAATTCACCGATTAGTTCAAGGTTGTAATCCAATCATTTCTCCTCCAAACCTTCTTGCGTTGTCTCACACGTGAGCTTCTGGGGACACCTCACATCCAGACCATAACAGAAGGCTTGCAGGAAGCTGCTGGAGGATTTCAAATAGGAATGGCCCCACAGAGCTCTCATGCGCCTCTTCTAGTGAATTCATTTATCAAACGTGTGGGTCAGACAAAGCAGAGTCAGAGAGACCTTTATAGGTCGGGACAATATGCCCAACCCAACAAGATGAAATTCAACAAAGAGAAATAATGAAGCACTGCTTCTAGCTAGAGATCCTGCAAAGCTCTCTAATAACTGGAGGATGGAGGGGAGGGGAGAAGGTTGGGCTGACTGCAATCCCTATATGAGTCTACAGAGACAGTGGCCAGCCAGATGTTCGGAAAGGTAATTAAATTCTAATAATAGTGCAATCACATTGTGTTAGGATATGATAGGCCTGGAAGGACATAGAACATTTTGTTCATGGCAGTTGTCTTAGTGAAACTAGAGGAAGAGAAGACTACACCTTTGACGTTATACGTGTGGTAGTACTTATTTTACAGTTTCATAATAAGCAAATCTAAAAAAAACCCAACAACTTAAAAAAGTAATGATTAATAAAAACTGAACTTGAAAGAGAGTGTTAAGATGAAGGGCATTTAAAGTCTCATGTGCACAGTCGACTTGGGGGGATGTCTATTATTTAACTTCAAGCATCAAAGGGACGTCAATAAGTTAAAGCACCATATTCGGGAGGAGAGAAATCAAGATGAGGAAGTGTGTCATGTCGCAGGGGGTTCAGGGGAGAATTTGGCTAGCTCAAATTTTTGGAAGCTCCATTTGTGAAAACATGGAATGATTTTCAAGGTCCGTCTGAAGAGCTAGTACGTGGAAATTCGTTCATTCATACCTTCATTCATTCTGTGAGTCACAGAATGACATAAGCAATACGGACCTTGCCCTTAGCAAGGCACTTGAGAAGGTGTCTCCTCTAGCAAAGACAGATTAGTTTAAGATGAATACGCTGCCTGCTCTTGAATATGTTCGAGGGAAGATTGGCTAGCCGGTTCTCTGGAATGAAAACCTGCCTTTTTTAGGGAGGATGGTCTAGAAAATGTCTAATGATGCTTACCAGTTTGTAACCACACACCATTTTCCTACTCAAAAACATCAGGAAGGCTTCAAATTGCCAACCATATCAAGGAAGGTCAAGGGCTATTCAAGGCCCCTCAGGATGCGGCTGCCATGTGCCTTCCCCAGTTTACCTCCTCCCATCCCAGTAGACACCCACTTCCCAACCTCCACGGCCCATTTTTCCTATGGGCTCTTCTTTACCTGGTGAAAAGTGACTCACTTTTTAATATTTGAGTCATCAGCTCCTCCCTTGCTTTGAAGTTTTTCCTCTCTCCCAGGTATTACTCTTCAAAACTGCCATTTACTAGAGGGAATTCAGGCACGGCTGTAGTTTAGATGCTACTTGGCGGGTCAATGCCCGTGCCATCTCAGAGGTTAAAGATGTTAAACATCAGCTGTCACCACTGTCACACGTGCGATATTGTGTTATGTGTCATCTGTGTAATATATGGGTAGTACTGTGTTTCTATGCTTTTCTGTCTCTGCTAGATCATGAACCCCTTGATGTCAGGACCATGTCCCGTCAAATCCAGATGCCCAGAGGTTAGTACAAGGCCTGATAACTCCCACAACCAGGTAGAAATCTGAGTTGGATGAGTTCATGAATTTTAAATACCTGTGATTCTAAATCATTGCCAGCCATTTAACCTTTGACTTCAGCAAGCTGGTACCTCCATCATGCACAAGACTTTTGGTTAAAACAGATACAATATACAAATATGCAGTATTTCTTATTTCTTTAGAGGTTTTTGTGGATATTCTGAGAATACACTTAGTTGATGTTGTTAAGCTTTCAAAGAGGAAAAGACACCTAAGATCATAATTATCAGAGCAGGCAGAATGAAGTCCAACATTAGAATCGACTCTAGAATAGAGCTTAAGAGTCCATCAGCCCTGAGTCTGAGTTCCATCCGTGCCAGGTGCTAGCCATCCGACCTTGAGTAAGTTATTACTGTGTCCACAGGAATTAGTTTCCTCATCAGTGAAAAGAGGATAAAAACGGTAGCAACCTCAGAGGATGCTGGGAAAGAGGATTTCATAGGACCCTGCATGCAAAAAAGTACTAAGCCCCCGTGCACAGTAAGCACTCAATAAAAATAGATATTTATTGCTGAGTTTGACAGCTGTGAGATCAACAACTGCTTTTTTTGTTACTTCCCCTGGCTGTGCAAATAGGCATGCTCATATTTATAGTGCCTACAAGGCAGCATAAGCTCCTGAATACACACAAGCCTGTGTTTAGATGTTTGGAATGTTTGGATTCCAAAAGGAAAACTTCAAGCTATTATATTTTTATGTTGAACATTACAGTTTGGGCCTTAAATCCAGCAACGAATAGTCTGGAACGATTCGTATTAAGCTGTTTACACAAACACAGCACGGTGACTTGCACTTACTCAAATCCGAATTAAGGTCTAAGTGAAGAAAGAAAATCATCTTTTAAAAGTACCAAACTCCATGAGGAGAGAAAGTAGGCCGAGCACCTCTAGACAAACTGTTGGAAGGCGTCCACACTTCTTTCAACCTCTGCTACTTGCTGCTGGCACAGAAATAAATCCATTTATGCCAACACCCATTATTTCCCCACTTCCGAAAAAAAGTCAGCATTCACACAATATAGAAGATTCCGGACAGGACCTCATAATAATGACTCATTCTCATGGAAAGCTGAAGTTCTGGTTTTAACTGTGTGGTTTTGCCACACGTCAAACCTTTGTGAGGCTCGGTTCTTGTTTTCTGGCATCTGAAATGGAGATAAGAAGGTAAGCCCTTGACCTGTGACCGATTTTTTTTTTTCCCTCCTAGCCTATACAAAAGGGATAATAACAGGCCCCTCAGAGTTTGTTCAGAAAAACAAATGAGGAATATATGTGTATACATATAAAATATGTATTAATTATAATACTACGTATAGAAATAAGTATATACTAATTGCTAACATGTATAGTATATAGAATAGTATATACAAATATATAAATATTAAATATTTAAATAAAATATCATTTTTGTGTGTGTGTGTGTGTGTGTGTGTGTTCTTGTTGCTCAGGGGGTTATCGTAAGGACCAAAGGAATGATAGAAGATGATATGTCACAAAAGCACGTATCAACTACAAGAACTTATGTGGCAAGTGTGAGGTCCAGTAATGGAATCTGGTGTCATGGAGGGGATATTTGTGCAGGAATTTGCTTGTTGAGGTGAGGAATTTGGACCCAGGTGGACAAATCATTCCATTTTCCTGCTGTGCTGATGAGCCCCACCACCGTCACAGAACTTTCTTTTAACTGTTGTATATTTTTAAATAAATATCTGTATCATATAAAAATGCCAAGATGCAAGTAAGCAAAGATAAAAAGAACTAAAGTCATTCCTCACAATGCCATCATCCAGATATAATTTTGGTGAATACCCTCCCAGACTCATTTCTATGCGTGTATTTTTTTTTTTAATGAAATCATCCTATTATTTTTATAACCTCATTTTTAATGTAACAGAATGTCTGGAAAATATTTTATGATTCATAATTGCATTTCATATTAAAATGCATAATGGTATACACACTATTGTATAGCATTGTAACCGTCTATAATATTCATCTATAAAGCCATACATTTTATTTAATCATTATATAATGTTGAACCATTTATTTCAGATTGTTCACTATTTTTCAATGAAGTTGTGATAAACATCCTTAGGGCAAAAACTTTAATCACATCGATGGTTATGATTGTAAAAATAAATAGAAGTGGAATTACTAATTCAAAAAAGTACATCACTTTTTAACAGCTTTGTTGAAATATAATTTCCATATTATAGCATTCACCAAAAGGATACAATTTGATGTTTTGTAGTAAATTGTGCAACCATGACCACAATTTCCTTTTAAAATGTTCTCATTACCCCGCAATGTTCTTTTGTGTCAATTTGCAGGAAATCTTCTCTCTCACCTTGAACCCCAGGCAGTACTGATGAGCTCCAGAGATTCCACTTTCCTGGAGATTTTATATAAACAGTATCATACAATATGTAGTCTTCTGTGTTTAGATGTGATCACTTATAATCATGTTTCTTAGGTTTATTCATCCAGGAGGATAGATCAATAGTTTCTTTTTGCTGTTAAATAGTATTCCATTGTATGAATATATCACATTTTATTTACCAATTGATCTGTTAATAGAATTTGGTTTTTTTTTAATACTTTCTGGCTATTGTGAATAATGCTACTACCAACATTATACATATACATACATTTCATTTCTCTTGGGTATATACCTAATAATGAAATTGCTAAGTTGTAAGGAAGTTTATTTTTAACTTTCTAAGAAACTACATACTGTTTTGTGAAGCGGCCAAACCATTCTACACTCCCAACAACAATGTGTGGGGGTGCCACCTTTCCCACATTCTTGCCAACACTCATTATAAGTTTGAATTTGCATTTTCATAATGATTAATTGTGTGAAGTGTCTTTTCATATGATTATTAGCTATCTGTGTATGTTTTTTGGCAATATGTCTATTCAAATGTTTTGGCATTTTTAAAGTTGAATGCTTTTAAGAGTTGTAAAAGTTATGTATTCTAGATATCAGTCCTTTATCAGATATGTAGTTGGAAAATATTTTATTTTCAAAGTCAAATATTTTGTTCTTTTTGATGCTATTGTGAAGAGTTATTTTCTTAATTTCGTTTTGAAATTCTTGCTAGCATATGTAAATACAATTGACTTTTCTATATTAGTTTTGTTTTCTGCAAGCTTGCTAAAATCATCTATCAATTCTAATAGAGCTAAAAATTTATGGGACTACCACTCTGGAAAGCAGTATGGAGATTCCTCAGAAAACTAGCAATGGAACCACCATTTGACCCAGTTATCCCATTCCTCAGCTTATACCCAAAGGACTTAAAATCAGTATACAACACGTGATACAGTCACATCAATGTTTATAGCAGCTCAATTCACAGTAACCAAGCTATGGAACCAACCTATGTGCCCTACCAGATGAACAGAAAAAGAAAATGTGGCACATATACATAATGGAATATTACTCAGCCATAAAGAAGAATGGAATTGTGGCATTTGCCTGTAAATGGATGGAACTAGAGAATATCATGCTAAGTGAAATAGCCAGTCCCCTTACACCTAAGGCAGAATGTTTTCCTGGATAAGTGGATGCTAACACTCAACAATGGAGGGGAAGATTAGAAGTTCATTGGACTAGATAAAGGGGAATGAAGAGATGGGGTGGGGGAATGGGAATAGAAAAGACAGGAGAATGAATCAGACATATCTTTCGTATCCTCACATATGAATATGTGACCCACGTAACTCCACATCATATACAACCACAATAATGGGATCCTAATTGGAACAAGTCATATTTATTTGATGTATGCATAAGATGTCAAATTACACTCTACTGTCATCCATATCTAGAAAGAACAGATAAAATATTATGGGAGCAAATTCCTTAAGATTTTCAATATATAGAATCATGTTTTAATTTTTTAAAATGTGATGAAATTTATGTAGTGTAAAATTAACCATTTTAAAGTGTATGATTTGTGACATTTGATATGTTCATATTGTTGTGCAACCATCATTTGTATATATGCCCAAAGGAAGACCTCATATTAAACAAGTATTTACTCCCTATCCCCCCTCTAAATCCCAACTGCTTGCAACAATCTTTTTTAGGTATTTATGGATTTACCCTATTTTGTATATCTCATAAAAATTAAATCATATAATTTTGACCCAGTGTCTGGCTTCTTAGTGTAATGTTTTTGAGATTCATCCATATTTAAGTATTTATCTGTACTTCTTTTTAAAGACTGAATAATATTCCATTGAACATATCTATAGCAGTTTGTTTATTTATGAATCTGTTGATGGACACTTATATTACATCCATCATTTGACTATACAATGTGTGCTGGTATGAAACTTTTGTGTACAAATACTTCTTTGAAGCCCTATTTTTATTTATTTAGACTATGGGCCCAGGAGAGAAATTGTATATTACGTGGTGATTCTGTTTAAATTTTTGAAGAACCACCAGTATTCCACAGCACCTGCACATTTTATATTCTTATCTGCAATGTATGTGGATTCTAATTTCTGTGTCTTTGCTAAAACTTTTTATTATCTTAAAATTGCAATCATCCAATAGATGTGAAGTATATTTCATTGTGCCTATAATTTGTATTTTCTTAATGGGAAACTACGTATTTTTAGTTTTTTTAATTGTTTTCTTAATGAGTGTTATTTTCAGTTATATAATGGGTTGGTTTAAGAATTATAATGTATGTTAACTTACTTCATTTTACCTGAGTTTATTCCTGACTTAATTGAGTAAAATTAGCAATTTTGCTCATCTAAATTTCTATTATATTCACACTTCCTGTACTATTATTGTCTCTATATATTCTAAACCAAATAATACAGCGCTATAATTATTAATTTAGACAATATTATGTTTGTCTGTCTGTCCGTCTGTCCTTCCTTCCTTCCTTCCTTCCTTCCTTCCTTCCTTCCTTCCTCCCTTCTTTCTTTTATTATCTTTTTGTTGTTATACTGGGGATTGAACCTGAGGACACTCTGCCACTGAGCTACATTCCCAGCTCTTTTAAATTTTTTAAAATTTGAGGCAGGATCCCACTAAGTTGCCCATGCTGGTCTTTAACTTGTGGTCCTCCTGCCTCAGCTTCCCAAGCACCTGTTATTCCACGTATGCACCTCCATGACCAGCTACAATAATGTCTTCTAGAGAAATTAAGGGGAAAGTAGAGATGAACTATGTTTACACATATTTTTATATTTACACACATATTTACATTTACCTCTTTCTGACCATTCAACTTACCATTTTGTATCCTTATTTTTCAGCTTGAAGAACTCCCTTTAGTATTCCCCACAAAGCAAGTGTCCTAGCAAAGCTCACTCACTTTTTAAACAGGAGGTAATACCACTTTTGAAGAATAGCTTTGCTCCCATGGTTTATTCTCTTAGCGTTTTGAATACATCATTCCACTTCTTCCTGACCTCTATTGTTTCTGATAAGAAGTCAGTTGCTAGTCATACTTCTGTTTTCCAGAGGTGACAATTCATTTTCTGCTTGCCATTTTTAATATTTTTTTTTTTGGTCTTTGTTTCCATCTTTCAATAGTTTGGTTATTATGTGCCAAAGTGAGGATCTCTTTGTGCTCATGTTACCTGGGGTCCCTGATCTTCTTGGATCTATGGGTGCAGGCTCCCAGTCAGCTAGGGATGTGTGCAGAGCTTGTCTAGCTTTTGTGATGTTCATATACAGATTCTTCATGCTAAGTTTCTGGTTAATCCCCAATTCTGACATTCTTGCCATCAGATGTGCAAAAAAATTCCAAATTATCATAACTGTGAGATTTTCCTGTTTGTTTCCTGCCAAGTTTTTTTTTTCTCTCAATATTTCTGAGCACTGGTTTTCTTCCCTCTGTTCCACATCGAGTTCTCTCCAGCAAAAAAGGCTACTGATACGCACAGGTTGCCCCACCCTGATAGCCCTGCTGTGCCATGATCTAAGAGGAAGGATGGGAGTAGTTCCAGGCAAAAACCTCATAGACTCCTGTTCTTACTCAAAGTTCAGCAGTTTTTCTTTCCATATTTTTATTGGTTCATTCTAGCTGTACATAAAGGTGGGATTCATTGTGACATATTTGTACATGAACAATATAACAATATCATTTGACCAAACATCATTCTCCAATATTTCTCCTTCCCCTTCCCTCCTCCCTCCTGGGGTATCTTTCCACTATTCTGTGGATGTACCCTTTGATTTTCATGAGATTCATTCCCCCATCTTTCTTTTTATCTTTTCCTCTCTAAGTTCTACATATGAGAGGAAACACATTACCCTTGACTTTCTAAGTTTGTCTTATTTTTGCTTGACATAATGTTCTCAAGTTCCATCCATTTTCCTGCAAATGACATAATTTCATTCTTCTTTATGATTACATATTCATTCTTCTTTATGATTAAATTCAACAAATTGCATACGTGTACCACATTTTCTTCATCCCTTCATCTGTTGATGGACCCCTGAGTGGCTCTGTTGTTGGCTACTGTAAGTTGTGCAGCTATAAACACGGGTATGCATGTATTGCTGCTGTGTGACGAATTTAATTCTTTAGGATCCATACTGAGGAGTGGGTATAGCTGGATCGTGTGGTGGTTCCATTTCTACTTTTTTGAGAAACCTCCACACTGATTTCCATAGTAGTCGTACTGATTTACAACCCAGCCAACAATATAAACGTGTTCTGCTTTCTCTGTATCCTCTCCAGAATTTCTTCCTGCTCGTATTCTTGATGGCTGCCATTCTCCCTGGAGTGAGATGAAATCTCAGTGTAGTTTTGATTTGCATTTCCCTAATTGCTAATGATGCTTAACACTTTTTCATGTATTGTTGGACACTTGTGTTCCTTCATTCTTTTGAAAAGTGTCTGTTTAGTTCATTTTCCCATTTATTCATTGGATTATTTGATGTTTTTAAGTTCTTTGATACGTTCTGGATGTTAATCCAGTCAGGAAAGTAGCTAGCAAAGATTTTCTCACATTCTGTGGGTTCTTCCTTCACATTTTAAATAGTTTATTCAGCAGCCTTTTAATTTGATACCATCCCATTAATTAATTCTTGGTATTATGTCCTGAGCTTTAGCGGTCCTATTTAGGAAGTCATTGCCTGAATCTATACATTGGAATATTGAGCCTCTGTTTCCTTCTAGGAGTTGTCTAGTTTCTGGTCTGATTCCTAGGTTTTTGATTCATTTTAAGTTGAATTTTATACAGGGTGAGAGATAAGACTCTAGTCTCATCCTTGTACATATGATAACCAATTTTCCCAGCACAGTTTGTTAAAAAGGTTGTCTTTTCTCCAGTGTATGTTTTTTTGCCACCTGGTTAAGAATCAGATGATTGTCTCTGTGTGGGTTTGCCTCTGGGTCATTTATTTGCTCCATTGGTCTATGTGTTTGTTTTTACACCTGTACCATGCAGCTTTTGTTACTAGAGCTCTGTAGTAGAATTTGAAGCCAGATATTCCGATGCCTCCAGCATTGCTTTTTTTTTTTTTCCTTAGAAATTTCTTGGATTATTCTGAGACTTTTACTTTTCCAAATGAATTTTAGGACTGTTTTTCTAGTTCTGTGAAGAATGTCATTGGTATTTTGATAAGGATTGCACAGAATCGGTATATTGCTTTTCATAATATGGCATTTCAACAACGTTAGTTTTGCCTGTCTATGTACATGAGAGGTCTTTCCACCTTCTGAGGTCTTCAATTTCTTTCTTCAATGTTTTATTTAGTTTTTATTGTAGAGGTCTGTAACCTCCTTGGTTAGATTTATTCTTAGGACTTTTTCTTAAGTCTATTAGGCATGAGATTTTTTTTTCTGATTTCTTTCTCAGAAGATTCACTAGTGGTATACAGTAAAAATGTTGATCTTTATATGATAATTTTGTAAACTGCTACTTTCCTGAATTTGTTTATTAGATCTAGCAGTCTTTTGGTGGAGATTTTGGGGTCCTTTTAGAATAGAATTGTATCATTGGCAATCAGTGATAGTATGATTTTCTCCTTTCCTATTTGAATCCCTTTTATTTACTTGTGTTGCCTAATTTCTCAGGCTAGAATTTCTAAATATCATATTTAATATGAACAAAGACAATGGACATACTTGTCTTATTCCAGATTAAAAAATATACTTTTAGTTTTTCCCCATTAACTATGATGCTGGCTTTGGATTTTTTGTATGTGGGTTTTACGATATTGGGGTAAGTTCCTTTTATTGTTAGTTTCTTCAGTGGTTTTGTTATGAATAGGCGCTGAATTTTGTCAAAGGATTTCTCGGCATCTATTTAAATGACTATGTGATTTTTGTCCTTAATTCTACTTATGTGGTGAATGACATTTATTGATTTGTGTATGTTAAACCATGCCTGCAATCCTGGGATAAAACCATCTCAGTCATGATGTACAGTCTTCTTAATATGTTTTAAAATATCATTTGCTAATATTTTATTAAAATTTTTTGAGTCTAAGTTCATCAGGGATATTGATCTGCTTATTTTTTTCCCTTGATGTGTCCTGGTTTTAGAATAAGAGTGAAACTGGCTTCATAGATTGAATTTGGAAGTGTCCTATCCCTTTCTGTTTTATGGAATAATTTGAGGAACAGCGACAGTAGTCCTTAAATATGAATAGAATTTAGCTGAGAATCCATCTAATCCTGGACTTTTCTCTTTGGGAAGAATTCTTATTACTGCTATGTTGCTGCTAGTTTTTGATTTGTTTAGGTTTTCTATGTCTTCTTGATTCGACTTTCACAGGTCTTATATGTCTAGAAATATATTAATTTCTTACAGGTTTTCCAGTTTTTGGAGTATAAATTTTTTCAATATCATCCCTAATGATCATCTGGATTTCTGTCATGTCTGTGGGGATTTTTCCTTTTTCATTTATAATTTTATTAATTTGGGCTTTCTCTGTTTCTTTTGGTTAGTTTGGCTAAAGGTTTATCAACCTTTTTCATATTTTCAAAGAATCAACTCATCACTTCATCGATCCCTTGTATCTTTTTTTAATTCTCTATTTCATTGATTTTGGCTCTGATCTTAATTCTTTCCTTCCTTGTACTGGTTTTAGAATGAGTTCTTGTTTTTCCAGGGTCCTGAGAGGCATTATTAGGTCATTTATTTGGGATCTTTTTGATTTTCTGTATAGCTATAAAGTTTTCTCTTGGAACTGCCTTCATCGTGTCCCAGAAGTTCTGGTATGTTGTAAAACTAATCTCATTTGATTCTAAGAATTTTAAAGTACTTCCTCTGATTTCTTTTGTCACTCATTTATCATTAAGAAATATATTGTTCAGTCTCCATGTGTTTATTTAGTTCTTAGGGTTTTTTTGGGGGGGGTGCTGATTTCTAATTTCATTTTTTTATTATCAGATAAGATACAAAGAATTGTATATTTTGGGGGTGGTATTTGTTAAGAGTTTCTTTGTGGCTTAAAATATGTTCTATTTTGGGGAAGTTTCCATCAGCTGCTGAGAAGAAAGCAAATTTAGCTCTTGTTGGATGAAATAGTTTGTAGATGTCTGATAAGTCCCTTTGATTCACAATATTTTTTAGGTCTGAAAATCTTTACCAAATTTACGTCTGGATGACCTATCAATTGGTGAGAGACGCGTGTTGAAGTCATCCAGTATTATTGCACTGGAGTTTGCATCTTTAATTTGAGTAGTGTCTGTTTTATATAATTAGGTGCACCAATGTTTGGGGCATAAATATTTACTATTGTTATATCATCTTGTTGGACTTTTCCCTTTACAAGTATGATCTTCTTTGTCTCTTCTGACTAATTTTGTTTTGAAGTCTGCTCTGTTGGATGTAAATGTAGCTACTCCAGCTTGTTTTAGGGCTTAATTTGGATATTATATCAGTATCCATCCTTTAACTTTTAGCCTATGGCTCTCTCTGCTTATAAGATGAATCTCTTATCAAGAACACATCGTTGGATATTTTTTGTACTAGGGATTGAACCCAGGGTACATAACCGCTGAGCCACATACCATACCCCCATTTTAAATATTTTATTTAGAGACAGGGTCTCAATCAGTTGCTTAAAGCCTCACTAAGTTGCTGAGGCTGGTTTTGAACTCATGATCTTCCTGCCTCAGCCTCCCGAGCTGCTGGGATTAGAGGCATGTGTCACTGTACCTGGTTATAGTTGGGTCTTTCTTTCTCATCAATTCGGCCTCTGGGGTCTTTTAATTGGACAGCAGAGGCCATTTATATTCAATGCTATTGTAGAGAGATGTTTATTAATTCCTGCCATGTGGTTTATTTCTAACATTTAATTTGGTCCTGTCTCTTATTTGCTTAGTTACTTTTCTAATGAGTTTTTTCTGTTGTGAGCTCCGGGTTTGTTTTTTATTTCTTCTGTGTGCAGTACTTCTTTAAGTATTTTCTGTACTTTAAGCTTGGTGTCATGAATTCTTTTAGTTTTTGCTTACCTTGGAAGATTTTTATTTCTACTTCAGTTTTGAAGGACAGCTTTGCTGGATAAAGCAATCTTGGTTGATGGTTATTTTCTTTCAGGACTTAAAGCACATTATTCCAAACCCTCCTGGCTTATAATGTTTTCTCAGTACTTTTTGTGCTGAGAAATCAGAATTGATTCTAATTTTCTTGCCTCTCAATGTGGCCTGACATTTTTTTTTCTTGAGGTTTCTAAAATTCTACACTTGCCCCATATGTTAGATATTTTAATTATATTGTGTTGAGGAGAGGTTCTTGTTTTGATCTTATCAATTGGAGTTTTGAATGCCTCCTTACCTGGATGTCCTTTCTCATTCTCAAGGTCTGAAAATTGTTTTGTTATTATTTCCTTGAAGAGGTTATTCATGCCTTAGCCTGCATCTCACAACCCTCTTTGAGTTCAGTGATTGTTACATTTGCTCTCTTAATGTTGTCCCAGAGTATCTATATGTTCTGGTCATGGTTACTTATTTTCTTTAATACTGGCTGAATGTTTAAGGTTAGCTACTTTATCTTTTAGCTCATTCTTTTGAACTCTTTATTCATGGTGATATGAATCAAGGTGTGTGATTACCTCATGGTTGTGGTGCACTTGTGCTGGGAGTCCCCTGTGCAAAAGCACAGGGTTCATATTTCCCAGTTGCTGTGGTGATGCTGGCCCTTGGTCTCTCTGGGAAAACCTCCAGAGACATCAGTTTTAATCTTGAATCCCAGACCTTGACTCTCAGGGCTGGAAGATTCTGAGCATAGCAAGATAACTACAATGTTTCGCCAGTGCTGTAACCTCCAAGCCTGCCTGCTTAATAGAAACTCTGGATGATGGGCTTTCTGGGTTCCTCAGGAAGCTCCTAGTGTTGCAACAGTGGAATAGCTACAAAAAATGTTTCTACCCTGTAACTTTCTAGGGCACACACACAAAATGCCTCTATAGCCTTTAACTTTCTGATTATGAGACCCTATATAATAAATGTGTGGGACAGCTCTGTGTCACTGCTTTCTCTACCCAAGATTAGAGTCTTGAACCTGACCTCTCTCTCTTAACCCCCCCCCATCACCCGCCTCTGGTTTTCTGAATTAATGGCTGTGCATGTTGCAACATTTTATTTCATTTATTGTATCTTTCATTTCTAAGATTTCTGTTTGGTTCTTTTTCAATATCTGTATCTCCTTTTTGAATTTCTCATTTATATCCTGTACTGACTTCCTTAATTCTTTCTATTGTTTTTTCTGTGTTCTCTTGGGATTCATCAATACTTCTTACAATCATTCTCTTGAACTCTTTATCTGGTGTTTCATCCACTTCAGTATCTTCGGGGCCAGTTACAAGTGAATTGTGAAGTTTAGAAGGTCTCGTGATTCCTCATTTATTCGTATTTCTTTTATTCCTGTGTGAGGATTTTTGTATATGTTGGGAGGGATTTAGCTTTCACTTTTATACGTGTGCCTTTTCAGGGGATGGCATTCCCTTGCCAAAGTGTTCTGGCATATCAGGTGGTTTCAAATTTTCTAATATATTTTCAAATGTGTTTTGCAGTATAGTTTCCTTGCTAGTTATTTGGTGATGATGAGTGTAATTTGATACAGTGTATATTATTTTAGAGCTTGAAGATTTCACTTTTTGGGGGCAGTTGTGTTGTATACAGTTGGGTGTGTGGGGTGACCCTCCATGATTGCTCTTCTTAACAATTCTGTATGTTCTGAAGTGATCTAGATTGAGATCTCTCGTATACATGGTGTTCATGACCTTTGTGTTAATTCTCTGTTTTTTTTTTTTTTTGCTGTAGGAGTTGATGCCCATGAATGGACCTGAGGGATCGCCCTAGCTTTCCAACTTGGGACATGGTTATCATTTGAGGGGGGGGGGAGGATTGTCTCTTCTGATCTTTGGATTAAAGTATCCCTGCAGTTTGAACATGGCTAATTGGTATGTGGAACAAGGTGTGGTACCTTTTGTCTGGGAATAGCTCAGCAGCAGAGACTCCATCCTGTGAACCTGTAGTGTCTCAGTAGATTCCCAGCACCTCACAGAAAAGGGGTAAACGTAATAGCAATAACGAAAGCAAAAACTATACAACATTAAAATAAATACCTGGTGCCTTCTACAAAAGATCTTCTAACTACCACCCAAACAAGAATTGGGGGTGGGGTGGGGTCTGCAATTGCCCACAGCAAAACCAGTAAATAGCCGTGAACTCAATCTGACATTAAAGTAAACAGCAGCTGCCAGCTACACCATCCACAGTCTTAAGAACTGCAACAACATGAATGGTGGGGGCAAAGGTATAAACCAAATAGTTCCAAAGATGGTAAAGATGCAGTTCACTAAGAGAAAAGACGTGTGACAGGAAGGTGAAGTTTAGGATGCTCAAAATGTGAACCAAGAGAGAACAAGAGAGATGTAGCAAGTGACAGTTGCTACATGAAGAAGGGATAGAAACATAAATAAAAAGACAAAGTACGTAAATGGAGAGAGAAAGGACAAGAGAATTTGACTATTAGAGGAGAAACAAGAGAAAAGAAAAACGTAAAATAAACGAAAACTCTGACCTCCAAGAGATAAGACAAAGAAAAATAACAATCATAAAAATGCTAAAAATAAAAAAGAAACAAATTTCAAATATGTATATGTATATTCATGAATCAATCAGCACAGCAAGAACCAAAAAAAAAAAAAACAAGGGAAAAATTCTTAATAAAAAATAAAGGAATTGCCTCCACTGAAGTCAAAACTATTGACAAGAGTGAGTGCTAGCTGCCTCATTCCTTTTCATTTCTTCTTGAGTGAAGGGGGGAAAGGGACACATGTAAGGAACAGATGCAAGGGCTGTGTGGATCCCTTCTTGCTCATCAAGCTGCCAGCTGGAGTGGCTGGTTGAAATCGCTCTCACCTTCTCCCCTCATCAGTTTAAAGCAGGATGGACTGGAAAGAAGTCCTGTCGACTGGAGTCTTGTCCAGACGGACCAGATCAATGCATTCCCAGGTGGGGCTGATGCAGAACGCCAGGTGGAGGGTTCTGGCAATAGGGGCGGAGCTCTAATCAGGCCTCAGGGACTGTGTTGGGCCGTGTCTGTTGGAGAGACGGGATCAACAGCACCCTAGGACCAGGCTGATGCCAACCTCTGCTGAGAGTCTGGATCTCAGGAGCCTCCCAAGAATTCTCCTGACCAGGAAGGGAATCAATCATCCTCAGCTCTCACACTCCCCTGCCCACAAATATGGCCTTCCCAGGCTTAGTCCCTGAGTGTATTCGCACCTGCCTGTTCATTTCCCTGACCTTTGTCAGCTGGTCACTTGAGCCACAAGATGCAAAGGGAAAGTGAGTGGCACTCGCCTCTGTACCTGCTTGAATTCCCTGGGTACAGTCTTCTCTGCCTCTTTCATTCAAACTCTGCTGGGTACAACCTGGGCCACATGCTGTGATCTCCTGGGGTCCCACAGCAGCAAGCTGCAGCAAGTCCTCTGCAGGGTGGCTCCTGTCTTGCTCTCTGCTTGCCAGTTGAGAGACACCAAGTGCTTTTCCAACCCCGGTTTGCTTTGCAGACTTTGGATCAGCTCAGTTTGGGCTGCTTTTCTGTTCTGCAGGTTTTTCCCGACCAGATTTGCCCATTGTGTTTCTCTGTGCTGTCCTCCCCTGAGCAGTGGACTGGCACTGTCACCGCTGCCACCACCAGCTTGTTCCCAATGGACTCTTTCTTGTTCTTTGTTCAATGCACCTGAATCTCCGAGTTTCTGTTTTTGACTCTTCGATATTGAACTTCAGTGAATTCCTTCTTTCTCCCACCACGCTGACAAACAGTATTCCCTCTGCCTGAATCCCGAGCCGGGGATCGAATGGAAATGCAGCCTTCTTCTAATCTGCCATCTTGAATCTCCAGTAAGTTTTCACAAATAATTTTTTTTTCCAATTTCCTATTTACTTTTGATCAATTTCCAGACACCTGAAATGATCATTTTTTAAAATCATTTTGCCCAATCTTATCACTGTTGGGAAAAGGAGGAGAATTCACCTGCTTTTTTCCTCTCTGCTTTAGCCAGAAGTCCTGCCTGTATGTGTATTTGAAATACTTTTGATACAGAGAGATAAATTGATTTTCAGATAGATTCTACCAATTTATGTCCCATCAGTCATATACCAGAGTATCAAGTTTTCTATGCTGAGATAATAGCATTAAATAAATATGCTACCATTTATAGAGTAAAAAGAGTCTTGCACTGTTGGTTTAATTTAAATTTCTTTTGTAAGTATTATTTGGAGGATATTACTTGAGAATAAGAGGAGATGATTATATTATATATGTTAAAAGTCTCTGGATATAAATTTTTAAATGAAAATTCAAGGCATGTATTACTGTCTGGTCACAAATCAAAATAGTTTTCGCAGTCCTCGTGTTTAAGATGCACAGGATGAACACAGAAAGATGCCTGCCTTACTTATTGAGAACTCAGAGTTAATACCTGTATCCCATCCACCTGTGGAGAATATAAGAAATGATGTTCCAGCAAGGTTAGAATAATTTCCAACAAGTCTAGGAACAGCAGAATTTGGTAGGAAATTGGGGGTGGCAAACTTCAATTACATACGGCCTCTAGCATTTGCAGATCAGCTCTGATATGGATTTAATATCTGAGAGTATCATTGTGACTGTTTTATAACAGTGTCCTCAGACATTCCAGGAACAGGGTTTGAATTTCATCATTTTCTCTGAAGAAGACCAGAGTATAAGAAGAAAAACCCACTGAAAGTCCAGAAAACCCAAGAAATGAGTGCATTCATTTGTTTTTCTCTTTGTAACATAGACGTATTCATTTATTAAAAAAATTTAAAAATATAGAAAATTCAAATATACAAAAAAACCCCTGCAATTCCTATCCTACTACCCAAGGATGACCACTGATACAGGTTTATGTACATTCTTCTTGGTTTTATATATGGGAAACAGAGATATTTTCTGTTCCATGTGAGTTTTTGTTTGTTTTTAAACCCTGGCACTGTGTTTAGCCTTCTGATATTACGGTGGTTGAGAGGGAGGTTCTACCAAGGAAAAGCCAGATCCATAGGACTTGAGCAAAAACATCAGAATCTGTTTTTTAAAGGCATGAGGTCAGAGGCCATGCAGAATCCATCAACAACCAGGTAATGGGACTTTTAATATCTGAGAAGATCCTATCACTCCCTATTTTATGAGGAGGTAAGAATAGAACAAAGAACCACCATGAGAGTGGGCTAATGTTGTACTTCTCAAACAACTCGTGGTAATGGGTACTTTTTTTTTTTTTTTTTTTGAAAGAGGAGAGGGGGAGAGGGGGAGGGGGGAGAGAGAGAGAGAGAGAGAGAGAGAGAGAGAGAGAGGGAATTTTTTTTTTAATATTTATTTTTCAGTTCTTGGCAGACACAACATCTTTGTTGGTATGTGGTGCTGAGGATCGAACCCGGGCCGCACGCATGCCAGGGGAGCGCGCTACCGCTTGAGCCACATCCCCAGCCGGGTAATGGCTACTTTTAAATTTCAAATCCACCTTGGACAGATACTTTCGAGAAATTTAAAATCACACATTGGGCTGATGGCACAGTAATTTAAAATAAGTTCCTCTACATTTCTGAACTTATTGCAGACTGATAATAACCATTTTGAAGGCCAGCATGGGCCCGTGGAGCTCACATTGAGCAGGACTGTATTAAAATACTGGTTACAGTGACAATTTAGAATTCAATAGAGAGAGAGGCCGTGGTATATTCTACGTGTTTAACAATCGGTTCCCTGGGGGAGGGCCACCGATTTACAACATTTTGACAATATTCATGGTGGAAATGCACCGTGATAAAAATTCAAGCTACTGAGGTGAAGCCAGTGAATGCAGAATAACATTTTGACAATATTCATGGTGGAAATGCACCGTGATAAAAATTCAAGCTTCTAAGGTGAAGCCAGTGAATGCAGAATGGAGAACAGATGGGCGCGAGCTGTCTGCGGCATACTATCGTATTACAAAACCTACAAACAAGTCTCGGGTTAATGACAATCCTAAGAACAAAACCAAGACATCTAAATTTTAAAACAGCAGAAGAAAATTCAAACTCACCCTATCCGATGGAAAGCAGGAAGGGAAGATTAAAAACATTCCTCCTTTGCTGGTGGTCCTTCTCTTGTTATCCAGCCTGCCCCCTACAGCAGCAGCCAGAGCTCAGTTCGTCAGCTTCCTTTGCAGAATAAGTGCAGGCCTGTGACCTAGCCTCAGTCCAGTGGCCTTCCTCTGGACTTCCAGAAGACAGCATCTTGAGGAAGCTTCATGTGAACTGGGGAGACAAAGGGGACTCGACCCTGGCAGGTAGCAGTGAGGGGAAATTGCATCCTGAGTCTCAGCATTGTAGGATCTGTGGTGAGTGACAACTGTCCTGGAGAAGTCCTCCAGGTGGGGCTGGGGGAAAGGGATTCACACCCTGACCCTCCTGGAGAGTCTGAGATTCCTCACAGCCTTGATAGATTCCCTTTTCTGCTTATTAATCACCCACTTTGTTTGTAACCAAGAACAAGGATTGGTACAATACCTGTGCCTCACTTTAAAAACATCTTTATTGAGACACGATTCACTTACCATACAACTCGCCTCATTAAAATATAGAATCCAATAGTCTTTAGTATATTCGTAAAGTTGTGCAACCATCTGACAACAAATTTTGCATTTCATCACCCCAAAGGTAGCTGTACCCATGAACAGTCACTCTCTATTTCCCCCCAATACCCTGCACTCCACCCCCCAAGCCCTAGGCAACCAGGAATCTACTTTCTGCTTCTATATGTTTGTCTGCTCTGAGCATCTCGTATATAGAGAATCACACATTAAGTGGCCTTTGGGGACTGGGTTCTTTCACTCAGCTTCAAGTTCTCAAGTTTCACCCACGTTAGAACGTGTGTCAGCACTCCATTTCTTTTTACGGCTGAAAATGCCATTGTAGAGGAAAGCCTCGTTTTATTTAACCATTCACCATTTGAAGAACATTTGAGTTATTTTCACCATTAGGAATGATGCTTCTATAAACATTTGTAGACCAGGTTTACTTTTGGTGGACATATGTTTCCATTTCTCTCAGGTAAACACAGAGGAGCAGGATTATTGGGACATACAATAATTTTTTTTTTATGTTGAACATTCTGAGGATCATGCAGACCATTTTTCAAAGAGGCTGCACCATTTCATGACCTCTTAGTAACCTGTGAGGGTTCCACTTCTCTACCTCCTTGCCGATACTTATCCTCTGTCTTTCTTATTATTGCTCTGCTAGTGGGCACGGAAGGTCTCTCACTGTACTTTCGATTTGCATTTCCCTGATGGCTCATTGTGTTGAGCATCTTCTTGCGTGCTTATTGGCCATTTTAATATCTTCTTTGGAGAAATGTCTATTAAATCTCTTTGCTCATTTTTTAATAGGGTTATTTATCTTCCCCCCCCATCCTTTTATCATTAAGTTGTACAGTACCTTCTAGATGCAAATCCCTTATCAGATGTATAATCTGCAATATTTTCCCCATTCTGTGGGTTGTGATTTCACTGTCTTGTTGTATACATCATTTTTACTTATAATGCAGAACTGGGTAGGTCTGGAGTTGAGTAGTGGCACAGGTTTGTGTTCAGAAAATACTAAAGAGATCATTGGAGCTAATATGTTTCACTGAGAATAAGAGCTAATGCCGTTCCACTTTGATCTCATACCCTTACTTTTCTTTTGTCACATTTTTTATCTATTAAAAAATATTATCTCCTTTTGCTGTAAATATTACTTTCCATAAGGACAGATATTAACTTTGTATAAGCCAGAGTATTCTAATATAATATTATTAGAATTGATTAATTGAAGGGGGGTTCTAACCATGGAAAATACCAAGATTATGTAACTGGACTGACCCTCTCTTAAGGATACTGCAGAGGAAATAACCTGAGTTGAATTACATGGTTTCTAAGATCCTTTCTTCCTCTGAAATTCTACTGTTCTTTACTTATTTATCCGTCTATCTCTTCATTCATTCTTTGTTCCAAGAAAAAAATCTAAGAGTATTGTAGGAACTCATAAAATACCCCAAGAGAACATAAATTAGAAGAAACGAGAAAGAAAGAAAAAACAATAATCCAAGTTAGAGACCCGAAATGAAACCAGGACGAAGGCAAAGTCAAAAGTGCCTGACTCGCCGGCCGACGCGTTGCTGGGTGGAAAGCCACAAATTTGGCTTTGAGTTTTCCAGCAGTCAAGGTGAAGACGGAGACTTGATCAGCTGCACAATTTACAGTGCCCACGACACACAATTCTTCTCGAGTCCAGGACCAGAAAGAAATGTCTCCCGATCCCAGCCTCACAAAAAAGTCACTTCTGTACCTTAAAGTCTTGTCTTTTCCAGCTGTCCCTAGGGTTGTCAGTCATTTTGCCAATGGCCTCTGCTCTGACATGGGGTGGCTCTTGGGGATGCTGACAGGTCTGAAGCAAAGAGCTATTGCCCACCCCCCGCATACTAAATATGCCTCTTCTCCCCAGAGCTCCACGGCTCAAGTCCTCGAACGGACCCCCACCAGGATGCCTTTTGAATAATAACCACAACTACCATTTTCGGAGCACCCGGGCACCTGACCTGCTTGACCTCTACTCTTCGCAGTCATCCTAAACAAGGCAGCGTTTTGCTATTTTATAGATGGGGAATCAGAGATGGGTAAACCATCTGTTCAGGATCACAGAGCTGGCGAGGCCTGGTGGGCTGCTGTCTTTCAGTGTAGTCCCATTGCTGTTTCTACCGTTTTGATGATAGTATTGCTGACCCCCTCACCTAGAGCTATATTTGAAGACCTCCATGCTGGTTGGGCTCCAGGCTAAGATGCTGTAATGGAGAGACCCAAAATACAACTGCTTAAACAGTGGTGGGGTCGTTCTTTCTCTGTAGAAATGCAGAGTTGAGCGGTTTGGGCTGGCAGTGAGGCTCTGCCACTCCTCCCGGGGCCTTCTAAGAGGCTCCCCGTGATCTGCTGGTGGGAAGTGAGAGAAAGGAAGAGCCAAAGACAAGGAAGTTCAAGGACATGATGCTGGAGGTGCACACGTCACTATGGCTCACACACCATTATGCTGAAGGGTCCCTTGGTTCACAAGGGCTTCAAGGGACCCTGGGGAACTGGCTGAGTGGCTGTGTGGCCAGCTAAACTTTGATGTGTTTGTGTGGATGACGTCGAGGCTGCCTTCATGAAAGGGAAAATGGCCTCTGGGTAATGGTCAGCAGACTTTGTCAGGTTCTCTCTAGGAATGTTTCTATTCTTTCTGATCCTGAGTTTTATTACGAGTCGGTATGATTCACCCACCAGGGACAGACGGCCATCTTGCCATTTGTTTCTAACTGACTGAGAAAGAGTCTCTTGCTATTTGCAACCTCTCCTCCTTTTTATTTCTTCTCTCTGCTACCTACAGCAAAGTCATTATTCACGCAGGAAGTTGGAAAAGCCTTTCTGGCTCTACAGACAGAGGAACTGAGATTCAAAGCGGATGACTGGACCGGGGTCATGTAAGCACTTGGGACTTGAAGTGGTGGGTCTTGGTTTTACTCCAGCACCAGAAAGCAAGTGCCCTCCCTGAGGATCCTCCTTCCCTGCTGTCCTGGTGGAGGGCGATGGAAAGAAAATGGACACTCCTGGGAATGCAAACCCCTGAAGTTCATTACAGGTGAAGCAGATCAAAACCCCGACTAATCCTTCTACTTGGATAAAGCACAGTCCTGTTCATCTGAAAACTGATAGACGCTCTCAAAACAAA
Organism: Ictidomys tridecemlineatus; assembly: GCF_052094955.1. NCBI lineage: Eukaryota > Metazoa > Chordata > Mammalia > Rodentia > Sciuridae > Ictidomys > Ictidomys tridecemlineatus. Next base: position 13,721,693 of record NC_135482.1, on the reverse strand, counting down.
CAAATAAACAGCAACAAAGACATGCTCAGGCTTCCTACAGATCCTTCTGACACCCTGAAGACACCCCTCCTAGCCCGGCTGCAGTCCTGTCCCTGGTCACTGAGTGATATAAAGGGTTACACGATGCGTCAGCAATTCCTGTTCGTGCTAACACACAGTTAGCACCAGGAGGTCCCTGGGTAACATAAATTGTTTTTTCTTCGTTTCTTCTTGCCTCAGATCACATTCAGCACTGTCTGAGGGGCTGTTGCCTGAGCTCTGGAGGCTGCCCTGTACCGAGGGGCAGCTGTCAATGGCCTGCTCAGCCTGATTTTCAAAGGCTGGTTTTTCTTCACTGAGGAGGGAGGAGAGAGCAGAGACCCTTGTTCCTATGCCACCCATACCCAGCTACAGGACTGTGTGGAGGGTGTGGGTATGAGGGGAGGTGAATGCATGGGGTGGATGAGGATGTGACGTGGGTGTGGGTATTGTGTGGGGGGAGGGAAAGAAAAGGGGGAAAAGAGGAAGAATTCTAGAATATGTGTTGGCCAAAGTCAAGTTCAAAGGAGGCCTGGCAGTGAGACAGGGAGACTGTCGGAACTTGTGGGGGAGGAGCTCTGGGGGGAGGTTGCTTGATGGGCAAAGGGGCCATTTAAGAGCCAGCTGTTTTGACTTCAGCCCCAATGGCTTCCTCCTGTCCCCTTCCTGCCATCGGGGGAGCTGTGGCACACAGGCTGTAGGGATTTCAGATGTGTGCAGCTCTTGGCTTCACCCACAGGGGCTTCTAGGGAGATGGAGTGAGTCTAGGGAAAGTGTAACCCAGGGCTGCCGTGGGGAGGAAATTGCTGTGTCAGTTTGCTGGGAGGGAAGAGGACCCTTGTCCAGCCCTGAGTTCATAAGAAGGGAACTGGTTAAATAAAGTCTAATAGTCTGCTGTGTCATGTAACACCAGGATTGATGATGCAGGTGTATCCTGATGGACTTGGAAAGAGATCTATAATTCATCATGAAGTGGGAGAAGAGTCAGGTTGTGAAACAGGATAAACAGTATCGTACAATTTTACTTTGAAAATATAAAGATCTATCAAAGATGATCCAGATGATGTACAAAAATATCTGAGTATTCCTGAAATATTGAAAACAATATTAATAACGTACATACTCTCCAGTGGTGGTTTGGGAGGATATTTTTCTATGGATGCTTTTCCTTCATTTTGATTTTTTTTTTCCTTTTGCAATGAGCATGTATTTCTTTTATAATCAGGAGAATAGGAAAGGGATTGAATATCAAAGGAAGAAAGGAGAGGGTGTAAATGAGATGCAATCAAGCGTGCAGCCATCAGTTCTGCCTCAGATGGTGCAAAAGGCTGTCTCCTGGAAAACCAGAAGCAGCAGTGTCTACTGCCCTAGGAGGACCCGTGGTCCAGCAGTGGCCACACCTTTGTGGCTCCTGTTTCCTCCTCAGATGCCCCCTGCTATTCCATCCTACCTCCACCCCAGTTACCTGGCACTGGAAGATGGGTGTAGCTAATCCTGGGGAAGGGACTGGAATGTTCCCTTTCCCCCCCAGGAAGGGGGGGGAGAGACAGCTGGAAGTGGGAAGGAGGAGATGAGTTTCCATCCAGGTTTCCCCCCCTGCATCTCTGGGAAACAGAGTCAAGTCAGGTTGGAAACACATGCTCTCCCGCTTAGAGGGACTCAGAAGGTGACTTTGTCCTGCTTGGTGTGACACACAGATTGAAAATTCTCGTGGAAAAATATCAGGAAGCATGTGATTGGCAGCTGAGGATTGTGATAGCCCTGTTCATTCTTTTAATTGAAGTCTGAGGTTTGCCCACACTGCTGGGGGCCACCTGCTATGTGGGCAGGGGTTCGAAAAACATCGGCACACCAAGGCACTGGAATAAAGGAAGACGTGAACACACCCTTTGAGTTAAACCCAGATTGCAGAACTGTTCTTGTTCTTGGACTTGCTTCTCTGTACAAGCACGCGTGTGAGTGTGTGTGTGTGTGTGTGTGTGTGTGTGTGTGTGTGTATATATATACACTGTGCATATCAAATAGAAGAATAAAGCCTACTATTTAAAACGTAATTGCTGACAGCTGCTTCTGCTCACAAACAGTGATATGATTTCTCTCTAGAGGAGATGGTGTTTTGTTTAGCAAAATCAATTTAATTAGATGCTCAAGAAAGCGCCCCTCCCCCACCCCTTCCCAAGATGGGGGGGGGGGTTGAGAAAGTGACCCAAGAAACGGAGAGCGCTAAACTCTGTGACGGAAATGAATGGAAACTCTTGAGCTCTCAAAAGGGCAGTTTTAAAAGTGAGAGAGGGGTAGAGGTAGGAGCTATGGTGAAACAGGACAGAAAGGACCCCACATCTGAAAAGGTTTACGGACGACTCACGCGGTGCTTTCAAATACTCAGGGGGCTTTGGTTTGCTTCTGTCCGTTCTGGGCTCTGTCGCCATCTCAATCACCCCTTCATAAGGAGCACTGCTCAAGTGAAGGAAACCATGCTCTGGGTCCGAGGGCCTGCCTGGTGAGGCCCAGCTGTGCCACTTGGGGGCTCGGCCACTTTGAACACGTCCCTTCACTTCTTGACACTTCAGTTCCATCACCTAGGAACTGGGAGCCATGGCACATGTGGGGCTGGATGAGCTCTGCTGTAAATGCACTTAGCTCAGTGCTTGGCTCGGAGGAACAGCTTAGTAGACCTCAACGATGGAACCATGAAAATAAGGACAGAAAAGAAAATGACGTGATGACTGAAATAACAAGACCCGTGGCTACGTTCCATAGTTATTTCATCTGCCAGTATTTAGTGTTTCCCTGGAGTGAGCTGAACACTGGACTCAGATGAGTTAGTAGAGTGGTTCTCCAAGTGTGGTCGGTCCCTGGACCAGCAGAGCATTACCAGGGAACTTGTTAGAAACGCAGCTTCTAAGCTACCACTGCAGATGCACTGAACAAGAAACTCTGGGGGCGGGTCCAGTCATCAGCAGACTAACAAGCCCCCCGTGTGATACTGATGCACACTTAAAAACTGAGAACCACTGGATTCCTGAATGTTGTTTTAGTGTCTTGCCAGAAAGGAGTCTTGTTGGCCATGGGTTGATATTTTTTCTTATGCTTCTTCAAATCAGGGCACGACCGTCCTTATACTTCTGGTATCTATAGCTATAAGTAAATACATGGTAGAGAAAAATTTTATTCAGGTGAAAAAAAAATAGTACTTTAGTTTTCTAAAACCGATCTCCTCTTGGAGTTCCCATACTCTCAGAAAATCTCAGTTAACGTTATCAACCCGAAGTTCCAACTCCTATTAGGGCTCTTTTTCCTCCTTCCCCTCTTCCTTCCCAAGATGGCGTCTGGGTGTAAGGGCAGCTCGTGGCAGGGAAGGTGTCTCTGCAGGTCTCCCCCCCGTGTGGACCACCTGTCCCTCCAGGTTCACAGATGGGGCTCTGCTCTGAGGCTGTGGTTCTGGCTGTTCTCACCTGCTCGTGCTGGTACCTGCAGGCCCCTGTCTCAGCGCCTGCTGCTGCAGTCTTCCCTTCTCAGTCCTCCTGCAGAGATACCCTTGGACCCTGGAGACCTGGACAGCAGAAGAGCTCAGAATGCGTCAGTCAAGGAGGAGGGGAGAAGAGAGGAGAGGAGAACCTTCCGTAAGAAAGGACGGGCCCTAATCTGCCCCACAACTGCCCCTGTGCTGCCTTTCCTCTCTCCTGTTCCCCTCCCGCACGTTAATGAAAAGCCAAAAGATACGACATCTGTCTTGGAAATTGAGATTTAATGAAAGCAGGTAACACTCTGGGAGGCCCTGGTTGCATAATTGCTTAAATATTCAATTCAAGAGTCTTCCCAAGAGCTCAAGGTCTAGGTTATATGACAAGACACGTCAGGAATTAAATTTCTTTTTTACTTTAGATAGAACAAAAAATTAAAGTCTCCGTAAATTTGGGTTTAATATAAAACCAGGCCTTTTTAATTACTGTAAATCACTGTGTCTTTCTCTTCACTGTCTCCTAGAATATCTACTATATTGAAATTTTTCATTGATTTAGCACTCCTCGCGGGGGTGGGTGTGGGGGGTGAAGACTTGCTCTTTAATATTTCATTTTCTCAAGTTTTTCTTGTGCTCTCACTGAGTTGTAAGCTACCAAAGGACAACGATTTATAAGAATCATAGCAGATAATAACTTGAGAGGTTGCTGTGCACCAGGTGTATTAGGTGGGATGGAGTGGGTTATGCTGTAGTAACAAATGACCTCAAGGTTGCAATCTCTTAACACATCCTTGTTCTACATGCCCATGGGGGGGGGGGGGTCTCAGGCAGCCGCTGCTCCACAGAGTCCCTCAGGAGCCAGGGGAAGAGAAGCCCATTCTGACTTGTGTTTCTAGTGTTTCCAGCAGAGCAAAGATGATGTAGCAGGTTTCACTCTCAAAACTTCTGCCCGGAAGCAACACATCATTCCTGTTCACGTTTCCTTGACACAAAGCAAGGACACGAAGGTCGTACCTAAAACTTTAAATTGGGAACGTACAATTCTATCACATGCCCCCCAAAGGAGAGTGAGACATTTGGGGAACAGCACTAACGATGTATACCAGGCACTGAGTTAAGCACTCGACCGTGCCGACTCCATCTTTACAACTCCACAGTGAAGGAGTGGTGTTGCCCATTGGGAAACGAGAACCCGCCGTGTTTAAAGGGTAGGAGAGCGTTTGAGACCAGATCTGTTTGGTTCCCATATTCATGCTCAGAGTCAAAAGGCTATACTGCTTTTCAGGAAGAATGAGTTAACTCTCATTGAGTTCAAAGACCGCCGAGGCCCCGAAATTAAGTGTTTTTATGTGTTTTATCTCATTTCCTCCTCAAGGCAACTTTGTGAGATGGATCCATTGGTTAGTCCTGGTTAGAGGGAATCAAAGCTTAAAGAAGTTGAAATCTCACAAGGAAATTTGACCCTTCTCTAACTCCAGACTATTCCCTAAATGTGCATTATACTGTAGTGTTTCTCAGAGTCAGTATTTTTTTTTTTTTTTTTTTGTGAGAAGGACTTATGGTGCTTATGCAAATGCTGCTCCTGGACCCTATGCTCACCTCCTAAACTGGCTTTCTGGGGAGTGGGTTAGGAATGACAGTTCTGATGCTTGCTCCAGCTTGACATTCATGATCCTGTCCTTCATGATGTCCCCCGCACTGTCCCAAGCAAGGAACTCTGCTCCTGGTAGCAACTCGGCATGTCCCCAAAAAGCAACAAAACCTCAGTCCACCGCCAGACCAGAGATGGTTACTGCTTTGCCATTTTGCTAGTGCTCACCAGAAAAGGTGAAGAAATCAATGCTTTCAGCATCAGGTTCCTGGGGAAAATCTCTGCCATCAGTATTTTTAAAGATTTTTTTTTAAAGGCAATCAGGCAGTCAAAAAATATCAAATATATTATTTCTCACTGAATTTAACTCCACGTTTGTTATAATCGCAGTACTCATTGTTGACCTGAAGCAAAATCTGAAGACATTAAGATTCTGTGAGTGTAGACAGCAGATCTCCTTCTTCCATACCCCACGTGAAAGCAGCTGGATTCTGATGTAGGAATACAGACAGGGCACGTCCCCTGTGTACTGTTGTATAGGTGGAGCACTGCACAGTGTAGACACCATTCCCAGAGCTTTTGTTTGGAATACCTGTGTGCTTTGAAGGGTCTGGTTTCTGGGTCAGAACGTCAACATCTCTCTAGCTTGGGCACATCTTAACCTTTCTGGATCTCCAAAACTCCATGATTTCCTGAAATGCATTATACTGGGATTCTACTGATGATCTTGGTCTATGAATACTTTAAATGCCCCAGATCCTACACAAAGTGTTTTAGTCTTCTTAAGTCATCTCAACATCACCATAACCCTGTCAGTATGTTTTGTGTTATTATCACAAAATGCCTGATGCTGGATAATTTATAGAGAAGTTCATTTGGACTCCGAATCCTGGTGTCTAGAGGGTCCAAACAGCATGGCACTGGCCTCCTGGTGACATTCCTGTAACATGGTGGAGAAGTGGAAAAGTAACCAGCCACCTGCCGAAGGGGCACAGGTGAGCAAGGAAACAAGAGAACTAATCCACTCCTACTAGGCCTGACCCACTCCTGCAGACCAACATTAATCCATTCACAAAGGTGAAGCCCCCATAACATAATACCCTCCACTTGGCTCCACATTTTAAAGTTCCCACCATCTCAACACACCACATCAAGGACAAACTCCGTCTAAACTAAAGCACTCTGTAAGGTAGCACTAGTTTTACCTCCTTTTCACAGATGAGGAAATAGTCCCAGACAGGTTAACTGACTTGTGCCCGGCCCTCCCACTGCCAAATTGTAGGGAAAAACCCTCAAACACAGGCGGTCTAATTCCCTAGCTCAATTCATAGGCCAGTGACTCTATTCTTTCTTTCTTTCTTTTTTATGTGGTTCTGAGGATCGAACCCAGGGCCTCACCTGTGCTAGGCAAGCGCTCTACCGCTGAGCCACAACCCCAGCCCCGCTAGTGACTCTATTCTACCTGGAGACCGAAAGCTATAAATATGGTTCACCTGGAATTAGCGAGTCCCATACACCCCAGGGTTGACCCGGCCACCCTCGGTGGAGGCGCTCAGCTCTGGGTGGGTTCCTTTAAAAGGAACGTGGACAAGTTGGAGGCGATTCAGCGGACTCTGGTTAGGACAGGAATGGAGTCTTGAGCCTTTTCATCAATAATAAACTCACATTGAGGTCCCAACCCCATGAGGGACTTAACTTGAATTGTTTCACTTAAGCCTTGATAACTTCCTGGTGGAGTCAGTCCTCACATTACCCCCCGTTGATGGAGAAAGAAAGAGGCTCAGAAAGGTGAGAGTAATCATCTGCCCACATGTGCTAACAGCCTTCAGGGTTGGAGCATCCTCCCTGAGTGTAGGTCCTGTCCACTTTAGACCAGTGAATCTGAAGAGTGGCCTGGCCGTCCTTGAATACTCAACGGGTCTCCAGGTGACAATCAAACCCGACTTGACCGGCAGAGCCCCCGGGACACGGGGGCACAGACTGTCTGCATTTCCAGGCTGGCCTTCGCTCTTGAGCTTTAGACTTCCGCATCGACTGCCCGTGAGCCTGGACACTGGTGGTCCCCGAGGCAGCTCAGACTCCATGTGTCCAAGAGCCCTCATTGCCCTTCCCCTAATGCTCCGCTCACTCACCCACATGAGGAGCTTGGAGCCATCCTGGGCCACACCCCGTCCCCCCAGCATCCGTCCGATGGGTTATGAGCCCTGTCCCTTTGACTTGTGTTTATTTAGCACGTCTTCCCTGTTGCTCTTCTCTGAGCCTTTTCCCTGGGGCTGCTGTCCTCGTTTCTGTACCAACCTCCACTCTGGTCTCTGGGCTCCTCCCTCACGCCGTGGCGGCCTCTGTCGGAAGCCCACGTCTCACCTCCTCTCCTTGATTAACACCCACCCGGGCTCTCCCTGTCCTCGGGACGAAGCCCTGTCTTTTTCAGGACTCACCCCTTCTCTGAATGGTCGCTGTCTCTGTCATTTCCTCCTCTGTCCTGTCTGACACGTTCACCTTCGGTAACGCCCGTGGGCTCGGTGTTTACCACAGCCTCAGCCACCTGGTTCCAGTCCTGGAGAGACCTCTGTCTGCCAACTTTTGCCCATTCAAGATGCACCTAGGCCTGCTCCTCTAGGGAGCCCTAACCGCTCCTCCTCTGGGTTCCCATTTTAACATTCAGCTCAACCAGAGCACATTTAATACATCAGCCCCGATATATTAAAATGATGTGGGGCGTGTCTGCCTGTCCTTTGATGTTTCAGCCTCAGGCATAGCCACAGAACCATACACAAGTATTCGTTGGTATAAAGTTGTTTGATCCAAAGAAACTTGGGGTCACCTTTGAATTCCTTCTCACCTCCACATCATCGGCATCTAATCCAACAAATCACCTGGGTTCTACCTTTGACATACATCCAGAATCCAACCACCTGTCACCCATTTGCTGCCTGGACAACTTCAGCAACCGGCCAGTGGGGCTGTCAGCTCCCCTTCCCGCCCACCCGTTTCTCATCGTCAATAGTCAGGATGACACTCTGAAGACCCCGGTCAGTTCATGTCACTCCCCTGTGATCCTCCTCCCCACCCGTCCCATTACACCTAGAATGAAGCCCAGAGTCCTGAGCCTGGCCCCCAGGTCTTTCTGGTCTGCCGTCACCTTGCTGCTCAACCTCACGTTCCTACCTTTGTCTCCCACATCCGCCACTGCCTGTCATCCTGGCCTTGGGGCTCTTACTCAGGTTGGCTAAGCAGATGTCTGCTTCAGGAGTTGGCCCTTTATCCCCCACCACCCAGCACGTTCTTCCCCCAGAGAGTCACAAGTTGCCCTCTCTCCCTTCAGCCAGGTCTCTCTACCCGAAAACACTTCCCCGGGGAAGGCTTTCTCTGCCCAACCTTTTAAAACGCGCGTTACCCTCCGAATCACATCACCTTGATTTAATGTCCTCCTAGTACTCCGTCTCCACGTCACTGTCTCAGTCTCTTGTAGGTTGCTATAGCAGGATACCTGATGTTTTAGTCAGCTAGCTCACTGCTGTGTCTATTGGACCTAACCAGAAAAATTTTAGGGAAGAAAAGTTTATTTGGGGGGCTCACAGTTTCAGAGGTCTCAACCCACAGACAGCAGGATCCATTCCTTGGGGCTCAAGGTCAGGCAGGACAACATGGTGGAAGAATGTGGCAGAGGAAAGTGGCTCTCACTCGGGAATCAGAGACTCCTGTCTCCAGATTCAAAATCTGTATCCCATGGCCACGCCCCCAGTGAACTACTTCCTCCAGCCACACCCCACTTCCTCCAGTGACCACTCAGTTATCCCATCAGGGGTCACGTCACTGGTGAGGTGAAGGCTATAACCCAGTCATTTCTCCCCCAGACCGTCTTGCATTGTGTCACGGGTGAGCTTTGGGCGAACGCCTCACATCCAGACCCTAACACGCAAGGTTGAGTGATCTGTAAGGAAAAGAGGTTTATTTTGAGTCATGATTCGGAAGACAGTGAAGTTCAAGATCAGATGCCCACATTGGGTGAGGGTCTGTACTTCTTCAGGATGAAAAATGGAAGGGACAGGCAGGCACGTGGGAAAGAGAACACAGAGCAGAACTCCTCCTGTACCTGATCCACTCCCAGGAGAAGGGGGTCAATCCATTCATGAAGGCTCCACTCCCTAGACCCAGTACCTCCCCTTGTGCCCCACCTCCCAACGCTGCCACTTTGAAGCATTAAGTTTCTAGCACATGAACTTCTGGGGAGCACGCTCCAGTCACAGCAATCATGTTTCTTTTTGTTTTTTCTCTGTGTGTGTGTGTATGTGTGTGTGTGTGTGTGTGTGCATCTCCCCTACTAGTATCCAAATTCCTTGAGAATAAGGATTTTGTCTTGTTCGCTGTTGTATCCAGGGTCTAGAACAAGGCATGGCCCGTACCAGGCACTCAGTTGAAGACTTCATAAATGTTTCATGAGTCCGTGCAGTGATGGAGAGCTCCAGGGAGATCCTCGTCAGTTCATTAGAGGGAAAGCCATCCCGTTGGTGGAGACTGAAGAGAGAGAGACCTGGCTCCGGATGGGATAAATCCCTGTCGAGGAGATGTTTAATTCATGAACAATTCATGTACAACCGCCATCATATGGATGTATGTACAGGAGCTCAGGGCACCTGGGGGCGGGGGGGGGGGGGGGGCGCTGGAGTGCTGACAGCCATTGCCAAGTAGGAATGACGCATCGAAATTTCCTTGCCAGCGTACCCCACATTGCTTAGAGGAAGGAAATGGACTTGCTTTGGACATTTGCAGTGACATTGCATGTATGTTTGAGAAAGGTGACCCTGCTCAAAGACCAAGGTGGATCCGGGTTTAAGGAGGATCCTACTGGATTAGGGCGGATCCAGGTTTAGGGTGTATCCTGCTGGGAATAGGGAGTATCCTGCTGCCTCAGGCACGCCCGCTCCCAGAGTATTTGGGATTCAGAAAGTGAATTTCCCCAGAACGTGTTTGTAGAGGGCCAGTGTGACTTCGAGAATAAAGAATTGCTGTTTGAATCTACAAAGCTGTGAGTGGCTCGTGATTTTGTGCCCAGCCAGACTGCGGCACTGGAGGAGGGCTCTCTGGTGTTTTTCGGGCTTTGGCCGAATCGGGATCATGCACCTGTACATGATCCCTAGGAGCCCCTGGGAGGAAACCTGGAGATGGACCCAAAGGAACCTAGACGCCCAAACAGAGCCACAACTGAATGTTTTTCAATAGAGAGTTTATTTCTTCAGTTGTTCAAGGAAATATCTCCTCCTTCCCAAAGTTCAGAAAGAAGGCCAAAGAAGAAAGTGAATGCATATCACTCATCAGAGAAAATCACTGTTAATATGTGTGTGGGGGGGCATCTTTTCCTTGATGCCGTGAGTCTCATTTTATAAATGAGGAAACTGAGGCAGAGGAAGGCTAAGCCACTCAGGTCACAGGCTGAGTAAGGGATGGAGCTGGACCGCGAGCCCAGATGTCAGTCAGGTTCCTGAGGACCTGGTGAGGTGAGGCAGCCACCGACAACTCCCAACTCCCTGTGGTTTGGGGAACCTCTTCTCCCACCCTCTAGCCGGGTCCTACACTAAGGAGGGGAGCCTCTTGATAGACTGGGGTTGTCTCTCTTCTGGGAGTTTCAGGCCATTTCCTCGGGCACTTTTTTTCCTTGGGAACTCACGAATGAATAAAATCTATGTGGCTCCTTTCTGCACGGCCCCGTTGTAGTGATTGATTGGTGATTTAGAGGGCTTTACTGTCTAATGTTCAGGCGTAGAAAGGATAATTGATGAAGTGCTGGGTTTGTGGCCGTGACTCTCACGTGCGGAGTATCGGCCCCTGGAATGGCCTCACACGGTGGGTTTGTTTCTCTGGTGTCTCGGGAGTCAACAGACAATATGCTTTTCTAAAGAGCCATCCATAATAGACCAAGCAATGCCATTTTAGACAAAAGACACCCAAACTTAGAAGAGCTGCCTTTGAGTGGGATAAAAAAAAAAATGAGAGAAAGCTTTACAAAGTAGAAAATTATGACTGTTCCCCAAAGCCCGGGGTGAGAAATGGAACATCAGATTAATCTCAAACACAGAATAAGAAGCAGTAAAAAGAATCCCTCTTGTCCCAGAAAGACATTAAACATGGACATTGAAGTGGGGCTTTCTCCTTACAACAGAGACCATGGTTGGTTCTGAGGAGATTTTTTTTACCTTTTTAATTACAAATCCACTGTCAGGTTTTACTAATGAGGTGAGGTCTAAATTCGGGGTGAGCTGATCATTCAGGACTTTCTGACAGCCCGTGTAGCCTTGGAGAGGTGAGTGCAGTCGGCCAGGATGCTGCCTTCCCAGCTCCAGCTGTGAAAATCCTCTCTGTCCAGCCACTTGGGTGACTTGAAGATTGGTGACACCCTCCCCAGTTTGCTGTTTCTCCTGTCAATGACACTGGAATGGAATCTTTAAGGAGGACTTTTGAAGGGAGATCTAGTTTCCATGAGATGCCGGAGAGTGTCAGGAGCAAGATGCCAACATCATTCACCCCTGCTCCCAGCCCCAGGAAACAACCCAAAGGATCTTGCTTTATGGTCTTTTCCTGTTTCTCACTTCAAAGCATCTGCCCTCTGCAAGGACACTGCAGCTGACAGGGCGCAGGGCCACATCAAGGCAGGAGAAATATTCAGCAGCTTTCCTTCCTTCGCGTTTCTCTTCCTGGTTCACTCTCCGATTCATGAGTACAAGGGGGTCACGGCCCATTCATTTTCATTTTATCCAGAGATTTCGCCTGACAATTCTGTGAATCCTTTTTTTGTAGGAATTCCAAGGGACCAAAGCAAAACCAGTTAGAGCCCACAAGGAGTCTCATTAAATCCTAAACTCACCAGACTAGAATCACGGGACCAGGCATTTTGTGCAAGTCCAGGCTTGAAGGAGCCATTGGACACAGGCTCACCCTGTTGACCGTTCAGATTCTCTGCCTCCTTATTAATAATGCAAACAGCAGTCTTCTCAGCTTGGAGCAGGCCCAGAGCAGAAACCTCCTAGGGATCAGCATCTGTCCCTCCAGAGGGTAAATATAGAGATGGGGGCCAGTGGGTGCTACAGAGAGCAGGAGGCAGACCTCGCCTGGCCTGAGCCCTTGATGTCCAGGTCAACCCTGACAATGGCTAAACAAAATTAATGAAGAACAAAAAGAAACGATAATTATTGATACATTTTACAATATGAGACCAAAGTAACTTTTAGCACCCAGAAGAGAACTTTGCCAATGTTGGATCTCAAACTCAGAAGAGAGGGGTCTCCAGGCTTCTGGTCTCCCTCCTTCTACTCAGTGAACAGAGTTCAGGAGACCATCGTGGGGAAAGGCTTTGCTGTAAGAGCAGTTATCAATAACTATAAACCCTCTTTGCCAGAGACTGATTCAGAATTAACTAGAATCTTCCAGTCCCAATTCCAAACACCCAGGAGATGGATTCTGATTGGCTCAGCCTAAGTCACATATCTACCTTATGCCAGCCTTGTCTCAACCTTGGGTATAAGGACACAGGCCTCACAGAGCACAGTGCCTGCCTACAGCCCATCCCTGTGGGTTACAGGAAAGATCAGGTTCCTTGTGAGCTGAGCAGAACCCACAAGTAGAGTGTTTTTATAATCGTCTTGCAAAGAAAGAAGAAGTAGGTGGTGGTTCCTATTCTTCTTCGAACATCACTATTCCAACTGTATATCCTCCTTCTTTACATTCTCCATCTTCCAGTTCAATTGTACTTTCAGAATTCAGGACATCTGCTGCTAGATGAACACAATGCTAAGGATCCCAGCTCTAAGTTTTTGAATTTTGCAACATGGCTGAACTTCCTCTGTATCTGTCACGAAGTTCAATGTTAGCCAGACTCACCAAGATGAGTCGCCATGCAGTAATGTAGACAGCAAGGTATTCCAGATACTTTGACCTCTCATCCTCTGTTCTCATCGTCTTCTCAGGCTGGAATAAATAATCCAGCTATTGAATTAATAATGTACCTATTAAAATCCTATTTATTATCCTTAAGATACAGTTCAAATGCCAATTCTTCTCTGACATCCCCCTGATATTTCCCCAATTTTAGAGCTGCCAGATTTAGCAAAGAAAATATAGGAAGATCAGTTAAATTTGGATTTCAGATACACAAGGAATACTTTTTAATTATATGTGATAGCCCAATGCATTATAATTCTTACTATACATACACAGCACAATTTTTCATATCTCTAATTGTATACAAAGTATTTTCACACCAAGTCATGCCTTCATACATGTACTTTGGATAATAAAGTCTATCACATTCCACCATCATTGCTAACCCCCTGCCCACTCCCTTCCCCTCCCACCCCTCTGCCCTATCTAGAGTTTGTCTATTCCTCCCATGCTCCCTCTCCCTACCCCCCTATGAATCAGTCTCCTTATATCAGAGAAAACATTCAGCATTTGGTTTTTTGGGATTGGCTAACTTCACTTAGCATTATCTTCTTTAATTCCATCCATTTACCTGCAAATGCCATGATTTTTATTCTCTTTTATTGCTAAGTAATATTCCATTGTGTATATATGCCACATTTTTTTTCCATTTATCTACTGAAGGGCATCTAGATTGGCTCCACAGTTTAGCTATTGTGAATTATGCTGCTATAAACACTGATGTGGCTGTGTCCCTGTAGTATGCTGTTTTTAAGTCCTTTGGGTATAGACGGAGGAGAGGGACAGCTGGGTCAAATGGTGGTTCCATTCTGAATTTTCCAATTTAATGTAACTATGTCCTGAAATTTTCATAAGACACTTGTGCTAAAAACATTTGTTATTTATCCAAAAATAAAATCTAAGTAAATATCCTGTATTTTTATCTGGTAATCTTACTCCAGTTTGATTTAGGTACAATGTTTTCTTTCTCTCAACATTTTGCCTACACTCTTTCTTCACACTTATTTTATTCTGCCGTGAATTAGTTGGCTGTTTCTGGTTTTTTTCTTTTTTATTTATCACTAAGTTGTAATATACTTAAGTGTGGAATTGTTCTTTATTTTTTTATTTCTCAATTCTTCTAGGGGAATATCTACACAGTAGGAATTAATAATTATTTGAGTTAAGGAACGAAAAACCTGTTGAACACTTTGGTTATCACATATAGGAGATATACGTTTGGGATCAAAATGCACACTCCCGAAGAATATGTGTCCTTTACTTAATCAGTTAAGTGCCATCTAGTGTACCAAGTGTTTTTCTTAATATTTATTTTTTAGTTGTAGTTGGACAAGATACCTTTATTTTGTTTATTTATTTTTATGTGGTGCTGAGGATCGAACCCAGGCATGTGCTAGGCGAGCGCTCTCCTGCAGAGCCACAACCCCAGCCCATACTAAGTGTTTTTTTAATCAATATAAAAAAATCAAGTCAAATAGCAACCTTATAGACAGTATGACTCCATTTCACAGATGAAAATACTGAGGATCAAGAGGATAATATGCCCAAGATATGTATACCCCAGATATGTGTCTATCTACTGTTGCACCAAGGAAAGATCAGGTAAGTTTGTTGTTAGTCAGAACATTGAGTCAGCTCTTTCTTATAGCAACCCAAATCATAGTGGCTCAAATGGATAAGAGCTAATTTCCCTCATATTTATAAATCAGATTGGACAGTCCAGGGAGAGAGAGGCAGGTTTGCTCCCTGAGGACGTCCAGCATCCTGCCTCCTTCTGTCCTGCCTCTTCCTCACCCCATTGGCTGCTGTCCTTCCTGCATGGCTGATGTCAGCTCATCATACCTACATTCCAACCCAGGGGGTTGGGAAAGAAAAAATGGAGGACAGTAACTTCCTTCCAAGAATAGGGCCAGCTCTTGTTCACATGCACCTTCCTCTTGTATCTATTGGCCAGAACTGAGGTCCAGAGCCACACTTCACTGCAGTGGAAACTGGGAAACGTAGTCTTCAGTTCACTGTTCATGAGCCCAGCTTAAGCCCGAGGTGTGTTTATTGAAGGAAGGAGGAGTCAGTGAGTGTTGGACGCACTCAGCATCTCTGTGATCATCATCTGAGTCCAGGAGGCAGAGCAGAGTGGGAGAAACTGAATTCAGGGACTTATGGTGTCAGGGACATGTGGAGTAGGGACAAAGAGGACAGTTGCTGATGAATGGTTGAATCAAGGGCTGTGTTGGATTATGCCCTGAGGTCTACAGTGACGGTGGGCACAGTGTGGACATTTTTCTTTCTGGCTTCCCCAAACCTTGACTGTCCCTCCTATGTTGGAGAAAGTTCCCACTTTATGCATCAACTCACCCCTGTCCTAGGGGGAAGCCACACACTTGCTTTTCCAGCCTTCTTGGTAGCCAGGACAGTCAATGGGAGCTATTTGCTCTAGATAAAGAACTAGAAACTAATGAAGCAGAAAAGAATCCATTCTGATGAATATGGCGGCAAACCCCTCCATTCATAGACGGCAATAGAAAACACAGGTTGGGGGAGTAGCAGCGACCAGTGTTGATGGTATGAACCGCAGAGGCTGTGCCCAGGGGACGGCAGGAGCCGGGCTATGGTAGGCAGGATAATTTTCCCCACTCTTCGCTTTTCCCCTCAATAGAATCCATGCCTTTGGAGATGTGAGTCTGCAGTGTCTCCTCTCTCAGGACAGTAGACAGAGTCTATGTTCCAGGGTCATTGACTTTGAGCTTGACTGTAGGATTTGACCTTGGGCCATGGACTGTGGATGGACAAGTTAGCTTCTCAGGTCTACTAGAGAAAGGCTTTCAGAAGCATGGTGAGTTTCCATCAGCCCACTGGATCCTCCTCCCTCACAATGAAAAGAGCTTACTCCACATAACTACTGCCCCTTCAACCTGGGTTCTAGAATGGAGAAACGTCCCCAAATCCCTCAATCTGAGCCAAACTCTGAATCCAAACCCAAACTCACCTCAGCTGATCCCTGCCAAGATTAGCCAAAGCACAACTGATCCATTAACAGAAAAAAAAATAATAATAATGTTGTTGAGATTGGAGAATAATTTGTTATGGGGCATTATCACAGAAGAAACCTGACTAAGACAGTCTCCTTGCTGGACTGCTTCCAAGGTGTGAACTGGGCAGAGCTGACATTCAGTGATTATGCCTGGTTACCTGTTGCCCTCCACTATTCTGGTTGGTTGAAGCAGGCATTATGTGGTTGCCAAATGTTTGACAATCCTTCTAGGTCTTCTTGTCCCTGGCTATTTGGCTACCAAACTTGGTTCTCTCGCCTTTTTGGAGATTCTGTGATGTACTTAATACCCTTGAATAAATTAATTTTCTGCATGAAATAGGAGTAAATTATGTTCCAGTTTGCAAACGGAGGCCCTAAAGACAAGAGAGGGTCAGCGGGGGTCAGGGCAAGAGAGCAGGTCTCTTACTTCCTCAGTGACCGTGGTACAGCTTCAAATTTGCTTCAAGAAAGCAAATTGGGCTTTGGATAAAAATGTAACAACCTAAGAACTCTGATTCTACGCTTGATAAATCTGGTTCTTGGTACTTAAGACTCTTCTCCTCCCAGCTGCTGGGCAGATTTTCTCCTTTCAGTCCAAGGGAAAGAGGACTTGGCCGTGACCCAGGAGACACGGGCTCCAATCCCAGGCATGCAAACAGGCTCCCTGACCTTGAAAGAGTCACTCCTTCTTTGGTTCTTGGTTTGTCTGTATCCAGAATCCCAGGACACTGACCTCTGCTCTCCTCTTCATGACGGTGGCCGGGGAAGAAAGAAATGATGGGAACTTGTCATGGAAAGCCACGAGCCATAAATAGATGCCCTGTGTGGGATGTGCTTCTCTTTTCAGCCGTAGTGTGACACGAAGGGCACCCAAATGGATACGTAAGCACACAGAACACTCTGCAAGGAGCTGTGCAAACGTTTAGTTGTGGTTTTCCTAAGGGGTCGTGAGATTACGGGTCATTTCAATATTATTTTTAAAATGTTCCTGCATTTTCCATATATTTTATAATAAGCATGGATTACTTTTGTAATGAGAAGATTATCATTTTTTTTTTTAAAAAAAAGAAAGGCACTGATGTGCTATGTCAATGTAGGGGATTTATTATAATTCTCTTGAAAGGACTTGAGCTCAAAGTGGGACTTTTCAACGAAAATAAATATGAGGAGAGGCCGGGGAGGTGAGGAGGAGAAATGGTAGGAAGAGGTGGCCAGGAGGTGGCCTCATTGCCGTCAGAACACTGGCTGCTTTTAGGGAGGGAGATGAGGAGAGGGGTATGACATGGGGATCCCCCTCCTGGGCCCAGAGAACGCCCTTGGATTGTGGCATTTGGAGTCATGGAATCGCCCGTCACTGGGTTAAGCCATGACCACCCCGGACACAGGAAGCTGGGGAGAAACCTGAGCCCCAGAGGGTCATGTCCTTCCTGTCCCCTCTGCCCTCCCTCTGCCCTCCCTCTGCCCCCGCACCAGGGTGGTAAAGGATCCGATTACCGCAGCCTCAGGGAATTCTCAGGAAGTAATCCAGGCCCATGACCCTGGTGAAGAGAGGCCGGATCTTTCTCTGGACCCTGGAGATTCCGAGATGCCTACAGCACCCAGCTTTCAGGAAGACTTTCCCATCGAAACTGAAATGATCAAAGAGATGAGGGAACCGAGGCTGTAGGCCAAGGGTGGGCCTGGGGGCGCAGGGTTCGGTCGGGATCTTTTCCTTCTCAGCCCCCCCCTGAGAGAGTGGTGGGTTGTGACTTGGATATTAGATGTCCCCCACAGAGCTCAGGGCTCATGTTGGACAACGCTGGGATGTTCCTCAGAGGTGACATGATTCGATTGTGAGGACTAAGACCTCATCAGTGGATTCATCCATTTTGTGGATCAACCATTTGAAAGGATCACTAAACTGGGTGGTAATTGTAGGCCGTGGGGTACCCCTGGGAATTATCTATCTTCTCCCCCTTTCCTGGCTGCCCTGAGCCGAGCAGCGTTCCTCCACCGTGCCCTCCCGCCGTGATGTTCTGCCTCTTCTCTGGCCCAGAGCAGTGCAGTGGAGTTGGCCAGCCACGGACTGAGTCTTCTGAACCATAAGCCCAAATAAACTTTTCCTCCTCTAAGTTGTTTATGTAGGATATTTTGGCCACGGTGCCAACACACACACACACACACACACACACACACACACACACACACACACACATCTCAGTTTCCATCAGCCCACTGGAGCCTCCTCCCTCCCCACGAGAAGAGTCCACTTCATGTAGCCACTGACCCTTCCACCTGGGTTCTAAAACGAAAACAACCAAAATAGCCCCGAACCTGAGCCACACTCGAGACTCAAACCCCAACTAACTTAGCTTAGTTGCCTCTCAAACCTAAAGACAGCATTCTTTATTCTTCTTTCCACATGTGCTTTTTTTAAAAAAAAAAAAATTGCTAGATCCACTCCACAAACCTTTCTGGAACAACTAGTGTATTCCCAGCACAGCTCAAACTTCAGGGGTTCAAGACAATGCTGTAAGATGACGGCCTAGTGAGGGAGGGAAACGGGCACATGGGTTCTTCAGGAGAGGTGGAGTGATCAGCGACTGCTTCACCATGCACCAGGCACGCGCACTGTCCGTGGGGTGTCTCATTTAAGCCTCACACCAACACCATGAGGTAGACTACTGTGGTCCCCAGTTTAGACAGGACAACAGCAATTGGGGCTGTTGAAGTAACACACTGGGGTCACACAGCCTACTAGTGGAGGAGTGCACATGAATCTAAGGGGCCTGGCTTCAAGCCCACCTGCCCCATCCCTCTGTGTACAGCTCAGAGGAGGAACACTGAGAAGGGCAGTCCAATCTGCCTGGGAAGACCAAGGGACTTGGTGGAGGAGGGGACTCTTGAGCTGGGTCTTGAAGGTTGAGCAGGAGTTTGCTTGAGGACAAGGTGACAGGAGGGACGTGCCAAGCAGGGGAGCAGAAGGCTGCCAGGCAAGGGGTAGAGAAGCAGGCTGGCCTCTTCTGGAAATACCAAATATTCTGGTGCAGCTGGAAGTGAGGGGCCGCAGGGGGAGGCTGTGAAGGATGAGCGGCTAGGAGCCCCTTGGCTCTGCAACTGCTGCACCTGGTGGCTGCTCCTCAGAATCCGTCCCCGACATGTGGCCACGCCAGTAGGCAGGGGGTGCACCAGCAGGGACCTCGCAGGGCCTGATGCTCCCAGCCCAGCTGGGACTCTTTTCCAAAGAGCCAAGTTGGGTCTTTTCCAGGACAGTCCCCGGTGGACTTGAAGGCAGCCAGATACAGCCACGGGTTTGGAATGTGAGAGGGAAAATTCTGGCAAGGAAAAGACAGCAGGCGTCGGTTCTCCAAAATGCACAGTGGTCGGGACCGCAGGCTTTGCAAATCACGCGTTTGAAGCCTCCATGTACCTAGGGTGTGACCCTGAGTATGGCTTCTACCCCTCAAGAGCATCTTGTGTACATCCGAGCACCACTGTACCTGTCTCTTAGGCTATTGGCGAAGATTAAATGAGGCAACTCCCAGGAAGGACGTAGCACAGAGTGAAGCCTCCGTTGATGGTGGTCTTCATCACAAGCAGTCATGGATGCTCTTTCCACATTCGTCCAGTGAGGATTTAATGAGCATTTCTTATGTCCAGCACTGGATTATCACCAAGAGCGTGGAACAAAAACTTCCTGCCCCTTTGGAGCTTATGTTCTAGATGTGGTGTCCCCCAAAAGCTCCCATGTAAGACAATGCAAGAAGGTTTGGAGGAGAAATGATGGGGTGGTGAGAATCTTAATCCAATCAGTGGATGAATCCCCTGACAGGGATTAACTGAGTGGTAACTGAAGTGCTGGGGTGTGGCTGGAGGAAGTGGGAACTGAGGGTGTAGCTTTGGGATATATAGTTGTATCTGGCAAATGGAGTCTCTGCTTCCTGATCACCGTGTGAACTGCTTCCCTCTGCCACACTCTTCCACCATGATGTCCTGCCTCACCTCGGGCCCCGAGGAATGGAGCCTGCTGTGTATGGACTGAGACCTCTGGAACCGTGAGCCCCTAAATAAACCTTTCCTCCTCTACGGTTGTGGCTGGTCAGGTCTTCTAGTCCCAGCAGCGAAAGAGCTGACTAAAACAATGAGATAATGAAGTCCTTTTGAAGAGGTGACATTTGAGTCGAGGCCTGAATCAAATGAGCTTATCTCATGGAAATATAGGAGAAATAATAATTCAGGCAGAGGACAAGGCCAAGAGGCAAAAACTGCTTAACATATTAATAATCTGGTAAGAAAGATGATGGGTCGGAAGGGGTGAGTGACAAGAGATGAAGGAGGGTAGCCATGATCTGGGGTACTGAACCCATGCTCAGGGTGGGGCCAGGAGGAAGGCGTCTGGGAATACCCATTTTGCAATTGGGAAATTAGGATATGGTGGAGCGAGGAACTTGCCCAGGATTACCCAGCCAAGGTGGGGCTGCAGAGCGGGGACCTGGGCCCAACAGAGGGGTATACAAGACCCTATCCCCAGACCCTATCCTCCATCATGCCCCATCTACCTCTACCAGGAGGCACTCAGCCTTGAGCTCAGCAGAGGGGTATACGTGTGTGTGTGTGTGTGTGTGTGTGTGTGTGTGAATGTGTGTGATCAGGCAGGAGGACCGTGAGAATTATAGATGTACCTTAGCTCTCAGTTACACAAGCAAGAAATCACAAGCAATTACTTCAAGACAAACCATAACGGAATGACGAGTTGTATGGCACTGATCCTAGCGCCTGGGAACTTGCTAGAGAAGAGGGACAAGATGAAAAGAGAGGGTGGGGGGGGGAGCAGGATAGTTTAGTGGCTCAAAGTAAAAACCCCAAAACTACAGTCTACGGCTCAAATCCCAAATCTTCCACCTGTCAGCTGTTTGCTTTTAGGCTAATTGCTTAACTCTCTGTGGTAGTTTCCTCATCTGGAAAATGGGATCCAGGATAGCACCTACTTGGTAGGTGTCCTGAGGGTTAATAAGGTAATGCACATGTGTCCTGAGACTAGTCATAGGAAGTGAATAAGTGATTTCCACAATTAAGTCTTATTTTTTTTTTATATCTTGGTTCAAGATTTTAAAAAATTGTTTTGCTGATAAAACACCAGGGTTTGCTAATCTCCCTCTCACTGATGCAATTTCCATCCAGACGATCTCTGAGATGTAGTGAATGTAGCTGTTTTGAAGATTCGGAAGACGACTCCTTCCGCAGACGGGACGCGCTGGTGTTCCTGTTCCTTGGACTTCTTTCCTCCAAATACCTCCTCTCCCCGCTCTCAGTCACTCTGCCCCATGGCCAGGCCCCACGACTGCACCCCAGCCCCAACCTTGGTTTCTCGAATCCACCCTCTGACCACCATGGTCCTTCTCCAAAGCAGCCCAACTCCCAACAATCCCCTGTCCCCACGGGACCTCCACTTTATTCATCTGACCACGTCGACAGCTGCTGTGCCACTACCCTCCGCTGCCTTGTCCTCTCCAGCTCTGCCATTCTTTCTTGGCAAGATGAAGCCCCAATTCAATGCCGCGCTGCCTCTTCCAAGTCCAAACCTGGGCAGCTGAATGGAGCTGGAGAGAAAAATGTCACACGAACTTCCTGCTGGTTCCACTTTAAATTCCTGACCACCGACTTCATCTGGTCCTTCTCCAGGGAATCTGCTCCTTTCTGACGTCAGTCCTCTGCTTGTGCACGAGGCCTCACCTCCTCTTGTCACTTCTGCATTTCTCTCCTCTCTTTCCTCTACAGGATCATTAACAAAAGCAAACAGGCCTGCTTTATGTCCTTTTTCTTCGTAATTCTTGATGTAGCCCTACTGTGTATCTCTGCTCTATGCCAAACTACACCTCAAATTCAGCAACTCCAGGCAAACACGTGATCTCCAGCTCCCGTGGGTCAGGCATCTGGACATGGCTGTATTTGGGTACCTCTGGTTCGGGGTCCCTCACCAGGCTGCCGTCAAGGCGTCCACCAGTCATCTCCAGGCTGGGCGGGGGGATGATGGCTTCCAAGCTCACAGCTGTGGCTGCTGGGGGGCCTCGGGGGCTGGGCACATTTGCTCCCTGCCACCTGGGCTTCTCTGCAGGCAGCTCCCAACATAGCAGTTGCATCCCGGCAGAGCCAGCGGGCTCGGACAAGCCTTTCATAACCTAATGTCAGGCAGGCGTGACATCCCATCGCGCGGCTGCCTCATTCCATTTGTTAGAGGCAGGTCGGGAAAAATCAGCCAAGGAGAAACTGGACCCGGGAGCATCATGGCTGAGAAAGGACCGTGGAGCCACCTTTGGAGCTGGGACAAATCCTAGGCACCTCTGACGGAGCCTGCTGGACCACAGGAGCACAGCACACCCACCCTGGGACTCTCCCGGGCACTTGCCACGTGCCACGCACTCTGTGGCCTCTGGAAAAATGAATCTAAGAAACCCCGCTCCTTGTCTACACAGAGTGGGAAAGTCAAAGCGACGTTTCTCAAAAGTAGAGTCTGGAGCTGGATGCAGTGGCCCATGCCTGTAATCCCAGCGGCTCAGGAGGCTGAGACAGGAGGATGGCGAGTTCAAAGCCAGCCTCAGCAAAAGCAAGGCGCTAAGCAACTCAGTGAGACCCTGTCTCTAAATAATATGCAAAATAGGGCTGGGGATGTGGCTCAGTGGTTGAGTGCCCCTGAGTTCAATGCCGCCTACCAAAATAAATAAATAAATAAAAAGCAGAGCCTGGAGAACCCCAGCGTCATCGTCTCCTGGGACACTTCTCAAAATGCAGGTGCCTGGGCCCTGTCAAGAGTCACTAAGTCACAATTTCCAAGAGGGAGGCCTGGGATTCTGAATTTTAACAAGCCTCTTCTGTCCTGCTCAGAAGCAGGAGGGGGGTGGAACTGTGTGACCCTTTTATTTCCCTCGTGCAGCAGTGATTTGAGAACTGGCTTTTATTTCCAAGTTTATTGCATGAACTTCGCCATGCCTTTACCCACCCAGCATTATCTTCTTCAAATCCAGGAAAATTAAAATGGCTTGCCAGGACCCATTTGGTGGCCCACGGGGTTGTGTAGTCATATGCTTGTCACAGTGCACAGGGGAGAACTTCTGTCGTGCTTTGGGTAGCAGAAACAGGCCACACGACACCTGATTGTGTCTCCCAATGGCTGTGCTTCCTGAGGTCTGCAATCTCAATTCCTGCAGAGGGGCCAAAGGTCTGCCTCGTAACTGAAAGGTGGAAATCAGCCCACAGAATAGGTGACAGGCCACCCTGGCAGGGCCAACGCCTTTCAAGGGCAGCTGAGATAGGCTGCTCCCTGTCAACCTCTGGGAAACTGCCAGGAGGGTCAGCCTCTGGATAGGGCATCTCCTGTCCACCCCACGGCCAGCTGGCCAAGTCTGGCTCATGCGGGCAGTGGAGCTGTTGGGGAGGAGCGCAGGGCCAGGTTTGGGGAGGTTTGGCTCTGTCACTTTCGAGCAGTAAAACCTCGGGAATGTTGACATCACTGGGCCTAAGATTTCTGCAGCAAGAAAATGGACATAATAAACATCATTCATGCAAGTGCCCGAGAAATGCTGAATGGGTTCCTTCCGCGGCTCCAATGAAGGTGAGTGTTCACGGAGGTCACATGGGTGAAGCACTCAACGGTGAAGTGGGCAGATAGGAAGTGTTTGGGGGCAGACATCCTGGTCACTAGAGGCAATTTGGAGACAGCGAATAGGGGGGTAATTAGAACTGGGGGGGTATTCTCAGGGGGCACAGGGAGAGGGGACAGTAGGAGAGGGGCGTGGAAACTTATATATAAAGCTGAAAAACCTCATGTGTAAAGCACAGATAGACACACAGTCCATAAGCACAGGTAGTTACTCTGCTAGTCACATTTCATTTATAAGGGAAAAAAAAAGGCTTATAAATCCTCCTTCAGGGCAGCCATCATTGTGTTAGGACATAAAGCTGATCTCTTCTGACCACTGGGAGGTGAAGCGGGCTTGAGGGAACCCAGAATCAATGATGGGAATCCCCTACATTGATCTTACTCTGCAGAGTTCACCAAGGGGCTTGTAAGTGACAGGGAACGGGCTCAGGGTGGAAGAACCTGAGACACCGCCCACTCCCCAGTTGTGGGCACAGCACGGATGCTCTGGAAGAGGAGCAGGGAAGCTTGGTCATTTAACCAGGGAGCTTGAATCAGACACACTTGTTTCAAATTCTGGCCTCCCTGCTCACTGTGTGACTTGGGTAAGTGCTTAACCATAAAGTAGGGATAATAATAGTACCAAATCATGGTGTGCTGTGGTGATTGAATACAAAAAGCTTCTAGAACATTGGCAGGGACACAGGAAGGGTTTGGCAAATGTTAGTTATTAGTATTTTGCACGCTCATGTTTCTGAGAAGACAGGGCATGGCTTTCATAAAGTTCTCAAAAGAATCACGACTCACGGTAGGTGAAGAATCTTGGAAAGGCAAGAGCAACTCTCATAAACCCACGGCATCAGGTGCAGTCCTGGCCCCGCTTACTCAAGAGCCGCGTGTTCTGTGTATTCGATCAGAGTCTCTGTACCTCATCAGATCACAGCTGGACCACTGAAGCCTCACCTTGCCACCCCTCCTCCCTCCACCACGTCACGTCTTAGCTCTCCTTGTCACCTCTCGCCCTGCTTCCGTCCTCTGGAATTGTTTCTGTTTATCTGAGATTTTTCATGTTTCCAGTCCTATCCTCCTGACCCCCCCCACACACACCGAAACACCTTCAGTGGCTCATCATGACCTTTAGATGAAAGGTCAAACTCCTTTGCATGACACAGGGCCTGACCTGGCCCTGTCCACCCCTTGACCTGGCCCTGTCCTCCCGGCCTCCCACCACACTAGCTAGCGCCTTTCTTGCCGACCCTCCCTCCCCTCCGCCCTTGCAGACGCTCTCCTCTGCCTCGAATGCCCTTGTCTCTCTGCAGCAAGTCCCAAGCTCACAGTGTCGCCTGATATTTCCAGACTGATGTTTATGTGCTTTGTCTACACTCCCCTTGAATTTTAAAACAATTTTTTCATTGATTTTTGTGACTTATTTTTCATCTCCCAAAGACTCTGAGCTCCTTAAAGAAAGAGAACAAATGTTTTCCTCTTTGATCCTCAGTGCTGAGTTCAAGTTATAGTAGCACCAAGCATATACTCAATAAATATGTGTTGGATAAATAAACAG
Organism: Ictidomys tridecemlineatus; assembly: GCF_052094955.1. Classification (NCBI taxonomy): domain Eukaryota; kingdom Metazoa; phylum Chordata; class Mammalia; order Rodentia; family Sciuridae; genus Ictidomys; species Ictidomys tridecemlineatus. The sequence continues at coordinate 13,696,476 of NC_135482.1, read as the reverse complement.
AGGAATGAATAGTGTTTAATAAGCTTTTATGCTCATATGTTAATAACTGAAAGAGCTGACTCGAGAAGCCAATGTATTCAGATGGCACAAGACCCCAACTTGGCTCAGTTTAGTCCAAAAGAGCAGTAGGCCTGTATTAGTTAGCTTTCTGTGCTGATAACAAAATATTTGATAGAAGCCATTTATGAAGTAAAGAGATGTTTATTTACCTTAATTTCGGAGGTTCAAGTCCAAGATGGGGTGACCCTGTTGGTTTGGCCTCTGGGGAAGGTGGTGGATGAGAGCCCATCGTGGTAGGATCACAGGAAGGTGTGTATCTCTCAAATCAGCAGAGAGATAGCAAGAGACCCAGTTTCCACAATCCCTTCAAGAGCATCCCCTCGATAATCCAAAGACCTCCCACTAGGCCCCTCTGTGTGTGTGAGTGTGTGTGTGAGTGTGTGTGTGAGTGTGTGTATGAGTGTGTGTGAGTGTGTGTGAGTGTGAGTGTGTGTGAGTGTGTGTGAGTGAGTGTGTGTGAGTGTGTGGGTGTGTGAGTGTGTGTGAGTGTGTGGATGTGTGAGTGTGTGAGTGTGTGTGAGTGTGTGTGTAAGTGTGTGTGAGTGTGAGTGTATGTGAGTGTGTGTGAGTGTGTGAATGTGTGTGTGAGTGAGTGTGTGTGTGAGTGAGTGAGTGTGTGTGAATGTGTGTGAGTGTGTGTGTGTGAGTGAGTGTGTGAGTGTGTGTGTGGGTGTGTGTGAGTGTGTGTGTGAGTGAGTGTGTGAGTGTGTGTGTGAATGTGTGTGAATGTGTGTGTGAGTGTGTGTGTGTGTGTGTGTGTGTGTGTGTGTGTGTGTGGTGTATTACTGGGGATGGATCCCAGAGCCTTATGCATGCTAAGCACACACTCTACTGCTGAGTTGTGCCTCCAGCCCCCAAGTCCCCTTGATGTGATTCAGAACAAAGGCGTACAAATCTCCAGCCCCATCCCATCCCATGAAGGTCCATAGTGCCTCCAGCACCACCACCCTGGGGACCAAACTTTACATACAGGCCTCTGGGGAATGCTCAAGGTCCAAACTACAGCCATGCCCAAAGCTTTGAAGTCCAAGGGGCAAAACTTGGCGGAGCTGATCCCCTGGGGTCCAATGACAGCGGCAGCATCCTGTCCCTTTCCGGCTCAGCCCTGCGATCTTCTTGGCTCTTCATTCTCCCACAGGTGGTATCCACCAGAGATGGACTCTGTCGGCAACAGGCTCAGTTCATTTTCCGAGTGTCATGGAGAGAACACTCCTTCTCCTAGCAACCATGCAACAAATCCCCCCGAGGGGCTCTGATTGGCCTGCCTGGGTCTGTGCCCCTCCGTGACACTAAGAGTTTAAAGCGGGAAATGGGGTGTCATGACTGACCAGGCCTGAATCACATGTGGTCAGAGGGCAAGTGAGGCCATGTGACTACAGTCCATTGGCACGGGTGGGATAGGGAGCCACGGTGACAATGAGAAGAGGTGGACAGACCTCTTGGTGTGTCTCCGCTTTACCCAATATTCCCTGCACGATGCCACAGAGCCACTCCAGCCGACAGTGAGCAGGAAAGAGACAGCACTTATTTCTATTTCCATGCATGCTTTGGGGAGTTGGCTGAAAAGGAACCTTGGACATGGTCATGCCTTTTGGTTGGTTTAGATGTCTTGAGACATGACAGGTTTGAATCTCGGCTCTTTGGGGGAATAAAATAAGGATTTTATTTATTCCATTCACCACTCCTCGCTACTCTGTATGAAATCTTTCTTTTCTTCCCACTGGATAGTAGACCCTTTATTAAAATCATGAGCTGATTCAATGTTTTTTAAACACTTCAGACAACTAAAATTCAGTTTGGTTTAGTTTAAAATTGGTGTTCTGGGACAAAGGGGCTGTGAGCTGCTCCTCTTGCTCCTTCTTCAGACCTGGGCATTGTAACGGGCAAGTGGTAGGAGGGCCTGAGCAGTCCCGGCTCTCTTCCTGCCAGTGCTAATCCGCTTTTGGCTCATGGTTACAGAGGTTCAGTCCCTGGTGAGCTGATTGCATTGCTCCGGACCCACCGTGAGGCAGAGCCTCATGGCAGAAGGGTGTGGCAGAGGAGCCCGCTCACCTCATGGTGGCCAGGAACAGAGAAGGAAAAGGGAAGGGGCTGTAGGAAAGATGCACCCTTCCAGGGCACACCCGCAGGGATCCACTCCTCCAGCCAGGCCCCGCGGGCCTCCAGTTACCACCCAGTCCATTCAACCTGGCTGGGCTGTTTGAGTTACAGTTCCCACAGTCCAACCATGTCATTCTGAACTCTTCTGCATTAACACTGGAGCTTTGGTGGGGGGCATCTGCTATCCAAACCATGACACTTCCTTTCCTGGGTCCACTCCCTGCAGGGCATTGAGGATCAGAAGACCAGATCAGCGTGAGCATCCCGGTGGAGGGTGGGGAGGCGCTTTGCTGCGGTGCTTTCTGTGCCTAAGATCTGCACAGTGTTCTAGAGGCAGTCTTGAGCCTCCTCCTGCTCCCTGGGGTCCCTACTCTCTCTGACCCCTCATCTCAGGAGCACCTCCTCTCTTGGCAGCCTGAGTCCCCTCCATGTCTCCCGCCCCTGTCTTTAACCCCTTGCTTCCCGACATGGAGCCAGAAGGATCTTTGATATCTTTGTTGACACGCTCAGCTGCAGGGAACAGGGCAAGGCCGCTGAGTGATTTTTCTTGGAGCTTCCCTTGTCCTTAATTCACTAAGAAAGCACTTCTTACAGTATGGCCCTGGACTCCTGGGGACCTTCAAGAGCCTCTCATTGGATTCTAAAGGCCGAAATCTTTTTTTTTTAAATAATGGAATGTTATTTGTTCTTTTCACCTTCTTCCCTTTTGCAGTAATGATACACTCTAATGGTGGGGAAAACTGCTGGTGTCTTAGCGTGAAGGAAGTTAGTGGTGCCCAAATGCACTAGCAGTCTCTGGATTCTTCACCACCACCTACTCGCTAGCAGAACCAAAAACTTTGGTTTCACTTAAGATGATGTCTCGAAGTAAAAAGCATTGATTAAGTTTCTCTCAACCCTTGAGTATACATCTCTATAATAATATTTTGCCATTGAAAAGGAGATACACCTAAAGCAGTTCTGTGGCACGTGAAAGAAGATTTAATAAAAAAAAAGGAAAAAAAAACCACTTTTGCAATTAAGCTGTAAGGTGAAGGAACTGAGCCACTTCTTTCATGAAAGAACGAGGGACATGCCAAATATTGTGATACCGGTTGGTTACAATGAAAGTCTGTCCTTCCAGGGGTGGAGTGGGAAGCAGTATTTGTTACAAATACTGACAGTGTGTGTTACCAATGATACAATTTGAGCTTTCAAGAAGAAACTGGAATTTTACAAAATTTGCATCTGATATCATGAGCTTCCTGTACGGATAAACTTTTGTGATGACATTGCGGGTTGTTATGGTTTGGCTAAGAGGTGTCCCCTCAAAGCTCTTGTGTTCATGCAGGAATGTTCAGAGGTGAATTATTAGGTGAGATAACCCCTGAGAAATCACTATAGGACTGATAAAGTTTTGATGTCATATAATAGAAGAATAGCTGCAGTTATATTAAAAACTATTAAAAACTCCTTTCAAACTCTACATTTGTGTGAGGCCAGATTTTTACATTCTTCAATCAAAGCAATGTAATTCAACATCTTAAATGCAGAAACAGATGTGAGAATTGCAGCTATTTTCTATTAAGGTAGATGGTAAAGGGATTTTCAAAACTGAAAGATAATGCTCCTTTTTTTTGAAGATGGATTAATTTTTTCATATTTTTATGTGAACACATAATGGATGCATCTAATGACATTTAAGTTAGTTAATAAGTGAATATTTTAAAAATTCTACTTTTAATTCCTTATACTGTGAGCATTCATAGATCTAACCCACATAAAACTAAACCTCTTTGGACTTACCAATAATTTTTTTTTTTAAAGAGAGAATGAGAGGGGAGGAGAGAGAGAGAGAGAGAGAGAGAGAGAGAGAGAGAGAGAGAGAGAGAGAGAGAGAATTTTTAATATTTATTTTTTAGTTCTCGGCGGACACAACATCTTTGTTGGTATGTGGTGCTGAGGATCGAACCTGGGCCGCACGCATGCCAGGCGAGCGCGCTACCGCTTGAGCCACATCCCCAGCCCCTTACCAATAATTTTTAAGAACTTAAAAGGATCTTTGTGATTAAAACAAGAATTGAGAACTGCTGCACCAGGAAATGGGGGCGCACCCTGGCCTCCACTGTAGGGGGAAAAGAGGTTGCTGTTTGCCAACCCCCAATACAGCAGGACCTGCTAGGCCCGTGACTAGCTACCCACACTACCCACGACCCCTTCCGTGTGTTCAAGAATCGTTTCTTCCATTGCTCCTGGAAGTCCTGGGTGGAGCTCTGGCGGGAACTCTTTGTGTCTCTAGCTGTGTTTAGAAGGTTGGTATCTGGAACCTGTGTCCGATCTTGGCTGTCCATTCCGGGAGGCAGGAAGCATCCCACTCAATGGCTTGCTAGATAACCTTGAATCATTTGATAGTATTTATTTATTTATTTTTCTTTGTAGGAGAGTAGCTATTCTGTTCTGTTGTGACAAAATAGTGCTTTGACCTCGTTCTAAGGTATCCATTGTCACTTTGGAGTGGCAACGAAGAGAGGTCAGAAGGCGGGGTGGTATTTGGAAAAGAACACAGGCTTCAATACAACCCCAGCTTCACCACTGACGGAGGGACTGGGCAAACGACCTCATTCTCTCATATGTAAAATCAGGGTGAAAATACCTGCCTCTCCTATTTCTCAGAGACAACGCGCTCGGAGGTCATGAGATCCAGTGCAACGACCTGTTGTCCTCATGACTGTTTCCGTTGGCTTTTTGCTGCTGTGACCAAAAGACCTGACGAGAACAACTCCGAGGAGCAAAGGTTGAGCTGGGCTCACAGTTTCCCAGACTCAGTCCTTGCTCAGTTGACTCCTTTGCCCTGAGGAGAGACAGAACATCACGGCCGAGGGGCGTGGAGGAGGAAAGCAGCTCAGGGCATGGCCACCAGGGAGCAGAGAGAGAGAGAGTTCCGCTCACCAGAGACAAAGCATAAACCCAGCAGCATGCCCCCAGGGACCTACTTCCTGCGCCACGTCCAATGCCTACCGTTAGCACCCAGTTCATCATCTCAGTGGATTAACTGATAGGCTCTCCTAAGGTGGTCACTCCACTTCTGAACTTCCCCGCATGGTCTCCCACGTGAGCTTTTGGGGGATGCCTCATATCTAACCCGTAACCATCATCATCATCATCGTCATCATCATTCTCTTAGCAGGGCAGATGGGAGAGGGCCGCTGGTGGAATCTGTGAGGCTCCAGTCCAATCCTCCTTGGTCTTCATGGTCTCTTACCTCCTTTCTCTCTGAAGGGCAGGGAACAGCAGATCCACTGGACAAGATGAATATCCACCGCTCTCTTCCCCACTCTGTCCTGACAAAGAGAAAGACCCTTCCTTCCATAATGGTTGGCACACACGTTTTTTCCTGAGGAGACCTTTCTTCTTGCCTCCAATTCCCCCGCCAAGGCCTGCACCTTCCTTTGGCCTTCTCCCTAACTCTAAACCTTGGTGTGGGTCAGCGTGGATTCAAAACGGTTTGGCCAACAGTGGAAAAAAAATAAAGAGCTGGCTGAATTTTACGAAGTAAGATTTGCTGAATATAAAGCTATTGGAAGCCACAGAGACTGTCTCTTGAGCATTGCTTTTTTTTGTTGTTCTTTTTTTTTTTTTTAAGATAGGGGTTCAGTGCGGGGGGGGGGGGTGCGGATTTTTATGGAATAATGTGTGGAAATGGTTTGTTTCTTCATGCAGCTAAAATGGAAGCCCTGGGTCCCTTTCATCGCTGAGGAAGGCAGATTAATAAGTTGGGGGCAGTGACTGCTGCCTCTCAGCAGCTGCCTCAATTAGCTCCCTGGTTCAAGCTGTGCTTTGGGGCTTGGAGCACAAGCCTGGTGGAATTTTAACCTTGCTGGAGGACTTTGTTCCCTCACCGAGGCTGCCTACTTTTAGCTTTAATATAACTTTTTATTTCTCATATTCAGGTTTGCCGGCACTGTGGATATGAGAGAATGACCCAACAAGTTTCCTTTCAAAAACAAGGGAAGTAAGTGAGATCGTGAGAACGGTAAGAAATGAGGATCTCTAGGCATAAAAATCAGATAGATTTGGGGAGAGGATATTGATCCATTTTAATGAAGCATTTTGGTGGGAGAGGCAGCCTGTCCAAAGAACTTAATCAGAAATCACTGGATGGTAAGTAACAGAAACTCACTCAGTTGAGCTCATGTGAAAATGTGTAGTTAGTATGAAGCGTTAGGGACACCACACAGATCTCAAATGCCTAAAGGACCCCTGGGAATTAAGAGGTTTGTCGTTCTATGCCTAAGTATAGGGTCTAAGTTCAAGTTGCCTGGCTTAAAATTATTGATGTACCCCGTGCACTGTAGAACGCCGGACAAACCACCTGCCTCTCTGTGTACCACTTCTCTTTTGTACCAAGCATAGAAAACAATGGAATCAACATGTTAAGGTTGTTGTGGTGTTAAAATGTTTAGGTACATGTAGCCCGTGTAGACCAGAGCCTGGCACACACTGAACACTTCATAGTGTTAGCTCTGAGGCTTTCTCTAATAACTTGTTGTTTCAGACCAGTCCTACCACCAAGGGCAACAAGAGGAAGTGGGTGAAATGCTCAAAAGTAATTCCAAAGGCTTTTGGAGCTGGATGGAAACGACAGAGGCTTAAACCAAAAACAAACCAAAACCCCGGGAAGCACTTCTGGTAGATGCACTGGGTTGAAAAGAACAAAAACAGGAGACAGGGACTCTCAAAGAAAATTTATCCTATGCTTTCTGCTGAGGGTTAGGATCCAGGAATTTGGATCAACCAGAAATACACCAATCCTCATCACGACCAAATCCTAATCTTGAATACGTTCCATCACGGATTTAATTAAGGCGGGCCTATCTACCTTTACCTAGCTACTTTCTGAAAGCAAAAGCTAATCCTCTTGGAGAAAGACAACACCCTCTTGAGCTTTGCATACACCATTTGAGATTAAATAAAAAATGGTGAGACTCACTTGGAGGCAAGATAAAAATGTCCAGATACCACGAGGAAAATAAATTCCAACAGTATAAAGAAATACTGAAATACTGAAAATAATGAAAGTATTGGCGTTCATACAGTCTTAAAATAACTATCATCCATGTATTCGAGAAATTAAACACTTTTCAGGATAAAATAAGGGATTATTTTTAAAATGATCAAGTGAAATTCTAAACTGAAAAAAATAAAAAAGCCAAAATTTCAAAACAACATAGGGGGTTATCAGCAGGATAGAGAGAGCTGAGAAAAGAGTAGTGGACGGAAGAATTTGTCAGAAGGTAATGTCTGGACTCAAACATGGAGAGATAAAAGAAGGGGGGGTGGGGAGGAAGTAAGTAAGGAACCTGAGATCTATGGGGCAGACAGAAGGTTGAATAATAAGTAGTTGGAGTCCCAGAAGAACAGGAAGGATGGAAAGGCACAGAACAATGTATGAAGAGATAGTGGCTGAAACATGTCCCAGATTGATAAAAGACACTACCCCACAGGTTCATTATTAACTCCAAGGGGGAATACACAGAAAGGAAATCACATACAAGCACATGGTAGTAAAACTACTCAAAATCAAGGATGAGCACATCATCCTAAAACAGCAACAAAACAGAGGAGAAAGTACAGATCAACCTTTAGAAAGCAACAATAATCTGACAGATGACTCCTCAAAAACTAAGAACAGCAACGGGAGCTTCATAATGGAAGACTGACACCTGAATCACAAACGAATGACATCGTCAACGTGAAGGAAGAGAATAGCTGCCCTCTGAGCTTCTTTGCTGATTTATAACAACCTTCAAAATGAAAGGGAAATGAAGATATTTGTAAGATAAATAAAAACTGAGAGAATCGCCGCCAGCAGACTCTTACTAAAGCTAAAACCAAGGGAAGTTCTTTAGTAGGCAAAAGAGACCCTATGGAAGTGTAGAAAAGAACAAAAATGAATGCAAAGTATAATATGTGGGTATATTTAAATGAGAATTAAATATTTAAAACAACGATATCAACATCATGCATGGTTTGAATATTTTTAGAATTAAAGTACATGACAGTAATGAAAGCAAAGGTTGTGGATAGTAAACGGAGTATTCAGGTTCCCAGAATTGTTTCTAATTTGTTTAAGACTTTGATAAGTCTGTCTGTATAGTCATCTTCAGGACAATCGCTGAAAGACATAGTAACAATATGTAAAATATATGAAGGGACAGATGATTAAATCACACAATTATTTCAATAGAAGGTAAAAAAAAAAGGTTAAAAGGGCCAAAAAAGTAATATAGAACAGATGAACAAAGAGAAAACAAGCAAATAATAAAAACAATAAAATTAACCCAAGTATGTATGTAATTCTGTGAAATATGAAAGAATACTCAAGCCAGCAGCCAAAGATTGTCAACCTGGACAAAAAATTAGATTTTCTGTCTCTACACACACACACACACACACACATATACACACAATTAAAAATAAGTAAAGGTATGCAAGGAAGTATACCAGTAATGTCAACCAAAATAAAACTGACAGTTATGTTAATAGCAGATAAATCAGACTTTAAGGGAAAGAGAATGGCTAGAGATAAAGAAAAGCCGTTCGTTCTCTATGATAAAAGGTCCATCCACAGGCAATCGTAAATATTTTAAGTTGATATGAACTATTAATAACACCTCAAACTATAGGAAACAATAATGACAGGACTAAAAAGAGAAACAGAAAAACCCATGAGTATATTGGACATTTTAGCATACCTTTCTCAGTGACTGATAGAACAAGGAAACAGAAAAGTCAGCATGCTTATAAAAATGTGGCCTAGTTAATATATATAGAACACTAGACCTAACAACTGCAGAATACAAACTCTTTCCAAGTGCAATCTCAACAAGTTTCAAAGGATTGAAATAAAAAAATATGTCTTTGACCACAATGGAATTGAGCTAGAAATAAATTACAGTGGTTAAGCAGAATATCTCCAAATACTTGAAAATTTAAGTGATATGCTTCAAAATAATAAAAAAATAAAAATCACATGGGAAATCAGAAAATATTTAGAATGGAATGCTTATGAAAATATGGCATATTTTCATAAATCAAAACTTGGGGATTGTAGCTATAGCAGTGCTTGAAAAAATACTAAATCTATATCATCTATCTCTATATCTACCTTTAAGTGCACATATTGGAAAAGAAGAAAGTTAATTCAAATATCTGATATGGTTTGAATGTCCTTTCTAAAACTCATGTTGAAATTCATTGTCATCATAATATTAAGAGGTGAGACTTCTAACATGTGAGTAGGTAATGAGAGCTCCATCATCATGAATGGATTAACGCCATTATTATAGAAGCAAGTAAGTTATTAAGAGAGTAGGTTGTTATGAAAGTGTCTTTAGATCCTTGGCTTTCTCTTGCTCCCACCCTGTTACCTTCTCATGTATTCTCCACAAAACAACATGCCCTCTGTCATGGTATGATGCAGCAAGAAGGACCCACCAGATGCCAGCAGCTTGATATTCCAGAACTGCGAGACATAGATTTCTCTTCAATAATTTATCAGGTCTGTGGGATTCTATTATAGCAGCAGAAAACAGACTATGACAATGCCCATTTTAAGAAGTTAGAAAAACATCCATCAAGTTTAACCCATAGAAGGTGGAAGGAAAGAAATAGATATAAGAATATGAATTGAAAACAAATGTACAATAGAGAAAATCAATACAATCATAGGTTATTTCTTTGAAAAGACTCATAAAGTTAATAAATCATTTATAAAAAAAGAGAAAGAAATGTAAAAAGGGACATATTTTATAAATAAAAAGTGAGACATTATTACAGATTCTATGGATATTAAAGTAGCAAAAGGGTATTATAAACAAGTTAGAGAAAATAAACTTTGGAAGCAAGGCTTAACAAAACTGACACCTGAGGAAATGGAAATTTCAAACAGCTCTATGTCTACAAATGAAATACAATGAGAATTTAAAAATCTTCTCACATGCCAAATTTTCTTCAGTATGTAGTAAACCTCGATGTATCCATATCCTAAGATCCTATAATTCTACTCCTAGGAATACATACTCAATAAAAATGAATTTACATGGACACTGAAATACCAGTAAAAGAATGGTGATAGAAGCATTATTTGGGGTAGCTAAAAAATGAAAACAGTCCAAATATCTACCAGCCAAATGGAGGGAGGAAATGAAAAGTGGAATATTCACCCAATGGATTCTATATAACAATGAAAGTGAATTAACTATTTCATGCAATAACATGGATGAATATCATAAATACACTATGGAGGGAAAGAAGCCAGACATAAATGAATACATATGATATGATTCTATTTATGCAAAGCTCAAAAGGAGGCAAAAGTAGCACAGAATACTGGTTACCTCTGGAAAGGGTGGAGAAAGTAGTGACTGGAAGGGGATTTAAGAGATGCTAGCAATGTTCTGTGTTTCAATCCAGTTAGTTGTTACATGTATGTGTTCAGTCTATTCTTGTGCACCTTTATGCATGTGTTTTACATTTCTATGAGTTATATGTATGCATATTGTGCGTCAATCTTATCAGTGTTGTTTTCTACAGTTTAGATCATTATTAGATCATCATTAACATCTTAAGGGACCGGTGAAGGGAAGATGTCAGAAATCAGCTTAGATGGAGTCACACCATACACATATTTCCTTAGATCCTCCCTTAGCATTTGTAGGGCCTAGAACAAGGGTACAAACAGAGGTCCAGATATCATTTATATAAATATTTAAAAGGAAATCAGGCTAAGGAGTTGTAAACTAAAAACATACCTTATCCACCTGCCTTGACAGATGTAGTTGTATCATTATAAAAATACAGTGCCCTGGAAGTCCAGTTTAAACAGCATCAGGACAGTAGGATGACAGACTGGAGAGGCAGTCCAGTCCCCAGCCCAGGGGGGCTCTTTTCCCTCTCCTGGTGTCCTCTAAGGGGCCTCACATGTGTTCAAGTGGACATGCAGCTTCTTCACACCCCAGCAAAAGGCTGTCCCATGGAGACTAGCAGAGCGGTCCATGTTTGGGACCACATACCTAGAGAAGCCTGCAGAGGTGTGGGGATATAGGATCCCAGATCCCAAGAGCCTGGTGTGGAAGGGTGGGGTGTAGGCCCTAAGAGGACGAGTCCTTAGCCCCATGGACTCCTTGGGTGGAGACGCGAGCAGAAGGGGGGCCTCAGCCAGAGTGAAAAGGAAGTGAAGTGTGCTGGCCCAGAGCTCCTCTCTGAAAGAGTTGCCAATGATGGGTCTGAACGCTGCAAAATACCCCAGTGATTCTTTAGACCAGGGTCTTTGGAAGCCCAAGTACCCCCCGAAACTGAATGAAAATGCATGAGAGTGAACAGATGGTCATTTTTCTGGGGAAATGTCTAGAGCTTTCATGGTCATTTCAAAGGTGTCTGTGGCTCCCAAAATATCAAAAGCAGAGTTCTCAGTGAAACCTCTTATTTTACAGATGATAGGTCTCTGTGGCTCAGAGAGGTGAAGTGACTCAAGGTCACTCAGAGCTCTGCTTAAATCTACTGATTACTGAAGCTTCTTTTGACTGCTTCATAGCAGAGCTCATGTCCTCTGGTCGGGTGGGGCTGGAGAATTTGCTAAGCTCTCCTTTGCAAAGATTCTTATATTTAGCCACACTTTAGAATCATCTAGATTTCTTGTGGGGAAAGTTATTCTAACCTACAGCCCAGGGCTGAAAAATCACTGGATTAGAAAACTTCACAAAGAAATGTGTTGTAGCAGGTGTGGGGTGGGATTTAAGTGCCCAAAACCTGCTCCATGAGTCTCTAGCTGCAGAATTCTGACTTAGGAGTAGCCTAGAGTTGACATATAAAAGAAACAGTCTTAAATGAAAAAGTTCCACTTTATTAATGAATGGACAGATGCTTAGCCCCACCACCATTCATGCAAATTAGGGCTCCCCTGGTAAACAAAGGCAGACTACAGCTGGGAAACCCAGGTACTATCTCCTGTCCCCCCACCCACAAAATAGCATAGCTTGCAGAACACTACAGTGGCTTACCTATGCAGGTGGGTAAAGGCTGCTGGCTCAGAGTGGGGGAGGATGGCTGGGTCTGTAGGGCAGGGCTGCACATCTCTATCATCCCCCTAGACACAAGTTCTCTTAATTTACCAAAAGTGAAGTAAAGAAGTGGAAGAGAAGGACTGGCTGATTTATATCCCAGACCCTCTGTAGGTGGCCAGGGAAGGTTAGGGAAATTCTGACCTTCTACAGAGAGGACAGAGAGGTCTCCATCATGGCGGCCGCTCTCATTCATGAAGCGTGGCCTCATTAATATCTCAAGCTCATCAGGTTAGCAATGGAGGGATGGAGAAGAGGTAGGAATTGGAAAGAAAAGAGCCTGTCCTGGAATGGAGGGAGAACACTAGGCTTTATCAGAAAAGAGACGATTACAATGCAGCCATGAGAGGTAAGGTCTGGGTTTCCTGGGGGCTGTAGTGGGAAGTGCCACTAACCCACACGGGGCAGAGAGGGAGTGGGCAGCTCTATGGGAAAGGTGAATTCTGGAGGAAACATGGTAGCTTCAGATGGTGAGTAATGTGGTGTGTGAGAGGACCTCAAGAGCTGAATGGCAAGGATGTGGACTGCGTGGAGAAGCTGTCTTTGCAATGGATATCAAAATGGAAGAATTAGGCATGGCAGTTGCTCAGTGGGCATTGCTTAGAATGAATGAATGAATTAACTGTCCTCAATCAAGGACATTTTTAATCAACTTGGTTTAGAAAGATTCCAGTTTCCTTTATTCTCTAGACTCTGGGTCTTTTTTGAGGACAAGGTCACTTTGAATTTGGCTCAATGGGAGCTGCAAAAATAGTATCAGACTTCTTACAAATTTTGAACTTGTGTCTTTTAAGTAAACTTTCAACCTCCACAGGAGGATCTCAGAATGACCAACAATGATCAAGTCAGCCCACGAAGAAACCCAGCATAAAGCTCCGAGGTGAAGAAATCTTGTGCAGGTTACAGAAAAGAGTTCTTGGAATCTGCCGATGAATCCAACACTGACAAATGCTCCTTGGGGAGGCATGTGGTAAAGTGGGAGGTCTAAGGGGCCCCAGGCCTTAGGGCTGGTTGGACTCCCAGCTTACCCGTGGCTCGCTGGGTGCTTGTGCAGGTCTCTGAGCTCTGGCACCCACGTGAATAATGTGGAAATAATTCCTATCTCATTGAATTGTTGGGAAGTTTAACCTGGAAAAAATGTCTGGGAATGGGCTGTCCTGCCTAAGGCTGTTTTTATTGTAAGGAACAAGAAGAAAGTATTTAACCTAATCCCACTGAAGTCCAGGAACAGGGAATGAAATGCAGAGTTCTCAGGAGTCAGGGGCTGACTGGTTGGAATCCAGGCACATGCTCCGTCACCTGGGAGCTGCAGCATCTGTATTATGGTGGCCCCTCTTTCCCTCTGTGCACTTTGTCCCCTTTTCTTCCTGTAAATTGATTTCCTCAGCCTTTCTCAGCTCCTTTTGATCTCTTCCTTCCCTCCACCCCACCAGACCTTTCTGCACCCCAGCTTTTCCATGGACACTCCTCCTGTTCTGATTTCCTGAGCCCCAGTACCATATTTCTAGAAGAAGAACTGAACTGAGTGAGCTTCTGTCCAGTGTGGACTCGCTGGTCCAGTGATCTGTAGGCAGGTCTGAGACTAGGTATAAACATGGCCCTGGGCCCACTTCTTCAGCTCTGCCGGTAAATGGTTCCCAGAGAGAGGGCCTGTCGGAGGGCAGACAACCCAAAACACGTACATTACAAGTACCTACCCCAAGTGGATGTGCCACAGATTATCAGCCTCTTTCCCTTCTCTTCTCCTGACTCTAGCAGAGCAGGTCTCCAATGAGCCCATACACGTTCAGGATGATCTTTAGATTTCTACTTCTACTTGGGATCATTTGACTCCGTCCATCTCTAGCTTTCTTTGTACCTATGTCCTGTCCATCTAGGCAGGCCAATTTTCTCCAGGGAACCTTCTCTGATATCTTCAATCCCTCTCTGTCTCCCTTATCTCTGTCAGTTCCTTAGAGTCTACAACATACAATTTTGCACTAAGTTATGTAATGACTTGGGCCTTTTTTTTTCCCAATCATTCTGATGATGTTAGTGTTTTTATTTCAACTAGATTATAAATCTATTTAAAATGGAGAGTACCACAGGGCCAAGAACAGAGAGGGAGAGATCAGATGTTCATTGAACAGAGAGAATTACAGCACAAGAAACATTTTATATTTGGAAGGGATCTTAGTTTACTATTTCCTTAATTTCAGAAGTAAGGTCAAAATAGAAGAAATACCTGTGGTTGACTAAATGAAGGGTTAAAATGAAGACCAAATATCATATCATTATATATTATGCATTTATCAGTAAAATGTGTGTTATAGCCATATATTTATAAAAATTAATATGATTTATGTTACAGAAGAATTATCTCCTAGCAGATTATGGAATAGTAGTTGGAGAATCATGATACATTCAAGCCAGAAGAGTACTGAGAAATAATCTAAGACATGCTGCTCAGGTTTGCAGATGAGGAAACTCTCTCCCAGGAAAACAGAGACTTGTTCAAGATCACTCAAGATTTTACTTCTTAGTGGCAAAACGGAGACCAAGCTCTGCATTTCCTACTTCTCACTCCTGTGATTTTCCCTGCATTCCACTCTAACCAAATCCTTCCCTTAAGCTTCCATTTCTTTCTGTCTTACTGTTTTCTGTTGCTAGGACAAAATGCCTGAGACCAGATAACCTGAAAAGAATGGAGGTTTATTTGTCTCACGCTTCTGGAGGCTGGAAAGTCTGAGAGCATGGCACCAACATCTGCTAGTAATCTGGTCAAGGTTTTCTTGCTGCATCTTAACAAGGCTGAGAACAGCACATGACAAACCAGAGCAAGTGTTTCAGCTTCTCTTATAAAGCCACTAAAGCTATCATGGGGTCCTCATTCTTATGACCTCATCTAATCTTAATTACCTCTTAAAGGCCCCTCTTCCAATTACCATTGATATGTGAATATATAAGTTTCGAACACACTCAAACCACAGGAGCTCCCTGAACCTTGCACCCGACGCCAGAGCTCATTTGCTTCTCAGAGCCTTAGTTCTGCATCATTTGCCCTGACCCATTCCTTACACTGTGTTCTTTTTATCTCCCACTTCCTTCTATTTGAGTTTACTTCTGCTCACTTGGTCATTGCTCTGTGAACTAAATGCTTGGCTCTGTCTCCTTGACTATGACCTTGAATCTCCTTCTCTGGCTTATTGTAAATACCTTTCCCAGTTCAGCCGGGCCTCGAGACTGAGTCGTAGGTGCAACTGACTCATCTATCCATGGATTTAATATATGTTTACTGTGCTTATCTTCTGTGAAGGATTCACAGAACACGGCCCCCACTTAATAAACTCACAATCTAGACGTGAGAGATCTGTTTTAAAGCAGTAGGATGTGTTCACTTCAGATCTTTATTACCATGGAACTCAAAACTGAATCTGGAGTGATGGGAAAGTGATGGTCAGGGAGGCCGTCCTGTTCCACAGATTAGGACAGGACCCTGGATAAGCATTAGCAAAACAGGTAGGGGGTGGAGGTGAGTGGGTGTGCAAGCAGAAAAAGTGACATAAGCAAAGGCACAAACGCAGGAACAGCGTGGGGTATTGAAGAAATGACAAGTGCCCTGATGTTCTTGGAGGATAAAAAGGAGGGGAGGGGGGGTAGTGTGAGATAAGGCTGGAGAAATGGGTAAACCAAATTAGGATGGGCTTGTCTGCAAGGTCTGTAAGTGAGATAATTCTGCGGGGATTTAGGGAGCTAATAAATGACATCCCTGCTCCCTGCCTGAGTTCCTAATTAATTGAGAGAAGCCCCAAGGAGTCCAGCAGATGGAGATAAAAATGTCAGCCTTACTATGGATAAAACAATAAGCGTGGCTTAGATCTGCCCAAAGTACTTGCTAACACTTCCCAGTGCTCAACTGAATTCCCAAAGTGCAGGCCTCCTCCACAGGGACAGACCTTCTTGGAGCTTTCCATAATGCTTCATGAACATCTGGCACAGAAAGAGAGGGGGAGAACTGGACATGCTCGCCTCCCCGTGCTAAATCCTCCAATCAGACAAATCGCTCCTCCTTTGAGGAGAGAGGGCATGTGTGCTACTCTAATGATGGTCCCCACACTTGGAAACATAAAGAAGGAGGGAAAGAAAGTTCCTGCATAATGCATACCCACCATTTACTACCTGCAGCCTTGCAGGAGGCCCTGATTCCACAGCTGGGAACAGAAACAAAATTAGGTTCTAAAGAGTGTCTCACAGAATTGGTAAGTGGACGTGGAAACCCTTTGTACCCAGTGTTTGCTGTTCATAAGGAAAGGGTAGAGTCCTCAACATGAGGGATTTTGAGAGCCTGGATTGTGTACACCTAGAACTTCTCAGAGATACTCCTACTTCTTTTACCACAAAGACACTCTTCTTTCATCAGAAAGACCTCCCTCTGGCCTATTATTCATCCTGGGTAAGACAACATGACCACACACACCTTCTCACAGTAGAAGCTGTCAAGCTGAGAACACAAGCCCGGACTTGTGACAGCATGTGTGCAAGGGGAGGTTCCTCTCCTAGGTGAGGGCACTGGCCAGGGAGTGCCCTGGAGCAAGTGTCTAAGAAACTTCTGAAAGCATGTCTTCCTCCCCTTCCTTCTATGCTAGCATTTTCTTGAAAATGTCTTCCCTCCCCGTGGAGAGCTCTAGAACGTCAGGATCCAAAGAATCCCTGAAACTCATTGAATCTGGTTCTCCATCAGGGCTTAAGACCGTCAACAGCATCTTCTCCCTGACAAGTGGCCATTATCCTCTGCTTAGATGTGAGGTGGACAGGGAACTCTCTCCCCACCACATAGCTGGGGTAGGGTTCTCTGTGTGATGACGTATAGACTGTTTTTATTTTCTCTTTTGCTGGGAGTTTTTGCAATTGTACAACACTGTGGAACAAACAGAACCCCGATTTCATTTCCCCTTTTTGCTTTCATCTACTTTTGACAGATCTATGACATTTCCAATTCTTAGGATATTTTTCCTTCTGGGATATTCAGAGATTATTTTGGAATACTGAAGGAAAAACAAACCCCTGAAAATCTCGCGTGAAGGTTGGGTTTATGTGGATCCACAACAAACCATCCCGTCAATGCACTGTTCCAACTTTGAGTAAGTTCTTCCTGACTTTGAACCTCCGTGGTCTCTTTGTAACTCTCACTGTTGGGCTTGTTTCAGAGCTTGAGACCCACATGGCAGGTTGGTCCTGGCATCCTTCTCGTCTCTCGAAGACTACCCTGGCTGGTCCCTGAGTGTGACAGTCTTCCAACCCTGAGAATTTTAACAGGGAGTCCGTCTTCTGAGTCTTGTCCCAGCTCTCCAGATACAACCTTGTGGAGAGCCACATAGATCTAGTCATAGATATAGACTACATATGGATGATGCAGTCCCCATCATTGGAACAATATTATAGCCAGAGCCATGTGACATTCCATTAGATATCTCCCTCAGTAGAAGGAAAAAGCTGTAGTCCTTTAATCAATCTTCTTTGGGCCTGGTCATTTAGCCAATTATGCGTTCACCTAATCTAGACCACTCATCTCTATCTAATATCTCATACTCAAGAAGATTACAAGTCATCCTGACAACCCTCTGCCTTAACCGCAGATACAAAAGAACTACAGTAGTCTCAGAATCAAACAATCCAGGTTTGGATTCCAATACCACTACTTACTTTCTTCAAACAAACGACTTAATGTCTTCCAGTCTCACATTTTTCATCTGTAGCTTGAAGATAAAAATATTTTCTGACTCCTAGGATGATTGTGAGCAGAAAGTGGGAATCATGTACATAACTCATAGAGGTTATGACCATCACCAGCAAAGCTGTGCTACCTGGGTTCAAATTCCCGTTCTTCTGCTGACTTATGGACAAGTCACAGGATTTCTCAGAGCATCAGTGTCCTCATTGGGAACATGGGGATAGTGCTAATTAACCCACTTCATAGTGCTATTGTAAGCATAAACTTAAATAGTATTCATAAAGAGTTTTATTACAGTACTTGGAATATAGTAAGTACGTGAAAAAACTGTTAAAAAAAAAACTGTTGAAATTCAAGACGAACAGTGAGAGTTACAAAGAGACCACTGAGGTTCAAAGTCAGGAAGAACTTACTCAAAGTTGGAACAGTGCATTGACAGGATAGTTTGTTGTGGATCCACATAAACCCAGCCTTCATGCAAGATTTTCAGGGGTTTGTTTTTCCTTATGAAGTATGATAGGAAATAAATGACACACGAGGATGTATATATTGTACACTATACAAATACTAGCTTTCTTCATTCCTTCCCTTAATCTAGCTGTCTAGCAAGTCCTTCAAAAGAGGAAATGACATTAATCCGATGTGCTTAATCAGAGTGAACTCATACTGGCAGGCTGGGAGACTCACTTCCCTTCCTAGAATATTAGTGTTCAGTAATCTTGGCATTTGCCCAGGATGTCTCCACCTCGCCAGGAAAGCAAGCGAACGACTAACCCAGATGGAACAATGGAGAAACCATGAGTGCAACGGGAACCGAGAGAAGAAATGATCATCATTAGAAGAAGAACGGAACATCAGGCCTCCTAGGAAAGTGGCATTTGAATTAGTTCTTGAAGGAGGATTTAGTTGGGAAGAGGGCTGGGAAAACAACATGAGAGGAAGTTCGGAGGAGAAATCAATAGAACATCTAGGTTAACTGGAAGGATGCTTATGAAGTATGATAGGAAATAAATGCAAAAAGAAAGGTTAGCACCAGTTTATGGGGTCCCTGAGTGCCACAGAGACACTTGGCCATAGGAAACCATTCGCTGTAAGTTCTTGAATAAGGGAATATCAAGGAGATAATATCAAGTAAGAAAATTAGTGTATGGAAGACAATTGGATGGTATATGCCAGCACACTTTAAAAAGTGTGTAACTACTGAGTCAGCAGTAGTGCTTTTAAGACTTAACTTGATGGAAAAATTTTAAATGCACCCAGCAGCATTTCAGTTATTAGATTGTTCATAACACACTCAAAAAGGAAAACTACAACTGGCCTAACAATGTAGGATGGGTTTGATGGATTGTGGCAGATCCATCCTTGGGAGGGGAAGTGTGCAAGCAAAATTGTACCAAAATATTAAGTAATTATCTCTGATGAATGAGATTATGGATTTTTGCAAGTTTGTATTTTTCACAAATAAAATTTCATGAACACCTAGGTGTGGTGGTGTGTGCCTGTAATCCCAGCAGCTCAGGAGGGTGAGGCAGGAGGAGTGTGAGTTCAAAAAAAAGCCAGGCTCAGCAACTTAGCAAGGCCCCAAGCAACGTAGAGACCCTGTCTCGAAATAAAAAAAGTTAAAAAGGCTGAGATGTATGTAGCTCAGTGGGTACCAAAACAAAAAGAAAATCAATGAGCATACAGGTATTCAAAGTTTTCATTTCATAAAGAATTGGTGTGAGTGCCGAATTCCAAGGCTGCTGAAGATTAAGGAGGCCCACCCCTAACTTGTAAGACTCAGGGAAATAGTAAAAATGGAGTGCTGTCACCTTCTATCTACTCAAAAGTTTAAAATAATAAACAAAGCTAGAAAACTGTCTTTTCTATTTCCTACCTTTGCAAAGAATCCTTCATAATGGCAAAATTTAAAAAATCAGCATAAAGTGATGGTTTGCAAAGTGATCAAAGTTGACTGGACTCAAAGGTCTGTGTGTTCTATTGTTGGAAGAGTGATTTTTGGATGAGTAATAAAATAAAAACATGCATAATTATCAATTATGATATATTCATTCTCTAGTACTTATCTCTTGCTTTCATTTAACCATGTTGTTAATACTCATGATTTTCATCTCATTTTTCTATTGATAGTAATGATGCTGCTTTAAAAAATTGATTTTTTTTTACATTTAAAAATAACATGTCACTATTTTAAAGTGCATAAACCTTGAATATAGTTTTACTAAAAAGATAAATTAAGGGAATTTACGTGGCAGACATACCGTAAGATGACACCTG
Source organism: Ictidomys tridecemlineatus (assembly GCF_052094955.1). Taxonomy (NCBI): domain Eukaryota; kingdom Metazoa; phylum Chordata; class Mammalia; order Rodentia; family Sciuridae; genus Ictidomys; species Ictidomys tridecemlineatus. Next base: position 13,676,229 of record NC_135482.1, on the reverse strand, counting down.
TGATTTTTTTTTCTTTCCTCAGGGTCCACTGCATGGTGTAATCCCCTCCCTGTGAATTTCGGCAGGACTTGTTTATTTGCACGGGGTTTATGGTTGCTTCTGACTAATAGAATGTGGTAAAAGTGATGGGCTTTCACTGTCTAGATTAGGTTACACTATGTAAGGCTCTTAGTGGATAGGAGAGAGAGATCTCCTAGCCTTGAAGAAGCAAGCTGCCAGTCAAGGGTGTCATATGGTAGGGAAGCTGGTGTCTCAGGAGCTCAGGACCTCAGTCCCAACCAGAAGAACCTAAATTCTACTAACAATCACAGGCACCGAGAACAGGCCTCTAAGTTCCAGATGAGGCTGCAGCTCCAGCTGATGGCTTGACTGTGGTTTTGTAAGACCCTGAGCAGAAAACCCAGTCAAGACCCAGGCTCTTTCCTAACTCGTGGACACTGTGAGACAATAAATGTTAACTTGCAAAATTTGTTTTCCATTTATGTGATGGAAAGCTAATGCAATGTATAAAACAAGACATTTTAACATTGGACATGCTTAACAGATTTTCTTCCACAATATTTGGAAGTGGCTTAAAATTCAAAGGCAAAACGTAAATTAATATTAATTATATCAAAATTTAAATCAATACGGTTGCATTGTTTAAATGTCTGAACTTGTCATTTAATGGAACTTCTGATTAAATCTGATTTGGTAAGATTAAACTTTTTGTAATCCTAGTGTTCAATATCCATATAACTGCCAAGGTAAACAGTCGACGTTGCAGCTCATGCATTTTATGCAAATATGAGAGTAACAGGAATTATTTAGTGTTGTGAAATGTCCCTCAACCTCCACATGCAACTATTTTGAGTATTGCTTGGGGTCACGGATATCTCTGGAACTTCAAATTGGATCAAGAAGAGAAGCAGAAACTGGACATTCGGCACAATTTGGAAACAAAATTTCATTATTGAAGAATGTATTGCTCTGTGCCACTTAAGAGGAAAGATTTGACGGGCATTTCCTTTGACTTATTCTTACCTGTGCACTTCCCTCCTAATACTTACAATGGGATGTGAGAAGAAATGGGTGTCACACTTAAAGAGGATAGGGCTCAATTTGGGATTTGCAACTCTACACACTCTTTCTTCACTCCGTGACCAGCGAATTCAGAGTGTCTGGAAAGGATTCTAAGGTCCCAGGGGGCAATATAGACACTAGCTGGAAATTCCTGAGTCACCAATTGGTGCAGAGGTATACAAGAAATCCTCCGGACCACATGAGGCTACATTCGACTTTATGTGGGTATGAAGTGAACTTTTTGTGTTAATCCCCTGAGATTTGTGGATTTGTTTGTTACCACAGCACAACACAGGTTAACCTGACTAACACTTTTGAGGCTCAGGCCAACAGTCACCCTCTCTGTGAAGTTCCCCCTGACTTGCCTGTACAGGCAGTTAGTGTCATTGCCTGGGTTGTGTTCTTCTAGTTCTGTGAAGTTACCTCTAGTGCTCCATTCAACATATTTTTATTATAATAATTTGTTTATTGATTTTCTCCATGAGCTGGACAGTTCCTTTGATACAGAAAACATGTCTTATTGTTTCTGTAATTTCCCATTGTTTAGCACAGTACTTGACAATTTGTTGAACAAATAAGTGAAAAAACAACTTGATGTTTATCTTTACTCAGAGTTTGAAAGGATATAAAGAGTGAGTTTCTTTAGGACGAAGGTGGATCTCGCTGCCTAGTAAAGGACAGGGACATAGAAAGCACTGCCCCATTTTCCTTCTTAGCTCCCACTCTCTGTCTTCCCTGCTAAAGATCTCTGATTTTCTTCAGGGTGGCAATGTACCCAGGCAAAACTAGTCCCTGGACTCCCTGTAGCCACAGGTGGCCATAGGACATGAAAACTTTAACTGGGAAAGCTTCTCTTCTTCTGATGGAGGGATCACCTTTTCCTGCTTCCCTTTCATTCTTCCTGGCTGGATTGTGGAAGTGATGTCTGGAGGTGTGACCACCACACCATGACCATGAGGATAAAAGCCAAACATACGGGGATGGCAGAGAAGATGCTCAGGAGGGCTCCTGTGGAGAGGCTTCTTCCTCAGGGAGGTATTTTGGGAGGCTGTGGAATTTTTAAGAGGCGGTGCTTAGAGGAAAGTCTTAGGTCTTTGGGGGACAGGACCCTTCTCTCTCTTTCTCTTTTGCATCCTGGCCATTAGTTGGATGGTTTTTGCTCTGCCAGTGCCCCCTGTCATGATGCACTACCTCACCACAGGCCCCAAAGAAATGGAGCCAACCAATTACGGGCTGAAACTTCTAAAACTCTGAGCCCAAACAAACCTTCTTCCTTTATATATCGATTATCTCAGGCATTTTGTTACAGAGACAGAAAGCTGGATAGGGCACATGGTGAGCCAGATCTAAGTTCTTGAGGTTCTTCAAGGAGATTTGATAAATATGAGTATAGTAGGATAGATCAAGTCCCTGGATGGCTGTATGACCTTGGAAACTCCCTAATCTTTCTGTGATGCATGAAATGTACATTTTGAACAATCCTTTTGCAGCACCTGTAACATGGTAGGTTCAATGCTAAATATGTTAAAATAGGTTAGCAACTCGACAAAGTCATGTTTAACCTCTGTTCAAAGATGTAAGTAAATTAGGGCTCAACAAGTTTGCTCACCCAGTGTCACAGAGAGGTGAGGCTAGGATTTGAACTCTAGGCTCTAACTCCTACCTAAGCTATAACCTTCATCACTATTGGATTGGTAGATATTTGATAGATACTTGTTGAATGATCCTATGAATAAGTGAATAAATTGCCCTTTTCTGTGCTAATATCTGATATCACTGTAAATATCAGGGCTTCATAAATCTATATTGACATAATAAATCTTTATCTAAATTGTGACTTAATAAATCTATATTGGCCTGAAACTTTTCACTGTTTAAGAAACCCAATTCAAAGATATGATCCAGGCAAAAAAAAAAAAAAAAGAAAGAAAAAAGAAAAAAAGAAACCCAATTCGAACAAGTTTAAGAAAAAAAATTTAAATGCATGACATGAATGGACATGTCTTGAAGGACATGAAATTTTGGTCTGTGTATATTAAGAAGGTTGCTGGGGTGGCCTCTGTCATAAGGGGTCTCAAACGTGGTTACAGCTTTCTGCCATCTCATTTTATGTGGTCTTTATGTTCTCTCGGAGAGAGTAGCTGGCCACCAGCAGCTCCTCAATCATCCCAATCTGTGACCAGAAAGAAAGAAGTGGAACATGATTCGTTCTACTGAGGTCACATGGTTATCACTGGACCAATCACTGTGACCAAAAGAAACCGGCCATCTTAATGGTCCCATGTTAGAACATAACCAACAGCTTCCATCAGGAGTGATTGCCCCAAAGAAAAGTTATCCACTAAAGGAAAGAGCTATGGTGACCCTAAAGTCCCCTTTAGATGCCACCAACAGAACCCAGCCCCCAATGTCAAATGTCTGTCGTCTCAGGCATTCCTTCCAACTCGGAGAGCTGCATCGGGGCACAGGGGCCATGATTCAGAAAAGAAAAATCCGGAGGATGGCTAATGCTTTGCGGGAGCAGAAGTTGACACAATGCATATTAAATCAGACTCAGAGAAAACACACACACACACACACACACACACACGCACACACACACACACACACCCTGGGCTGATTCAGACTCCAAGCTGGGTGGAGAATTCTGAGAAGGAAGGCAGTCGCTGAGTCAGCTCTGGCAAAAAGCCCAAGAAAAGAGGCAGAAAGGATGACAATAAACTGGTTTAATAAGAAGGTGGGACGGCCTGGTGGATGTGATCTTGCTTTCATTCACAAAACCAAGTGCAAATAAATAAGCAGCTGGTGAGCGAGTTGAGAGCAGCAGAGGTAGGGCCCATATTTGTGCTCCTGCAGGTCTTCAAGGTGTGTAAGTCTTGCAGGAATTATTCATCCTCCTCCCTCTATGAAGCCATCAAGCATTTATCCAGGCTCAATCCCTACCCTACCCCAAAGCAGATACCCAGAGATCTTGAATATAGTACCCAAGACCACTTAGGATGTGCCTTTGCCTTTAAACAAATAATTCAGATATTTTGAGTTAAAACAGTTGACTTTTGGGTATGTCTGGAAAGAGTTTTGGTTGTCAAATTTGTGGGAAATAGTATTATTGGTGTCTAGAGGTCAAAGATAATTCTGGGCATGCTGCAAAGCATGAGAAAACCCCAAAACAAAGAATGCCCAAAGCATCAGTAGTTCAAGGCTGAGAAAGTTTGGGGTCAAAACATCCAACCCAAAGAAAACCTACTGACAGAAATAGAGGGTGGTAAGAGAGTCACTGAATGCAGACACAGAGGATCTTGGAGACCAGGTCAACCTTCACATTTAATGGAAATTGAGATCCTGAGCAGAGAGGTGACTTGATCTAGGTCTCATGGCCCAGTGGAAGCCAGCCCAGCACTATCCACAGCACACCTTCTGACCACCAAAACAACTTTCTTCTAACTGTTCCTGAGCCACACAGTGGTAGCCTCCATTGCCTTTAGGATATAATCCCAAATCTTTATCCCAGTGTGAAGCTGTGCAGTAAAGAACTTCACCTTGTCCAAAGAGAGGTGAGACCTTTGCCATCCCTCATCTTTGCCCCCAGTAGGAAATCTGTGTCGTACCTGGTGGGGGGGGGGCATGCTGGAGAGACACTCACGTGAATCAGGGTGGGGGCTCGGGTCATGCAGTGTTCATCTACTTGAATGCCGAGACCAACTTTACGGGCAATCAGTCAATCAATTGATGAGACAATCATTTGTGCCCATGTTACTAGAAACCAATAAAAAATCTGGACACCAAGTGAACTTTTCAGGATTTCCAAGCCTGGGTGAATGTTCCTTCCAGGTCACACCCCAAGTGACCCACCTTCTCCAGTCACACTTCACAGGCCCCCAGTTACCACCCAGTCAGTCCGTTCAAAGTCGCATGGACTCATTAGGTTACAGCTCCCACTATCTAATTATTTGACCTCTGAACATTACTGCATTAATACAGCGGCTTTGGGGGGGGTGCTTCACACCCAAACCAGAACACCGTACCATGAGCATAACAGCTCCCAGTGATTGCTGTGAGGTTGTTTTACAGAAGTATTGAAGCAGAAGGTGGGGTGGGGAATCCACTTAAACCTGGAGCTCGTCACAGTGATGGCGGTCTTGTGGAAGATGGCGCTCTGGGACTTTGCGGTTGGCCCAACTCTGCACAGAAGGTCAGTATGCTGGGTTACCCAGACGCCGCTTCTGTGCCGTCTGGTTTCTCTGGCTGCCAGTGCCTTCAGGGATGGTTCCAGAAGTCAGTGATGGTTCTATAGGTGGATGCAAAGTTCTGGTCACTTTGACCTGCCTTGGGACATCTCTGAAGGGCCATTCTAGATCCAAACTACTCTTGGGGTCACATGCACCTCGTCTTGACCACCTGCCCACTCTGCTTTACTCCCTGCTCTTTTCACCCCTCTCAGTTCCTCCACCCACATCCTTGTTTGTAAAGCTCCATCCCATTGGCTGCTCCCTGGCAACCCCACCTGCTAGGTCCCATTCATAAAGCTCTGATGCAAGCCCCGCCTCCCTCTCTGATACCAAATCTCAGGACTCGCCCTCTCCCTGACTCCACTTGGTCCACATGGGCCTTCCTTTTGTTGCCCTGGATGGCGGGGGGTCTTCTCACTTGCCGCTTCCTTATGTTGTGAAAACTTCTCCCGCATCCTTCAGAGTCACCAGAAGTGGCATCAGTGAGAGACACTGCCCTGTGACCACCTGCATCCCTGTCTGAATACAAAGGAGCCTCCCCTTACACAGTCCCTGACACTGTCCTCTGCTTCTTCTCTCTGGATGTTTGTGGCTGCAATGCGCAGAACACCCGACGAAAGGTAGCTTCAATAACGGGGTTGGCCAGTCTTACGGAATAAGAGGTCTGAAGGCGATTCTAAGTCAGTGCAGAAGCTCAGCCATGCGGTTGCGGGTGGTGGGATGCTGCTTTGTGCTCATTCCTGACATTTCCTTCCGTATCTAGGAGCTCTATCACTGTCCATTCCGTTTTTGCTTTCTTCTTTTCTTTTTTCCTTCTTCTTCCTCTTTGTTCTTTCCCTGGGGAAGAGGATGGCTTATGTGTTTGGTGATTTGGCCAAGTTCTTCCAGGGACTGCACCTGCCACATGGAGCACTTGGCCTCTGTTACTCCAGGTGTGGTCTGTGCTATGGTTTAGATGTGATGTCCCCCCGAAAGCTCATGTGTAAGACAACGCAAGAAGGTTTGGAGGAGACATGATTGTGTTATAGCCTTAACCTAATCAGTGGATTAATCTCTGATGGAATTAACTGAAGTGGTAGGGTGTGGCTGGAGGTAGTGGGAATTGGGGGCATGGCTATGGGGTATATATTTTGTATCTGGAATGTGGAGTCAGTCTCTCTCTCTCTCTCTCTCTCTCTCTCTCTCTCTCTCTCTCTCTCTCTCTCTCTCCTCTCTCCCCTTCCTGATCACCACGTGAGCTTCTTCCCTCTGTCAACTCTTTCACCATGATGTCCTGCCTCACCTTGAGCCATGAAGAATGGAGTCTACTGTCCATGAACTTAGACCTCTAAAACCGTGAGCCCCCAAATAAACCTTTCTCTTCTATAGTTGTGTTATTTGGGTCTTTTAGTTGCAGCAGTGAAAAAGTTTACTAAAACAGTCTGTAATTAGTGCTGAATCTGCCTAAAATGAGGCTTGGGCCCAACTGGTTCCCCCATTAACCTACAGCCACTTGTTGGGAATTTGTCAACAACCAACATGGTCATTTCTTCATTGTCTTCTTAATTTGTTCAGGACTCAGAAGAAAAAGAAGGAGCTACTCATTGGGCTTCTTTAGACTCCAGAAGTCACTCCCAGGAGCCCAGATATGTTCCCTGAGGCTGCTCAGCTCTCATTAGTGTTCCAACAGAGTGGCCTCTTAGAGTCACAAGGGGGCTGCCACAGCAACAAGTAGCCCATTGTCACATGACCACATCCCAAGCAGGAAGGGTAGGATAGGAGGCAGAAGGACTTTTTCCTCAAGTGGCTTTCTCTTTTATCATGGAGGAAAACAATTCCCAGACTGCTCCTAATTGGCCAGAATGAGTCCCAGGTCTGTCCAGAGCAATGACTGACAAGGAGGAAATGGAATTTCCACAGGAGTTTAGTCCTACTCAGCTAAATGACGTCTAATGACTTGGAACAATATTATGTTAGCAAAAGAGGGAAGTGGGGATGGTGTTGGGTTGGCAGCCTGCGGTGTTTGTTGCAGTGCTATTCACAATGTGGGGGTGAGCATGCATGGGTTTGATGATTCATTAACGATCTGACTCTCCTTTCCAATGTAAGTCCCGAGAGGCAGGATGTGCGGCTGTCTTATTCGATGCTATGCCCTCAGCTCCTGCTCAGGTGCCTTCTTGTTATTTTTTATTCACTTTATTTATTCATTTGTGTATTTATTTATTCATATTGTGGTGCTGGGGATAGGGGCCTTGCACATGCTAGGTAAGCACTCCACCACCCAGCTACCCCCCCCACGCCCCCTCCCCTTTTTAATTTTGAGACAGTCTCACTAAATTGCTCAGGATGAGGCCTTCAACTTTCCACTCTCCTTCCTCAGCCTCTGGAGTAGCTGGGATTATAGGCCTGCACCACTGTGCCCAGCCCCTACCTTCTTCCTAGTAGGGGCTCAATAATTATCCATGGGAACCCAAGAATAATTGCATGCTCAGAATCGCTGAGCACCTTAGTAAATGCCAGAAGAAATGTCAGACACACTCCTTGTTTTCAAAGTGTTTATAGTGCAGATAAGGCAAGTCGAAGGCATTTAAATCATTTTCTATCCATACAAGCCAACGTGTCTCTCTCTTCCTTCTTCCAAATAATATTTATCTTTTATCTACAATATGCAGACACTATGGTAGGTGCTGGGAATGCAGCAGAAAACAGGGATCAGGGCCTGGATCCCAGGCTTCATGGTGAAGGGCTGGCGAGCGAGCCAAGGAGAAAATCACCATGACCCAGATAAGCAGGGAGACTAGAGGGCAGAGGCGGGAAGGTTCTGTGATTTTACCCTCAAACCTACAAGATCCAGCCCAGAGCCTGGCAGCTCATCAGCTCTCAAAAAGCAGTGGTTATTGTTTCAGAGAACAAAAGTGCACTTCATGGAACATTTAGGGCGGGCATGGTTGGCTTGGATTTGTAATTCGGGAAACTAAGACCCGGGAAGCTAATGACCTTCCGCGAGGAATGAGAGACATGAGCTGGACAAGAACCCTCTGCTTAGAGCTTGGTCCTCGCTTCTACTCCTCACTGCCTTCCTGATGAGGTGACTCGCTGACATCAGGAGAGAGCTGGGAACTGTTGTGTGGCTGGTGTCCTTGCTTGACCCACGAGCATCTGAAGCCGCCTTTTCCCCTGGAGCGTGGACACCATGGTTCCTTTCCGTCTGTCCTTCAGCTAGCCACCCCAGCCACAGGGAAGGCCAATAGCCGGCACAGTTATTTTTCTCCTTTGCTTTTAACGACAGCACCTCTTTTGTATTTAAGCACTAATTATAATTAGTCATTTCCTAGAAAGTGTGCAAACACCGCGGCACAGCTGGGAACCTGCATAATTTAAACATTATTGCTAATTTAACTTCACAATCTGGGAGAGTGTGGGTTTTACAAAAGAGCCCTCGGATCCTGAAAGAGGGGGAAAGATCGCTTTTTATATTATGGGCACCTCTCCCCTGCTGCTCTGTGGAGGCCTGTAGATTCATAAGGTTTCACATGAAAACGGAAACCAATGTTCTCAAAATACTTCAATACTATTTTTATGTTAATCTCTCAAAACAAACAAACCCACCACAACAAAAAAAAAAAAAACCTCTTGCTTTGAAAATTCCCAGCTGTACCTTTTATAGTTCAATGTATGGATGACTATCCTCTGACTCAGGTGTATGGGAAAGAACATTTTCTTCATTTCCTTTAAGATGGCTAAATTATGACACTTATTCCACTAGGAAGTGAAGCATTTAATCACAAAACTTACTGGGAAATCCTTTATGTTCCAAGCTCTTTTTAAATATATATATATATATACATATATATATATATATATATTTTATTTCTTATCTTTAGTTCTCCATGACACCAAGCTCTTCCCAGGACCTGGGACGTTTAGGTGGATGGTGTTGTCAATGTCTAAGTGGAGGGAACGCTTCATGTCCCCAAGTCTCTGCCTCTGGGTCAGTCACAGGGTTTAGAATATTTGTGGATGGGCCCAGAGTATTTCTGCCTCACACAACCCAACAGTCCTCTGTGAAGCTCATCCTTCTTCTCAGAAAAGGGACACATAGCAGTGTGTTTGTGTGTGGTCAGCTCTCTCCTTCCTGGCTGGGCAGGTTTCCTCTCGCAAAAGTCTCTCTACCAGCCAGGCACAGTGGTGCACACCTGTAATCCCAGCAGCTCGGGAGGCTGAGGCAGGAGGATGGCGAGTTCAAAGCCAGCCTCAGTAAAAGCAAGGTGCTAAGTAACTGAGTGAGACCCTGTTTCTATATAAAATATAAAATAGGGCTGGGGATGTGGCTCAGGGTTCAGGTGCTCTGGAGTTCAATCCCCAGTACACCCCCCCCAAAAAAAAAACCTGTCTCTCGACCTTCTCTTCTCCCTCAGGGAGACCAACCTTGTCTCGTCCTCCAACAGAGACTCAAATGAGAGCTTGGAGGAGCTCTTGGCTCAGGACTGCCTCCACTCTTCTGTGCTCAGTACACAAGCTCCCCCTGAACTTGAACTTCCCCCTTGAACTTCAGGAAAGAAAGACTGAGGAAGAACAAGCACAAATTAATCTCTTAATATATTACCCCACAACCTGAGTGCATCTCACCAACTAGTGGTTTGCTTTATTTCAACCCCAAAAAGTCAATTGGATTTGTGTGTCTTATACAGTTATTCAGATGATATCTATTTAGCAGCTCTGACAAGTGACGCAGTGCGCTGGCTCATGGAGATGCAGTCGTGTGACACGTTGCATTATTGCTTGATATCCTCCCTCAGGTCTCCACCTGTGTTTGCACCCTGCAAACCTGTGGATTTCACAAGTCAGAATACGTAATGGTTGTCATAAGTTACTGAGTTTGGGGATTATCTCTTATGCAGCATTAACTGACTGATACAAGGTGAAAACAAAGACAGACATGATCTCTGTCCTCATGGAGTTTCCAGTCTGCATGGGAGTGGAGGGGGGGACCGTAGGCAGACATGAACCATTACATAGGCAATTTAAAAAAAATATATAATTGTGATAAGTGTTAGCAAGGAAGTGTAAGAGAAGCCAAAGTGCTGGGGAGTGTGTCCCAGGAGCACTTAGCCATGTTTTAGTGTTGGGGAGAGTGGGTAGAACAGGGGGAATTCAGTTCAAGAAAGAGTAACACTGAGATTTCCTACCCATAGCTAATTATGCTCCCAAATTCTCTCATGTAGCCAATCTTACATTTATGGAATCCATAAAGCCATCTTAAATCTAAGACATTAGTCATCCAAATACATTAGTAGACATTTATGATCTCACAAGTCCATGGTGGGGCTCTGGAACATCCTGGAAATATAATGCTCAATGTGTTCTCACACTTCTGGGGTCGGGGAAGCAATACACACGTAAAATACAAACTAACCAACACGGTGAAGTGGCGCACCGTCTAAAGGACGTGACCCAGGTAATCTTTGATGGATAGGTGTGCTGCACATCACCTGTGGCTTCCGCCCCTCCTTTCTCTTTCCTTGAAGGAAGCAGCATGTGCATCTTTAGGAAAGTTCAACAATTTAAAGTTGAGAGCCTCTTTAGGAAAGCCCCATGGGAGTAAGCCAAAAACACATTCTCCAGATGCAAGTGGCCGGTGACAGTGGACGCATCCCATCCACCACCGATGACAGCAGGACAAGACAGGTAGGAGATGCAATAAGAACTGAGTGAATCCGTGGAGGAATGGACAACAATAAAAGACCTAGGTTTGAGGCCTAGCTCTGCTTCAAAGGGATAGGCTGCCTGAAGCAAGTGACATATCTTCTCTGAGCCTCATTTGCTCCACCTGGGAGATGGGAATGAGCACTGTGACAGAGGCTGCTAGAATTTATCAATATCTAGGTTCACTGTGACACAGCCTGACTTGTACTTGCAATTAGATATGGTCATATGATTGGGTTCTTGTCCAGAGAATGTGAGCAGAAATGATGTGAGTCTTTTCCAGTTCCAGCTGGATAAAAATTTCCCATGTGCGTTCCTAGCTCTCTCTCCCCATTTGCCAACTGAAAAGAGGAATCCGGAGATCTTAGAGATGGGCCCGACCCCAAGGAGAAAGGATCCTGAGCCCCTGACCGACTACATGGAGCAGAGCTCCCCTGCCAGCCCAAATCACACGGGAGTGTGTCGGGGACAAGAAACAAGCTCTCACGGCACTCAGCCATGGGATTTGGGGTTGTCATCTTACCACCCCTAACTTCTCCTGAGTAATACGATCATCTACTTTGTAGGATTGCTGTGAGATTGCCCAAGCCTATGACCATTCCCAGCACGTGTGCTCCATACACAGTCACCATCAGCATAGAGATACTTATGCATTACTACAAGTCCTGTAAGAATGATGTTAAGCAATTAACCCTGGGCTTGGGGTGGGGGTCCTTTCGGGTCCTCAGTTCCTTTAGCTTATGCCCTGTTGACCACTGAGATCACACAGCGTTCGGGGTCCTGGGAGACCTGGTCTTCCTGGCAGAGTGGTTGCTCAGTGCAGGAGCCTGAGGGAAAATGAGAGCAACCTTGGAAACAGATGCAGTAGGCAGAAAGCGATGCGGTTGTCTCCAGAATACAGACGAGCAGAGAGCCCCACTTCCCAGAAAGCTCCTCTCTGTTCTCCCTGACCATGACTGATGTTCAGAATGAGAAGCCCAGACACAGCGAAGCCACAAGCCCTTCCCAATCAACCGCGGAGCCAGAGTTAAATGCATTAGAGGATGCTCTCGTTTTCTGAGAGCCAACCATCTTTGCCTGGATATATCCTATCCAGTAAGTCAATTATGTAGCCTCGTCACCTTAAGCAGAATACAACCTCCTCCAAACCAGATTCTACAAGTTGGCAGCCCAACTGTTAAAATTTGAGGCAGTTGCCAACTTATAAAAAACTGCAAGATGTCATATAAATTTTCAGATTTCTAGCATCTCTCTAATATTAATCACGTGACCTCATCATTCTAGACCCACATTTCCCAGTGGCAACAAGTGGTCGGCACTGAGCAGCGGCTGCCCTGTTATAAGTAATAGGTGTTATAATATTTGTCACAGTACCTACTGTGACATTTTGTCATTTATAAAGTATATTTTCATGGCTTATGCTATTTGCCTGTTTCCTGACTTTACAATCCTTAGGTTAATCTAGGGTAAGCATGACTTTGCCACATGGTAAAATTGTTGGTGATTATGATCATCTTTATGCCGATGATATTTGGCAAAATATTTATTTCTCCCAAGAAGATAAAATAAGGCTTCGTGGAGGAGGAAGGGCATTTCTGCTGGGCTTTGAAGATTTGGTGTGGGTAGGTGTAGAGACGTTGCAGACTGGGCTGCCAGGAAAGAGGGATATCGCGAGCCAAGGCCTGGAGGTATTTAGACACTCAGTGGGTAGAGGACGAGGATCATTCCATCTGGCGAGGACCCAGGATTCATAAAGAAGAGTGGCAGCAAGTCAACTTGGAAAGTCAACTGGGTGAGGCGGGAACACGGAGTCTCTGAGTCAAATCTACAAAGTTTCGACTACTTCTGAGCAAGGAGAGATTTTTTGAGCAGGAGATAACCAGGCTCAGAGCCGGTACTCGGAGAAGAATCCAGAAATGAAAGGGAAGTGGATCAGTGACCAGAGACCAGAGAGTGTCGCAAAGCCAAGGTCATGGCAATCAGAACACCAAGGAAACAATGCAAGGGGGAGGGGGTAAAGGCGGAAAACCTCTGGGGTTGGATAAGCAGGTGATTTGGGGGGGGGTAGGGCAAGAAACAATGGGAGGGCAGGAGTGGAGAGTTAGGAGAACGTGGGGCAGGAAAGGCAGGAGGAGGGAGTGCACCTTTGCCTCCTAAGGAGGATGCCAGGGGAGGACTAAAGAAAGGAAGCCAGGAGGCAGGAGCTCCTCCCAGAGCAGGAGGAGGGGTTACAGTGCAGGACCATTCAGCCTGGCCACCGATGGGCCCCGTCAGCTCAGGCTTCTGACAGTTAGGACTCCTCCATCTGTCCAGTGGACCTCCTGGGCAGGTTTCCTTTGCTCCGTGGATGATTCTGGCTCACGCACGAGGCCACCTTGGGGACTCCAGTAACACTAGCCTGACAGCTTCTCAGCTTCTACCTTTCATTTCCGATCCATCACCTGAAAGGCCATCTGCAACCACACTGTGCCATGCTGCAGGTAAAGGATGGCCCTCCCTCTGGTTTCTCCCTAGGATAGATTTAGCTTAGCAGCTGGGGTGGGTTCTCAACCCAAGACTCGGGAGAGTCCCGTACCTCTTCCCTGGGGCGAGTCTCTGGTTACATCACAGTTGTCAGGGTCACGCGGCCCTCCCAGATTCCAGGCACATCTTCCTTATGGAGAGCAACTGGAAAAGGGTGTGGCTGTGCAGATGGATGAAGATGGGGGGTTATCACTGCAGTCCCCCTGCCTGGAAGTGAGTGTCCAAATGGAAACTTCCTCATCTCTTCTGATTCACTCTTGCATCAAAATAGTTATTAACCAAGACCTTTCAAGTTTATGGATTCCCATGTGCAGTGACAGTAAAATCAAAGCTCTTACCATTCACTACAAGCCCGTCCATTAGCTGGTCCCTGACAGCTTGTCCGAACTCAACTGACCCCACCACCACACCGGCCATGTTCCAGTCACACCCACTGAGTACTCCTGCCTCAGGGATTGGTGCAGGTTGGTCCCTTTACCTGGAAAGTTCTCCACCCCAGCCTCACCCTTCTTGGCTGCCTGTGCCCATCCTTCAAGATTAGCTTCAGTGTCACCTTCCTGCACCACCTGACTCAAAATTGGACTCTTCTATCTCAGGTCCTTGAATTTATTCCTACTCAACCATTACCAAGAAGGCTTTCTTACTTGCCTGGATTGTTTGTTTTATCTGTCTCATCAAGTCCAGGGCAGGGACCCCAGCTGTCACCACTGTGTACTGTACACCTGTGTCCAGCACTTGATGCATAATGAGCATGCTATACATATATGAGTGAGTGAGTGAGTGAGTGAATGGAGATCTGGAATAGAACATTTTTTCCCCAGAGAAACTCTTAAAAATAGAGCTCAAGATACCAGATTTGTAGCTCAAGTTCCTGTATCCTCAGAGTCAACCCCATGTCCTCAGAATTTCTAGAGGCTTGGCTTATCAGAGAGAGCAATTTAACCAGAGCAGGATTACAGCATGTCTTTCCTCTTGTTTGGTGGGGGGCTGAGGAGTGGGACCAGAGAAACCATCCCAAAGCCTTCACCCGAGCATGTAGAGGAGCCATGGGATCTGATGGGGAGGGGTGAGTGCTGTTGACCCTAGAGATGGACTCAGGGGAGTTGAGCTCTAGCCCTGCTTTGCACTGTTCTGCTGCGTGTCCTTAGGAAAGTCTGTTGGAGTCTCTGTGCCTTGGATAAAGCAAAGATGATAATTCCCAACTTGCTGATAGAAATGTGAAGGTGAAGTGCACAAAGCTTCATGTTCAGGGACAACTGGGTCATTTTAGTGGGCTCCCCATCTTTCCCCTCTCCCTCCACCTGCTTTAGAGCATTCATGGCCACGGGCCGAGTCTTAGCAAGAGTGTTGTCGATATTTCTGTTTCAGACCAGGGGCTGCACCTACTGCAAGAGGATTTCCATCATTTACAAACACAGGTAGGATGTTCATTATTGGAATCATCTCTAAACCCGTGGTCAGACTGTGAAATGGTGTGAACACTGGCAAGCAAGGCCTCCAGAGTTGCCCATCTCTTCACTCCACATTCAACAACATCTCACAGGGGAGAGAATAAGAGACTCGAGTGTGCTGAGGATCCTCCAGGGCCCGGCCCCTCCGCTGGGAACATTTTTACAAACATTTCCTAGAGGAAGCCTATTATATTGCTATCATCATATTATCATCCCCAGCTTGCTGACGGACATGAGCAAGGTCATTATTCTACAGGTAAAGGAACGGAGGCCTGGGAGTTCAATGCCTTTATTCAGTACCTAACTTCTATACAAATGAGCTACTAAGTGCATGTGGGTCGGATGTCATGGGGACTGAGGAGTGGAGGCTCCAGCCCAGGGGAACACTGCGGAACTCCGAGTCACGCATCGCCTTTGACGACGTTGTGACGCCCAACTTCTCCCCTTCAGCTCTTCTCTTCACAAATGAACAGGGCGTGCCCAGGTTAGAACAGTCAGTGTCAAATGGAAGCTAAATGTTCTCCAGTTTCAGCTGCTCAACGTGCTTGCTCTTGGTTCCTAACACGGTTCCATTCCTGAGGCAGGCTTCTTCGTACTCATGAGACCAGAGATGATACCCGTGTTCCGAGTCCCGTTCCCCTGGTGTAGAAGATGGAACACCCTAGAAACACAGAGGCAAGAGCAAAAAAAAAGTTTTACTTAAAGGATAGAACAGAGACGGGGAGGGAGAGGGAGAGGGAGAGGCAGGTACTCCTCCCCAGAGGAGGGGGCTCCAAGCTGGTGCCTGAGGCAGTGGAGGAGCCCTGCCCCTTCTGTAGACGTCAGGTTTCCCTTGTTCTCCTGCCCTCTCCTCCCATCCTGCCTACAAGACCAAGCGACCCCAGGGTGGGGAAGGAGCTGACCGGGAAGACAGACAGGAAGGGAGCCACCCAGGGGATACTTATTAACAACTCCTTGTTGGGAGGAACAAATTCCCTGGTCAGACTGAGACCTTGGCAACAGGTTGGAGGAGGGGGAAGTGCTCCGGAGGTATTAGCATTTTATTTCATCTTGAATCAGCCCCCATCTTCCTGACCCAGTCATCCATCACCTGCACTGACTGTCCTCCCCCCCCCGCCCCCCCCACCGGCTCCACTCACAGCAACATTATCGATTTTCTGCTTTCCGCTCACTTTGATGGAACAATGGAAGCATGATGACATTAACTAGCTGGCATTCATTAGCACCTTGCTGCCTGGTGCCGTCCCCTGAAAAGCGTGCCACATGCATTCACACCTGCAGCATACCGCCTTATCAGGTGTTTCCCTGAAAAGAGAAATCCTGTTTTGACTAGTCCCCGGATGAGAACCCAGTCCTCCACTTTGAGGAGGAATTTTCCACAGATGAAGCTCAGCCTTCCCACATTTCAAACCTTGCTTCTTCCCTTCCCGTCTACAGACACAGCACCTAGGGTCAGGGTCAGGGTCAGAGTCAGGGTCTCCAGCCCTCACCTTGAGGGCTAGAGATAATGAGTGGATGTCCATGGGGTGGTGGGGTCAGGTGGGAATGCTCCAGAAGCCATCCCCACACTAGGGCAGCAAGCAGTAGCCTGGCCATAGGCACAATTAACTGAACCCATGAACAACCCACTGGACCTAACTAGATGCTTCCCTACACTCAAGTTCTACTTCAGCCAGATCTCTAAAACATCTCTCAAAGACCCTTGGCCATTTTAGTGCCACTTGACATGAAGGAAAGCATCAAGGAGAGAAAGTATTGCTAAATATTTTCCTTATGCAAGTTTAAAAATGTGTATATATGTGTGTAATACATATACATATATACATGTACATATATGTATATATATATTCTATGCAGCCCCATTGCGAGGGGTCCAGTAGGACCCAGAAGGAGCCTGTAAGTGAGCTGGTTGAAGCTTCATTGGGTGATGCACCTTTGCTCTCACAAATGAACTGAAGTCTCCTGGATTCTGTGTCTCGCTTGGAGTGGGCACTGTGGTAGCAGGAGTGGTAGGATCAATGGGGTGCAAATAAGAGAAGCGTAAGAAAGGCAAGGAAGTGATGCCAGCATGCAGAGGTCGGTACAGGAACCAAGTCATGCCCACCGTGTGTCTTTGTCAATAAAGCTTTATTGGAACACAGCCACTGCCCTTCATTCCTGTATTGTCTATGTGCTTGCACTGCACTGGGGGAATGGAGTAGCTGCAATCATCTTTTCCGGCTCACAGAGCTGCAAACATTTACTATCTGTCCTGTTTTACTAAAAAATTGGAGGATGTTATGAATCTTGGAGAAAAAGAACATGAGACAAGAAAAAGTCGGCCTTGTTCAGACTCTCAGGATTTGATTCTGGCTCATAATTTCATAGCTGTGTACCTTTGGGCAAGTTACTTAACTTTTCTGAGCATTAATTTTTCCTTCTCTGCAAGCAGAGGTAATAATTTTTCTATCATGAATTTGCCACAAGGATTAAAGAATCCCCTCAATGCAGAGTGCTGGCATAGAACCTGACATAAAACCAAGCTCAACACTTGTCATAGACTATTATTAGCTGACCCACAAAGATGCCAGTTTTGGGGTTAAAACATTATGTCAGCTCAGGAAGGAGGTTTGATGTGCGCTGTGAAGCCCTGTGGGTTCCTGCTGGTGCTTGGTCCCCTGTGGGGTTCTCCTTGTAGTCCAGAGCCATGGCAGCTGGCACGGCCCAACGCACTTCTGATGTGGTGGAGCACAGTTGTCTCTACAGGCACACGGCTTCTCATCGCAACCAAGTGGGGACCCTTTTCTTCGTAAGACCCTCTGCATTTTCCCAGAAGCAAGTAATTCTCCCACTCACTCATCCGTTCACCCCTGCCGTGTTCTTAGAAGAACCTCTGGATTTCCTAAGGACACATTTGCGGTGCAGATCTAGTTGCTAGGACGTTGCCACCTTGCTTCTCTTTTCCTGAGTCACGCTCCTCCACTCGGTGGATCACAGCGGTGGGGTTGACAGAACGAACCTTTTCAGAAGTAAATCTGTACCCGTTAGAAGGCTTTGGAGAAAATGTATCAGCTCTCAAATCCAGAAGGAGGCTGTTTCCAAGGTTGGATAATTATTTTGTGGCTCAACAGCAACAAGGACATGTTCCTTCCACTGTATTGGTTCATCCTCTTCAGCTGGCTCCCCTCAGGGTCCCGGTGTGGCTGCCCTAGCTCCACAATCACATGCTGAGAGCAATATCCTGAGCAGAAGCAGATTTTTATGAGGTCAATTGAAATTAAGCTTCAGGGTCCCTCAATTTCAAGGCCTAGTGATGGGCCCAAATGGCCATATACAGTTGTGACAGTTATAAAGATATATATATATATATTTTTTTTTAAAGGATGTTTCAAATTATATAAGTTTTCAGTTTCACAAAACCCAGACCCACCCCTGGTCCTAAGGCAGAAAAAAAAAGAACTCTCTTGCTTTGAATCCCTTCTCCAAGAACAAATAAAAGCTCCCTGTAAGTACCACCTCCTCCTTTCAACCTCTTTTTGTCTTATTGGTCAGCACTGTGTCTCATGCCCATGGATTAGTAGTTACTTGGCATATTGGCCCGGGTCTCCTAAGACACAGATTTCAGGACAGGGTGAAACTTAGGAGGGCTGTATCAAGGAGAATGACTGTGAGAGAAAACAGGGAGGGAACGGGAAGAGTCTACCAAAGGCACCTACCAAAGTCAAATGCAGTTTGTCACTGGGTGAAGGAAAGAGAGAGGGAAAGAAAGAAAGAGGGCGGGAGGGAGGGAGGAGGCTGGGTGAACACCTTCAACTTGGGAGCAGGTCTAAGGAAAGCTGCAAGAGGCCTTAGGAGAGGCCTCAGGCAAAGTCACCTGCAGGCGACAAGCCCGCGTAGGGCAGCGGTGGCTTTTAAAGCCTGGCAGGGCAGCTGATGTCCAAGGCCACTCCCTGGGGTAGAGGAGCACGTTCTCGTGGCTGTCACACTGAACAAGGGCCGTGAGCACCTGGAGACTGGCAAAGACCAGTGGAAGGTCACCCCTGGGCAGGGACGGGCAGAGGGCCTTGCCACCCAGAGCAGGGAGAAGGAGGTGAGGATTCTTCTCCTGGAGGGCAACGTGGTCTGCCACCCCCCCCCACCCCCCACATTTCAACAAGGTTCTTGGACCAAGAGCTGCCCATGAGCTCGTCCATCTCAGCCCAACCCAGGGCCGACTGGGCAGCTCCCTAAAGAGAAGCCTCCCCAGGCCCCAGGCCCAGCATGGTCTTTGCAGGAGAGGGAAGAAAATAGTTCCACTTTTCTTGTGCGTATCTTGACATTCATGATGGGCCTGTTCCGTCCTGAAGCCGACAGTGTGCCTTGGCCTACATCTTATTCTCCTGGACACCTGAACTTGTGACCGGGCTGTTTTCTGTTTTTACTTTTGTGGGAGTCTAAGTCTTGGTGTCCTGTGTCTCTTCTAATTTGGGTAATTGCATGTTGCCTGTTTAAAATCTCCCCCCACTGTTTCAATTAGATGAAGAGTTGCTCATGTTCTGCTTGGCAAATCAGGTAGCACAGCGCTCGGGGTCCTCTGGCTTGGAGGGGAGGTGGGATCATTAATTATGCATGAGGCCTGGCGACCTGCATCAATCATCTGGGTAACACTGTCCTACTCTTTTGATTATCTGGAAACCAAGACAGTGTTGCATGTGGCACAAGTTTGGATTAGTGCAGGGAACTCATAACTCACCTCTCTGTTTTCACCTTTGACTCTTACTCTCTATTTTCTATTCTTTTTCCAACATTCAGAGTGATCCTGATAAGATGCCATTCAGCTCATGACAGTCCACTCAAATCCTTCCTGTAGCTAACCAATTACTTCCGGGAAAAGTCCTTGATTACACTGATCGACAAGGCCCTGCATCTTGTCTTAGTCCGTTATTCACTGATAGGACAAAACACCTGAGGCGGGATGATTTAAAAGGAAAAGAGGTTTATTTAGTTCATAGTTTGGGAGGCTGAAAGTCCAAATAACATGGCACCAGCTTCGGTGAGAGCCCTCTGGCTGCATCACATGGTGGCTGTCAAGTAAGCCGTCTTGTGTTCTCTGCTATATCCTCCAGGCCTCGGTGAGTGCCTTGCACATAATACATACTCAATAAATGTTTGTCAGATGGGTAAATGGAACATAAAAGGTTTAGAGTTTTGCTGAACAACAGAAATCGCAAATGACACTGGCTCATTCAGGCCAGTCATGTGTGGCTGCACGGTGCCACCAGGGGCCCTGGGTCCCCCGGCTTTCCTCTCCACCATCTTTGGGAGGTGGTTTTTTTTGTGAGAGTTCTCACACACAGGATGCTCGCTTCACTTCTGGCCCCATCTTCATGTTCCAGGCCGCAAAAGAAGGAAGTGACTGGGACGATGAGGTGCCACCTAAATCAGGAAAGCAAAGCTTCTTAGAAATGCCCAGCACTCTTCTGCTGATATGTCTTTGGCCAGAACTGAGTCATGGCTACCCCCAGCTGTAGGTGAGGTCAGGAAATTTGGTCTTATAGCAGGATTCATTGCCACCCTAAAGAAAATCAAGATTCCAACTGTAAGGAGAAAGCAGAAATAGATTAGGGGCAGGTGGCTTACGGCATCTGCCACATCTAGCCTCTGTTTCGTTTTTTCTCTCAGCTACAAGAAGTCTAGAGGGTAGGACCCAGGGAATCTCAGGATCTGGGACAATACAAAAGGCAGAATTTCTAATTTTGACCAGAGGTGTGTCCAAAATTCCTGTGCGGTTTAGACACACGGTTCCCTGTGCTTGACTCATCCTCAGGTTTGTATCACGTTCACGCACTACTGACCCCTGGGCCTCAGAGTCATTGCAAATGTGGGTCAATGCTGAGCAACTATTTCTATATGGATTAACAGAAGAAGTGAAATGGATTCTGGGAAGTTTGTGCACACACACACAAACACACACACACACACACACACACACACACGCAGTATATTCATGTGGGAGTCTAAATACCTGTATCATTTATGGCAGGCTTTCTATACGCTAACAGAAGCATCTACTCACTTCTACAAAGAGTCCTGTGAAGGCAAAAATGGCATTCTCATTATGTGGCAAGGATTTTAGGAATCTCCATTCCAAGGCTTGGTACCCTTAAGAAAACTGTACAGGAGCTAAGAAATTGTAGAGCAAGACTTGAACCCCAGGCCACTTGATCAAGACTCTATGCCTTGATCACATTTACTCCTGTGACATTCAACAAATGTACATTTTGTGCTTACTGTAGGACAGGTACTATTGCAAAACTCATGTCACTATGTTGAGAAAACATTGCTCGAATAAAAATAATTTTGGCAGGTGAGGGTATACAAAGAAATTAAAATACACGTGCCCTGTTTTTATCTCTGTTTTTTAATTTCTGTAAGTTTTTCTAGTTAAAGAATACACCCAGATATATTCATTGCCACATGCTTATTCTAATTTTCTCGATTAGCTTCATTTACGTGCATACTATTTGTTTAATGAGTTTTTTTAATTACTTGAGATTAGAGAGTATGGCTTATTCATTATTGAGTTCCAATATTAAACTTGCCAGTGTTGCCTGAAGTTAGGACAATAATGGGTATATTGGGATCAATAGATGCCTAGCCAATGAAACAGAATATTAGGCAGGTTTTTTTTTTCATCATAAGCAACAGAAACCTGACCTGAGTGACTTGAGTAAGAAAGGGATTTATTGGAAGGATGGAGCTCACAACACATTTTATAACACATATAAAGCAACGAGCAAAGGTTATACAGAAAAAATACAGTCAGAAAAGATTGGGCCCATTCAGGGTGGTATGGCCCCAGACAAGGAACTATGGTTTGCGTAGAGGGGAGTGAGGGGAGGGGTGGGGTTGTGGGGATGGGAAGGTAGAAAGAGACAGACATTATTACCCTATATACATGTGTGATCACACTAGTGGAGTGACTCTGAACCATGTACAGCCAGAGAAATAAGAAGTTGTGCTTCATCTGTGTACTACACATCAAAATGCATTCTACTGTAAAATAAATAAATAAATAGATTTTTAAAAATGACTACAGCATAGTAAATGACCTGTAAGATACTAATAAACCATACTTGAAACAAAAAAATACTTGGCAGAATCAGAATGATCATATAATTGGTGGCTGAAATGAGAGACATAATTAGTAGTAGTGGTTTTATAGTTTCTCATTTTGCTGAAAATATTAGAATTTGAAACATTTTGTGTATTATATTTTTTTACATTCATGCTATTTATTAATGATAAATATTTACAAATAATATGTATGTTTCAATTTCTTAAATTAGGAAATGTTAAAAGTTAGAAAAAATACAGGCAATATTATTGCTGATCAAATAGCCAATGTCACTACCACTACCAGATGATTAGTTTTCTGTTGGTGGACACCAAAAGCTAATGTTCACTGCTAAACTATGGTATCAGCTAGGTTATGCTGCAGTAACAAACAGCTCCAGTGGTTAATTTCTCACTCTCATTATCCATGTCCCATTATCTGTTGCTTGAGATCACAGGTTCATGGAGGCTCCATCTCAACTCTACTTCCATGATCCCAGAGGCTGGAAAAAGGAAAAAATACAAAGCCAATTACACATTAGTTCTTAAAATTTCCTTCTGGGGCTGGAGTTGTGGCTCAGTGGTAGAGCACTCGCCTAGCACATGCGGGGCTCTGGGTTTGATCCTCAAAACCACATTAAAAAAAAATAAAATAAAGATATTGTGTTCAACCACAACTAAAACAAAATATCTAAAAATTTTAAAAAAAAGCAAAAACGAAAAACTTCTTTCTGGTGTAACACATGCTACTTTCTCCTCACACTTCACTAACTAAAGAAAGGCACATGCATGTCTGTGCCTAGTTTCTTAGAGGGCGAGTGATGTACAATTCTATTAATTACCCTAAAAGCAAAATGTCATATTTGTGATCAGTTTTGATGATTCCAAATACCACCTCCACCACAAATATTTACTAACTCTGAAATTTGTGTCACTCATTTAAAATTCAAAATCCTGGCACAAGGGTACCACTGACAAGGTTAGGTCATGCCCCTGCTTCATCAAGAAAGCATATGAGGGGCCGGGGATATAGCTCAGTTGGTAGAGTGCTTGCCTCACATGCACAGCCTGGGTTCAATGCCCAGCACCTAAAAAGAAAAAATGCATATGAGGAGAGGGTACCTAAAGGTCAATCAGAGGACCACTCAGATGACCAGATCCTTCCTCTTATATATCATCTGGAATCTGCACTACTCTGATATAGCCCACCTCTACCTTCTAAAAGGGCTAACCCCTAAGCTCTTCAAGTAACAGTGCCAGGTACTCAATCCGTATTTGTTTTCTAAAAACAAACAAACAAACAAAACCCCCCAAAAAATTAAAAAACAAATTATGTTTTAGTTAGTCTTGGGTCCTGAAGACACCTCTTAATACATATTTCCTGAAAAGTTTTTCTAGATTAAAATTTATTTTAAAAAAAAAAGTTGGGGGCCAAATAATCATGGAAAATGTAGGGTCCATTCAGTCATTCTTTAATAAGCAGCCTCTAAGCTGGTCAATCATGCCCATTTCTTGGCGTTCGTGCTCTTGGGTAATACCCTCCTCTTGAGTGAGTTGGTTTTATTGGCTCATTTCTAACATGCAGACTATGAGAACAGTGATGACATGTCATTCTGGGATTAGGTTATAAAAGGACTGTGGCTTCTTCCATCTTGGGAGCCCTCTCTTTCGCTCTGAGGGAAGCCTGCTGTCTGGCTGGGAGCTCTCCTTATAACAAGGAACCAAAGAAGCCAGTGGATTCTTCCCAAATGAGCCTTGAGATGACCATAGCGCAAACACCTTGATTGCAGCCTGTGAGATTCTGAAGCCGAGGTCCTATCTAAGCTGTGCTTGGATTCCTGACCCACAGAAACTGTGAGGTGATAAAGGTTTGCTGCTTTAAAACACTAAGCTTTAGGAATGAATCATTCTCTACACACCAACGGATAACTAGTATATTCTTTCATTCATTCAACAAATATCTAAGAGCACTCTCAGAAGTCCCAAGGATGTATTAGTGATCATAATAGAACTTACTTCTGCCCTTATAGAGTTGTTGAATTAAACACGTGTCTCTATGATGCAGAAATAAACAGAATTTTCAAGGCAAATATTCATTATGAATCTCCGAAAGAGGGACAAAGTGTTCAGTGGACCCCAAACTTGAAAACTATTTCTTTCCCCTCCGCATTTCATTGGGTTAATGTTTTGTGAAACCCACATTGGAAAATTGTCTATTAGCTAAATGAGTAAATGAATTAGACTCGTGATTTGAAAGGCTCGCGCTTCCCTGTAAAAAAGTCAGAGTGTGGCCCCCCTTTGTTCATTACAGCCTTAATAGCTGTTGTTCTCTTCCTGAACCCCATGCACACTTCCACTAATTTGTTTAGCAAACATTGACTGGCGATCTCCCATGTGGCGCACACCGCAAGCATCAAATTGTGGCTTGGACCATGGAGCTGCTGTGTTTCTCCTGAAGTATATTTGGACACTTGCGAACTGCTTCCTTTGGTGAGGAATGGTTTCAGTCACAATATTTGGGCAGACAGCAAAGCAAAGAAAGAATGGAGTTAGCAAACGTTCCAATCCAGGCCTCGCTGAAAACAGTGACGTGTATTGAAGGAAAGCATCACCCTCAAGGCTCCCTTGTCTGGAAGAAGCAGAGTTGGTATTGAAACAGTGCCTGGAACACTTCATTGGACCGTGTGTAAACTCTTTAAAGGGTGCTTGGCTCTGAAAAGGTCTTTCAGATTGAAATGAATTCTCGGCATGCCTTTCTCTCAACTACCACTGCCCTCCCACAACAGCCTCCTCCAGAGCTTTTGTGTTCCAGTCTAGTGGGTAGCAAGTGTTTCCTATCTCACATGGAAAGCAGGGGAAGGGACACTTCATCTAGGATACATTGAAATGGCAGCCCTGTTTTGTCTTGGGTGCAGGGCTTCAGGGGAATCCACGTGACATTCCCACCCAGACTGAATGAAATAGTGAATATCCCAGGGAAGCAGAAGAGAAGAAATAAAAACATAGGTACTAATGAGACATAAAGGAAGGACAAGGAAATAAAATTTTAAGTCAAAAGTTCTCTGTATTTTTCCAGGCCTGTCTTTCTCAAATTCCTGGGGAATCTGTAAATCTTAAAGTTATGGATACCTTGTGTACAATTAATTACCCCCCCCATAAATAGATTAAGTAAAGACAGATATAGTATTTTGAGAAACCTATAATTTAGGGAGACTTTCCAGTGCGATCTACCAATCAGATAATGAAGACCACATCAGCCAAGGGGCCCAGGATTGACCAGAACACCATAAACCATCTTGAGATCACCAGACTGATATCATTCCCACCTACCTTCCCACATCTATCTCTCACCGAGTTTTCTTGTAAAGAAGAGCTGGTAACCCTGAAAAGATGGCCCACATTCTCCCTTGAATATGTTGTCTGCTTTCCTAAATAATCCTGCCTATGCCTCCTCTGCCTGGTGTGTGCTGAAATTCTTTTCCATCCCATAAGCCAGCCACCCTGTTGGTCCTGGGTGGAGCTCCCTGGTCTCTCTGGGAACTCCTTGGAAGCTTCTGCAGAGACATCTCTCCTCCCCTGACACCAGAAGCAGCCTTTAAGTTGACCACCTCCTATTTCTATCCCTGGAAGACATTTAAGGTCTGGTTTAGAAGTAAAGCGGCACTGGTGTTGGCCAAGGTGAGGGAAAGTGGGACGGATTGAAGATAGAAAAGTAAAATGTGAAGATTTCAGATAAGATAAAAACAGAGGGTAATGTTTATTCTCTTCAGAACAGGGCAGACCTTTCTAAACTCACCAACCTTCAGGGGAAGAAGCAACCAATAGAGATAGTAGGAAACTAACATCTGGTGATACCTTGATAATGAGAGCCATGGAAACTGACCTGCAAGATGTGTGACAGAGAGAGAGTTAAGTGTTGAAATTGTCTAAGTAGTTCATCAAAATCAATGACCAAAAGACACACAGGTTAGGGGACAGAGAGAGAAAAATAAAATAACAGTGAATTATCCCAAGCAAAGTTATGGAAGACTTAAGAGGGGAAAAGAAAGAAAAAACTTCCAGGGCAATAAGATAAATATGAGACTCTGTCGCCAATACTGAAAAGTGTCATTATAGAGGAGATGACAGATGGGTACAAGCTTCGGATTCAGCATCCATGGGTGCTGCTTCCTGCTTAGGTGACCTTGGGGAAGCTGCTGAAACTCAGCCTGTGTCCTCCATTATAAGGTGGACATAATGGGGTTGACCCAGGGGTAGGCAAGTTGATAGGTGTCATACATCTGGAACTGTGGCTGCCACATCAGGGTAGGTGTATAAGTATTAGTTAATATTCATCTTATTACATACATGAACATAAAATGAGGATGATAATAAGAGTTGAGAAAGGATTGGAGACGCAGGTGGTCTTGTACTGCTAGAGAGGTAGAATTCGTCTGGTCTCTTAAAGGCAGTGCAGCAGTGGGCCATCAGCTCTTAGCATGCTGCTTTACCTTGGACCAGATTCCACTATAGTATTTTTTTCCCCAAGCAAATAAGAATTCACATACATAAACAATAGTTGTAAAGACATGTTTTTCCCAAGAGCTGTGGACATGTATGCAACACTGCAAAGAATTTAAATGTCCAATAATAGGTTCATTGAGAAAATGATCGGATAAATAAATTCCATTCAGTAGAATTCTATGTAGTCATTACAAATGAGGTAAGGAAAACCACTATAAAGGATATTTAGGAGACAATTAAAATATGAATTATATACTATTAGGTAACATCAGTGCTACTCCTTGATTGTGACAATCGGACCTTGTAGGGTAATGTAGGCTACATACTGAGGTGTCATGATGTCTGTAGCCGACTCAGTGCAGAGGAAAAGGGGTGCTTATAGGCAACATGCACATGTGCATGCGTGCGCATGCACCTGCAGAGAGAGACCAGGAGAGTGGACGCTGGTAATGGTCAGTGTGGGTTGGGGGAGGATAGGACGTTATCAATCCACTTTTCTGTTCAGAAGTTTTCTAAATAAAAAGTTGGGGAAGTGTAAGAAAATATTTAAGGACAGGGGAAAAGTGCTATGCTTTAATAAAAAGAGGAGATTAGAAATCAGTGTATCCAGCAGGATCCATTTCTGATTAAAAGATTGGGATTAGATACAGAACTGGCACCTGTTGGGCCTTGCCTGCACACCAGGCTAAGTACCTACAGGTACTGCCTCTACCACTGTAATATGTCTCCTTTACCTATAGAAGGTTAGGAGGCATTATAATTTCCCACACATAAAAAATTAATAGGTGGAAATTCAGAGGTTAAAATGCATCTACAGATCACACCGCCAGCCACTGACACTTAAATGTGGGTCTTTGTGACCTATACTTGCAACCATTGCTCATGACACAGAAAATAAAAGCAAAAAGCTGCTGTCACTGCTGACGATGACATTGATTATAGCTAATAAATATTGGTAAGGACTGTAATGAAGGCACATGTTCAATGTTTTAAAGAAACAGATCAAAGGAAGGGGCCAGTTCTACAGGGCAGGACAGGAGGAGCGAGGTAGTTCTTACAGTTGGGTTGGGCTTTGAAGGATGTGTAGGAGTAAATAGGAAAAAAAAAAAAAATTAAAGTGACATCAGTGAGTACACAGAACAGCATGAGAAAAGACACTCACTTATTTTAGGAACTACAGTTGGTGTTAGGGCTTGCAGGGCTGGTGGCCAGAGCAGGACGGCAGCCATCGAGGCTGGACAGCACTACTCTTCCTGATAGTGACAGGACTTGATGTAAACAATGAGTCCGAGTGGAGGGGAGCCTGGATAGGGGGTGAGACCAGCACTGGGGAGGACCAAGTCAGAGGCTCTGGGGAACAGTGAGGATAGCAGGTGACCAGCGACTTTTCCAGGGTAAGGATATGGGAATGTGATGGGACACAAGTGAAGTGTCCTCTGAAAACCTGTGGCATTGAGCTGGGACGCTCCATGACAGATGCGTCTTGCAGTATGATAATTTACCTACCCACATCTTGTCCTCCTGCGCTGGCGGCTTGCTTACCTGCACTCACACCCACACCTGCCTTCCATTGCTCTGCCTGGTCTACTTTATGTCACTCCCTCACCCTCCCCTACTGGGTAGGTTTAGCCAGTGGGGGACACTGGCAGAAAAATGAGGAGAGGCAGAGAAGAGAGCCTGGGGTTCTCTGTCTCTCCCTGTCCACTCCAGGTATGTCCTGGCAGCAGCTGCATCTTACCTATGAATCCCCCAGTGCCAAGTAGCCCTTCCACCATGGAGCTACCCACCCTGCTCAGCCCCCGCTGGTCCTGCACCCTATCAGGCAGCTTGGCTTCTGGGCTCTGGGAACACCCTCCCCTCCATGGCCTCCACGAGGGATCAGGGTGGCAGGGGCTGTCTGCTGATGGGAATTTCCAGTGGCTTCCTCGCTGTCACATGGCTCAGCTTTCCCATCCTCTCTCCCTGATTCTTTGTCTCCTGTAAGTTTTCTTTAGTTGCCAACGGACACATTTATTTTTATTTATAGGCGGTGCTGAGGGTCAAACCCAGGGGCTCACACATGCCAGGGAACCAACCTCAGCCCCTGTCTTCTGTTATTTCTAGAGTGGTTTCTATGCCCTGGCTGGACCTGTGACGGATGTACGTCCCACCTACAGCAGAAGTTCCTGATGGGCAAGAGATTCTCTCTTCCGTTTTAGAATTCCCCAGAGATCACGGAGCAGTTACCCAAGAAATACCTGATAGATTCCTGGCCTTGGATCTCACTGGCTCACCTGTGTGGGAGCAGAGAGGAGAAGACAAGAGAAAGAAGAAGGAGTTCTTGCTGTGACGAGGTGCTTTGAAGGCACCGCTCTGGGTGCTGGAGATAGAGCAGTGACTTTGCCTTGCAGAGTTCACATTTGAACAGAGAACCTGTGCCAATCAGCCACCAGGGTGGCCCATTTTTCTTAAAGCCACTTGGGTTCCCCATTGGAGAATCTGATTAGGATTAGTGGAGAATTTCAGGTGGAAAGTACCATAGTAGAATCATTTGGGGAGCAGGTTCTGTGCTAAGACACCTGTTCTTCCGCTTCCGCATGCCTTTCTTGAGTTCCTACTATGTGCTAGGTGTCGGGATTTATAGCACTTAGCAAGACAAATTGGCTGGTGTCTTCATGAATCGTGTAGTCTGACTGGAATCAAAGACCCTACATAAACACTATGAATGCAGAATTAAAAACCAGGACACACGTGCCACAGAGGAAGCTCTGGGAGATCTCGTGGCAGAGGAACTTGAACTAGTCTGGGGTTTTAGTGGTCAGGTAAGGCCTCCCCAGGGAAGTGAAGTTTTGGCCCAGCCTTGAGAGGCCAGGTGGGTTGGGTAGCAGGGAATGTTCTGGAACCATTTTCATTTGCCATCTCATTTAACCCTCATACCAGAGGGTTCAGAGACCCAAGAAATGCCTGTGCTGTTTTCTTACTGTTCCCCTAGTGCTCATCACCCACATTCTCAGACTTTAACAGACCAGATTGCTAACCGATAATGAACTTGGAAAGGTCAGCATCTCCTCCCGAGTCTGTCAATTAAATAAACTGACCCCCTATAGAATAACTCCTGGCAGAGCAGAAGGCTGCAATTTGATGTAGCCATTATGATTGTTCATGAATATTCTACTTCACTTTCTATTGTACTTGCCTATTTTTTGGAAGTTACATGCAGTCATATAACTGGCTTTGGCCAATGAAATATGAACAGGAATGATGAGTGCAGGTAACTTCCAGGTGAAAACTTTAAAAGTCAGTGTAATTTTATGTCCCTCTGTGCCTTTTTTGACTTTATCAGCTTTGGGAACCTCTTCCAGTTTGTTTTCAGCACCCTGGATTCCTAAGTGAATCCTGCTAGTAGAGTAACCTTATGACCCACATTCTACATTGTAACCTAAGAAAGAAATAAACTTTTGCTGCATTCAGCCACTGAGCTTTGAGAGTTGTTTGTTACTGAAGCATAACCTCGTCTATCCTGACTAAAACAGGATTGCGTGTTTTCCCCTCTTCTCAGTGATGAATGACCAGTTACTCTCAAATAGGCCAGGCACATTACATACATTATGTTTATGAACTTTCCTAATACTTTGAGATACATGTTATTTTCCCAGTTTCATAGGAGTCAAAAGTAAGCAAGAAATCAGATAAAGTGGGAAACAAACTTTGAACACAGGACAGACTAATTCTGATGTGAATACTCTTTCTACTCACTATACGGTGTTTCCTGGCTCCCAGGGAAGAGGAGCAGTTACGAAGCTGAGAGAGAATATATATTTTCTTGGATAATACCATTACAGCTTTACATACAATCTTTAGGCCCTAATGCCAGCAGGTGAGTTGGCTTTGAATGACTGTGGCCCTGTCTGCCTTTCTTCTCCTAGTCAACTTTTTTTTTTTTTTGAATCTAAGGAAGTTTGAAATGTCAGCTCACCAGGATCTCCTAACTGCGTTTGAGATTCAGTCCAAATTCCTTAAAATGCTCTCTGGGCCTCTCTACTGGCCTGTGCCTCCTCTTCAGCCTCATTTCTTACCAGTTGCTTCTTCAACTCTGAGCTCAGCAACACTGAACTTCTGCCAGTTCCTCCAAATGGCTGGATTCTTTGGGGTCCTGGGACCATCACACGTGTTCTCTGTGCTTTGCGGAGTATTTTTCATACGTGGTTAATTCCTACTCATCCTGAGAGTCTGAGAGTCTGTGTCACTTCTTTCTGAAAATCATCTTGACTCACCTGACCTGGGTGAGGGACCCTCCTTGGAACTCCCAGAGTCCACTCAGTGTCCCCATTGTGGTCCCAGGCGACCTGGAAGGGAGTGGACTTTGCAGCTGGAATTTCTGGGTTAGAATTCTGTGTCTGTAACTCCATAGCCCTTTGATTTTGGGTGAATGACTCAATTTCTTGAAATCTCATCTATAAAATGAGGATGTTGTGGGATAGGTATGCGCGTGAAGTCCTTAAAACAGTGCCTTCCACAAAGCGTAATCTCAATAAGTGTCAGAGAAGGCAATGATCAACATATTAATGGCCCATCACCTGTGGATAGAATCTGGGGATCAGCAAACCCCAGATATTAAGATACTTTATACCAATTGCATATAAATAATGTCCATATGCACACACGTACTTTTCTAGTGAGACTTGATGGCTTTACAAGTTTGTTAAAGGACACATGACCCCCAAGACGTGGAGGAAAGCTGCTAGGAGAGCCAGGTTCGCACAGGGATCCACTCTGAGCACCACCTGATGTTAACAAGTGCAGCTATATCCTTACATAAGCAAGAGAGCGGGCCATTATGTTGACATTGTGCTTCTCTTGTTCAGGAGAGGGTTCAGAAGTGGGTACGTGCACCCTTTCTGTTTTGTAGCAGAAGGAAATAGGGGCTCCTTTATAATCTTTGACTCCATAATAGAGTCTTCTGTATACAAAAATGCTTGGTGAAGGGATCATCGCTGAGGTCCACACGCACACGTGTGCATTTGGAAACAGCTGATGTTTGCAAGGGACCTGCTCAGAAATGATGTGGTGAAACGTACACCATCCGTCCATTCCTGTGTCTAATCCTCAAACTTCCCCTCTTCAATATTCATTGCCCTTGTCACTCTTATGAGCATCTAATTTTCAGCTAAAAGCAGGACCAGAAGGAAAGTGGAGTTCCCATGGCTCCCTACAAGCCAGCATTGTGCCTGTGCTGTCCTTAGAGTCGGTGACACAATACAACCTTATGCAAACCTCAAAGTGGAGACTTTGAGGGGTGTATCATTGCTAAACCCAATAAAGGATGAAGAACAGAGGCCCAGCTAGGTGCAGAAAGGCTGAGGAACTTGCTGGAGGTCATAAAGATAGTAAGTACAGGAAAAAGGCTCCAAAACCAAGCAGCATTGCGTGGTTCAATCCTACATGATAGACGCTCAAAAAACACATGATGAAGAACAGAACTGAACAAGTGTGTTCAGCTGAATGAAGCTCGTCTGCATTACCGTTGCTGAGATATCGAATGTGCTCACTTTTTAATTCCTGGAGTGCTGAAGGATGAAGTATTATGTTAGCACTTTGATTGACAGGAAGGATTCAGAAATCCTGGGTAGAAGATTATTTTATTTTCTTTTGAAAATAACTATATGGCTCAGGTAAAAATGAGGCTGTTTATTGTATAATAGTTCCAATGTTAAAAAGAGAGACAAAGAAGAAAGCATCAGAAATAGGACTAGAATAAACAAAACTCCCTTTAAAAAAATCACCAGAACGCCATTGAACTACTTATATCTATTATTTCCATGTTTTCAGTCAAGATTATATGCAAAGTTAGCTGTATATTGAGCATTCTTTTTTGTAAATGGAATAT
Source organism: Ictidomys tridecemlineatus (assembly GCF_052094955.1). NCBI lineage: Eukaryota > Metazoa > Chordata > Mammalia > Rodentia > Sciuridae > Ictidomys > Ictidomys tridecemlineatus. The sequence goes on along the minus strand of NC_135482.1, from coordinate 13,643,836 downwards.
TTTATTTATTTTATTGGTTCTTTTTTAAAACAAACTTCTACACCAATAGTTTGTAGAAATGAAGGTCACCATCATTATTCTTCGTAGCTGCTTAATAGTCCTTTGTATGAATGAACTCTAATTCATTTCATTTGTCCTTATTGAAAGCTATTTGGGTTGTTTCCCAACATTCTACGGTAAAAGGACATTACCAAGAGCATCCTATATACTCTTGAGAACAACAAGGATCCCTTTGAGTAATGTAAGAAGATATGGTTTCTGGGAAGTCACAAGGAACATGCAGTGTGATTTTAGATACATATTAGCAAACTAGTGTCCCAAAAGATTGCCCTGATTTATGTTCTGTCACTACACATTTTTAATCAAGACTGAATTTTTAAAAAATAACTTTTAATCTGATAGGCAAAATAACTGCAGTTATTTTTAATGTTTTATGTTTACTTTCTCTTTGCATTTCTTAGAAGATGGCGTATGTAAGACTTGTTGTTTTGAAGCATTATTTAGGTATAAAAAGGTTCAACTCAGTATTACTTAAATCTGTTAATAAGCAGAAACAACCAAATGGGGAATCTATATACCAATTAATATATAAACATACAATACAATAATTTTTAGTCACACAAAATATTTTGGATGAATATTTAATCACTTGGGGGAAATGGCTGTACTATAAAGTTTCAGAAATTTTTTTGAGGAAAAATCAGAATGCAAAATAATTTTACGGAATAATCCCAATTGTGTTTTTTTTTTTTTTTAAAAAATACACATTCAGAAGAAAAAGTCTGGGGAAAAATTTAAAAGACTTGAAGGCAACACGACTTGTTGATGTTGGTCATCTCCATGAGGTAGGATTCTGAATGATTTAATTTTTCTTCTCCTTCCTCCTCTTCTTCAACTGAATTTTCCAGTAGCGTGGGGCTAATTTTGACATTGGTTGGTGTGCTTTTTCATCATTAGCGTTTGGGGTCACGCACCTTCAGTTGCTTAACAGCATCGCAAAGGGTCTACTTTTGGAAACTAGTCAGACGCTTGTTTTGGTTTTCCAGTGCTAAGGAGCATGTTCATCAGCACTGACACTATGTTAGGGGCAAGATCTTGCGTTTAGGAGAATGCCATCTGGGAGGGGAGAGAAGACAGGCACAGGACAGGCAAAGTCTCCTAGAGGAAGGGGCACTTCCTCCTGGCCTTGAAGGATATTATGTATTGAATTATGTATTTCACATTTGCTGATGTTTCCAACGTACTCCATAAGTGTTTATTGCAAAAACAAAAATCAGATGTAAAAAACACTAACAGGTATTTACAGAGCTACTGTCACAGGTGGAACCTTGTGCTAAATCTATGCATGGAAAGATCTTATTTAATCCCTGCAACCTTATCAAGTGGGTGTGATGAGGGGGGGGGAGTTTCAAAGGCAAGAAAATAAAGGTGCAAAGAGATCGAAGGAGTGACCTCAGAGTGTGTGATGGGGAAAGCGGCAGAGGCAATCCTGGAATCCACGTTGACCTAGTGCCACAGAAGAAGATGAATGGATTCTAAACCCACTGCTTTCAGCTTTTCTCTGCTATATATGAGGCTTTTCCTGCTTCTCTTGCTATCTGTGAGCCACCGAGAGGCTGAGAGGTTGTCACCCAAGCCACATCAACACATCGGTGGTAATGGAGGCACAGGGTAGACGAGATCCCAGGGAAATGTGCAGAGAAGGGAACAGGGCCCTGGAAACAAGCCCCAAGCAACAGGGAGGGGGAACCTACCCCTGTCTAGACTGGAGGAGAGCAGGCAGCATCAAGGAATATTGTCCAGTGGAGGCAGCCAGAGCTGAGTCTCGGAGGATGAGAAGGAAGATGTTTACCAGGTAGAGAATGTAGGCTGAGGAAGTAGCACCTGCAAGGGCCCATCAGATACATCAGACAAGATACTAACCTGGAAACCCAGCAAGCACATGCAGATGGCTAGAGCCTAGGATGCGTGTGTACATGCGTGTGTGTGTGCATCTCTATGTGTGGTGCAACTGTGTGTCTCCTTGAGCACGTGTGTTCAGAAGCCTGGAGAGGAGCCACAGAGGAAGGCAGGATTCAGTCCATTAAAGACCATCTAAGTTGGGCACAGAGTGAGATCCCCAACAGTCAGGTCACCTGTAAGGCAATGGAGAACCTTTGAATTTTTTTTTTTAATTTTTAGTTGGACACAATGTCTTCATTTATTTTTTTATGTGGTGCTGAGGATCAAGCCCAGCACCTTGTATGTGCTAGACGAGTCACATCTCAGCCCCCTTTGAATTTTTTTGATATAAGTGTTTTTGAATGACAAAATGAGAGCTGGGGTTTTGGAGGTTTATTGGATTGGGTAGTTTGGAGAAAGAAGAGGCAGGAGACGTGACCAATTGGTAGAAAATAATAGTAGTCAAAGTGAAAGATGATGAGAATGTATTAGGATGGTAGGTATAGGTTGATTTGGGGCTCACAGATATGGAAAAACATTAGATAATCCACCGGTTTCCCTCCCAACCCCAGTTATTGAGGTATGATCGACAATATATATAATTCTTAAGATGCACTACACAATGTTTTGATGTATGTATACATTGTGCATGATTACAACAATCAAGGTAATTAACATACCACCACCTCACAGTTACCTTTTTTTCCTGTGTATGATGAGAAAACTTAAGCTCCACCTTCATAGTAAATTTCAAGGACACATCATTATTAACTGTAGGCCTTACATTAGGTCTCTAGAACTTATTCCTCTTTTAACTGAGAGTTTGTATCTTTGTATCTCACTCCAAGCCCAGCCTCTGGTAACCACTATCCTGCTGTTTAAAAAAAACCAAAACATAAAGATTCAGTTGCAAGTGAGATTATGTAGTATTTGTCTTTCAGTACTTCATATGGTCTCAAATGGTGGCATTTCCTTCTTTTTAAAGGCTGAATAATATTCCACCATAACTATCTTCTTTATAATTTCTTTATCCATCCATCTATGCACATACACGTAAGTTGTTTCCATATCTTGGTTATTGTATGGTGCTATAATGGACGTGGGAGTGCAATCAGCACTTCCAGATAGTGACTTTATTTCCTTTGGATAAATATCTAGAAGTGAGACTGCTGGATCTTAGGGTAGCTTTATTTTTCTTAAAAGGAATTTCTATATTATTTTATTCAATGGCTGTAACACTTTACATTCCCAACAACAGCCCATTATGGTTTTGATTTGCAGTACCCTGATGGTTAGTGATGCTGAGCATCTTTTCATATACCTGTTAAACATTCAAACAACAGTTTTAAAGCATGTCCTTCCTTCCTTCACCAATTTACAACAAATATTCACTGAGCACCTATCCTATGCCATGCCTGTGCACAGCAAACCTCTAGCCCAGAGTAGAATCCCGACAAATAAGCAGACTGTGACAACCTAGAGTGGCAACATCCACCACAGAGAGGGGTGAGGGTAACTGGAAGCACCATGCTACTTTGGGAAGATTTGAATGGGCTTACTGTAGGAGAGGACTTCCAAACTGAGAGGCACTGTGTGGGGAGCTGGGGATTCCCATGTAAAAAGACTTTTCTTGCTAGGGTGCATGCATGGGGACCCACAAATAAACACGACAATGCCATTTGTCACAGAAATGCAGCTGGCTAGCTGGAAGAAGCCCCACCAAAACTTCCAAGTGATGCACGAGTCCTCCCTCCAGGACCCCACCCAGACTTTGAAGGATGCGCACAGGTTTCTCCTGCTTGTTGGAAGCCAGCAAGCAAACAATGCAGCAACCCAGTTAGCGAAACCCCTGGCGTCCATCGCCCCTGGTCCCTTCTCCCCTCTCCTGGCTTTCTTCCTTCCCCCATGGAGCAAAGAAAGCTCCAGAGGTTTGGGTACCTAAAGTGGGGGATAGAAAAAGGAAAGAAAAACAATCTCCAAGTATTGATTTGAAAAGGGAGCGTGAAGTCCAAAAGGCAGGGGCCGAAAATGACCCTCAGGGAGACTCTGTGAACCGCTGAGGGGAGCACACCTCGGTTGTACAGTCACCTGCCAAACCTATCACCCTCCCGTTCTGGTACCAGAGCCGGAAGCACGAGGGGCCGGGACAGCAGCAGCAGCAGGGCGGCAGCTTTTGCGTCTTTATGCTCCCGCGGATCCCCCAATTCCTAGGCCGCCGCTCCCCACTTCCTGTGGCCTTGGTCAGGGCCGGGGGCGTGTCTGAGGGGCGGGGCCCGTGGTAAGGAGGATTTTTTTTTTAAGGGCAAAGTAATTAGCATCCTCCAACATCATTGGCTCCTCGCCTTTCCTGCTTTGCATATGCCCGCCCAGCTGGCTGCCCGGGGTTTGCTGAGGTTCAGCAGGGTTTGCAGCGGCCTTGGCAGCCGCGGTGCTTCAGTGCGGGGCGGGCGGGCACCGAGAGAGCTGCGGCCGCGAGCTGGGAGCCAGCTGCCAGCCGAGCTGCTGCTGCGGCGGCACCTGGGGCAGCCTCCATCCTACCGACACTGTAGACGCCGCCCGGCAGCTTCTGCACCCATTCAGGCCCAGGAAGGACCAGGCCAGACACTTTTTATTTTGGATGAAAGGGGCGAGTTCCGGAGGGAGCTTCCCTCCTGGTCTGGCTCGCTTTTCAGTGCGCCCCAGCTCTGGCCCAGGCTCTGGAAGATGACTCCAGGGTCTGCCCTGTGCACTTCAGCTCCGGGAGGCAGCCGAAAGTAGTGACACTTGGTGCTGGTAACACCTGGTGGAAAAGTGAGCCGAGGTGGCGCGGAGCCCCCTTGCCCCACAAACCCGGGCGCCCGCTGCTCCTTCCACTCGGCTCCCCGTCGGCCGCAGCATGAAGTGGCGCAGCGATGGCCAGGAGAGGTAAGAAGCCCGTGGTAAGAACGCTGGAGGATCTGACGCTGGACTCGGGTTATGGTGGCGCGGCGGACTCGGTGCGCTCCTCCAACTTGTCTCTGTGCTGTTCCGACTCGCACCCGGCGTCCCCGTATGGCGGGAGCTGCTGGCCGCCTCTAACTGACTCCATGCACAGCCGGCACAACAGCTTTGACACCGTCAACACTGCCCTGGTGGAAGACTCCGAGGGGCTGGACTGCGCCGGCCAGCACTGTTCGCGGTTGCTGCCGGACCTCGACGAGGTCCCCTGGACCCTGCAGGAGCTGGAGGTGCTGCTGCTGCGCTCGCGGGATCCCCGGGCAGGCCCAGTGGCACCCGGCAGCCTGCCCAAGGACGCGCTGGCGAAGCTATCGATGCTGGTGAGCCGGGCGCTGGTGCGCATCGCCAAAGAGGCGCAGCGCCTGAGCCTGCGCTTCGCCAAGTGCACCAAGTACGAGATTCAGAGCGCCATGGAGATCGTGCTGTCTTGGGGCCTGGCGGCGCACTGCACAGCGGCGGCGCTGGCCGCGCTGTCCCTTTACAACATGAGCAGTGCTGGCGGGGACCGCCTGGGCCGCGGCAAGTCGGCGCGTTGCGGCCTCACCTTCTCTGTGGGCCGTGTGTATCGCTGGATGGTGGACAGCCGCGTGGCCCTGCGCATCCACGAGCACGCCGCCATCTACCTGACTGCCTGCATGGAGAGCCTCTTCCGGGACATCTACGCGCGGGTAGTGGCCTCCGGGCTCCCCCGGAGCTGCAGCGGCCCGGGCTCGGCCTCCAGCTCCGGCCCAGGCCCGAGCTCAGGCCCCGGTGCTGCCCCCGCGGCGGATAAGGAGCGGGAGGCGCCCGGAGGGGGAGCGGCGAGCGGCGGCGCCTGCAGCGCAGCCAGCAGCGCCAGCGGGGGCAGTAGCTGTTGCGCCCCGCCAGCTGCGGCCGCCACCGCAGTCCCGCCGGCCGCCGCTGCAGCCAACCATCACCATCACCACCACACGCTCCACGAGGCGCCCAAGTTCACCGTGGAGACCCTGGAGCACACGGTCAACAACGACTCCGAGATCTGGGGGCTTCTGCAGCCCTACCAGCACCTCATCTGCGGCAAGAACGCCAGCGGTAAGTGGTGGCGCGGGTGCCTCTCCCTTCCACCCAACTCTGCTAACTCTCGGCGCAAGTTTGCCTCGCGTCCCCCTCCCGCGTTTTCCCGGTCACCAGCCACTGCCCCAAGCTTTTGAGGGGGCGGCGGCGCAGGAGGCGGCCAGAAACGCGCGCGTTCTTCGCGGTGTTGGAGATCGCGTACTTGAAGCCGCCCAGGTTCCGGAGCGCCGGGTTCCGCCCCCCACCCCAGGGGCGGGGCAGCGGCTGTCTGCTGTGGGCGAAACCCGACACCATTTTTCAAAAAGCGGGTTTGAGATCTTTTGCACCTGGTGCATATCTTCTTCCAGAACCCTGTTTGGCTCTTTAAGTTGCCCCATTCCCGTGCCCACAGGTTTGACTCTTTAGGACTCGGGAGGAGGCGCGTTCCTCTCTCCCCACCCAGTTCTCTATTTGGCCCAAGACCTGGCCCTTCCCACGGGGGAAGGAGGGTCGGCGGCGGTAAAGGCAGAAGGGTTAAGAGCTGGCTCGGCCTAGAAACAGAGGGTGAGCGAGGAGACGGGTCTGTTCAAGTTTTTCCCGGGCAGTTTTTTGGGGGATCAGAGCTGGTGATGGTGGGGGATGCTGAGCGGTGGACAAAGCCCTCAATTCCGACCTCCCAGGTCTAGCCGTCTAAGTTCCCTCCGGCAGGGATCTGCAGCTGTCACCACTGGGCTGAAGGAGCGCCACACCACGAGGGACCCAAGCAGGATGGTGGTGGGGCGGGGTTCGGGAGGGGGTTATCAGCTTAGGGCGTCGCTTCCCGCGGGTCCTTCTTCGCACCGCCCTGTGCTGGAGGCCGCAGCTGCTGGGTCTGAACCCGCAGTTCTGGTGGCGGAGGGGGTGGGACCCGGGCCCTTGTTTTTTGAGAGCTCGCGCTGGCGGTCCTGCCTGTCTGAGAAAGCCGGGGCTAGACACTTCAAAGCTTCAATTTTCCACAGGAAATGGTAGAAGCGTAACTGGAGACTCGAAAAGCGAAATAAAACTTTGTTACATATTCGGCGGTTTGGCCGGAGGTTGCGTGGTTGGAGCAGAAATGCAGTCTCTCTGGGCAGATTTCATTCATGTTGCTGCCTGTCTGTTTCCTGGGGGCTGAAGGAGAGATGCAGTGGGCGCGGCTAGGCCTCTGGGGGGGCCGAGTGTGCACATGCGAGTGTGTGCATGCGGTAGATGTGTGCCCCTTGTGTAAGTACCCTGGGAGTGTGCGCAGGAGCGAGCAGGCGTGCAGGCGCGGGGCTCCAGCTGAAACCTTTTGGAAACGACCCTGCAGCTCCGGATTCCTTCACCTGGGTTTGATCATAGGTGGGGGAGGGGGGGAAGGACCAAAGCGAATGAGGTGTGGGTCTGTGTGTTGGGGGCCAAGGACCCGCTTTGATCCTCTTCTGTATCTCTTTGCTAGAGCCCCACCCCTTCTGCTGCCTGCAGAAGGAGGGCACAACCCCAAAAAAGATGTCTGCGAGGAGGGAACACACACACACACACACACACACACACACACACACACACACACACACACACCCCATCCGGACTGAGGATGGAAACACTGGGGAGAAAGCATTAGGCTTTGTATGGGCTTCTTCAGCATGGGGGGCTGGGGGTCACCAGCAAAACCCAGGAGCTTTGGACTGGATTGTTCTTTGTTTGGAAGCCCATCTCCACCAAAAAGCACAGAGGGGCTTGATGTTCTCCCCATGGGTGCTCCCAGCGTGGGGTTTCAATCATCCTTTAACCCTGGGCCACCCCTCCTTCTCCCCCTCTATGCTCCTTCTTGGACTGGAACCTCTCCTTTTTCCTCCCCCCAGATTTCCTTTGTGGGAGATCAGCATTCCCCTCAGGAGGCTCCTGTCTGCAAATCTGGGCCCTGGGCTTCATCTCTGTCTGCTGTTCTCTTGAAGTGGTGCCTTCTGGCAGGCACTTTTACTTCTCTGGGCTTCCGCCTTCTCATCTGCAAAATAGGAGCTAGGTATATGGTACGCTCCACCCCAGGTCTTCTTGTACCCCTGTTAGTAGCCCCTGTGTTTTTCAAATAGGTTTTACTTTTATGATCCTTAACATCTTTTAAAGACAGTGTTTGTGTTTATTCTTTTTTGGAGTAAGTATAATTTAAGGAAAGAGAAGACCACAGAGTTGGTTTTGGGCAGGGTGAGTGTGTGGTGGTTGGGACTTGCTGCCATCAGGCGCTCCCCACACCACAGAGCTTAACTCCTGGGTCTCGGGGACCTTCAGCCTTCTCGAGCATGAGATGTACTGTAATTTCATTGTGATCTCTTCATCTCCTTTCTTGGGGCTTGTTTAAAGTGGCAGGACATGTATGCAGAAGAGTTAAGGAATGAGTGATTAATGTCTTAGGCATCTGAGACAAACGTTCAATAACAAACCTATTAAACTCTTGCTGCCAACCTTAAGGAGGACATACCTTTTATAATAGATTTACCCCCTTTAACTCAGTAGTATCATTTATTTATTCCTTTATGAGTTCATTTGTTCATCAATATTTATTGAGCGGTTTCTAAATGCTAGGGGATAAGCAAGCACTGGGTAAGAGGTAATAACAGCTGACATGGGTCCATCTTCACTCGGCATATGGACTATTTGATCCTCAATGTTCTATTCGAAAAAGTTCTCTTATCCCCCTTAACAAAGGGAGAAACAGGGAACTAAATATCTTGTTTGTCTGAATGCAGAAGGCCTGGCCTCAGGGTCCACCCTCTTAATCACTGTCTGTACGACTTTAGTGACAGATGAGTCCCCTGCCCTCAGGCCACCCTTCCTTCCCTTCATTATCTGCAGAGTTGAACAGAGACCCTTCACAACCTGACTTCTTTTTGTCTCCATTTTTATACTTTGTCTCTACCAAAAGGAACTGGGCTGTACTGAATTTTACTTTTTTTTTTTTTTTGGTACTGGGGATTTAACTCAGGGGCACTTAACCACTGAGCTGCATCCCCAGCTCTTTTTTTTTTTTTCTGTATTTTAGAGACAGGGTCTTGCTGAGTTGCTTAGTGCCTTGCTAAATTGCTGAGGCTGGCTTTGAGCTTGTTATCCTCCTGTCTCAGCCTCCCAAACCGCTAGGTGCAATAGGGTGCCGGGCTGTACATGTTTTTATAACCTCTATCAAGCCTAGGGGAGGGCCTAGGCTTATTAGATGCCTGTTGAATTGAGTGAGCTACTGAACTCTGTAACACAAAGGTGTCCTGAAAGGAGCTGTTGTGCTGTGAGTTTCTTGAATCACCTGTGTGAGTCTTTCTAGTGTGGTTCCCTCTTCTTATTGCCAATCTCTCCACCTGTCTGTCCTTCTAATTTGCTAAACTGCCGAGCGTGAGAAATCACAGAACTGGTCACCTGGGACTCACCTCTGCAAGCAAGATGGTTGACCTTGAGGAATCCCGGTATGGGCGTGTAGATCCTGCACTCTGGGGTGATGTGAACAGCCCTCAGAGCTGGGGTTCTCTCGGGTTGGTTTTCAGCTGTTTAGGAGTTGGGGCAACAGCTGAAAGGTCCCAGGGGGGAGGGGTGTTTCTGTGGGGGCTTGAAAATTTGAATTTCCCAAATTGATTTACCAAAGCTAAATAAGGAGTGGGCAACCTTTGTACATGTTAGTTACTGTATGGAAACTCCAGGGATGGCCCCTTTCCACCATCCTTGAAGATGTGGTCTGAGCATGATTTTCCCAGTAGCCCTCCCTTGTCTCGCTCATTCTTCTTCCATCTTACCCTGTGCAGAGCTGGGCACTTGGGCCATGCCCCTGCACTGTTAGTTGAATGAATATAACCAGCCCACTCAGGGTTTGGCTTTTAAAACTTGCTCCTCAACATCTGTAAAGATGCTATAAAGACCCTCCTGGACTTGAATGTTAAAGGTGCCATTTTCTCTGTGCTCTTAGTTATGTTACCTAACCTCTCTGAGCCCCATTTTCCTGTGCTGTAACGAAGGTACTAATGATGAAGATTAAATGAGATTGTGTGTTCTAAAGGATGCCAGTCTAATGCCTGACACATGGGTAGGAGCTCAAATGATGTGATCATCGGACATGGAAGTACCATCTCTTGAGTCCAGATCTACTTACCACCTTATGCTCATGGCGATGGAATCAGCAGGGCACAAAGTTTTGCCGGGATTTCCCTTTTGGATATTCCCGGTGTGCCTACTTAAGTGACTGACCCCATGGGTATGATAACCTCATGGCCAATGCCACAAAAAGATTATTCTGGTCAAAAGGAAATTAGCTTATTTTATTTGTTGTTTTTTTTTAAAAAAATTATTTAAAAGATGTCTTTTAAATAAAAGATGTATACATTTGTCAAAAACTATCACATCATGAACTTGAAATTTGTGCATTTCTTGATATTTCTAGACTTCCTTTTTTAAAAAACAGTCAAAAAAGCCATAGGTATTCTCAAATGAAGTTTTACTTTAAATGCAGAAGAGATTGAAGAGAAGAGAGAAGGTCTCTATACTTAGCAAGAATTAGTCTCAGATTTCAGCCCTGCTAGTTTCTAGCCAGTGACTTAATTTTGCTGAATTTGATTTTCTCATCTGTACAGTGAGGATTGATTACATTTAGTTTTAAGACACCCACCAAAAGAAGGAAACCCAAACCTGCCGCGTGGGGCCATCGAAGATGAGATCAGCCGGGGTGTGTGAAGACTCCAGCCGCGCTCGGCACCCTTGATGATGATGGCTACCTTCAAAAGCAGGTCATTCCGGCTGCTGACAACAATACTTTGGGGATTTTGAATAGTCTTTCCTTTCAGGGTCCCCAGTCTCTTTATAAACATTCATTACCCAAGCCCTCGCCGTGCCCGCACTGGCTTGGTGGGGAGGTTGGTGCTCGGCTCTTCTGCTGGCCTGTCGACTGGGGGCCCTGACTCTGCATAACTGCTTGCTCAGCAGTTTTTCTGCTGCTGAACCGGTCACCCTGTTCCATGGCGGAGAGTGGCTGTGCTGGACAAAAATGTCCTACCAGGACCTCAGCTCCTCAGAGGAACTGGGAAAGCCATCTCGCCTGCCAGCCTGTAGCAGTGATCTTTGTTCACAGAGCACGTTTTTAATTAACTGGCTTGATGTGAATGAAAACTTGGAATTTAGGTCAGTAGAGGGTTATCTGGTTTTCTGGGTTGACTTGTTGGTTCAAGGCTGGGGCATTGGAAAGTTGGGTGTTTCCTGAAACAAAACCAGGAGGGATCAGCCTGGAGACCCGAGGTCAAGCTGGGGTGCTAATGGCCTCTAATTCTGAGTCTGTTATTATTCGTGACCTTGAGCGAGATGACAATTCATCTATAAAATGGGTCTGATTATCATCTACTGTGAGGTAAATATAAAACACTGACTCTGGAGTCCAACACACCTGTAAGAAGCTGCAGGTTCCCCGTCTGTAAAATGGGTACGTAATAGTCAGTTACACCTGTGTCGCTCATTACGTGACAGGCTCTGGTTTACGAGTTCTCCCTATATAATTGCCACAGTTACATCAGCTATTATAAAAGACGGTTCAGACATCTCAGTAGTTTAACACAATGGAAGGTCATTTCTTAACTCACTTAAACTGATGGGTGGGAAGAGGCAGAAGGGTCATTTAGGTGCCAGGGCTGATTGATGGGGGTTGTGCTGTGTTTATCTTCCATCTGAGGCCCTCAGTGCCTCCCTTGGACGTCCATCCAGCCAATAGAAGCAGGAGGCTGAGAATGCAGGGGATCTTAAGAAAGGTGCTACAGGCGGAGCCTGGAAGAGACCTGGGTTGCTGTGCCCAGGTGTCCCGGCCAGATGTGTCATTGGCCCTCTGGCTGCTGACCGTCTGAACCCAGTGCCTCCCTCTTAACCTTTTTCTGAAGGGAGGAATCCATATTTTATCCGGCCACTTCTCCCATCTTTGGGTGATGCTCAGTCCCATCCATGGGCCCGAGTGTGGCTCGTGTGGCTCCTCATGGCCTAGGGACCTGAAGCCAAGGGTGGACTGTTGTCTCCACCCCGCCTCAGCACACCATGTCAGGACAGGGTGCGGTAACCACAGCACAACTCCCATTTGGAAGTGGGCAGAGTAGAAGACACCCAGCAGGCTGGTCCTTAGTAGTCATGAAATCATGCCAATGCCACCGAGCAGTTGTGCCTGGTAGTAGGTAGGTCCTTAGATCAGGTGCTTGTTCTGCTCTCTGAGAAGAGATTACTGGCTCATTATTCTCTCCACTTCAACTCTGTCCAGGGAAAGACTTTCTCTGTCCATCATTCTTTTTGAGCATATCTGAAGTGGGACATGGGAGGGGGGCTGCAGATCTTTCAGAATTTGAACTTTTATGTGCTCACGGGCTATGATAATGCTATAACAGGAAAAGACTTCAAGTCCAGGCTTATGGACTTTGCCAGTGCAGTTCCCTCAACAATTTAGTGGGCTTTTCATCTATGCGGCTGCACTAGTCGGCTCTGTGTCCCTGTCACTGTGTATCAGAGCAGCTAAGTTGATCAGCGATTCTTCTTCTTCGCAACCTCTTTCTCTAGATCTTGTGGATCATTAGGCCTGAGTTCTGCCTTTCAAGATGTCAAACATGACAATTAAACCAAACAGTTTCCACTGCATGACACGGGTCTCCAGTTTTCCAGCCTCTGAGTCAATGTCACGTCTCTCTGGCACTGATTTCTGTATCGGTTAGGGTAATGCTGTCTTCTGCATCAGATAAGGCCTCATGATTTGGTGGCAGAACACAATAGAAATTGTTTCCTCGTCCCTTTAAAGTACAGGTGATGTAGGGTGTCACTCTGTCCATGGAAGTCGATGTCAGTTCTGTCATCTGAACACGACTCTGAGAAACTTCTCTGATTGGGGATGACAGAGAATATGGCAGACTGAGGTTTCTTTTTCTTAATCTTTATTTTTATTTGTTTATTTTCCTGTGATGTAGGGACGGAACCCAGGGCCTCACGCATGCGAGGCAAGCGCTCTACCACTGAGCTTCAACCCCAGCCCAGAGGATTGAGTTTTTATGGGACAGTCCTGAATATGGGTATCAGATCCTTCCACATCCCACAAGCCAGGACCCCGCCACACAGCCTTGACTAGAAGGCAAGGGGGCTGGGGATTATGGTCCTGGCCGGGTAGGCAGCGACCCCGACCGCAGTTCTGCACTACCGAGGGACGTGCATTTTAGACCAGCAGCTAGCCATCTCGGCGACCTCACCAAGCAGGGCCTGTGACCGACCCCGTTTTACAGATTAGGAAGTGGAGGAACAGAAAGTTGCGAGGATTTGCCCGCGATGACAGTGGCTTGCAAGTGGCTGGGCCGGACTCGAGTTGGACAGCCTGGCTCTGGACTGTCTCACAGAATGTTTGTGAGGCTCCAAATGATACAAGGGGTGGGAAGCGTGTACCCCAGGATCTCATTCGTGGCGTGCCCTTGGTAACGGTCATCTGTCATCTTTGTTATCACGGATGGTCCTGTGCTGGAAATGGCGTGGATCAGCAGTGACCAGGTTGAAGCTCTTAGACGTGGGTAAATCTGATTCTGCACGAGTCGGCGCTCCAGGAAGGTTGCATTCTGTGCCTGTCTGTCTCTCCCGCCACCTCCTGCATCTTATCTTTTGGGGAACTGCCAGTTGCTGAGCTGGGTGCTGGGAAGCCTTCCACACTTATTACCTCATCTCATCTCCACCCTGTTCTTAGGAAGTGGGTGTTTCTAGTCCCTCCTCTTCCTGGGGGAGGAACCTGAGGCTCATCAGAGTTCAGGCACCGGTTTGAGATGCCACCAGTACTAAAGGGTAGGGATGGGATTTGGGGTCCTGAGTCTGTGCTCTGAGCTGCTCAGTGGTGAAGTACAACATAGGAACATGGGTTGTTGGGAGGACGGGATGAGTCAACTCGTGTGAAAGTCCTTAGAATAGCATTGGACACTCATGAATGCTCAATACCTGTTAGCGGATACCATTATTAATTCCGTAGCAGGGCTAGCCTCCTGGCTTAAAGAACTGCTCCCTGAACCCTGCCTTACTGACTGATGAGTGGCTTCTGATAGTCCATAAAAAACTAGACTTCTGGGATTTGACCACTTAGCTGTGTGATATTGGGCAAATTACCCAACCTCTCTGTGACTCAGTCTTCTCTTGGCCAAACAAGAATCATAATGAAATATAATTCATAGGGCTGTTAGAAAGTGCCTGACCTAGAAATTGCTTAATGAATGTTAGCCATCGTTGGGTTTTGCTGCATCTACTATGACTATTTCTCTGGGCACCGTGTTAGATGTTAAGTAACATGGTCCCTGCCCTCATGGAGCTTGGAGGCCTGCAATAGATTTAGTTTATTCATCAGAGAGTCATACAAATGCAAATTTATAACTCTGACAGTTGCTACAAAGGAGAGAAGAGTCTCCACTGAGGCTCTTGCCAGGGTTGGGAGCAAAGGGAGATTTCATTAAGGAAATGAAGTGTGGGTGAGGCTGCAGCATGGCCAGTTTGGTGGAAGAGGAAGGAAGAGTGCTCTGTGAATGTAAAGAGCAGCAAGTGCAAAAGGCCTGTGGCAGAGGGGAGCATTTTGGGAAGGAGGATCAGCCAGGGTGGCTGGGATAGGGGAGGGGAGCAAAGGAAGCCAGGCAGAGGTTAAGCCAAGCATCTGCCTGGTAGGAGGGCACCAAAGAGGCTGTGATCAGATTTGTGTTCTAGAAAGCCCAGCTCATGTTGGCTGCAGTACAAAAGGCATCCTGGAAAGAAGAGGTGAATGTGGGAGGACCCGTTGGGGGTTGTTATCACCCCATCTTAAGAGTCTGAGGCTGCAAGACACTGAGTCACTCGCCCAGAGTTGCTAAAGCAATAAGGGGCAAAGCAGGGCTTGGATCTGAGTCAGAGGACTCCAAATTCTATTTTCCTCTCACCTCATCCCAAGGGAGCAGCTGATTCAAGGCTCCCATTTTACCGATGGGGAAACTGAGGCCCTGCTGAACCACTCCCTTGCCCGAGGTCACGTGTCGCAGCCGGAACCGGATCCCCAGGTTTCTGGAGTCCCTGTCCACCTCCCTTCCTCTGTGAGGCACTGTCTCTGCCAAACCAGATCACTCTTGGGAGACAGTGGGACAGAGCCGTGGCGTTGGGGATGGATTTAGGATCCTGCTCTGCGTCTCACAGTAAAATACACGCCCGCGTGGAAGCCTGCCACCGTCCCCCTTAGATCATGGCTGAGCCAGTGAAAGCAATTACCGTGAAGATCAGGTGTGCTGAATGCAGCATCAAATTAACCCTTCCCCGGCGCATTCACCTCCGAACGCCAGTCGGGGAGGCAGCTGAGAAGGGGTGATTCGAATCTTACAAAACCGGCGCCTGCCCTGGAGGCGGAGGTGGCCTGGATCAAGGGATCTCCTTTTGGTGGCCTGTGTCCTGGGCTCTTCCTGGTCCCAGCTCGGGGTACCACCCAGGGAGTCGCGATGGGCCCCAGAAGCACGGAAACACGAATGGCCTCCTTCTCTGGATGCCTCTGAGAGTTTCAAGTAGTGGGGACAGGAGTGGCCTTTCCCTCCCTGACCTCCCGGCTCCGCCCTCTGAAGTCTTTGCTGACTGAGGGGCTGGCCCGGGGCCCCCTCCCTCCAGAGCTGAACCCACGTGGCCCCTGGGGCTTGCAGGGAGGAATTCATTCACAGACGCAGGGGACTGCGCCTGTGGTCCTCGGAGGCTCCCTGTCAACCCCCTCTCCTGGTCAAGGTGGTAACACAGGCCACGGGATGGGACGCCTGTGAGGGTCAAGTGACAAGGGTGTGACAGGCAGGGAGAGGAGCGCCTCCCCCATCTCCTTCCCCATTTTGGGGCCTGGTGACACCTCTTCATGCCTCTTACTCAGTTGGCTGGGGAGAGGCCAGAGGCTCTGCACTGTAGGGCCGGTGTGTGGGGGGGGCAGGTGCGAGGCCCTTCCCCTCCCTGCACCCACTTCTCCCACCCAGGTCTGCCGCAGCGGGTGTGGCTCTGTGTCAAGGCTTCCTTCTCTCCCAGCTTGGGACACACACCAAGGGCAAGCTGGCACTGTCATGGCCTCTGAGGGCCCCGTCATGTGGGACTGCACAGGGCAGGCCGTCCTGAGCCCTCTGTGAGCCCCAAGGCCTCCTGAGCTCAGGACCCACGCTGCGTGACCCGGCGTCCCCGAGCTTTCCGGACCTCCATGCCCTCCTGCTGGAGTCGGCGAGCCTGGGTCACTCTGCGAGAGAGGCGTTCTTACCTCGGCTTTCCCAGAGAAGGATGCCGAGGGCCAGAGAGGTGCAGACCCTTGCTCAAAGTCCTGTAGCAGGGATCCAGCCCCTGCATCTTGGCTCCGTTCCCAGCTGCCAGGAGGAGCGAATGGGGGATGAGAGACAGAAGGCCGAGGAGGTAACTGTCGAGAGTCCCGTAGGGTGAGTGACATGGCCCCTGCGGCAGGGAGCTGTCAGGCAGCTGGTCCTAGACTGGGAGGACAATGGCAGCAGGCCCAGGGGTCTCGCCCAGGCCACCGCACCTCAAAGCCTGAGCACGCTTGAGGGCAGGAGTGGTAAAGACGGCGAGTCTCCCCGTTACATGCCACGACATGCTGGGGCAATGGCAAGGCCCTGCTCTCCTGCCTGCCCTGATGGAGTGGGTCAGTCTTGCTGCCCCCGAGGTCCCTAGTAGCCTGTGCGAGAGGAGCCATCCCGAGTGGCTATGCGGTTCTTGACAGGGGACGGCCGCCCGTCACTCAGTCCAGGGAAGTCTCTTAGTGGGAAGCTGGAGGGAGTTATGGAGTTGCACGTGCTGACCTCCCCAGCGCTTCCCGGCCCCGCCCTGCCGCCTGCGCCCCTTCTCGTCCCTTGTGGTGCGCCCAGCGTGGTGAGACGTGTGCAAACAGAGGGCCAGGGCAGGAGCAGCACTTCCCCTCCCATGCTCTGGAGGAGCGTCTTGGGGTCAGAAGCTGGTTCAAAAGCTCGGTTGGTGTCAAAATAGACTCCAGAAGAGCAAGGTGGGGGGGGGGGGCTCTTGCAAGCAGTGCAGGTGGGCTGAGAGAGGGGGCTTCTATCTAAAAGGTAGAATCAAAAAGACAGTGTCTGAGCACCCTGTGAGGGAACAGGAGGACTCAAGGACGACTGAAGGGCGTTTGGTCGGAACAACTGGAAGGCTGAGGTTGCCGCGGATGAGACGGGGAGATGTGGACACGGTAGGAAGACGTGGAGATGCAGGAGGATCAGGAGCCCGGGACAGGCTCGTTCAAGGGGCCCTTGTCACACTTAGGAGGAGACGTTCACTCAGCAGTTAGTTGGAGAGTCATGGCTGGTGTTCCTGAGCAGGGCTGGTCTGGAGACGGGAGACGGGCAACAGAGAGCTTGTGCAGGGTTTCCAAGCCAGGAGCTGGGGCAGGGTCCCCAGGGCACTGAGTGTGGAAGACACAAGGGGACCAAGTCCGGCAGGAGAGGAGCCAGCTCTGGAGGCTGAGCCACAGCAGTCGGGGAGAAACCCAGGTGTCCTGAAGATCGGTGGAGAGAAGTGGTCAGCATGGCGGGTGCACCTGCATGGTCCCTGTGTCCACGGCTGTGGGAGCACGTCAGACTGCTCCAGGGCCCATGAGGAAGGAGCAGTATCCATGTCCTAGGGGGAGCCTGGGGAGACGAGGCCCATCAACCTGATCAGATGGGCTCTCCCCAGCCCTTGGAGACCTCTGTGGGGGGACTGAGGAGGCTCCCCACCCCCACCCCACACGTCCTTCCAGATGGGACGCCCCAGGAGGCGCAGGTGGCTGAGCTTGTGCTTTGGCCCCGAGACAAGCCAGGAAAGCATGCTGCGTGGAGAAGCTGAGCCAGGCGCGGCTGAGGAGGGAGAGGAAGGTGAGGGCCGTGCTGGGGACCCCGGGAGAGCTCCAGGACCCGGAAGGGACGGGAGAGAGGAGAAAGCCAACGGGGACCATCAAGGTCGGAAATAAAGCGCCTGGTGGATTCAGGACCCAGCGACCCGGCGCTTCACAGCTGAAGGTGACCCTCTGCTCCGTGCCCCAGGGGTGAGGTCGGTTCTGATCCTTCCTGATGCAAAGCTCTTTTTGGTTCCCCTTCACAGCTGCACCCTGGCTTCCCAGGTGGCATTTCTGATTCCGGGGAGCAGAGGTGGAACTCATCAAAGTCATCTCTGAACCAAAAATAGCCCCGTCCAGCCAGACACTTCCCAACCTTGCGTGCCCAAGTGCTCGCTGTCATTTGTCACGGCTGCCGTCGTCACCCGTGGCTCTCCAAGGCCTGGGTCTTAGAACTGCCCCGCCTCTGTACCTGAGGAAGGTGGGTGTTCCTGAGCCCTCAGTACTCTTGTGGCTGAGCCAATTGGACATAAACAGAAGGGACCCGTCCAGAATTCCTAAACCCCAACGTAGGCAAAAAGGGTGGCTTTGGGATGCGGTGACTCACGGGGCGTAAGTCATTCGTCACTGACGTGTCTCATCCGGTTGATGGTGAGGGGAGGGATCGGGGCCGGCAGTTACAGTCAAGGGTCTAGGTCAGATGGCCTGGGTTCGAGTCCCAGCGTCACGCTCTGGAGCTGTGCCACCTTGGGAATGATCTCCGAGCCCCAGGTTCCTCACTCACAAAAGCGCCCGCCTCACGGGGAACGGCAGGAGGTTAATAAGCACTTGGCGTGGGTCACTGCGAGCTCCGTCCACTCCCAAGTGTGCTGGGCGTTGGAGCGCTGTTCCCGGTCATGCAAACCCCCATCGTGCGCTCACGGGACTCTGGCGTTTCGATCACTCACTAGGTAGCATCCAGCACGTAGTAGGCACTTAAGCATATCTGTTCAGTGAACACGCTCCTACACTTTGTCTTCGTCACTGCTGCCCCCCAAGGTGGGCGCTCAGGAAGTACTCCTGGCAGGCGGAGTGAACCGTGGCCTGGGTGGCGCTTCACTGTCAGGCCGGCCAGGAGCCCTTGGCTGACCACTGGCCAGCTGGCTGGGAGTCCGCCCTGAACAACTCTCCTGTTCATTGCTCGCTCTCTTTGAAGAGTGAGAAAGAAATGAGGCGCTCATTAGCCCTTTGTGCCCACTTTCTGCCTGGGAGACGAAACCTATTTCAAAGCTGAAGCCAACGTCTTCGTGGACTGTCGGATCTTAGAGCTGGAAGAAGGCTCCGGAATTCTGGCACAGCCCTGCTGTCTTCAGCCTGGGCGTGAGATGGGTTTTGCGTCTGAGAGCCAGGGATTCAGAGACTTGCGTGGGGTGGCACGGCTGCTTGCAGGGGAGCGAGGGTGGTGGGCAGCAGAAAGTCCTGAGTTAGAGGAAGAAAGACCTCACGTCCCAGCTGAGCCGGGTCTCGGCCCCCTCGTTCCCAGGTTGGTGGTGTTCCCATCGCGCCCTGCCACCCTAGGAAGAAAGGAATGAGGCTTTGAGGCTCTTTCCTTAGATATGATTAGCACCGGTGTCTGGTCCCTGAAGTCAACCGGGTGCCAGCCTCTGCTGACCACTGTCCCAATAGCATCTCACCTAATCCCACCGACACCTGAAGAAAGAGAGGCTCAGGGGCTCAGGCAAGGCCATGCATGTGACACAGGAGCTGGGGCCCAACCCTGGTCACCTGACTGGTCATCGCCAGGCCCTGATGCTAACCATGTTGGTACCTTATAGCCAGGGAGCGATGTGACATTGGAAAACCCTCCAATGCTCCCGTGATGCCAGGCGCAGCACGAAGGTACCCAGGCAGTTCCATGGCAGGGGGCGGGGCCAGCCCCCATCGGGGGAGCTGTCAGTCAATCTGATCAGCCTGC